>NW_024063355.1:0-1200000 GCF_006381635.1 Hibiscus syriacus | reverse complement strand
CATATGGTAGTATTTGTGTTAACTTACATCATTCATCGTCGTATATGGTAGTAAATCTTCCCAATCCAACAACCGGATCCTCCTCCAGGTAATAGCCCTAGGAATATCATTTGAATTTTTGATGGCATATGTCCGCATGTTGGGAAAAGCCTCAAATATCCAAATCTACAAACAATATAATACACAAACATTAATTTTAGTAATTGTTAAATAATTAATTATAATTTTGGAAACATTATATAGAAATTCTTACCTTAAAGGCTCAAATAAAGCCTACTATAGTGTATTTGGAACCATGACCACGCAAACTACGACGGTCCTCAAAGGCAGACGACAACTTTTTCCAGGTAGCTTTCCATATATTTGAACCCCATGGAAACACGTTCCATGCATTTAGGTCCTCTACCAATAATATTAAATCCTCAGAAATAGGTTGTAGGCCCTCTTTGCCTAAAAAATTAGCATTCAAAAGTAATAAAAGGCATGCTCGGACAACATCAAGGTTATCCATCCGAGTAAAACCATCTTTAAGAATTAATCTTTTCAAATCGTCAACGTGTAAACAGGGCTTCACATTTTCCAGCTCAGGAAAAACCTGAAATAACCATGATGGGCGAGCGATATGACTAGTGTACCGACCTACTTCATCGTGTCGTTCGAAACGTAGACCAGTGATTAAGCAAAACTCCTCCCGCCCAAAACAAGTATACGCCGGTGGAAAATGAAACCATATCTCTTCATCACCATATTGTATCCTCTCGGGTAGATCGCTAGTCATGGTCTGAAGAACAAATGGGTCAACATAGCATCTCCACCTAGATGTTGTACTTTCAGCCATGGCCCGAAACAAGTATTGTAATATCCTGAAATCAGGGTTAGTGACAAAAATGAGAATTTTTAAAATTTAGGGATCAATTTAGGAAAATTAAAATTCAATGATTTAAATAGGATTATTTCAGTATTGGATGAAAGGGGTAAATATGAAGGCATTATGGTAATTTTAGCTTAAAAGATATTTTCCCCCTTTTATAAGAATGAAACACGTGGGTTTGGAGAGATATCTGGAACTCTTCTTTTTCTTCTTTCTTTCTTCTTCCCATGTGTTCATGTTCAAGCCTCAAAGGTGAGTTTTAATTTTGATGGTTAATTCTTGAATATTTGAGTTGTGTTTTATTCTTTGAGTGTTATATAAGCTTAAAACACCAAGAGGAAAGAATTATAAAGGAATTTATATTTAGAGTTTAGAAATGAACTTTTGTTATAGAAAGGTTTTTGAAGTTATAAGGATGGATTTGACTTGTCAATGGGTTAATTGAGAAGTTAAAGGTGATAGAATTGAATTTAGAACACATGGAAAAGTTGATGAAATTCTTTAATTCAAGAATTATGGTGGATTATGGGAGATGGTAAAGTTTTATAGTGTTATAAGAAGGTTTATATATGTATATATAGGTTTTAAGGTACAAGGAGGGATTAATAAGTAGAATTTGGGGTCAAAACAAGACATTTTCGTGCTCAATATGTAATTTCTTGGTTGTGTGCATCGATGCACATTCAATGTCTACCGATGCACTCTCAAATAAATAAACATCGAATGTCCTTAGTGCATTGATGCATAAGGAGTGCATCGATGCACCCCCTTAAAATGAAAACATCGAAGGTGATTGGTATACCAATGCATAGGTAGTGCATCGATGCACATGTTAAGGGATGCATCGATACACTATAGAATGTACCGATGCACTTCAATGGGAAAGGGAATAAATCTTTCTTTCAGTCTAAGAAATTATAGATTATAATATATCAATAGGATACTGATAGTATAAATATATGATTGTGTAGACATCAATCGAAAGCAAAGTTTGAATAGGTCGACGGAGTAAGATACACAAAGAAAACAAGAGCTTAAGAGTGTTCATTGAGACCAGGTGAGTACATGATAGTAAGTGTACATTATGTTAAGGAATTAAGACTTGCGATGAGTCCAATTTCTATATTATATGATATAAGTACTAAAGCATAAACATGTAGTGATATGGTGTTAGATGTATGGTATATGAATAAATACATATGTTTAATTGTTGAATGCATTTTTATGTGTGAACTATGTAAATGCCTGTATTAACATAATAGGTTATGTGATCATGAGATATATGATAAAATATATATGAAAATAATATGACTCATATGTGCTTCTATTAGAATGTTATATGATATGTTATATATATGAAATGAATGACATGAATAAATGTTAGTATAATAAGATAGATTAGATGTTATAATTGAATGAAGGGATTGTATGAGAACATGTATATGCGAACATGTGTTGTATAATAGTGATCTATGAGATATTGATAATAAGACATAAGATTACATGCATATGTAATATAAGTTAAAACATAAGAAATAATATGCTATATGCATATGAGAAAAATGTATATGTGATGTGACCATGTATGAAAAGGATGAATAATGTGAATTTCATAGAAAATGCTACGTGAAAGTAAACTAGGTGACTATGTGATCATATGAAATGTGATAAAGAGTTATGTGAAAGAACTATGTGATATGAATATGTGAATGTGTAATGAGGTAAAAGATAATGGATAATGCCCATGTCATGTGTTATGAGAGCTATAGGTATAGTTGGCATGCCAAGAGTCGAGGGTCTACGTGGTCCTTCGGGACATATGTGTTATATGTGGCCCTTCGGGACATCTACGTGGTCCTTCAGGACAAATTCTACGCGCCCCTAGTGGGATTTATATGAGCTGTGGTGACAGCATTGTGCACAACCTCTATGTACTCACATACCTTAAGTTCTCAATAGTGTGCATGGGCTTTTAAAATAAACATAATTGATATAATGATATGTGTGTTTCTCGTGAAATAGTATATGTGATATGTAATATGTATAAGTAATAAGTTAGGATCATATGTTAGTAATGGTAACAAGTGCATATGTGTAAAAGTGATATGAGATGTTATATGGTTATGTATGATATGATCATAGTAATTATTCATGTATTGTTGTGTGTTGAAGTTATATTATATGTTTATGTTCAATATATACTCATATAATGGAATTGAATTCATGACAAGGAAATAAGTAAGGATAAACATGTTAGTGATGAGTTCAATAGGTGTATAAGTATAATGTGTATTACATAAGATGTTCATGCATTTGTTAGTTTACTTTATATATTTACATGTCTCACTAAGTCTATGACTTAACGTGTAAGTGTCTTACACGTAGGTGTAGATAAGTCAGAAGATCAAGCTCCGGATCCGTAAAGCAGCATATCTCCGCGTAAAGTTCAAATCAGAAATATTTTGTAAAGTATGTCTTGTCATATAATTTAGTATGTTGGCATGTAACTAAGTTATTATATATATAAACACTCTGATAGAGTCTGTTAAGGTTTTAAACAGGTTTATGTAAAAGAATTACTTTATAGAATAGAACTTTTAAATTTTCTATGGTTTTTATAAAAGTATATGCTTTGACTGGTCAATGTGACATCTCATACTCGTATCCAAGTCGGGTACGGGTTGGGGGTGTTACATTTAATGGTATCAGAGCTAAGGTTTAGCCGATTCTAGGTTTAAACTGAAGTCAAAAGTATTTTGAAAAGGTGTACATGCCAATAAAAAGTGAAAGTTTCTGATCTGATAGAGTCATGAGTGTGTTGTCTTCTAATAAAGTTATATTATTATGTATTAGATGTCTGATCGTGAGAGTCCTTGCAGTGAAAGGAGAAGTAATAGACCTGAGGGTCATAGCAATTCACCTGCCCTAGCCAGTCATGGTGAAGAGCGAACACCTCCAGTAGTACCAGTGAGAGCTCAAGGGATATTTTTTGGGACGTTAAATGTTGTTTTGTCGCATTTTCAACCCTCTGCGCCCTCAGTTCCTCGAATGAATATAGTTAAAGAATTGAAAGGTTTAGGAGCACCTGAGTTTAAGGGTGAAGCTGAGGAATATTCGATTACTGCGGATCTTTGGTTGAACAATGTTAAGATTATATTGGATGGGCTCCACTGTTCTGATGTGGAGAAATTAGATGGAATAGTTTCTTTGTTAAGGGGACAAGCTAGAATATGGTGGACTAATGTCACCATGAGATTAAGAAGTGATCAAGTGACTTGGTTATTCTTCTTGGAAGAATTCAATTGTAAGTATATTGGTGACCAATATATTAGACAGATGAAGAAAGAATTTTTTAATTTGAAATAAGAGAATTATACAGTGTATGAATACGAATGTGAGTTTAATAAGTTAAGTCGTTTTGCTGCTGAACTTATTCCGACTGAAAAGGATGCATGTGATTGGTTCATGGAAGGTTTGCGCCATAGACTAAGAGAGTTATTGATAGCCTTGAATTTGTCGTCGTTTCAAGAAGTGGTTAATCGAGCTAAAGCTCTAGAGAGAGCTCAGAATGAAAGATTTAAAGAACAGAAAGTTCAGAAGTCCAAAAGAATGGGTGCTTCGTCGAGCTCCTCTCCATCCAAGAAAAATAGGGAATGAGATTCTCCAACTCATGATATGTTGGAATCAGATGTTTTTATTGATAGAAGATCAAATCTCAGTCAACTCAGGCAGTGTTCATATTATGAAAAGAATCATACATGGGTATGTAGAGTAATCTCCTGAACTTGTTTTAGATGTGGGGATGTTGGACATTTTATTTGAGATTGTCCACTTATGACTGAGGAGACGATGGAAAGAGAAAGAGCTACTACAATACATCAACAAAATAGAGGTAGAGGTCATAGAAGGAATCGATCTGAGTCATTCACTCAACATTATGTGCAACCACCTGCCCAAGTTTATAATTTAAGGACTGATGAAGATTTTGATAACCCAAAGATTTTGGCAGGTAAATTTCGATATCGTGGTAAAATAGTTTGGTTTTAATAGATTTGAGTAGAAGCAAGAAATAATGAATTGTTAAGAATTAATAGTATATGATTTCCATGTAAATAAGTTGTATGAAGGTTGTTTATGGAATGAGTAAGGAACTTATTTATATATTGAGTATCGAAGGAGAACTGTATATGAGTAAAGGTTAATAGTAAGGGTAAGATAAGAATTGTTGAGTATTATAAAGGATTGTTTCATTTGAGGTAAAGTGAAAATTCGAGGATGAATTTTCTTTAAAGGAGGGGAGATTTGTAATATCCTGAAATCAGGGTTAGTGATAAAAATGAGAATTTTTAAAATTTGGGGATCAATTTAGGAAAATTAAAATTCAAGGATTTAAATAGGATTATTTTAGTATTTGATGAAAGGGGTAAATATGAAAGGATTATAAGGGCATTATGGTAATTTTAGCTTAAAAGATATTTTCCCCCTTTTATAAGAATGAAACACGTGGGTTTGGAGAGTTATCTGGAACTCTTCTTTTTCTTCTTTCTTTCTTATTCCCATGTGTTCATGCTCAAGCCTCAAATAGGAGTTTTAATTTTGATGGTTAATTCTTGAATATTTGAGTTGTGTTTTATTCTTTGAGTGTTATATAAGCTTAAAACACCAAGAGGAAAGAATTAGAAAAGAATTTCTATTAAGAGTTTAGAAATGAACTTTTGTTATAGAAATGATTTTGAAGTTCTAAAGATGGATTTGACTTGTCAATGGGTTAATTGAGAAGTTAAAGGTGATAGAATTGAATTTAGAACACATGGAAAAGTTGATGGAATTCTTTAATTCAAGAATTATGGTGGATTATGGGAGATGGTAAAGTGTTATAGTGTTATAAGAAGGTTTATATATGTATAAATAAGTTTTAAGGTACAATGAGGGATTAATAAGTAGAATTTGGGGTTAAAACAAGACATTTTCGTGCTCAAGATGTAATTTCTAGGCTGTGTGCATCGATACACATTCAATGTGTACCGATGCACTCTCAAATAAATAAACATCGAATGCCCTTAGTGAATCGATGCATAAGGAGTGCACCGATGCACCCCCTTAAAATGAAAACATCGAAGGTGATTGGTGTACCGATGCATGGGTAGTGCATCGATGCACATGTTAATGGATACATCGATACACTATAGAATGTACCGATGCACTTCAATGGTAAAGGGAATAAATCTTTCTTTCAGTCTAAGAAATTATAGATTATAATATATCAATAGGATATTGATAGTATAAATATATGATTGTGTAGACATCGATCGAAAGAAAATTTTGGGACAAATTCTACGTGCCCCTAGTGGGATTTATATGAGCTGTGGTGACAGCATTGTGCACAACCTCTATGTACTCACATACCTTAAGTTCTCAATAGTGTGCATGGGCTTTTAAAAGAAACATAATTGATATAATGATATGTGTGTTTCTCGTGAAATAGTATATGTGATATGTAATATGTATAAGTAATAAGTTAGGATCATATGATAGTAATGGTAACAAGTGCATATGTGTAATGGTGATATGAGATGTTATATGGTTATGTATGAAATGATCATAGTAATTATTCATGTATTGTTGTGTGTTGAAGTTATATTATATGTTTATGTTCAATATATACTCATATAATGGAATGGAATTCATGGCAAGGAAATAAGTAAGGATAAACATATTAGTGATTAGTTTAATAGGTGTATAAGTATAATGTGTATTACATAAGATGTTCATGCATTTGTTAGTTTACTTTATATATTTACATGTCTCACTAAGTCTATGACTTAGCGTGTAAGTGTTTTACACGTAGGTGTGGATAAGTCAGAAGATCAAGCTTCGGATCTGTAAAGCAGCATATCTCCGCGCAAAGTTCAGATCATAAATATTTTGTAAAGTATGTCTTGTCATATAATTTAGTATGTTGGCATGTAATTAAGTTATTATATATATGAATGCTCTGATAGAGTCTGTTAAGGTTTTAAACAAGTTTATGTAAAAGAATTACTTTATAGAATAAAACTTTTAAATTTTCTATGGTTTTTATAAAAGTATACGTTTTTACTGGTAAATGTGACATCTTGGACTCGTATTCGGGTCGGGTACGGGTTGAGGGTGTTACAAGTATTCTCAAACAAATTTCTTTGTACAGGTGAAGTGTTGACGCAATTATAGTGGCTAGGCTTAATTTATTCCTTGAAGTCAATAAAACCGAAAAAAATTCCTAACAAAAACAATAAACATACCAAGTTAGATATACCAAAAACTATAAATTATACACTATAAACAGACATGATATTAAACAGGGAAAACATAGCCAAATATGTTTCAAACTTGCACGGTATTCACCCAAGTCATTATTCTATCATAGTTCACAAAATGCATCAGAAAACTTTCCAGAAGTAAACACTTATATAAACATTTAAAAGGACAAGATATAGGTTTAGTGCAGATTCAAGGACAACATAAAGAGTAGTAGTTTATTCTTGAAACTTAAATTCGCAACACTGTGAAGTTAGTATTTGTCTTTGTTTTTTGGTTGAAGTATGACTTTAGTTTCGCGTTGCGATTTTCATTTTCGTCTTGCGAATTTAAGTTTCAAAAACTACTCTTCTTCTGCAAATTGAAACTTGAATGAATTGCATTACTTCAACCAAAATACTAACTTCACAGGGTTAAAGACTAAACAATTTAGCAGTTTTGGCTGCAACCGAATGAATTTACTAAGCAATGTAAGTGAAATGGTTAATCTATATATTGAAATTACCAGTAAATTTATCATCAATTTAAATATGAAAAATCTAATAATAATACAAAAATTTCAAAATAAAAATAATTAAAAAAACTAACCATCGGTGTTTGATTTTCCATTTGTGGCCGTGAATGGTTGTGAGAGGGTGGCTCTGAGAGATGGAGATAGAGAGGGGTCGCCGGATATGAGGACGGATTTCGTCAGAGATGGGGACGGATGTCGCCGTAGAGAGAGAGATGGAGATGAGACTGAGTTGTGATTTAGGGTTTTAGGTTATGAGTTACAATTATATTATTTACATTTGTGTTGCGAAATTAATATTGTGTTTCGAATTCGAAAATAAAATTTGCGTTGCGAAAATAAACGCGCTTTGTGAATTTGACTTCTGTGTTGAGAATTTGAAAACTGTGTTGCGAAATTGGAGTTCGCTTTGCGAATTTGAGATCTCGTTGTGAATTTGTTGGTCATTTTCGCAAATCCAAAAAAAGTTGGTTAAAATCGTATATTATAAGACATTTTTGATCACTGAAGTTATTTTCTCACAAAATTATACCTAATATGTCGGTTTTGATATATTTTAGTATCTAAACTTTCATTTTTTTTTCAAAACCATACGTAACATTTAGTTTTTTTTTTATTTTAGAACCTTGTCGTTAAAAAAATTAATGGACATGCTGACTTTGCATAGTTTCGGTGGATGGAGGATCAATTCGAACGGTAGACCATGAGAAAATGATGAGTTAACCAACACAGTCCAGTTTTAAGCCCATCGGGCGATATAACATGTAGATTGGAGGATGAAAAAAATCGAAGATTCCATAATTGATTTGGGGAGATTAATGCATTTTCCGGTGAAATTAAGGCCAAAATCAAGTTTAGGAAGTCGGAAAGGTGTGAGCTAGAAAGTTTGGGCTTCAACGATCGACGAATACGACAGTCGAAAATTGTAGACGCGGCGACCGACAAGCTTGTCTGTTAAGTTTTTAACTATGAAACTTTAGGTATTAAACAACAACAACAACAACAAAACCATATTCCCATATACAATAGGGTAAGGGGGAGGTGGGGTAGTAAGCTGTCCCCAACGCCAGGTTGAGAGCAGCTTCAGTGGAAGACCTCCGGCAGTAAGAAAATTAAAAATAAAGATAAAATACAATGCATGGATAAATAAGTCAATAAATGCATATTTGAAATAGTTGAACAATTTTCATATGCTGTCTTCATATGCGCATATGTAATTTGAAGTAATCCCTGCGTGAAAATCTCTGCTTATAGACAGAAACGTAAGTCTCGACTAAATTTAAAAGAGGAAACATGAAGAGAATGATAAACAGAAGTCAGCGATAGCAAGCTGCGATAAGGAATAAATGTAAAATGGTTAAAAACTAAACTAAGGTAACATTACTCTGCTACCCTAGTTCTAAGCCTACATAAATTCCAATGACAGAAACATATAAAAAGTAGAAACATATTAGGTACTAATCTCATAGTTTACCCTAAAATTTAATAGAAACAAATTTTTTTTATTATGAAATTATTTTGAAGAGACGGTGTTTAATTTAAGTTATATAATTCAAACTACCTTAATATTATATACATTTAAAACCTTAAATTCTAACATTAAAGCTCTTAATCCTATCCTTCATGTCTATTTAATTTAATTTACACGATTATGTATATTTAAATTCTAACCAGCTCGAACCAAAATAAGTGAAAATAAAAAATCCAACAACAATCCAACGGATCTCAATTCCACAGACAAAATCTATGTCACATTCTAATCACTATTTATATCGGACCATAATGACAGAGGATACAATATGAGAATGATGAGACGGAAACGGGGGATCACGGGTTCTATGGGATCATATTTATACAACTTCCATTAATTTCATTTACGTCTATCTGATTCATGGGGTCCCCTACACTTTGAAATCTCACACAAACCTTCTGCTTTCAAATTTAATTCATTTTTTATAAAAAAATATTTAATTTTATTGATATTATTTTAATAATATTTGATAAAGAAAACTATACGACTTAATAATCAATGTATCCTATACACGTATTCATCATATCAGAATTATATTTACAATATTTTATATTGTCTCGTATTATTTTAATGTCGTATTTAATATTAATAGTGAAAAATTTTGGCCGAAAACAATGGGAATTTTGGAATCAAGTTTAGAATAAAAAGGGTTTAATACGCAACCAATAATGACTTTCTGACATCATTTTTCCTGCCTGTTCCTGGGATGATTTTACGGTTTGGGCAAAGTTCCACTTGGAAAGGAAAGTCATTGCTCACTTTGATCTTGAAGATAGCTTTCAACGCTACCATTTACACGATCTAGATCGAGAGAAACAACAGGGTGTTCAAACAAAGAGTTCGATCTGCAGAAGAAATTATCTAGACCATTAAAGAATCTGTCAGCTTGATTCTTAGGGGTAAAAATATCAATAAAATTAATCCTGTTAATATTACTTTATGTAATCAATGGGGTATAGAAGAACATTGATTCTTTTGTAAGTTTACTGTGTTGCTTTGAAACTTTTCTGTACTCTTGAAGCATTATGCTCTTTGAATATATTTGACTTATCCAAAAAAAAATTGATTTAGTTTAATATTATTTAAATAGATTTTGATTTCGAGTTATTATTTGTTTAATACGCAACCCAATAAGGGAAAAAAATTAATACGCATAAAATGGTGTAATAAGACAAATCACGGCTCTTTAAACTTAAAGTAATACTATAATTGTATTTGGACAGTGATATTTATGATCGAAAGTCAACATTCTTGATATGCATGACATAAGCTAGGAAAGAGATTGAATGACCTAAACCTAATTCAACATCCAATTACTTATTATACAAGAAATCTTGAATGGCTTTTCTTATTTGAAAAATAATTACAAAAATACTGTTAATATATAATTTAACTCATTTTTTACGACTATAATATATTACTACTAGGGATGGTAAATGGGTACAGTTTCATGGATTCCGCATCGCATCCGCTCCAATTGAAGCGGGGATGGGTATAATTTTAGCGGGTAATGGGCGGGTGTGGATTTATAAAGTGGTACCCGTCGTGGGTGGTGGGCGGGTAATGGGTTTGAGACATTACCCGCCCCGCATCCACCCGCCCCGCATCCGCCCGCCCCACATCCGCCCGCCCAACTAAATATCTATTAAATTTTGGACCATAATGAATTTATGTGTAATTTTAGAGACTAATTTATAAATTTTAATATTGTATAATATATAACATATAATTTAACCAAATATTAAGGATATTTAGTCTTTAATCTAGTCTTTAATCTGGTCTTTAATTAGAGAAATATTCGACTCTTTGATTAAACCCATAATCCCACTAACCACGTCACTTTCCATGTTCTTTAGCCCATGCTGCCCATACAAACACAAATTAGTTGTACTATAAGCATTAACATCAAAAGCATCAGTTTCCATGTTCTTTAGCCCCTCAAACCCATATTAAGCGCACTATGAGCATTAACATCGAAAGCAACTCAACAATCCAGCTCTGCGACTACATGCTCCCTACAATTTGTCTCCATAACATTCGTAGAGCCACTCATCTGACAAATTGAAGCATACGCTGTTACCCCATCACGAACTGTCTGGGAACCAACTCCAACATCCATTAGTTTGATGTTAGGCGGGTCTAGATGGGTATGTCGCTAGTGGGTAGTGGGTGTGGGGATGTATTTAAAAATGTACCCGCGTGGGAGGGTGTGGATTTGAAAATTTGTACCCATCATGGGTGGTGGGCGGGTGGTAGATTAAAAAATATTAAGTGGGTATGAGAATGGAGGAGGGGATATCCGCACCCGACCCGCCCGATTACCATCCCTAATTACTACACTAGAAGTTATAATTAGAGTTGAGTTTATTTAAATTTAATTTTTGCAATTATATTTGATAAATGATATCTGATAAAATCAAATTCAAAACAATTACGATTTATATTATTATATCAGTGACGGATCTAAAAATTTAAAAATGAGATCAAAAAATTTTAATACTTTTTTTTCAATATAATGTGTATGCAAATTTTTTTTATTTTCTTCTATTCTTTTAATATATTGAACTATATTAAATATTTAATCTAAAATAATGAGTGTGTATTTGACCCATATGTGACTATATGCATCCGCCCTTGTATTATATATATAAAAAAGGATTTGAGCTGATATTAAGTAAGAGTGAAAAACTTTCGTTCCCATACAATAATTATGTAAGGAATAAGAAGAAGAAGAGTAAAAAGATTCAAGCACAAATTATCATTGAAAATGAAACCCTAGAAAATCTGATTAACTCTACCGATCGTTAATCTCATACTCGTTGAATGCGTGAGAACATTCTTCTTCTTCCCTTTGAAACTCATCAGCTTAGACCAAAACCCTTTTCTCTTGTTCTTCCCGTGCTTAGCATCTTCTTCCTCCACGTTCCTTGTTACTAACGCAATGGATCTGCTCTTCTTCAAACCCTTAATACTACCAAGCTTTACCATGATCGACGGAGACGACGTCGTCGACAACGACGACGAAAACAGCCCCTTTATTCCCGTCCCGCCGAAACCGTTCAGCTTACGGTGTTGAGAGACGGCGGGGGAAGCGGTGGTCGAAGATGGAAGCGAAGAGTCGTCGGCGGGAGAAAAATATGGCGACGGAGAGGAAGAAGCGAAGAGTATTGAATTAACTTCTTTGTATGAAGCAGAACAAAGAAGAGATAGTCTTTCTCTTAAACATGAAGCGCAAACCCCTTGCTTTTCATTGTGATTTGGGTGATTCTTGCATCTTTCAGAGAAGCCCATCCCAGAATTTAAAAAATAAAATGAAATGAAATGAAACTCTCAAACTGTTCAATCTTTTTGATTGCTCTGTATATACACACAATCACTATGCTTCCTAGAACGTTCAGCGTACGTAGATAGTCGTTTGCAAAACCAAATCTGTGAGTTACACGTCACTGTGATCTTTGTAGATCAATGTGGTGGTCATAGCCGATGGATCATTTAAAAGATCATGATGTTTGATGAAATATCATTCAAAATTTAGACAGTGACTTGAGCTTTCTCACTCTCACGTGCAGTGGGGCCACCATTTTTTTTTTTATTAACCTCAATTGGATTCAAAGCCTACACGGGAATTACAATGCAATAGAATAAAATTTTGCAGAATCAGATCATCAGCAAAGCTATGCAAGTTCATTGCCACACAACAATGTGAAAAGAATTGCTTCTCTAGGGAGACAAAAGAAGAACCCTGATTTTCTCTAGAATGAAATCAAGCAGGCCTGTTTCTTTTGAGACCAGTTTTGCCATCCATGGATCTGGTGAAAGAACTCGAAACATCGCCATAGATATCGACCACTCTTCGTATGTTGTTGTTGAGCTCCCTAATCAGACCAACATTTCTGGTCAAGTTGTGGGGCATCTTGGACTCATGGTTCTGGTTTATCTCGTTGATTAGCAGCCTGTTCTGGACCAATATATTCTGGACCTGAACAAAGCTCTTTTGAAATGTCTGCACCACCTTGCTATCCATTTGATCACCATTACCATCGTTGCCTAGCCCCGACTATGTATCACTGTCACCTCCATTTTTACTTCAAAACCAGTCCAAAACCGAACACTACGGATTCGAGCATTAAACATGGAGGAGATAAAGAAACATTAAAATGGCTAATGAAAAAAAAATCTCCCTTTAACATTAATCTCGTTTGACACTTTTATGCGATAATCAATGAACTTTCTTGAACAAACGAATAAAGGAATCATGCATCAAAAAATCAATAATCATGTAATCAAGTAAAATAAAAAATCAAGAAAAAAATTAAATAAAAAACCTGCATGAGAGTTTAAAAATACTGATAGCCATGATATCTTTATTAGAGAAAGGGTCAAAAGTAATAAGTAGTGGCCAGAGAAGACCACCACCGCTGCCGGGGAAAAAACGAAAACTGCTCAAGAGTAACTGCGGCAGAGTTTGTATAATTCAATGATCTTAGATGGGCCCACCAAATTTTGAACACCACTTAAACTAAAAAATAAATGGGTAAATTACAACCGTGGCCATTTAACTATGGGTTATTCTAATCCTACAATAGATTTTTAAATTTTATCAATTATTTTACTTGATTATTTAAATCATATCAATCAAACCATATGTCGATAACATTTAACGGAGGAGTTGATGTGATTGATAACAAAAATGGTGCTATCTTCTATCTCATAATATATGTCTTATATTGATTATGAACATAATTTTAGTAGATATATATATATATATATATATATATATATAAAGAAATATGTGTTGTTGTTTGTTGACTTTTCTAATATGACATTTTTAATGAAATAATTTTAAAAATCAAAAGAGGCACATTTAGTGTGATGAAAGGAGTATAATCATACATTTGTTTTCCATTACTTACACATTTTATAAATTTGGTCTTAATTTGAATCTAGTTTAATAAATTTAATCCACCAATCATATAGTGGCATGTGCCATTACGTGTCAACTAGATAATTTAATGATTTAAATAATGTCAATCAAATCATCTACCATCAACATTTGACTCAAAAGCTGATTTAACGGTTAATAAAATTGATATAATTATATATTTAGCATTTATACTTATATATTATAAAATTTTTAATCTAATATAATAATTTAATCTTCTAATTATATAATGACAAATATCACTAATAACATGGGTTACAACCTTAATCAAATCTACTCGACAATCAATTTAATAACATGTGTAACAAATGCATATACTAGCATGCTCTAATATATAACATGGTATTATAATTTCTTATCAAAATACATAAACACACAATTCAAATGATATGCAGTCAAGTGGTCGTATTAGAGCCATAACCACAAATTAGGTATTTTATACAATTTTCCGACACAAATTGAAATTATAAAGCACATGAACATGTATACGTATTCAATTTTGATTACATTTGTATAATCTAAACTTACGATATTTTGAAAATTAATGAATTATCCGATAACTTGATATAATAAAGACGAACAATAAAATATTTCTCACAAAGATGTTATCATAACTTAATAAATCTAAGAATTATTTTATAATTGTTTAATGAATATAAAGATTATTTTGTAATAAATTAATGTATTTAAAGATTCTTTTATAATTTTTTAAAAATTAATATTTTTTTTAATATAATTCAATACTTTATAACAAAACAAAAGAAAAACCAACCCGCCAAACACGTCATAAGTTTGATATCTGATATTTTCACAATAAATGCTCACTTCACCTTTTTCCGAGTCTTCATTTCCTTTGATTTGTTCTTCAATGGGGCGGATTCCAATTCTCAGGGACATCATCGGAATCATCAAAGACAAAGCTTCTCAAAGCAAAGCAGCTTTGCTTTCCGATCCCAAAACCCTATCCCTCCACTTAGCCTTACTAAGAGCCACAACCCATGACCCTTTCGCTCCACCCGACCCGAAGCACTTGGACGCTTTACTTGCCTCCGGTGATACCTCACGCGCCTCCGTTTCCACCGTCGTCGAGGCCCTCATGGACCGTCTCCAGACTACCCGTGACGCCTCCGTTGCCCTCAAGTGCCTCATTACGGCTCATCATATCGTTAAACGTGGCAGCTTCATTCTTCAAGATCAGCTCTCTGTTTACCCTTCCAATGGCGGCCGGAACTACCTTAAACTTTCCGATTTCAGAGATAACACCACGTCGTTAACCTGGGAACTTTCCTCTTGGGTTCGATGGTACGTTTTCGTTCATTAGATTCTTTTTCCCAGAAAATATTTGGTTACGATATCAGATTCAGAGCAAATATTCATTGAAAACAATTTGCAGGTATGCTTTATACCTTGAAAATCTGTTACAAACGTCACGGATTCTGGGGTTCTTTCTAAGTTCAACTTCAAGCAGTGCAGGTAAAGATGAAGAACAAGAAGAGAAAGTGTCATCGCTTATAAATAGCCAGTTGCTTAATGAGATAGACTCTCTGGTGAATTTGATCGAACAGATTTCGAGAATGCCCGATTCTTCTCATGCCGAAGGTAACTTATTGGTGGAAGAGGTTGCGGGGTCGGTGGTTGAGGATTATTTGTCGTCGATCAACGAAGTTTCAATCCGAGTCGGTGAGCTTAAAGAGAGACTGAGTTGTTTGAGCTTTTTTGACTCGGTTGAGTTGGTGCTTGCTTTGAAGAGATTAGAAGATTGTAAGGAGAGATTGTCATCACTTTCGCAAATGAAGAATGCGTTGTTTGAGACTGTTTGGCATTCGATAAGTGAAATTAAGGTTCAAATCGGGAACGACGGAGGAGGAAGGTCGAGTATGGGAAGCAGCAAGAACAAGGTTAGCGAGTCATCTCGGTATGGGGAGCGAGTTGTGAAGCTTGCTGACTCAGTTAAGTTCTCTTCAATAAGGTTTTCTTTCTAAGCTTCAAGATTAATTTGTACTTGCGATATATATATATATAAAATTATTGTTTGATATACTATTAACCAATAAATTTTTTGGATGAATGATAATTTTAGATTTTTTTCTTTAATAAGTTTTGCGTTATGAATGGTTTTAAAATCGTGTATAATTTAACCAATAACAAAGCAGCAGCTGATTGAACCTAATTTTCTAGTGACGTGTCGGCCACTCGGCCAAAAGGTGCAACGTGCTGAACTACACCAACTTCATTCTCAACTAAACCCAAGCACATGCTGTTCTGAAGTCCAATGCTCCAATTTGTAATTGTACCGATCCTCTTTTGTGATTTTGAAAAAACACTAAAAATATTAATAAAAAAATATTATTATAACGTTTAAAACAATTCATTAATCTTAAAATTTTGGAAAAATATATTAGAGGGCATTAGAGGTAACTGTATTTTCTGAAAAAAATCAATATAATTCTCGTATTATTTTTTTAATGTAGCTTTCAAACTTAATAAAAAAACTTAATATGACCATTTGATTATCATTTGACAATTCACGGTGCTAACATAGTGATTCACGATATTGATATAATAGTTTATCTATCATGTTTAAGTTACTAATTTAATTTTTTTTGCTATATTATACGTTATCAACCATTGTTGATCGTTTTATCAACCATTGTTGATCGTTACGTCAACATCGTAGATCGTCACGTCAGTACTGTAACGGTCAATGACGAAAAGCGTTAGTCAGAAGGTCACTTTAAATTTATTTTGTGAGTTGAAAGACTACGTTAAAAGAAAAAATAATATAAGAGTCATATTGAAATTTTTTAAATATAAAAATCTTTAATACCTTTTTACCTGAAATTTCAAGTTAAATTTTATTAACATCCGCTTAACACGAAATATAATATTTAATACAATATTTATATTAAGCCTATTCAATGATTTTAGCGATGATAACAAAATTATTGTTTTTCGTAAAACAATTGGGTTTAAATAATTGTCGTAAGCACGATATTTACATTATTAATTAATTAGTATTTTTAGATATATATTATTTTATAATTATTTAAAATATATAATATTTATATTTAATAGAATATTAATTGGATTTATATATTATATTAAATATTTTATTAAAATACAGATATAACATTCTCTCTTTATTTAATGGAGATATCCACTAGGAGCTCAAGTTATCCCTTCCTTTTCCAGTTCTGGTCAGCTTAAGTTATTCTTTTCTTTTGTTAAAAAAGAATAAAAACAATTCAGTTAAATTCAAACAAATCAAAAAGAATAAAACACAAGGCGGTCGCGAAGATAAAATACCAACCTCCAGCCGCTAAACTTCCAGCGAAAAACCTCGCGCGCGGCCATTTTTACTGAACGTTCGCAGAATGGAGCAATCAAAGACGGTAGCCGAGCCAAAGTCCAGATCAAAGCAACCTCCGGCCGAAGAATCTCACCAGAAAGAGTCGGATCCCGCAATGGACGCTGAAGGCTTTGTTATGGTGTCAACAACAGAGCCGGAAGTACAACAAGGGAAACAGACTCAGAATCCGAGAGAGAGTGAGATTCAAAGCGAGCAAATGCAATCACCGAATCAAACGTCATCCGGATCGAGGAAAACGGTTCACTGGAGTCCTGAGTCGGTTAGTGAATCGCCTGCTGCGGATCACGGCGTTGCCGGATCCGCTCCTGACGGACCTAATCCTTACATCGCTCACGATTCCGCTCCCGAATCTTTTTCGACTTCCTTCAAAGGCAAGCAATTAGACATTTATTCCGATTTCAGTAGCTTTATTTTTTTTCTCTAAATCTTTAAATAATTATGAAATTGGAAACAGAGAAAATGGACACAGTGAAAGAGGTATTGGTGAGATGGGGGAAAAAGCCGAAGAAGCCGCGAGAAAAGCCGAGGATCTGGCAGTCAACACGTGGCAGCACTGTGTGTTTTCTCTTGTTTATTTCTTATGTAGTACTAGTATATTTTATGTGCTACCAATTATTTTTTAATTTTAAAATCTTCATTTAAGTTTTTTGATTTTATTATCCATGGTCATCATATCAGTAAAAACAAGTCCGAGTTTTGGTGAGGCAGCCATGGGAAGAATTGCTCGAGGAACAAAGGTTTTAGCAGAAGATGGGTACGAGAAGATATTCAGGCAAACTTTTGCGACGGTTCCGGAAGAGCAACTCGGAAATTCATTTCCATGTTACTTTTCCACATCAGCTGGCCCTGTCATGGGAGTTCTATATGTTTCTACATCAAAGCTTGCATATTGCAGTGACACTCCTCTTTCCTATGAAAATGGTACCCAAACTGAATGGAGCTACTATTTGGTATACCTGCATTACACTTGATGCAACTATAGATTTGAATACCATATCGATTCGATTCTTCATTGTAATTGAAATACTCGTATTAATCTGATATTCTTTTTTTTTTTTTGATAATTCAATTTTTATTACCCAAAGAGCATAGAACTGCTACAAAAAACATTCAATGTTCAAAATTACAACGATCACCTAAAAAAACGAAAGGCAATCAGAACAAAATTAAATTATACCCCATTAGTTACAAAGAGTAATGTTAACGTTATCAAATCTATGTATAAACCTGCCCCTAAGTTGGAACCCAACAATTTCTTTGATCTCACTAAACATGGCTTCAACAGTAGTGGCTTGGGATTGAAAAAGCCTTCTGTTTCTTTCTTTCCAAATGATGTAAATCAAAGCAGCATAAGAGATTTTCATGATAGAGGTAAAAAGTGATTTACCCTTCCAGGTAGCTACTACCCATTCGACTAGGTGATCCCAATTAGAGTGCCTAAACCGAAGACCGTAGAGGGAGAAGATAGAAGTCCATAGTGCCTTGGCAACCGAACATTTCAAAAAAAGATGATTCTTGGTTTCTATACCAGCATCACAAAATAAGCATGTACAGTCTTTAGCGATCCCCATACGGTGCAGCCTCTCTTTGGTAGGAAGCTTATCAAGCATAGCCATCCACGTAATGAGAATGTGTTTGGGAATAAGAAGAGGAAACCAGATCAGGGCATGCCAATGAATTTTAGGATTATTCTCCCTAATATCATTCCATAAATCTTTAACTTTCTTGGAAACCAAAGGCATAGCAGCGGAAGCTTTTGACCTGAGCTTCAAAATTTGCTTTAAGCTCCAACTCATATTAGTTTTAACAGGAACATACCAAAAATCGTTGGAGCAGAACATATAGCTCTTTAACCACGCAACCCACAGAGATCCTTCACCAACAAGGATATTCTTGATTAGGCTCATCATGCAAGCTTTGTTCTAAATTTTCAAGTCTTTAAGACCCAAACCACCCTCTGTTTTAGGCCGACAGATTTGTTTCCAGCTCACTCTTGCACCAGCAGCTGATTTATCAGCCCCTTTGCAAAAGAACCTAGAACATAATTGATCTATTTTTTTCAAGACAGAGAATGAGAGGAAAAGTTATATGCGCCAATAATTTGTAATATTATATAAAACAACTTGGACAAGCTCTAATCTTCGAGCATAACTTAGAGTCTTATCAGACCAAAGATGTAACCGAGATTTAATGGCATCAATAAGAGCAGAACAATCGTTTTCAGTAATTTTCCTAGTAACCAGAGGAATTCCCAAATACCTTATTGGCAGCCTGCCAATTTTGAATCTAGTAATTAGACTAATGTCCTCAAGAGTTGAGATAGGAATACCAGCAGAAAACATATCACATTTCGAAGCATTTAATTTCAGTCCAGAAATTTCATAAAAAGTATCAAGAACAGATTTAACCCCAATGATAGAGTCCATAGTGCCCTTACAGAAGATTAGTAAATCATCAGTAAATGAGAGATGGGTAAGGCCAATGCGCTTACATTTGGGATGATAACTAAACAACCCTTTTGATGCTGCCAAGTTCAAGAGATTTGAAAGAACATTCATTGATAGGAGAAATAAGTATGGGGAAAGAGGATCCCCTTGCCTTACACCCTTAGCTCTTCTAAAATACCCAATCAGACTTCCATTTAAAGAAACTGAAAAGCTAGTAGTCATGAAGCAAGTTTCAATCCAAGAGATAAAAATAGGAGGAAGACCAATAGCCTTTAAAACAGTAGAAATAAATCCCCAATTAACAGAATCAAAGGCTTTATGGAGGTCAATTTTCATAGCAGAACGAGGAGATAAATGTTTTCTGTTGTACCCTCTCATTAATTCCTGGGCCAGCAGAGTGTTATCAACAATGGATTGCCCCTTAACAAAGGTTGTTTGATTGAGGGTGATGAGATTTGGAATTACTTTGGAGAGTTTATTGACCAGAATTTTGGAAATTGCTTTATAAACAACAGTACAACAAGATATTGGTCTAAAATCTTTGACCTTACTTGGATTATGAATCTTGGGAATCAAAGCTATTGTAGTAGCATTGAAAGTAGGACGGATAAATGGTTCCTAGAAAAATTGTTTAATGGCAGCAGAGGTCTCTTCACCAATGATAGCCCAAGAATGTTTAAAAAAGATAGGGGTGTAGCCATCAGGACTAGGGGCTTTATCGTTACCTTGAGAAAAAAATCCATCTTTAATTTCATTCATGGTAATTTCTTTGGTAAGATCTGCATCAAGATCAATAGGGATAGTAGTATGGAGCAGGTCACTTAGCAAAATTGGATCAATACCTTTGACCATTAGGTCAGAATAACCCAGTAGATTAGAGAAGAAGTTAATAATCTCAGATGACATAGCATCAAAAGATTCTAATTTGTTCCCTTGGTCATCAATCAATAGTCTAATGGTGTCTCATTTATTTTTTAGGGCAACTGCTGAGTGAAAAAATTTAGAACATTTATCCCCTTCTTTGAGCCACTGAATTTTGGCTTTTTGTTTCAAGAACATAGCTTCAGCATCTTCCAAAAAAAAATAAGATCCTTATGTAAAGGGATTTCTAAGTCATAGCAAGCTTCTCCTTTAAGAGTTTTAAGCTGTTGTTGCTCCAGTTCAACTCTTTTAGAAATAACCCGAGAAGATAGTTCACTAAAGAAAGAATTATTGAGGGTTTGAGATGAGATTTGAGACGCTTAAGCTTGGAGAAGAGAATCAGCATTGGACTGCCCGTGACAGGTGAAAGCCAAGATTGTTCAACCAGAGCAAGGAAATATGTCTCTTTGAGTTTTAAGCCTTTACGTAAACTTAAAACAGTTAATCCTTCAACGAGCCGACTCAATTCTGCTGAAAAGTACATCCAAGTTGTCTCTGTTGATGGTCATGAATTTTGGTTCATGGGATTCTTAAACTATGAAGGAGCTGTTACATTCTTAAAGGAAGCTTTGCAGCTCCATACTTCTCAGTCTTCGTGATACCGTTTCTACCAGTGTAACATTCACTCCGTTGTGCAGCTCGTTATCGTTCGACGGATTGACTCGGCCGATCGGGAGCATCTGATATAAGCTATTCAGTGTTGGAAATGAAAAGTTTGGTAACGTTAATGGATATCTGATGACTGTCAAGAGGAGAAGAATATAATGAATCTGTTCTGTTTTAAGCTCAATGTAATTGAAATGGCAGTTGCTGTAATCCGTGCAATCTTATGCATTGTGTCTCGTGCTAAAATGATTTGATACATTTAACTTATGCACATTTATAGCATCTGGAAGTGATAATTTGATGACAAATTTATATGGTAATTCGCGCTGGGTCATTGGACAAATTTATTAACAACAGATTACTAGTATTTTCATGGGTAAATTCAGTATTTAGTCGCATAAAGTTTACTGTATTTTGTTCTGATCATCCAACTATAAAAAATTATGATTTTACCATCAGACTTTTAAATTTATTTACTTTTTGTCATCCGGCTCTCAGGTGTGTAACGAAAATAGAACAACTATGTATTTTGGACCGAAACTGTTATTATATAATGTATTTTGCTCTGTGCTTTCTTTCAGAATTCAGACACAAACTGACTTAAAACTGAACCAAATCTCAGACGTTGACCGGTCTTACTCTGAAACCGAAACCCTTTTTGTTGGCAAACTCACTCTCTCTGGGCCCCCCACCCATAAGGCACCTTCTTGAAAACCTCTTAAATAATGTGATTATATAAAGGGTAAACTAAATCATTAGTCACCAATACATTACTTACTTCTTAATTTAATCATTAAATTAATTTTTTAGTAAAATACTAGCTAATATTTTTTTATTTTAATAACAATTAATAAATATTTTAATAAAGACAATAACATGATATTATTTTTTGTATTTTCACTATTTTTTTCATCATTTTTTATATAGAGACTATTAATTATAAAAAATGATATAAAATTAAAAATATCATATTAATGTCATATAATCATCGTCCTAGACTGGTGGTTTAATGATAATCTTTATATAAATATAAATATATGAAACACGAACCAAACGATCTTAGTGATTAAAGAAATTGTTATTATTTTTTGATATTCTGAGTTCTAACATCATGTATGCAAGAATATGAACCTTCAATTTTAGAGGGTTTAAAGTTTTTGCACAGATATTACCATATAATCGCTCCGAATTTATCAAAAAAAATATATAAATAATTTAAGATAAATAATTTAAATTTAAAAATACCTTAAACAAGACAAAGAAAATGCACAAACCAAGTACCCACCATAAAATAAACAAAACTATTTTAATCATTACTAAAATGCCATAATTACACCCTAATTGCTGCCTGAAAGAATATTACAGTCTCAGTTTTGATTATAACTTCTAACTTGATTTTCTTTCTCATATATATAATTAAAATCTACAACAAATAAAAACAATAATAAGAAACCTGTAGTTTTTCTTTCTAAAACCAACACCCACCATGACAATGGCAGAGGCACCCTCCACTTCTTCCCGTAATATATATATATATATATATATATATATATATATATATATATATATATATATATATATATATAATTGTGGGTTCTTAAACTATATGTGAACATTTTTTTTTTTTGGCCTTGAGATTTTATTCCTATGTATGTTCTCATTTTCACTCTGTTTCCAGCAACAAAACCAGATTCAAAACTAAGCAAAGGGCAATTTCAGGTCTCATGGAACATGACATCCAGTTGAGGTGATTTGTTGTCTAGTTTCCTCCTTTTAATGTCTGGTCTGGGATGACAACTATTCGGAAATAACCCATGTTTTGCTTCATCACTTTTATAGCTCAAACATGTTGAGCCATCCAATACCCCAATGGGGCTTTGGGGTACACACGAAGCTGAAGGAGCTGCAGTGCCGTCGATGAGTGTCGAATCTTTCATCACTTGAACACACTTCAACACTCTTTCCTGCAAAAGAAACCGTCGAAGATCAACCGAATTTGTCATCTCTCTTGAGCTGTGCATCTTAATTTTTTTTACCTTTTGTATAATGATGAATGATGAAATAGCTTTATCTACGGTGAACCCTCGCGTTTCAAGAGAAACGGAAACGGCCACCGCTGCGGCAATTTCAGAAGGTCTGAACTCCAACAAGTCAATACCTGCATTCATTTATTAGATCCACCATTTTTCAATGAAAAACATAAACAAAATAGATTTAGTGAGAGATAAACCTCTGATCGTGTTCAATATTAGTTGTAATGATCTAGAGATCAAAGTCGATGACGGATATTGATCGTTACAAAGCTTGCTCAAGAAGTGATCAATGAAGGAACAAGGTGTTAGAACTTGCATTCTCCACTTCAATGTGCTTAAAACCAAAAGCTCCATTCTTTGGATTGTTTTAGCTTCAAACACAAACTTTGGTTCCCCTACCTGCAAACAAAAACAATCACGAAACTCGAACCGAGGAAAAGACGAGTGATTAAACTGCATTGCAAAAGACATTGAATCAAGAACCTGCAAATTTACAGATGAAGGCACCATTGTCTCCTCCATTTTAGCTGCAATAGATAAACACGCAACAGCCAACAGTTGGATTGTCCATGTCTTATCTCTCTGTATCATTTTAATCAGTAACTACATTATGATTTAAGAACTTAAAGAATCGAAATTCGAGGCAAATTCGAACACTTACAGGTAAGCCATACATTGATAGGAACCTATCCAAGTAGTTAATTGATAGGCAAATACTCAAATGTCCAAAGCTGAAATAAGCAGAAGCCTGTTGATGAAAAATGAAGGATTAAAACTATCAATTTCACAGCACATTAACACATAAAACTAATTACAAAAGCTAGTTAAATGGATCAAACAAGCAAAGAGGCAAAAAAAAACAGACCTTACAAATCCATTCAATGCCCTGTCTCCTGGCAATCAAGTCCAAATCCCCAGTTCTCAGTCTCTTGAGATAATCATCTCCAGGCAAATGCATCATCTCTTTTTCAACCATTTCCTTAATTACATCATCACTTTGTAATTCAAAACCAGGACAACCCATCAAAGAAGTTGATCCGTTGGTTACAAGAAAAGGGTCATTTTGATTAAAGGTCTGGTTTTTAAAGGCAGGGGAAACCCCAAACTCATCCACGGCATTGAAATCAAGATCACCATCAAAGCAACAGCTTGTGTTCTCTGTACAGAGGAGATTCGTGGCCGAACAGTCGAGATTTTCTGCCATTTTTTCTCAAGAAAACCACCAAAAAGGTCAAGTATAAGAAAACCCCAGAAAAAAGAAAAGAAAAAGAAAGAAAGAAACTTCAATTAAGGATGAAGGTGGAAGCTTTGAGTTGAAAAGGGCTCATCAATGGGGTTGCGGGGAAGAGCATAACTTTGATTATAACAATAAAGCCAAGAAGAGAGAGTGAAAGGGAGTGGGGCTGAGCGGAGACTGTTGCAATAAGAGAAGCTTTATGTAGGCAAAGAGAAGTTGAGATTTTAGGGCAAAATGAGAAACGAAATCGAGGGATCCAGGAGAGGGCAGCCGCGCCATTGCGAAAAAAAAGGAACTAGAAAGGAAATATATTGGAAAAATGTTATAACTACTACAAAAATGGAAATGAAAAAAAAAATAATAAAATTGACCAAATTCATTTTCATTTTATTTTTCACGATAAAGATGGTTATTTTAGTTTCATATCATCAGATTTTTTTACCAAACATAGAACCGTATATTAGCATAAGCTTCTTTGTTTCTTACATATGATAATCTTTGTATACTGATTTCATTTATTTGATCGAAATGATGACTTTTATCCTTATAAATTTAATTTATAAATGAACTAAGATACATATTATTTTCATTCTCTAGTATATTCTTAAGTTATGAGTTCAATATCCATTAAAATTATTTATTCTCTATTTTATCATTTTCTTTAGATCATATTAGAATTATATTTAAAAAAAAAATATAATGTCAAATTAATTTGAATATCAATCTTGATTGGTTTCGGAGTTTAAAGAAAATGAAAATAAATTTAAGGTCAAATTAATTTGAATATCAGTTTTGATTAGTTTCAGAAGTTAGAAGAGAATGAAGATAAAAATAGATAACTATTGCACATGCTACATGTATTACACATGACACCATATTATCAACTAGTTTAAATTAAATACGATATTAAGTGATTACAACATAAAATAACATAGATACTTATTATGTCATCTCGAGATTTTATGAAAATATAATGTGACCTTTCGAAGGAATCATCTCCGAATGAATCATTCATATTTAACAACTATTATGTCACTCGAAAATCAAAAATAGAAAATCAATCTATGATGCTAAATCGATTAATGATCTAATCTCCAACGATAAATTGTAATAAAAAAAAATTAGAATAAGAGATTAGAATAAGATGCTAGGTCGAAAAATGACTTACAACGGTCCACCGTCGTCCCAAATATCCAATCTCCAACGGACACATAATGCAATATAGAGAACAATGATCATAATAAATACTTAATTAAATAAATAAGTTTCTTTATAAACTAACGAGTATTCCCTTTGTCCTATAATTCGTGTTTAATATTAATTATGCATGATATATTTGATCGAGGAAAATGATAAAATTATCCTTAAAAATTATTAATAAATTTGATAAATATATTGTAATAGGTATAAAGAAGTAAGACATATAAGAGTAAAAAAAATGAAACCTTGGAGGAGGATGAAACATAAAATGAATTGTTACTGTCTCTTAATAAATCTTATACTAAGCCTAAATTATAAGTTTAATCCTCATACTATAATTCAATTAATTTTAACTTTATACATTTAAATATTATAAGAATAATATATTTAAATTAAACAAAAAATGAATTAAAATCTATAACTTTTAGATAATACAAAGATTAATAATATAATTTTATCTAATAAATTTTAGGGGCTACTGTTTAATTTTAAATTTTAAAAAAATGTTAAATAAAAAGTTTCACAAATCATAATTGTATCGAAATTTTAGATTTTTTTTCCCTGAAAAAGAAAATGAAAATTTTAGGACAACGAATCGGTCTGACCATGACCTAATAGCGACAAAACACTTCCGAAAAACACTTTGTCCAAATGTGAACTACTTTTCCATTTGAAAAAGGTTAATGGCAGCAACGAGAGAGAAAAAAGCTACTATCACCACCGCCAGCAGCTCTAGCGCCACCACTAATGGAGGCGCGTTTACCACAGTCAAAGAGACGGTAACATTGGAGAAAGAAATAAAGAAGAGCAAATTCATAGCCGTCGCCGGCTCAATCTCCATCGAGCAATCCGCTCACTCTTTCCTCAATCAGGTCAAGGATCCGCGTGCCACTCACAATTGCTGGGCTTACAAGGTATCTGATACGTCGCCATTTCGGTTTACTATTATATGTGATCCAATTCCAGCTTATGAATTTGACGTCGTTAAAAGGATTATATAGGTTGGGGATCAGTACCGGTCCAGTGATGACGGCGAACCTTCTGGTACGGCGGGGAAACCAATTCAATCGGCGATTGACTTCTCAGGTTTAGATAGAGTCATGGTAGTCGTTATTAGGTATATTAAATTACTTTGATTTCTTAATCATAATCAAAATTACAGGGGCAAAATGGAAACCGAATTTACTTGTTCTAAATGGATTTTAGGCATTTTGGGGGAATCAAATTGGGAGCGGGAGGACTTGTTAGGGCTTACGGTGGAGTGGCGTCGGAATGCTTGAGAAATGCTCCGACTTGTCTCATCAAATCTAAAGTAAGATTTTTTTTTTTTGATTTGAATCAATTGAAACACTAATTATTTGATTGGAAAGTTTTGAAGGTTCCAATGGGTGTGGAGGTTCCTTTCGATCTTCTGGGAGTTCTGTACCATCAAGTAGGCGTTGTTTTTTTTCTGAATGTTTAAGGTAATTTTGAGACGTTAATTATCTGTGTCATGTTTTTGGTAATGCAGTTGCAATCATTTTAAGCAGAGGACATTAAACAGGATTATGATACTGGGAAAGAAGGGATAACCATGGTTTCATTTAAAGTTGATTTCGATAAGCTTGACAAGTTGGAAGAGTCTATCAGAGCGAATTGTAGCAGACAACTTGTGTTCTAAAAGCGTTGAATTCTACAATTTTCACAGCTGAAACAATTGGTATATGCTCTAAATCTGGACTTCGACTGTTCATGTGTTATTATCAAAATCATAATTGTGTTTAAAGTACATAATTTTGACATGTGAATATCAGAGAGTGAAAGGAGGCTTCTCAATTTTCTTATTGGTCTGTCTATCGCCATTTTCAAAGCTCTCTTAAGCATACCTATCCCTTCATTTCCACTAAACCCTTTAATCCACAACACACTTTTATTCCTTCCTCCTATAAACACCATCTCCGCCCTCACGACCGTCCCATTTGCCTTCCTAATTTCTCGTGTGAGATCATGTATCAGCTCCGGCCTGTCGTCACAGCTGAATGTTGCCTTCACCATACTCCCATCCTTTTACGATAACCCAAACTCAAGTTGTTTGACTCACCAGGGAGCACACGCTCCAAGCTTCCATTACAAACGCCTTTCATTTCTTTTACTCTCCATTTCAGCTCCTTTACAAACCTCACTGTCTCGTCTAACACCAATGCCTTGTCCATCTGTGACTTGAAATGAAAAGTTTAACTGAGTACCCTTTTTCTTTATAAAGGAGGCCTCAGCTTAGGATTATCAATTATGTTACCACGGAAATGTAATGATAATTAAATTTATGTGATCTCTTCTTCACTTACTTTGATCAAGTTCGGTAGGATGGTTATGTGAACCTGTTGACTGATCCGCTTTCTTCGATCCCTCTCAGCAATTCTGTGTTTCAGGGCATTGGTTACGATAACCTCAGCCTTTGATTTAGTCTTCTTCGTCAAACTTTGGAAGCTGAAATCAATCGCTGAAACTGAACCATAGTGACCTCTGAGATGGTGTTGCATATCCTGTTCTAACCACAGGTACAAAGCAGATGATTTATAGGAAGATTTCTCAACCAAAGAATGAGAAGATGGTAGAAACAGTGAACCGTTACCTGTTTCGGACGAACCATTGGGGGAGCTTGGGTTTTCTCCAGTAGAACTTGTTCCGTAGAAAGAAAGATCATAGATTGGGAAAGTGATTTTGTTCGAAGATTAAACAATCTTTGAACAAGGTAATACCCTTTTAAAGTTTATTAATAAGACCACATATGCATGCGGTAAAGAGATGAAGAATAAGAGACATCAAAGCTAATAAATGAGATTTAATGCATGAAACATGGGATGATTTCATGAAATATTTGATACAATCTAAACATTTAATTCTCCAGATTCTGGGATCTGGAGTTGTTGATTATGATATGCATGATTTTCTTATGATTTCATGTCTTGTAGTTGAACGTGGAGAATTTGCCATTATCCCCACCCTACTAGCACAGGAATAGCTAATGAAAAATGTTATAAATTAAAGATATTGAAGAGAACTTAAATTAGGCGGGTTCTTTTAGGCGCTGTCCCCTTACAGAAAGAGCACCAAGACACATCAAACATGGACCTGACTGAATCTGCTTCGTTTGATAGAATTAGCAAAACGTTATACAAAATTATAACTTAAAAGCAGGTAAAAAATTATAAAATGCTTAAGCTCTAGCAGCCCTGACAGCATTAGCAAGAAAAAACTAAAATCAAGGTTAGCTTCAGAAAGAGACGAAGACCATAGATAAATGCAGAAGAACTTAACATTTCAAAATGCTAATTTCGGTACCTAGGAATATCAAACTCTATTAGTGCAATACCGGTATGATTTGAAGGACCACAAAGACTGTCCGAAGCTCCTAAGAAAATAACGGTGTGTAGGTCATCACTCCCAAGTATCCACAAATTCATTCTATTTCAACCAATAGACAATTCAATCCTAATATTCAAATGTGAGAGTCGGAGAAAGGTGCAAGTTTAATATTGGAATGCTCTATTTTCCTTTTTCCTTTTTGCATTCCCGTATCGAAAATGTGCCTTATATGTGTACTTCATGAAAAATGAATAGTCTGAGTAACATTGCTTTAATCGAAGGGTTGATCTTCATCTAAAATCTAAAGAAGCTAACACTGTGCTTGCACTTGCAGAACTTGAAATACACGAGTAAATATAAACGTCCACTAAATCCTACAAAAGTCGGTTCAAGAAACAGAGATTGACACAATCAATTAAGAACATAACATCAAAACACACAATTAAGAAGCGTAACACAGTTTCCATTGATAATAACGACAAAACAACAAGAAGCTGATCAAGATTCAAGAACCTGTACCATAACTAGTGCATCTTTTTACCACCAAACGGGCTAGAAAACACAATGTCAGCCACACCAGCCTCTACACACAAAATTTGCTTCATGTTAACCTGTCTACTGTTAAAAATCATACAAGCACAGTGAGGAATCCCTTAACAGCCATTGATTTTTCTTCCTTCATCAAAGGACTCCGATTCATCTTCATTTAAACCATCTGCAGCTCCAGTCTAAACTGTCTTGATCTTCACCCCTCTCCCTGCAATTTTCTTAATACTCCAACCCACAGATTTTACTCTCTTCATTATGACCCTTCCTTCACCATTGTTGAAACCTTCTGCTTTCACTTCACCTGCCTCGTTTTTCACTTCCATCTCCTTCTCATCATCACTATCAGAAATCTCGACAACATGTCTTTTCGTAGTATCTCGCCGTCCGGACCCTTTTTTGTCAGTCGTTGAACTATTCCCCGAATCGCATTTCACCCATAAATGTTCCGGTGGCGCGGCCACCGTCATCGCATGAAACCCTTTTCTACAATTCCGACAACGCAGGTGGCACTCTTCATACCTCTTCTCGTAGTCGAACTTGTAATAGCAGTAGGAACATGCAGTCCAAAATGTGCCCTTCACGTTTTCAGTCTCTACTGGACTTTTTTTCAGCTCAAATTTCCCTTTTTTTCCTTGCGTTACATCATGCTTTTTGAGCTCATTGTCATCGAAACCCATGTGGGTTTCCCACCTTTGGTTGCCTGCAATCTTTTTTAGGCTGGTTTGACCATTACTTTGAGGTGGATTGAAACCGGAGTTGGCAACTTTTTTACTAAAATTGAATTTATCGCTCATTGGGGTTTAAGCCTTTAAGATAATGGAGGATTTGGTTAGGATTAGGGCTCGGATTTTGGAAATAGAGCGTCTCCTTAGCGTAGAAAAGGTCGGCCGGCCGTCCCAGGGTTTGGTAAAGCCCGGATGATTCGGATCGGAATCTTTGTGGCCGGCGAGAGAGAGCGTAGAAAGGAACAGGGAAAACCGAAATACTGAATAAATACTTTGCGAGGTTAAAATATAGGTAAACTAGGCATTAAATACATAAATTATTAATTTTAATCTGTGTTAGTACTTAATTTTTTTAAAACCATATGTCATAATTTTTTTAATTAATTTTTTCATAACTATTTTTTATTTAAAATTATAAATTAAATTTAAAAATAATTATAACTTTATTTTTTTTGGAAATTTTGTTTTTTTTAATTTGAATTTTAGAGTCGCCATCTACATTTGAGTTAAGTAGTCTAATATCTAAAAATGTCTCTTAAAACAATTTTAAACAAAAAATATTTCTAAGACAAAAATTGATTTGCGTTTATCAAAAATTTATTTTAGAGTGTCCAAAAGTCGGTTACGCGTGGGGATGATGAGGACTCCCACAATGCCCAAAAGATTGGTACCTTCGATTATACGTTATCTAAAACGATGAATTTTAAACATTTGAATTCAAAATTTAAAATACGATCCTTTCTATTTCTGTGAATTTTAAAAGAGTGAATTCTTTGAAAATATTTGACTCAGTGAAATTACTTAATTCACTTGATATTATTAAAAGAGGGATGTTCTCTTACTATATAAATTAATAGAAATTGAACTCCAGTTATATTAGACGAAATTTTGTTAACCCACGACATAAGATAATATTGCCCTTAAATTTTAAGAAGGACGAGAAAATGGATGCATGGTATATTAATGTGATAATAATAAACACATATACAAAGAACAAAGATGATATCAATCACAACAAACAAATAAATAAATAAAAATAAAAATAAAACATAAGCTAATGGATGACATAAAAATAAATAAACGATAAATCAAGGTCACGAAATTTTTGGGGGACTATTTATAACTATAAGAAAGCTAAGTATATAATTTAAAAAATTATGAATATAAATAACATACTAATCAGCAAGGAATTATTTAAAATACATTTGATTAACCTAATAAATAGAAACTAATCATATCAGAAGAATTTTATTCGAATAATCGCTTGGAAGGGCATTCCAGCTATTTGGAGGTCTTTCCTAAATTAGTCAAACAATTAACAAATAATATCAGATAATTTTCGAATTTAAATATTTACACAAGAAAACTTTTTGCTAATACGAATGCTTACAAAGACTTTAAAAAAGAAAATAAATAAATAAAAATAACTATATAAAAAATAAAAAATAAATAAAATTTATAAAAACATGTAAAGTACTCTAAGGACTAAATCAAAACCATAACAATTTAAGGGGATCTAACGGTATATTTAATACTGATATTTCACTTTATAAATATACATAAAAGATGATTAAAATGTATACGAAACAAGATTAAGTGGTTTGAAGTGCAAATAAAACAATGCTAAGCTTGGGACAAACAACATGACTGTAATAAAACAAATTTCGAATTAACGGATGAAAGTAACAACTAACCTGAAGGTACACAAATAATATGAAGACGACTAAAATGGAACCATGTTCAAATTAACCAATCCATTTCGAAATTAATCCTTAAGTAATAACTAAGGAATGGTGACCAAAGTACAAATACGGAAACATTTAAATATGGAAAACGAAAATTTGCCATTTCATTCGTGACTAAAATGGAATTTATACTTCAAGGATAAAAGGGTGGAATGAAAATCATCCCGGGTTGAAGGTCGGGTTGAGAGATAATCTACCTTTTGTTTTGTTTGTGCTTGCTTTTGTATTATTTTTTGTTTATGTTCATTGTTGATGATGTGTTGAATACTGTTTTCTTAGCTAGTGTCGATTAAACTGTTATTTACTTTAGATTTCTTTCCATGTAGATGTTATGTTAGTAGATGAAATCACAGTATTTGAGTTTTCCAACAGCTAGAAGCTGGAGTTGATATGGTGATTATGTCTCTTGTTGCTTGGCTTTGTGTGTATTTAAGGAAACAAAATTGCTGAAGTTTTTCTACTTGTAGGAAATTTCTCGATACAGATGGAGAGCTCGGATTTTTCTAGGCTTCATGTTCTAACTTCGATTGTTTTGCTGTAGTTTTTTTTTTTGGGTTTAGTTTATGCTTATCATTTGAAAAACATGAAAGGTGACTTATCAATGCATGTTCAGCTTTGGATATTGTCAAACATTTATATGAAATTTCCAATTCGAACATGATTCTTATTTTTATTATTTGAGGCTTTAACCAAAGGGAAGGACATAAATCATTAATTTTCATGAATTGTTTTCCATGGTTACAGTGTAATTGAATGTTGTAGTTACCAAATACTGAACAAGGAATGTCATTGGCAGGCTCACTTATATTTATTCCATTGGTTATGGTACCAGCCATGGGCGGAACAGATGTAAGCTTCTTTACCCGTAGAAGTATTGATTACTCGACATCTTAAGAGATTTGGAATATGAAATGCAGTGATATTTCTGATATGCAATGCAGAAAGATACTGCCACTGTGATCTCTACAATGCTGCTAATTTCTGGCATTAGCTCAATTATGCACTTCTACTTTTGTACCCGGCTTCCATTAGTTCAAGGGAGTTCGTTCATATATCTGGCACCGGCACTAGTTATCATCAATGCTCGGGATTATAGAAACCTCTCTGAACATGTAAGTTATGCAAAAGAAGATGAGTGTTGTATCTTCTGTTAGTTTCTCCTGTAAATGGCTTTGATGCTCTAAAGTTTGATCAATTTAATAAATACGGTCCCCTTATTGTCATCGAAAGTTTGCTTCCAATTCCAATTCTGTAAGAATAATTGAGCGCATCTTTAATTCATGGCAGACAAACTTAAACTAGTGTTTCATGAAATAGCATCTTATTCTAGTTTTCAATAATACTTTTTTTAAAAAAATTACTGTAGAAATTCAGGCACATAATGAGAGGGTTGCAAGGAGCTATAATTGTCGGTTCAGTATTCCAAAGTATCTTGGGATTCAGTGGTTTGATGTCTCTTTTACTGAGGTAATTCTATCTTGAAATTTTCATTTACGCTCAATGTGCAATTTTGTGCTAAAATAAAAGGAATTTAATGATTCATAAGCGTCTTATCTCCAAATGTTTCTACAATCTTATTTGACCAGGCAAGATAGAACATCGTTATCACGAGAAACATGCATATGTACACCATCTAGCATATTGATATAACTTGGAATCATCCATGGGTTTGACTGTGTTTTTGTTTTGTAGATTGATTAACCCAGTTGTGGTTGCACCAACTGTTGCCGCTGTGGGTTTAGCATTCTTCAGTTATGGTTTTCCACAAGCTGGTAGTTGTGTAGAAGTCGGTGTTCCATTGATATTGTTGGTTCTTATATTTACCCTTGTGAGTAATTTCTTTAGCAAAGTTTAATACTGTGTAGCTACCGAGAACATAAATACAGTTGATACTTTGATTTTTATTATCCCTTTTAAGGATGTCTACTTTTTTTCTAGTATCTTCGAGGAGTATCCATTTTTGGGCATCGATTTTTCAGAATATATGCAGTACGTACTCTTGTTTATTCTTTCTAAAACTTCATTTCAATTTTGTTTTTTTTAAAATTACCTCTTTCCTTTCTTGAATTCTATATTTGGTTTGTCCAGGTAGATGGTAGTTTCTTTGTTTTTGGTAGAGATATTGTTAATTGATCACCGTGTCATTGTTCGATCACTGCAGGTTCCTCTGAGTGTTATGCTTACATGGATATATGCATTTCTTCTGACGGTGGGAGGAGCTTATGATTACAAAGATTGCAGCCCTGACATTCCGAGTTCAAACATTTTACTTGACGAGTGTAGAAAACATGTATATACCATGAAGCATTGCAGAGCTGATGTTTCGAATGCATGGAGAGCTGCTGCTTGGGTCAGAATTCCGTACCCTTTACAGTGAGGTGTCCCTATCTTCCATGTTCGGACATCTTTGATTATGATCATTGTGTCACTTGTTGCATCAGTGGATTCGGTCAGTAGTCTATAATGTTCCAAAATATCGGTATCAAATGTATGCTGTGATGGAAATATTTGATTTTGGGAAAAAATTACCCTCTAGAATTTTCTTGCATGGTTCTATTTATGAAATGCTAAATAGTCGTGTAGAAAAAGTAACAGCAAGAAAACAAAGAAGCAAAACTGGTTTTCGATGTTGAATGTGTTTTAACTCTTAATATCTGTTACTGAACAGGAAGATAATGGTAATGGCCCTAACATTGCTGCTTGTGAATGACCATGCAGGTCGGAACATATCACTCTACTTCTTTGCCAGTCAGTTCGAAGCCTCCAACTCCTGGAGTAGTGAGCAGAGGCATTGCATTGGAAGGTTTCTGTAGCCTGCTGGCTGGACTTTGGGGTTTGGGTACCGGCTCAACAACTTTGACAGAAAATACACATACAATAAATATAACAAAGATGGCCAGCCGAAGAGCTGTGGCATTCAGAGCACTTTTCTTGATCCTTTTCTCATTTGTAGGTAAAGTCGAAAATCAATTTTGGCTGGAAAAAGCTTCTTGGTGCATGGTGGATATATGATAGAATGTTCTTCCAGGGATATGAATATGATTTCGGGGTGTACTAAATCATATTTCCCTCATTCTTATCTTACTGCCCGATCCTGTATGAAATTTTGTATATGGTATCCATGGGGTTGCCTATGTATTCAATATGTCTGCTCGATAATATATCTAGTTTATCGTACATGTATGAGGTCAATATTGTGTTGACATCTTGACTTGTGTGTAACAGGAAAAGTCGGTGCAATTCTTGCTTCTATACCACTGTCCTTGGCTGCTGCGATTTTGTGCTTCATGTGGGCCCTTGTTGTGGCCATCGGCCTCTCAACCTTGCAATACACTCAAACAGCAAGTTTTAGGAACATGACGATAGTCGGGGTGTCTTTGTTACTCGGTTTGTCCATTCCTGCTTATTTCCAACAGTACCAACCCATGTCGAGTTTGGTGCTGTCAAGTTATTTCCTTCCATATTCAGCTGCATCTGATGGACCAGTTCACACCGCTAGTGAACCAGTATACACGCTTATTCCCTATTTTACACTTGTTTTGTGAATGCGTGTCAGCTTGATTTTGCTGTAAATGCACTGATGTCCATGAGCATGGTGGTTACATTCTTGGTAGCATTTGTACTTGACAACACTGTCCCAGGCGGCCGCAAGAACGCGGGGGTGTACATTTGGTCACGTCCTCAAGATGTTGCAACCGATCCATTTTTGCAAGCAGACTACTCTCTGCCTGGAAAATTTGCCTCACTTTGTTGTTGTTCGAGATGTTTGCACACGTAATATTCGGCAGAAGGCAGCTTGGGACTCAACTAGAAGTTCCATCCCGGTTGGGACTAAAGGTAAGCTTCTCGATATCGCGCATAACTGATCTCGAAGATGGTTTGGGTCAGTGAGTGGGCTAGAAGAAATACAAGATTTTGCAACATGAAATTCGTGAAAGTAGAATAACATCTTTGTATCTGATTTTCCATTTGAAAGCTTGGAAGGTAGTTTATTCGATAATCAGTTCATCATTTGTTTGTTTTCATCTCGATTGCTTGATAGTCGAAAAATCGATAAGGAATACGAAGAAATCCGAATACGGAGGCCACAACTTGAATAGGTGAAGGGGTATCCCAAAGTCGAAACTCGAATTCAAGATTCGCCGGATATCGTTGTGAGTGATTGAATGAACTAATTGAAGTAAGCTTCGGGCATTGCATGTCAAAACTATAGCTGCTATATGTTGATTGCAACTTCGATCAGCCTGCCCGGGATCAATAAATCTCGAACGAACCGGAAGTTTATGTGAAAACAGATTTGCTAAAAAAAACAACGTTTTTTGGGGATCACCGTACGATAACTATAAAAATAACATTTTACTTCACTTGAAAGAGAATGATCATAGTTATTTATAGATGTTATAAATTATAATAGCCGCAAATTTCAATTGGGGGTGTAGCTCATATGGTAGAGCGCTCGCTTCGCATGCGAGAGGCACGGGGTTCGATTCCCCGCACCTCCATTTTCCTTTTTTAATTTGTTGTTTACTTGCCTCAGCGTTTTCCTTAATGTAATAATAGAAATAAGTGTCAGCCGCCAACATTATATTTTAATTACTTTAATGATTTTTGATAATTTTTAATTAGAGAAAATAATCTCATTGACCAAAAATGCTTTATAATATACGATTTTAACCAATTTTTTTGAATTTGCCAAAATGACAAACTAAATTGCAATGCGATCGATAATTCACAACGCGATCTCCAGATTCGAAACGCGAACTTCGATTATCGTAATGCGAACTTGGACTATCGCAATGCGAATATGTAAATCGCAATGCGATAGTCCAAAATCGCAACGCGAATATGTAAATCGCAATGCGATAGTCCAAAATCTCAACGACTGGTGGTATTGCATTTGTTTCTTAAGAATTTTCTCTAAAAATATAGTATTCGTGCGGACGTGTCGAAGACACGTACAACCACGACCACGACCCGACCCCGAGACGAGACGAGACGGACAGCGGCGGCTCGCGAGAGTCTCCCTTGTTCTCTATCACTCAACAAGGAAGTGAGAAAGTCAAGCCTTAAATATCATTCCCAATAGTGTTTCAATTACTATGTGGAATACTATGTGGGATTGAGCATTATCAATACTTGTTTCCAAAACAATGTGATTATTCAGGAAACAATTAACAATCATGCACCTTAAAACAGCTGAATCAGCAACCAATTGCATTAGTATTATACGATTAAATATGTCATAATTAAAAGTCAATCTACAATCAATCGCGATTATTGCAATTTTAAACAAAACATTAAAAAATAATATCACTATTTAAGGCTCAATCCCACATAGTATTGGGAACAAGTGTTGGTAATGCTCAATCCCACATAGTATTGGAAACACTATTGGGAATGGTATTTAAGGCTTGGCTTTCCCACTTCCTTGTTGAATGATAGAGAACAAGGAGGACTCTCGCGCGCCGCCGCCGCCGCCGTCCGTCTCGGGTCGTGGCGTGGCGTGGTCGTGGTCGTGGTCATATGTGTCTTTGACACGTCCGTCACACTCAATAATGCAAACTCTACCTAATGATAAACTGGTCTAATTAAGTAATTACATACGTAAGGTACGTGTATCGTCAACAATTGAAACATAATAATGAATAACTACTACTTTATAAATACATAGACTAATTAAAAAAATTTATTTACATCATTAAGTTGGTGGTTTAGTTTTATGAAACTTCTTTTCACACTCAATTTTCTTCGAAAATGCAATATCATGATTTTTCGATATAAAAGTCGAAATGGTGATTAATAATAACATTTACTTTAAGAGAATAATTTTAAGATTTATGATTAATTTTTCATAAAAATTAAGATTGTTTTATAAACTTTTATAAGTACAATTTGTACAAACATTACATAAATAACTACAAAGAATTAGTAATTATATTTTTTATACAATAAGATTGTGGTGTCGAAACAGAACCTAAATATATTATATTTACAATCCAATAAAATAATAGGAAGCTCAAAACCTGAATAAAAAACTTGCTTACATTTTCATTTTTTTCCTGTGAATTTTCACATTTAAGAATTAGTGTCAGACGAAATGATCATCCAGTTCAGTTAGTAGATCACAAGGTTCTTAGGTAGTGGGATCGAGTCCCACGGAGGACATTTCATAATATGAAAGTCTCTCACGGAAGCTGCTTCAACCTGCGTTGGGGGCAGTCTACTATCTTACCTCTCCTTATCCCATTATATATGGGAATAAAGATCAGTTAATTTTTTTAAAAAATTAGTGTCGGACACTAACATTATATCCGTCCGACACTAATACTCAAAAACTACATAGGTAGTAATTATTCCAAAACCAGCTGCATGTGACGATTCAGGTCATTTATATAGTTGTTACAATTGTAGTCTTTCAAGTCACAGCCGTCTACAATCACTGCTTTCCTTCCACAAGATATTTGGTGAAGCTCTACAGGACCATCTTCGTCTTCGTTCTTAAGCAACTGCACAACCTGCAAAATCACCGAAGAATCCGCGGTTTTTGACTTGAATTTTCCTGGAAAAATGGATTTTTCTTTCCTAGGAAGATTTGTTGTTTTTCATACCTTCGTCATGGTTGGACGCATGTTGGCTAAGTGGCTAATGCAAATTGAAGCTGCTACCATTGCTCGTTGCATTTCGGCTGGATCAAAATTGTCTTCGACTCGAGGATCGATCAGTTCCTTCGCTTGATTCGATTCAAGATATGGTTTTGCCTGTAAAAAGTTGCAGAACATATGAAGTTCATAAATCATATGTTTCTGCAGTATATTAAATCAATGGTTCTGGAGTTGTGTTACCCATATCGCAAGGCTTTTTTGGGACGAATCGACTGCACGGCGACCTGTTACTATCTCCAGCAATAGAACTCCGAACGCGAAAACATCGGTCTTCTCATCGACGATCCCGTGCATAAAGTACTCCGGAGCTAAATAACTGCAGGCAACTTTGTTTTAGTTCATAATGAATCAATGCTAATAACAAATGAACCAAAGGAGGAGAAAACTGGCAGTTCTAACCCGAATGTTCCTTCAATGTGATGAACAACATGGTTATGCCATTGTTCCGGAAGCCATTTTGCAAGGCCAAAATCTGAAATCTGCAATACTAGAAGAACTCAGAAGCCTGCTCTCATTCAATAAAATTGATTACATTTTCGGTGCATGAAATCCAAGTACCTGAGCTTCGTAATCTTCAGTGAGCAATATGTTCGAAGCCGTGATATCTCGGTGTATAATCCTCTTACGGCAGTCGTGATGGAGGTATTTCAATCCCTCTGCTATACCAACGGCAACCTTAAACCTCGTTTTCCAATCTAAACACACACTGCCTGCATCGAATAACAGTTCCCGATCATACCCGAATCGATTAACATAGGAGATGAAATCATGAAAGCATGTTTAGTAAAACTAAATGAGACCGATTGAAGCAACAGAGGAAATTGGGATTAGTACCAAAAAGCATGGCAGTGAGGTTGCCGTAAGGGGAAAACTCGAGGACTAAATGTAAGCCTCCGTCGATGCCGAATCCGATCAAGTGAGCCGCATTCGGGTGATTGATGTGAGCAATAATCCCAAGTTCTGTCAAGAAACCATGGGCCTGATCATCTTCTTCTTTATCAATGCTTACTATCTTCTTCACCGCAACAATTCGACCATCGGGTAAGTGCCCTTTGTATACTTCTGCATGGCCCCCAATTCCAAGCAAATTCTCTACCCAAAAAAAATGTTATATGCATAATCAAAGGTCGTTAATCTAATTAAAAATGAGTTCGAAGTCTTGAAAAAGGGATATAATTGGATACCAGGATTGAAATTATCAGTAGCATCAACAAGCTCCGAGTAAGAAAAGCTCCTCCATGAAGGTTTCTCACGTGTGCGTTCCAGCAGTTCTTCTTCTTCTTCTTCTTCTTCCTCGTAACGTTTTGTAGATTTTGTCAGTAAAGGAATCACAGAGAAACTGTTGGCTGATTTCCTCTTAATTGATTCAAATATTCTCCTCCATTGAAAGCTACTATAAGAATCTGCCAGTTTCTGAAAAACGGGTTTTTGAGTATCTGGGCTATCGTTTTCACCGCCGTCGCTGATGGTGGTGGTGGTGGAGCTACTGTCGGAGTCTGATTCCAGTTCAGAATTCTCCAACACACCTCTTGGTGATGGTTGTTTATTCGATACAATTTCTGGGTTTTTTTCTTCTGTTTCTTTAACCTCCTCTGCATCAACCAAAATAAAAAAAGTAATCATTTTCCCATCATTATCCAAAAACCAAAAAATTAAAACCCAGAAAGGAAAAACTTACCTGGAACACCTTCCATTTCCACGTCCATTATTATCCAAGACTTGTCAAAATCTCAAAAGAAAAGGCATTTTTTTTATTATTTTCAATGCAGATTCCTCTTCAAAATGTGAATTTGAAAAGTTTCTTGGATAAAATAAGCATTCAGGTCCCCAAAAAGAAACCAACTTTAAAGTTGCATGCTTTGGGAGAAAAGGAAGGAGGATTTTCCAACAATCCCAGCCTCAAGGGAAGATTGGTTTCTAACTAAAAGAATTTTAGATGCAAAATGATTTTAAAAGAAAATTAGTTTAAATTTGGAAATTGGTTATCCATTTAACAACATCTAAACACAGCTACATTCAAACCGGTAATGGTTTTGAATTTTTCCTATATTTATACAGTTGATTCAAGCCAATTTTTTTAAAAAATAAAAAATAAAAAATAGGTTGTCTAAGAAAAATAGTTTATAAGAATTTAATTAATTTTTCGGTTAAGTTTAAGAATCTAACTGGTCTTTGAATGACGAAATATTACAAGTGGAGACATAGATCTTGTGGGCTTGAGAGCATCAAAAGGAGGTGATAGATCTCTGCTCCTTCCAAACAAAATTTCCCTTTTCTTAGGTGGAGAAAATATTTGAGTCATGATCAACGCTCATGTGCATATATGCTTTCCATTTTATTTTAGGGTAAAGTACACAAATAGTACCCTGCTGATAAGATATTGCTCTATTAAGTTCCTCAACTATTAAAAGTTACAAAATGATCCTCTAACTATGGCATGTTGCTTTATTAAGTTTATCGACTATTAAAAGTTACAAAATGGTCATTCGACTACTCATTATATTCCAAACTCATCCTTTTTGGTTAAAGATTGGTGCTTGCCTTAGCTGGACGTTATTATGATGACCGACATATAATAGTAGTTTGAGATTATAGGATTTGATTTTATCACATCACAGTAAACAAGTTAATGTTCAGCTCAGAATACCATCAATATTTTAACGGACAATGATGAGTTTAGAACATAATGAATGATCGAGTAACCATTTTGTAACTTTGAATAGTCGAATGACTCAACAAAGCCACACTCTATAGTCGGAGGATCATTTTGTAACTTTCAATAATCGATGAACTTAAAAAAAAGTAATATTCTATGGTCAATGGACCATTTATTTGCTTTACCCTTTATTTTATTTTATTTATGTCCCACTCTCCAACTTCAAAAATCTCAAGAGCTAATGTTTGGTGGGATGACTCATAAAAGTGACATTTACGTGTGTTGGGGATGATAAATTAATTGGAAATTGTTCATTTCCAAAAGCACTTGGTTTTATGTTCACCCATCATTTGTTGATGATTGACACCTGGCTAAGCTCCTCCTCCTATTTCTTTTGGATTTTGGGAACTCCTCCCCCCTACGAACCCTAACCCTAATTTTCTTCTAGCTTGAGATCTTGCTTTTCTGGCGAAGCTTCATGGAATCTTATTTGTCCAACAAGTCACCATTAACCAATGGCCTCTTAATTATTATGCTTATCTGTAAGCTTTGTTGAATGACCACCCACTTAAACCTCACTTTCTACTTAATTATTCATATTTATTTATAGCACATCTTCTTTGTGCATATTCTTCATCGAGTGATACAATATTTTATATTAATACGTGTTTATAAAAATTAGTTAATACATAACTGTAAGTATAATAATAAAGATTTGTATATAAATTACTTAATTTTATATTTGACCGACATTAATAAATGAAATGTATAGCGACCAATTGAGCTTGATAAAAGTTTGTCAAAAAATTAAGCTTGATAAAATCAAGGAAAATATACAAGGCGTTCAACATTTGGATCGGAAAAATGTTGTTTCTCTAGTTAAATATATTTGGTCGGATGATCAAAATATTCATTTTAATTTTTTATATTTTTAAATAATAAATTTTAAATTTATTAAGAGTCCTCTCTTCTTCTCACTCTAAATAAGTTAGAATTTAATTTATAATTTATAAAATAATATTTCTCTGAATTTTTCTATATTTGAATGTTCAACACAAATCTGTCCAACTCCAACGATTATATGAGAATTAACTCCAATTTCATGGCTATAATGAGAAACATAAATAAAATGTTGAGAAAATAAGTATATTTTTTCTCATTATATATATATTAAATAGTATTAGGTGACTGAAAATGATATTTATTTATATTTTTTTAATCATCGATAATATGCATTACAAAAATGTAATTATTTAAATTCAAATTATTTAGAGAAATAATATTCTATTTTAACTCTGAGATAACTTAATAGGTTGAATAAATCTATTTTTTAAAGTTATATATTATCATAAAATACATATTTCCATCTGTCAGCGACTTATTCGAGCAACGGCGCCATGAAAATACTAAAGAAAAAAAGAAGAGAGGAAATCACATTGTTGCCCTAAAGTATTCGCAGGAAATCAAGAGGTAACAGTTTCAAAGCTGAAAAACCAAACTCCATTGTTGACTGTTTCCAAAAGCTCTAAACCTGTAAGCTATCATTTTCCAACCCCAGATTTTCTATTTTTTTATTCCCCAAGATCGTGTTTTTAATCTTTCTTCTTTGATGAACTACAGAAAACTGGGTAGAAGGAGGATGGGGAGAGGGAAGATTGTGATCCGAAGGATCGATGATTCAACGAGAAGGCAAGTTACTTTCTCAAAGAGAAGAAAGGGTTTGATTAAAAAGGCCAAAGAGCTCTCTATACTGTGTGATGCTCAAGTTGGCCTTCTCATCTTCTCCAGCCCTGGAAAGCTCTATGAATTTGCAAGCTCCAGGTTTTGCTTCATTTTAGAATAGATATAAACATTAAACCAAACCTCATCTTTTTGGCCTGATTTCCTGGGTTTCTTTTTTCACCTATAAAAAAGCAGAAACTGGATCTTTATTTCAAGCTTGGATATATATTGTTCATACTGAACCTGTGATGAAATTGTCAAAAGAAAAGGATTAATTACAAGAAGGGATAAGTTGGTGAGATATGAAGGATATGAAATTGGTGGGGGTTTTTTTATGATCATCATCATAGGAAAAAAAAGAATAGAAAGTGCTTTTTGGGAAGATATGGTTTCAATTTTGGTGGGAGCATTGCATCCAATAATAAAGTTGAAAGCTCCCACCATGAAAATAATATCATATAAAACACCCTACTACTTGGATTTTATTTCACTTCAGCATTTTATTAGTGTACATTTCCATATTAAGCTATGTGTTAGATGCCAACCATATCGTTTAGATAACCTCCAATTTTCTCAAAAGGGAAAGTTCATAGTGACAAACATTGATAGCTCCACCAAAACACATAAAAATTGATATATTTATATATATATTAATTTTGAACCTCGGAAATGATATTTTTAGAAGATAATTATAAATCTCAAACATTTAGTGATGTCTACCAATTAGATGTATATTCTTTTTGTACATTACATCATTGAGATATTTCTCACACTATTTTATTGTGTATAATTTGTAAAATAACAGCATGGAATCAGTTATTGAAAGATACAACAGCTTGAAGAGGAACACAAACCGTTGTTGAATCCATCATCAGAAGTTAAGGTAAGCTTCCTACCACTTTTTACTATACATAGACAACTTTTTATTACATACATTTTGTGATTAAATATGTAATTAGCAAAAATATATTTGATTTTCTCTACATTTGTTCATATATATATATATATATATGGATGATCGTACCTCCATACTTATATTGAATATATGTTGAACCCAAATACGTTAGAAAAAATAAATAGTTGGAATAATGTAGAAACTATATATATAATACATAAGGGAAACTTGAAGGGAGAGTCGCATCTTATGAAAATTTTAAATTCTTATCAGATCTAGTTCTTTATTGATGATTTAGTTTTGCACCTCTTGAAATTTTGTAATCTTATACTTCTAAATATTTAATATAATTTGTTCATAGCCTTAACATAATTCTACATTTATTCATGATAATACACATTATTGTAATGAGCTCAAAGAAAGTCAAATGAAAAATTCTCAGCAACTAAATACACAGAGATGTTTTTAAGTTCTAAATAACTTAAGATTTGGTGTTTACGTACAGTTTTGGCAAAGAGAGGCTGCAATCTTGAGACAACAAGTGCATAATTTGCAGGAAAACCATCGGTTATACTGTTCATGAGATTGTGTAAACAATCTTACATGCATATCATGCACAAATCCATACATGCATATACACGTGTATATACGTGAATATGCACATTGCACACGCTAACATTCATGTAGACATAAACCAGGCAACTCAGGGGTGAACAGCTTTATGGTTTGAGAGTGAAGACTGCAGAATCTAGAGAACAAACTGGAGATGAGTTTGAAGGGTGTTTCGCATGAAGAAGGTAACAAAAAAACCCATTTTTCGCATGAAGAAGGTACAAAAAAACCCATTTTTTTAAAGCAGTTTTCATGCATAATCTCATGGCGGTAAACTTGACATGCTTATTTTTTCTAAACTTTTGCAGGAACGGATATTAACAGATGAAATACAAGAATTAAGCCGAAGGGTCATTCAAAACAACCCTAGCTGTGTTTTCATTTACATTTTTTTATCAGAATCGAATCAGTTCAATACTATCTTCTAAAACCAAGTCCAACGAGTTAATCACTTAGGGTTTATGACATCAGGTTTATGGAAATGGCCTGAACTCATATGGTTTTGGGTGTGGAGGCTTCAAATGTCCCGGTTCATCTTCAACTGAGTCAACCCGAGAGAGATAATGATTAAAGATCACTTCATCTTCAAGCGAAATCCAAGCCTGCAAGAAAATTGTTCCAGGAGATGAATCTGACATTGTTCGTGGCGTTATGATAAATCACTTTGGGTTTTATTAGAGGAAGCAAATATTTAATAAAATACGTTTACACAACTATCTCCTTGTTATTCATATTTTAACCATTGTCAATGAAATCTTAGAATCTCTGTATTGAAATTTCAACATAATGGGAGGCTTTAATACATTCTTTCTAATAGTCTCACATAATTTAATACTAGTAAAGTCCAGGTAAAATGGCGTGACAATTTTTGAATTGATGCATTTACTTATTGTGATTAATTATTTTAAAATTTTTATTGTTGTTTTTAAATTTTTTAATATTCACAACATAATTTCTATTAAGTTTTTAAATTTTTATTATTCACAATATAATTTCTATCTTCATTAGAAGAAGCTACCCAGTTGGTTTAAAGTAATGCAAAGACTGAATTTTGGGATAATAGTTGAGTTCGAAACTCGTCATGCATACAACAATGGTTGAGTGGCTCGAGATCAATGTCAATTCTACCATGTTTTTTCGACTTACTCATAGTGCATTAATGCGGTGAAATACTATAAACCAGTGGTCCAAACTAGGGATGGGCATCGGACCCGAACCTGACGGTTCCGACCCGACCCGATCGGGTTGGATTTTTTAAAAAAAAGTGGGTTCGGGGTGGGTTAGATTTTTTTAATGTGATGTTCGGGTTCGAGTTTAGGGAGAAATATATCCGACTCGACCCGACCCGAAAAAATATATAATTTTAGCTTAAATATTTAGAAATAATACAATAATACCCCTCTATATATATTTTTTTCAATTAAATCACTATTTTTATTGAATAAAAATATTTTTATTATTTAGGGTCAGGTTGGGTTGGGTCGGGTTTTTAAGTTATATATCGGGTCGGGTTCAGGTCGGGTGAAAACTTGTTTTGGTTGAGTCGGGTCAGGTCTCGAGTGGAGGACTCCTTGTTCTCGGGTCGGGTTGGGTGGACAAAAAACCTGACCCATGCCCATCCCTAGTCCAAACTGATGGTACATTCTTGTAGAGAAAATATAAGCAAGTTTTATTATTGACAATTGTCTAAGACGGTAACCGCAACATTCTTCTTACTGCTTTTGCGCTTGTTGAAAGAGAAGATACATAGTCTTGAGCTTTTTTCTTGAAAAATCTATGGTTACATGTTGTCATGAGGGAACACATTTGCATCATTTCAAACCGAGGAGCTAAGATAAAAGCAACAATAGACTCTTTGAATTCAATGAGAAAATTCTCACATGTTCAACATTGTATTTGTATCCGACATGATGAGTATGAGTTCATGACACTAGCAAGAGGCATTATGGTCTGCTTCAGTTCGACCTTCGAGTTGAGTTCAACATTGGAGTTCGAAACAAGCTTAGCAAGCATCGGTCCTTCATGGCCAACACCCTTCGTTTCCTGCTTGTTACTGAAGGTGAAATCATCTCTATCGTAATCATCATATTCTAAACATAAAGATCAAATGAATTAGTTTCGACTAAAAAAGAACATAAAGATTTCAACTCATTGTTTGTGTTGAAGTTAATAAATGATATACATTGAGATAAATGAAATGAAAACGGTGACAAGGGTGTTAAAGGGGAATGTGAATTGTTCTTTTTCTTTTCCTCCGGCGACAAAGGAAAGTGAATGGAATGAGAGGAGAAAAAAGTTCCATTTTAATGGATTAATTTTTTTAAAGGAGAATAGGTGTCAATGGTCTCCAGCGTGACAGTCAAGCTAGTTCAGATAAACTTTAAATAGTCCAGCTATGCATTCTGTCACGCTTGTTAACGGGTTAATGTCGAGTGACCAATTTATAACAAATCGATAATATTAGTGACTGATTTATTACTTTTAAAACTTCAGTGGAGAAAACAAACACTGACTCAAAAATTAGTGACTATTTCTGTAATTTACCCAAAAACATATCATGTGAAACATGACAATGCAACAGGCGAAATCTTCCATTAAGATTAGGGGTGAATTCGGTTCGGTTCGGTTCTGTTTGATTTTTTTATCAAAAATTGAACCGAATCGAAATAAATAATTTTTCAAAATTTAAACCGAAATCGAATGGTTAAAAAACTAAAAAAATCGAAATCGGTTTTTTCGATTCGATTCGATTTTTTAAATGGTTCGGGTTTTTCGGTTCAGTTTATCAATTTTTCAATGAAAAATCACTTGAAACTATAATTTTTAAAAAAAAAATTGTCTATTCGGTTCAATATGAAACAAATGGGTTCCATATGGAAAACTCAAACCGAACCGAATCAAAAGAATTGAGACTTTAAACTAACCTGAAAACCGAACCATATAATGCTAAACAGAACCGAATCATTTTACTCGATTCTTATCGATTTTTCAATTTTTTCGATTTTGTTACTCAACCCTAATTATGATGTGGTTAGGTCTGAATACTTGGTTGATTTACTTGTTTTACGGGTTTGTGGAATATGTGGGTTTCCTTGACATTTAAAACAATTATTGGAAATTAAATTGCTAAATTATCCAAAACATGGAAAATCAACTCAGTCAATGCAAGCTTTTTAAGTCTTGTTGAATCGTCCTCTGATATTCATTTTTTTTAAAATAAATAAAAAATACTTTTTATTATTTTTTAAAAGTGAATATAAATACAGTTAATAACAAAATCGATATATTTAAGAACTAATAATATATTAAAAATAACATCATTAATCAAATACGTACTTTCATTAACTTTCTACTATACTTGTGTAATATCTCAATCTGATTAACACCCTATGTTTAAGATATGCCACTAAGATTGTATAATAATTAGGTGAAATATAATAAATACAAATATCTGCCGACGAATTTAAAATAGGTAGATGGAGGAATTGAAAAGCAATCCTTTAATGTCTGAATGAAAGGCTGTCAATCACATGGTATTGACATCATGGGTTTGATTCTCAAATTCCACATCTTAATTTAAGTAGGACACATCATTGTTGAAGCAACATGGACCGTCCTATGTCCTTTTTTTATTACTTTAATTGTCCAATCTTGTATAGTCCTTAAATCGGAATTTGACTAAGTTTGGCAATGTCATTTTGCTTTTCAATTATATTATATATATATATATATATATATATATATATATATATATATATTTTAAATTTAATAAATAGAATTAAGAAATTTTCATATGTCTTGTTTTTTTTTTTAAATATTAATTATGGATTCTAAAATAAGAATATCACAAGTGAATTTATGCTTTCTTGTTACCCATAATTAGCTAGACAGGGAAGAGCACATGTTTTAATAAAAAATATAAAAAAATCTAAATAATATATAATTTTAAATTTTCAGGGGACGATTATCTTCACCATCCCTCTTAGTTATTGGTTCATCCTTGTAACTACTAGCTAGGTCAACTTTTTCTCTCTATTTGAACGGGAGCTCAAATCCTATAATAACACCGACGAGTCAAGGTCTAGCTAGTTTAATCAATAATAAACATGATTTAATCCCCTACCGAGGCTTAATTAATTAGGTTTACCCCTAATGAAAACCAGCTAGTGTAACACCCTAGATCGATATGACACACAGTCGACCGATTTAAGGTGCTACACAGAACCACAAAGTGGCTTACCAACTTTAAACTTACTTTCTTGTACTTTAAAACAACTCTTTACATCTAAGAGCCCTAAAAACTACATAGATACTTACATACTGACTCTTAACTGACTTTACAACTCAATACAACTGAATTCATGAATATATATGTCATTTAAGAAACTTGTGACGTACTCTGCTCTACATTGGGTCTGGACCTCAGTCTCTCTAAAGTTTCTCAACTGATGGATCTACTAACTGCCAACAGAAACATCCGAAGGCTGAGCTAACTAGCTCAACACCACACTAACAACTAAAACATACTAAAAGTTTATCACTGAAATGCTCAAGCTATCAAGTCTACTGTTATAAGGTCTACTCGTGTGTTCTGTTATGCTTTAGTGAGTATACACTCTCTACTCTATGGTAGACATCATGGTACGACTGAGGGTTCTGCATGTCGGAGCTCACATACCCCTCTAGTTTACCCTGAATATGGCCCCTGGAATTCTCTGCATCGAAAATCATACCCTTGACTAACCCACCCTTTTTCTAAAGAGTGTTAAGACCTTAGAAAACATAGTTAGTAAGAAGTGTTTCACGCCCTACCTAAGGATATATTCAGATTGAATCTATACTTTCGACTCTGCTATCTTTTCTAAAGAAACTCGGGTTCTGGTCGTTTTTCCGAGCATTCAAACAATGCTAGTTTTATTTCTCCTGACTTTAACTTGTTTCTACGTTTGAAAATAACATTAACGTTCTCACTTGTAGTCTTATAATAAGAATTACTAAAGTGTTGGGACACCTCGAGTCTAAAACGCTTAACAACCGCCTTTACTGCTCAAAACAGACTGAAAGTATCGATACTATCTGTAACACCCATAACCCGTATAATTATACCTATACAGATTATAAATGTCACCCGAATTACTAACCACATTTTTTTATTTTTTAAAGCGATTTAAAAATTTGTTTTCTTAAAATGATAACTGATATTATAAAATATCATATCATATAAATTATGTTTTGTTATAACAAATTTAATTCAAAAGATTTTTTTTATGAACAGTGATGGTATCGATACCTATAGCAGGGTATCAATACCCCTGTAGCATTCTGGAAAAAATTTAACGTTGGTATTGTTACAGTAATTTCAGCAAAATATATATAAAACTCATAAAAACTTAACCTTTCTTCACTATAAAGTTTCCATTTTGTTTCTAAATTTGTTCAACAAAACAAATTGAACATTATTAATTACATGCCACTATCTAAGTCAAATTCCATTATAGGATGTCTTACTGATATTGAAATATACTCCTCGATGCTTGATGTCACTTTGAACTCTTTATTCTACTACTGGTTTTTTACCTACGCGTAAAAATCATCACACGCTAAGTATATACTTAGTGAGGCAATTAAAAACAATAATCAATGCAATACAATTCATGCATGAATTTCAATGTCAAATTCAAAATGCCATAAACCATTTATTCCATAAGCTCGTAAGTTTATTTTACCAATATACTTATCATTTAATCCATAAGCTCGTAAGCTTATTTTACCAATATACTTACCATTTAATTCCATAAGCTCGTAAGCTTATTTTACCAATATACTTACCATTTAATTCCATAAGCTTGTAAACCATAGACAATAGCCCAATTTAACACCTTGAGGACCCTGGGTACACGAGTCAAAATACCTGCACCGTAGTGCAATCCCGAGTATGACACATAAGGTCGTGTCCACCATCTGTACTAGGTATCCTTAAGTACAGTCCCGAATATGACACATAAGGTCGTGCCCACCATATACACTAGATATCCTTTAGTGTATTCCCGAATATGCAGCCTGCTGCTGGACTCTATGGCATACCAACTATATTTTGTCCCTCAATAACTTACTTGGGCATATAGTCTATTTTATTCAAACCATCTATGACAAAGTCTATAAATACCATTTAACATTGGACAGTTCATAACCGCAATATCATTCATGATAAAAACCATATATGTTCATGATAACATCATATGCAACAATCAATGATCAATGCATTTTATATTCAACCTTTGACTTTATATTCAACCTTTGACATATTTAGAATATGTCAAATATATGATAAATGACATAATATCATGCTTTTATAAACAAGGTCGACTTATCGCAAGTTTTCCTGATGATGTATAAAACATCCATGTATAATGTCATGCATGTATTGCACTCACCTTGACACTTTATAATTCAAAATATGTGCCTCACTAATTGTCCACAATAAACTATTTTCTATTTGACTTGCTTCGATCACAATTCAATCACGATCTGTATAAATCACAAATTTATAACGATATATATGTTAGTATTGTACTAACATAAACATATCCCAAAATAACTCCATAATATTAGAAACTCATTATCTATAAAATACTTAACTCTTAATAATTCCTTTTTAACATTGGAACCAACTTTTCCAATTTATATAAAATGGTCCTTCACCATTTTACCACTTAGATTCTTAATACCAATAATTCCAGTATTGAAATTATTACCATTCAAATGCTTTTACAAAGGCATAATTACATTTAAGTACCCAAACTATACAATTATTGTACTTATATCACTAATCTTTTCAAACTTCCAAAATAGTCATATTTCACATCTAACACTCATTTCAATTCCAAAACAGCATTTTCCAACATAGTACATCAATTATATAACACTTACACAATAACCCATCAATTTCTAAAGTTACTGAATTGATCCCCAACTTTTCAAAAATTACAAAATGGTCCCCAATTTTTCTAAGACTTGTAGAATACTTCCTTCATCATTTCCAACCCATATATAATTTTTTTCATAATTTTTCTCACTCAAACAATCCATGGCCGAAACTTAAAGAACAAATTCTAGAAAGATTAAACATGTTCTAATCATCATACATGCTTGAATATAAATCTACTACCTCACAAACATCAAGATCCATCATTAATTTCATGATCCCTTATATGAACACAAGCTGTAAAATTTGGGATCTTTGAACACCAACAAGATTATCATGCAATGTTGGTAGCAAATGATAGCGTTTTCCACATAGAAATTTCTATTTTAAGGAATACTCAAACCCAAATGATTTGCTTAAAAATTGAATTGAAGCTTTCTCTCACCTTTGGAGAAACCCACGCAGCATGGAGAAGAAGATAAGCAATTTGGATGAAATGTTGGGTGCATTTCATCTTAGTTTACATTATATTCCACTTTACATGAATAAAATATTCATGAAATTGAGATAAGACCAAATCACCCTTAATGAATCTTCATATTCACCATAAAACCATGACAACTCATCCTTATCATCTTCCAAAGTCAAAGATGAATTATTTTGACTTTGATTTACGAAATTTCCCATGCATTTTTTAAAAATTGCATTTTAGTCACTAAATTCCACTGTTTCAGTTAAATCTGAAAAATTGCACATTTCCAAACCAAATTTCCTTGATCTAAAATATTAAAATAATATTTCCAACCATTTTATTACATCCTTCCAATTTTTGTAAAATTCCAATTCGATCTGAAATTACCAATTCCTTATCGGCTTTACCCCTTTCTAATTTTTATTTACCAAAATTCCAAATCCAAAAATATGATTTCTATAAACCTCACTCTCAGAGAAAACTATCTATTTATGGAATAATTTTTTTTTTAGGAAATTATCACTTAATTCCCTAAACTTTTTCCCAATTTTTTACTTTGCCCAACAAACTTTCAAAATTTGCATTTTGGTCATTATCTAAATTTTTGGGGTATTACACTATCTCTGGAGTATTGATACTCCTGCTAAAGTTTCGATACTTTATATAAGTATCAATACTTTTAAACATTCTGTTATGCCCAGTTTTGAAACTATGACCCAAAGTTTCGATACTCTTGAAAGAGTATCAATACTCTTGCCCAGAAACTCACGAATTTGCCCAAAACGAATAACAAGTATCAATATTATCCTTATAGTATTGATACTCTACCTACAAAAATCATAAAACACATACGAAAATGCTATATTTCAATCCCAAAGACACTAGTGAGGTCCCCAAACATTTTTTAAAGTCTTATGTGATTACAAGGAGCATAAATAAGGCTTCATATCATGCTTATAACATAAATCATGTAATCTACCATTAACATATAACACTAAGCTTCATAACTTACTCCCAATGTAGAACTCATTTTTAATTATCGCTAGGAGTATGGAAGAGTTGATAGTGTGTTAACTGGCCTCCTTGGTTGCTACAATCTCCTTCAACTCAACTAGGAGTCACCTTACCTTTATCCTTAGCTTTGAAACTCTTTTTCACCTCTTTAAATAAACCAAGCAAGGAAATGGATTACTACTCAACTAGAGGTTGGATTAAGCTTAAATACAACTCCTACGACTCAAATATACCCAAATACAAGCTTAAAACACTTGATTTCTCTCAACTCCCAAAAACCTATTTTTCTAAAATCTTATCCAAAACTAAAGATTAAGGGCTTGAAATGAAGACTAAGGGATGAGGAATATGATTACTACCTTGGTTTCTTCAAACTAGGTTTGGGATTTAAGAAATTTCTATCTTTTTGTTTTCTCATGGGAAAGAAGAAGAAAGGAGAAGAGAAGAGGAAAGGTGGGAGATATTTTTGGTAGAATGTTCCCGTGAAATCCATCTAAAGAAGGGGTTTATAACCTTTAAAACCAACTATGGGTAAGCTACTCTTTTGGTCCCTCTCCTTTTTACATCTACTTAAAACCATCACTTACCCTTAACTCTTGGGCCTTACTTAAGCCCAATACCTATATAACTTGGTTCAACTATCTTGGGAAGTTTAATTGACTTGACTTAAAGGCCTCGGGTTGACTCAAACTAATGACTCGGGTTTCGAGGTATTACAACTAGCATGTCGGTTTTTGGTTGAGTTCCTTTTATGATTTTTATTTTTAAATCATTTAGATAATGCATTTCAAATTTTAAATAAATCTTAAATATTTTTAAATTTTATATAATCACTATATATATATAACTTGATTTATAATAGGATAATAAAAATGTCAAATTTATTTAAAATTTCTATACATAAGAAACCGTTATTATCCATATTTTTAATAATTGGATGGATTAACTTAGCTAAATTTAAGTTCATATTTACACATAAATGTTCAACCAAGGGTCAAGTGCGTATTAAAGCTACCCGGTTCATTTATTTGGATACCGTAATATAAATATATAATTAAATAATTATTTTAGGTTGACAATTATAACCGAGTTAAATATAAATAATTTGATTTTGATGTATATACATTATTTGAAAAGGCTGATGAAAGCTTGATGATGTTTGGGGAGAAATTGCAATGAAGCTAACCCTAATTAGAGGGGGGTGTAATTGTACTATTAAGTACAGAACAACACGTAGGTTTATTTATTATTTATAAAATTAGAAACCTTAACTTACGAGAACTAAATAATGCAAAGCTTTGTCGTCCGATAATGTCATATCCAAGCTTAGATTACTAAAATAAATGCTTCATGGACCTACAAATTAGCCAACACAAGACATATGTCTTTTGATTTCCTCTTTTTTAAATCTACTAATAATTATGTTGGCACAACTTTAACCATGTAAAAGATGAGATTATTAATTAATCATTGTCAATAGAATTTAAAAAAAATAATAAAAGCTATTTTATTAATTTAAAGGAAATATGCCAATTTCCCCACACCGGAACTTACTCTTTTCAACCACTTTTTATATTGCTTATATATTTAACTTTGACCCAAGTTTGAAAGAAGCAAAAGGATTATAAATAACGAAAAATCATACCTTAGCAAACGTCAAATGAATAATTATTTTTGTGTTTGAAAGTCCCATAAAGGGTTGAAGATTCGTATGTTATGATGATGGCAATGGTTAAAAAAAAGTGATGAAAGGGGTGATGACAGAGAAGAAGAAAATAAGGGAGTATTTTCCAGGAAATTCACCACTTTTCCCGGAAATTGCTCTCATGGACTCGTCATTTTATAATTTTGGACTAACAATTAAAAAATTAAAGGGAAAATAATAGTGAATAGAAAGGTAAGAGATGGTCGACGGAGACTGATTCAAGTGATAAGTAATTTATATCATTTAAGTATGTTTTGAATTCAAGTTTTATGTATGTATAAAATTTTCGTTAAAAGAATTGCTATTAAAATCAAATATACAACTTAAACTGATTTGAATTAATTAAGAATTTTTAAGAGGAGAACCATTGGGATATCACGTGGGGCTAGGACCCACCGGTTTCCTTAAAGAGAGAGCATCTGACGAGACTACGACTACTCCATTAATTTTCTATTCAATATTTCTTTTGAAATTTCCATTACACTTATCCAAAGCTTACATTATTCATTTAATTCGATAAATCATGATATATAAATAAATAAAATTTACAAACTGAATTTAAATAAATGCAAATAAAAAATCAATCATTCATATGAAAACAACTGAACAAAAAGACACATAAACGTGAGCTAACTTCATTCCTCCCACGCCCTTTCACCCTCTCACTTAATTATATCCACCCACCTTTTTAATTTTTTTTTTGATTTTTCCCATTTTCAGACACAATCTCGGATGACCCTTTCCTTCTTTCATTGTTCTTTACATTAATCATAATTTATTTTGGAATTTGATAATAAATTTGATTTTTAATTATTAATGTTTGGAATTTGCAAAGTACTATAAAGTATTTTATGACAAGTACGCAACAAGAAGTTTCGAAGCAGGTGTGGATTTTCAACCATGTTCAACTACAAAGATTTCCAACTAACGAAAGCTTGAATGCAAAGTCAATGCTAATAAGATTTTGTTAAATTAAAATAATATATAAACAGTGCTAATTTTTTTTTTTTTACATATATGTCATGTGTTTTTAAAAAAAAATAAAATTACATACCATATTGAATGAAGCATATGGAATAATAATAATAACGGTGACGACGATGATAATTAGCAGCAATAATCCCTTCATAGATTATACTATCTTTCTAATAGATCATTTACATTGATCAGTAATTATACTATTTTTTTTTCTTGGTCTAAAAATTAATTAATCACACTACTTTAAATTCACTTTCTTTTGCTGGCCGTACGCTCTAACAAACTTAAATTAATTAACATGCTGCTGAAGGATCAGTGACGTGATTATAGAAATGAGGCTTTGAAGGCATTGAAAACGGGTTCTTGGGATTCCCAGCGCCGTCAGTTCTCTCACACGACGGGCACTTTGCGAGGGTCGCCGCCGGTATGTTCGCATAAAAGGGTTGCGCCGCCGTTTTCAGTGCTTTGAGCTCTTGTATCTCTTTTTGCAGTCTCCTGTTTTCATTCGTCAGCGTCTCGCAGCACCTTTTCAAGAACTCACAATCCACCTCGGTCTGCTTGAGCTTCGTTCTGCGATGTTCAACGGCAAGTTCTTCATTTTTTTCTTCTTCAGATTATTAAAACTTCAAAAAAGATAAATGGGGTTTATGAATTATGATCTTAAGTTACAATTACCTGGCTCTCCTGTTTTGAAACCAGACTTCGACTTGTCTGGGTTTCAGGTTTAATTGCCTTGCTAAAGCTTGCTTTTGATTCTGTTTTTTATAGAGCGAAAAAGATTGGTTAATCGGAGCTGATAAGGTGGTAAAATTTATGAGAAACAATGAATATTGAGAGAGAATTACTGGGTTCAGAGTGCTGTGTTGTTTAAAGCTTTCTTCGAGAAGAGCCGATTGTTCTTTCGTGAGCCGAAGTTTCTTTCTTGCATTGACGCCATCTTCGTCTTCATCGCTAACTCTACATGAATTCTTCTCTACATCTACTTCTTCGCTGCTAAGGTCTCTCTCCCTCTTGAACCTACCACTAGAAAACGATGACGCAGCACTGGGATCAGGAGAAGCATGACGATACAATTCACCGGCGGTGACAGTGGCGGCGGAGGTGAGAAGTTCTTCACGGTGTGGATGATTATGGTGATGAAGATAACCACCTTTGTTCACATCAACCTTTTTGGTGACAGTAACCCTGTAGCCCTCACCGGAAAGACCAAGCGTAAGGAACGGTTCGAAACTCGCCGCCGGAGCCGCCATGGCTGGTGGCTTCTTGGAGGTTTGATCTTCGGCCTTGGGTGGATTTTCCGGGGTCGATGAGAAGCCTAACCCTAGAACAAGGCATGTATTACATGCATCATCAAGTCCCATTAAGCTCAGCCTTCTTCTCTTTTTCTCTATCAATGGAGTTTTACAGGGTTTTTTTTTATGTATGTGAGAAGAATGGGAAAATAGAGAGGAAATTAAAGTGGTTTCAAAAAAGGGAAGAGACTGAATGAGACTTTTATTGGAGTAATTGGGCAGTTGGTTGATGGCCATTATTACTAATAACAAGAAGTAATATAACCTATGAAATCCCAGTCTTCAATTTATTAAATATTAATTAAATTAAATTATGAATATAATATTATTCGTACGTAATTTTCTATTTATATATACATTATTATTAGGAGTATTGGTTTTATAAATAAAATTAAAATATTTTCATGTACTTTTAAATTATATTTAACTTTTATAAAATTAAAATTAATGTTACGATATATTAAATTTTTGTTTTTAAAAGACAATTATTTTTATATATGTGAATATAAAACGGTTGACTATTTGAACTAACAAGGACTACAATTATCTCCAATATATATTTATAAGTATAACAAAAAAACAAGGCAATTTCCTCTCCCTGGATGTGTCCCTCTCTTAAAGCTACAGAAAATCCCACAATCACGTGGCAAGCGGAAACACATCAAGAGAATGATTCGTCAGCACTTCGCCACCATTTATATATCCAATTTTTATTAATATTTTTTATTTTATACTTTATAATTTTTAAAAATAGAATCGTTTTAATAATAATATATTTAAATTTAATATTTTTATTTTTTATTTGACATTATAATTTGGTGCAATAGTAAATAATCTATATATCCAGCCAAAGTTTTTTTCACCCATGCAAAGATTACTTATAGTCTTACTTATACTATGAAAATGTTCTTTTCAAATTAAGAATAAAATTTGATGATGATTTATAATAATAGCAGTATTAATTGGTAATTATTAAAGGCTGCCATTAATCTAGAATTATGACATCAAAGGGCCGGGGGACATCATTGGATATTAAAACAAGTTCCTTTTATTACATACCACATGAACTGTCTCCCTCTCCATGCCTTGTTGAACAGTTTAGACATGGGTATCATGTCACCATGCTTACCAGATATGTCACTTAATCTATTTTATTTTACTTTAATTTTCTTTTTAGTTTAAAGATGCTGGTGGGTGGTTGTTTTCACTTATAATTTCAAATGATAATTATATTTACTCTCAACATTTAGATTCAAATCATCATGATTGTGGTGTCTAGTTTCTTTGTTTTGTTGTTTGTTTGCTGGGAAAGTAAAAAAGAAAGTAGGTAGAAAAGTAACACCATGAGAGAGTTTCAAAGAGCTATAATGGTTATGGTGCCGGATTATAATTTCATCATAAAGTTATGTGGGGAGGTTGGGAACTACATATTTTTGTAATAAGCACTTCCCAATAATGCTTCTGTCGTCTATGTATACTGGTTTGAAGTTAGGTTAACCCATTAAATCATGATAAAAAAATCCCCTAAAATAATGCCGACAAAACTATTGCAAATTGCATGAGATCGTGCTTTTATTTTAGGTTTGTTGAGCAAAGATAATTTCATTGTTGATCATTCACATATTATAGACTCAATTTTCATATATATATATATATATATATATATATATATATATGGAGGCAGAATTAAATATTAACAAGTACCGAAATATTAGACTATTTAAAAGTATATAAAGACTTATTATACATTTAAACTCGAAATTCAACATGAACCAAGCGACCATAGTGATTAAGGGATTGTTGTTATCCTTGAGGCCCCGAGTTCAAGCACGTATATAGGGATATGAGCGTTCATTGTCAAATAGTTGAAAGTCTTTATACATATATTATATTGTATTCACTCTAAATTTAAAAAAAAAACTCAAAACTGAAAAGACAACTTTTAATTTGTCTAATATTTAAACTTACAATGACTTAAATTGTAATTAGTCCAAAAATTTAAAAACACGGACTTATCGTTCTTTAGTTCGACCCTACTTGATTAAATATTTAATAAAAATTATATTTTTAAATTTAAATATTTATTTTTACATAAACCAAAATACTATTAAACCAAAATTATATCGAATATATAAATTTTAACAGGGGTCGGGGCCCCTTGGGCCCTAAGGGAGCTCTGTCCCTATATATATATTAAAATAATTTGCAATAATTACATGATAGCATCTATTTGGAACCTTTCTTAGTTATTGATAAATCATACACATCTTACCGAAACAATAACTCGGACTTTAGACTTCTAAGAAAAATAGCACATCATTTTATCACTGAGACCACTTAATGAGTTCATAATTTGCAGTTATTTACAATAATATTACTCTTTCACAAGTCGATCCAAAGAGAAAAAGAATGATTTAATTGCTTGTTGCATCATATATGTATATGGTTTGATGTGTGTTTTGCATCATTTTCATGAGATGGGAAGTATATTGTAATCTAGAGTGAGTTAGTTCTTGAGCCAAAAATGTCATTTTCATCCACATGCACATGAACTTTCTTTTTGAAGTGAGATTGTGATTGCAAATGGTTTAAAGTCTGCCCTTCTTTTAATATTATCCAATTGGGGCAAGGACCATTCCCTATGGTGGACATATTGCTACACAGATATGTGAAGCTTCCTTCACGTACTAAAATCCCCAAATAGGGTTCAATACGTATTTCATTCGTCAATGATAATACTCTTATTTAATTTTTGAGTAAATTATGCATTTAGTATCTAAACAAACAGTTTTAAACCATTTTAGTACCTAAACTTTTAATTTTTTTTTAAAATCATACCTAAAGTTTAGTTTAGTTTTTTTTTCATTCTAGTACCAAGTTCAAAATTTAAAGTTAAGTTTTGAAATTTTTGAAAGTTTATGTACTAAAGCGGATCAAAACCGATAATCTAGGTACTAATCACGTTAAGTTTCTAACGACGGGTACTAAAATAAAAACTAAACGTTAGATATAATTTTGAAAAAATTGAAAGCAGACCAAAACTAATAGTTTATGTATTGAATGTGTAGTTTACCCTTAATGCTTTACCTGAACAACAAAATTCATAATTTATTATCCTACCTAAATTTTCATTTCATCCCACCAAGTAATATATATATATAGAAAATGATAAACAGATAATGACATATTTTTCATTTAATAAAAAATATTTTTGTATATATATATATATATATATATATATATATATAAAAACCTAGTTATTTTTTAAACTTAATTTTAAATAAAATAAAAAATATTTTTTATAATTTGAATTAAATATTTAATTTTCTAAATTGTCAAACACATCCCAAAATTTGAGAAATAAAATCGACATGTTCGAGAGAGAAATATATACATATTTAATACATTTGTAAATTGTGGTTGGGTAATTGGATGTTACCTAAAGTTGGTAAAGAAATAAAGAGATAGATCCAGAAAATAATGAGGATTAGATTATAATTTAAAAGTTGTCCAAATACATTAATTAAGATGACCATTCTTATTCACACGATAATAACTCTGCTTTAAACTTCAATTACTGACAAAAGCATTATCAGTTAAAACATCTTATACGGATGATTATGTAATAAGTAATGTTCTTGTTGATAGAAATATTATATTCTAAAATGTGTTGGTAATTTTAGTGTAATCATGACGTAATCAGATTAATTTAATTTAATAAGAAATTTAATAATGTATTTATTTCATGTAAATTATTTTGTGATTGCTAAATTGGGCTTGCTTGCATGATAGGCTTAATGGCCTGACCGTTTGATTCCCCTAAGCCTTGGCCCTTTACGAAACCAGCTGACATTGTTAGGGCATATAATTGTACTAAAATCATGAATGCATTAGTTAATTTAACTACTATTTTTTTACTCTTGTTTTGGTATATGAGGTAATAGCAAATTAATTTCATTAAAAAATTATTAGGTAAAATACACAGATGATCCACGACTATTGTATATTACTTTATTAAGTCCCTTGGCTATTAAAAGTTATAAGATGACCCTCTGACTATAGGGAGTTGTTTTGTTGAGTCACGCTAGTATGAGTTGTAGATTAACCTGCTGACTGAGATATGATAAAATCTAATCTCATGATCTCAGTCAGCAGGTTAATCTACAACTCATACTAGCGTTAAATTTTTAACCGAAAATGAAGAGTTTGGAACATAATAAATAGTCAAATAACCATTTTATAACTTTTAATAGTCAATAGACTCAACAAATTAACTTTCTATAGTGAGAGGATATTTTTAACTTTTTATAGTAGGATTACTTAATAAAGTGCACTTATAGTAAAGAGACTATTTATGTATTTTACTCTCTGTTTTATTGATTGTGGGGCCAATAACTCCTTTGATTTTCCCGAATCCCCACATGTAAAGCAAAGCACGTAAGAACAAAAACTTTGGCCAAAAACCATGATGTTTAAGAGTGAAATTAGGGATATTGCTCCGCTTTTAGATGTAAATGAATAAGAAAGCTAATTAAAGTTTGATTTGATACATTTATTTTCTTTTCATTTTTCTAATTCTTCCTTTCCTCCTTCCATTTTCCATCCAACCAAACAAAACCCAAATCACCAGATCCCATAATGTATAGAAAAGCCTGAAATTTCCTGGAAATTGCCCATTTGCATCAATGCAGTTTAATTAGCTGTTCTTCCCATAGTACAATTTGCTTGTAGATGGTACTATAAAATAGTCATTATGTACATATTTTTCATTTTGGGATTGACTTTATGTCAGAATATGATCATGGCTGCAAACTCCGACTGGCATGGAAATTTACAAATGGTGGTGTTGGTTGAAATCAAGGCAAGATCTTTGAGCAAAAAGAGCTAACTTTTGAAAAGCTTTGTAGGTTGTTCATCCACTCCCAACATCAAAACATACTTTTCCCAGACACTGCGCTCGTGTGTTTAAACAAATGCCGTCTTTTTCTCCATATGCAAACGTATGGGTTGAGAAAACTGGACAGACTTTAAAGAATTAAGGGTGTAAATGAGATATTTGTTCTCGTAAGTTAATCAAATTCGATTTGAGCTCAAACAATTTGAGTTATGAATCGAGTGGAACTAAAGTACCATACAATTCGACTCGTATGAGTATTTTATTCGTACCATTACTATAAAGACAAAAGTAATACAATTAAATCATGTTATTTCACAATGGTTCAAAATCCAGAACTCAAAAAAAAAAATCATCGACACAGACCAACATCTGGAGCCCCCATGGATGGGACCCCAAATTCAAGATTCTATTTTGTTTACTATAAATTTATTTATGAGCATGGGAAGTGGGTTAGGGGGTTCATGAGCCATGAAAAGAAGGGCAATGAGCAGTGAGACATGTTCACTTGGGCCCTTCATGTATCCACGACCCTCGGCACCACCCACAGGGGTGCATACCAGGTTGCTCTGCCAATTTCATATATTTATCCAACCAAAAAATAAATTATAATTCAAAATATGTGAGGCTTAACGATTTGCATATGTATACCTTTTTTATTAAAATAATACTAAAAAAATTAAAATTTTATAATATTCAATATATTCATGAATTGATTTGTTTTTACAAAAATAGTTACATATTGGTTTGCATTAGTTATATATACTCTTGTGAAGTGCAGGTGGTTTCTATGTTCCATTTGGGCGATGGCATGTTCTGGTTTGTCCTTGCTCATGTGAAAACCACATGCTTCCCATACCCAGTAATCAATTTTTGTTCATTTGCCCTGCTATCTTCATTTGCTATCCCAATCATATCTTCATTATCTTCACGTATTATACTCATATTTAAATTATTATACTTAAACATATATTTCATTATTGTGTGTCTATATTATTTTAATAATATTTTGGTAAAAGGGTAGCTTTTGTTCTTATTGTAGACTTGATTTATCACTTTCGTCCCTATCGTATTTTTACACTAATTTGGCACATAAAATATGCTAATTAAATTATAAAATGGTGCAATTAAGCAACTTCGAGGGTTAAATTGATGTGAAAATGTGATAGGAGCAAAAAGTTATAAATCGGGTCTACTATAGGGACAAGGTGACTCTTAATCTTAATATTTTATATAGTGTGATATTCATAAAATATGCTAAACAATTTTCTTTTATTGCAAAGTATAAATTAGTAAATCATATTATTTGTGTTTGATAAGCTTATTTTATTGCACAAGTCGTCGACAATATAATCACTAATTGGCATGCTTTTTGTTTGCTTTCTTGTAATTACTGATGACTAAACATCCATGAAATCAGTCTTTTTATTGATTTGAAAACCGTGTAAACTGTCTACCTTTTTAAGCACTGATTAAAGAAACCCTAGAAAGTTCAAACCCTATTTCTTTCACCTTTAATTATCTTTCTTGCAAGCAACTCTTCTTTCATAGATCTTGCGTCGTAGGTGACGACTTTGAAACCAAACAAAAACTGTTTCAACCTTTATATATATATATATATATATATATATATACACACACACAATCTTTCTTTCAGCTGAAGAGAATTGAAGGTTTATAGTAATTATACGTATGAATATTATCTATATGTTTGTACAGAAGAATGTATTTTCGGAAACCCTAAATCTAATGCGTTCGATAGGGTCGGTTGAGCCACGATTAATGGATGAGTACCGAGCAAACCTACATGATGATCATCAAAGTCACCCTGTCCAACCGGTTTAAAGAGTGTTTAAATTATCTATAATTCTTTTTTTATTAATCTATAGTAAATATAAGGTAATATATATTTAGTGATAACTTTTAATCATTTGGTATTGAACGTTTATATCTCTGGTATTCCTGATACTTAAACCTAAAACCTCAAGGAATAACAACAATACTTTTACCATTGATGTCACTTGATTTGTGCAAATATATTATACACTTAAATATATTTAAACTTTAATATTTTAAGAATTCACTAAACCACGATGAAAAAAATATTATTCTCTATTAAAATTTTGAGTTTAAATAATTATATTCTTAAATTGTGTGGGTTTATTATCAACTAATTAATTAAGAAAATTATGAAATAACAAAATATATGTCGCTATGTAAAAACTAAAATAAGGACGTTAAGGAGACAAGACAACAGTTTAAATGTAAATTCAAGAAATTTCTATGCCACGTGGTAACTTAAATTTTACTGAGCACACACCAAATCTCATATGGATTGAGTGCAGCTTCTTCAATGTCTACAGTTAAAGAAATAATTACTTTTGGACAATTTATATAAAAGAGAAAAATTCTCTCAAAAAGTATTTTCAAAATGAACAATGTGTAGTACATACTGGAAATTTTTTTTGCCTGGCTTATCGTTCATCTTGCTCCCGATCATGGAACGACAGAAACGACAGCCGGAAAACCCATTTGGTGCGAAACTTCCTCCTCGAGTTCTTCAACTCTTGGTGGCTCTGGTCGTTAACGGTGATCGAACCTACGAAGGATTTCAACCGTTGCATGGCGAGTTTTAGGGTATCTTCAGACATGTTGGCGAAGCAAACACGGAACCACCCTGGTTCGCTGCAATGGCACGAAGAACCAGGGGAAATATTCAGCTTAACATCGTAAACTATCCTCTTCCAAAGCTCCATTTCCGCTTCGAACGTGTCGGACCTCAAAAGGTGTCTCATGTCGACCCAACAGAATAGCCCGGCGTTGCTTTCTAAGCAGCCGATGTCGGCCTTTTCTAGTCCGGCAACGAGCTTGCTCTGTTGCTTCTGTAGTCTCTTGTGGTTTTTGGACATGTATTCTTTCGTGAACTTCTTGTCGGATAACATGGCGGAGAGTAGATACTGTGTTTGAGACGAAACTAGGCCGAAGCTGGACATTTTTGTGGCGGCGGCCACAACAATGGGATCGTTGGAGTAAATTGCACCAACTCGAAAACCAGGCAGACCCAGATCCTTTGAAAGGCTATAAACAGTATGAACTCTTTCCCATACTTCACTTTTCTCGAGCTTTCGATCTTTTAAAACCTCCATGACACTAACGAAAGCGGGTGAGTTAAACACAGTTCCGGAGTAGATTTCGTCGCTGATTAAATGGATTTCTTTGTCCGTAATGAAGTTAACGAGAAGATCCAATTCGTTTCTCGTCATAGTCGTGCCCAATGGATTCGAAGGGTTGGTGACTAACACGCCTTTCACCCTCAAATTCTTTCTTTGAGCTTGTTGGTAAGCTTCTTCGAGAGCTGATGCAGTGATTTGAAAGCGATTCGAACTGGTGCATTGGATCGGCACAGTCTCAACTCCCGTTCGCCACTTAAGATCTCTATCGAATCTGTAATAACAAAATATGAATGAATTAATACACAAACTCAAAGATGTTGTTTTAACATTTTTAGGTTTATGATGAAGGATAAACGATTTCACGTACCCTGGATAATACGGCGTTGGAAGAAGGAAAGCGTCGCCTTGTTCGGCGAGACAAAACATGAGCGTTTCGTTGGCGGAGGTTGCACCGGCGGTGAGGACGATGTGATTGGGATCGAATGTTACTTTGTTTCCTCTGATTTCAGCCATGAAATCAACCAATGCCTTCTTGAATACAGGGAGGCCATGATAGTCTTGGAAAAGAGCAAGCTCTTTGAATATGGATTGCCCTTCTCTTCTGAAACTAGCAGCATCTGGGTTCTTAGCCAACCAAGACTCTAGAAGATCAAACGACAGCTGAAAAAGAAAAAAGCATGCACATTATTAAACTACAAACACCGAACTACAATAATCTTTTAATCATGAAAAAGAACATACTCTGTATTTTTCTGGGTTTTCTTTATTTACCTGGTTCTCTGCAAGTCCCATTTGAATAATCCCTTGAGGATTCTTCACTTCATCGTACGGGTTGTTCTCGTATTCTTGCCATCCCAGGAAGTAAGAAGAATCTTGTCCATGCGAATTGCACGTGACTTTCCTCGACAACATCCCCATTATAAGATTCCAGCCAAAAGTGTGAAAGCAATGCTTAGATCAAAACTAGCCAGGGAAAAAACAACAACACTAAAATGATAGTTTGCTGTTGCTTTTGAGCAAGTGTTGAAAAAAGAGTAGAAAAACTTTGATTGTTGTTGGTGATGGCCAAACCTATCCAAAATTCAGTGATATATATAAGGGCAGAGAAAATAATAAAAAATTCCCAAAAACTATTTAAAATTATTATATCTTAGCCCACTTCAAAACATTGCCTCTGTGGTCAAAGACAAGGACTTTAAATCTAGGGTTGTTTATATATGTGCCTTGGATGTTCGTTTTCACTATTTATGCTAGACATTTTTAAGTTCCTCTCAAGAGTATGTCCTTATAATTCAATTTTAGGGTTGGTTTTGCATATATTTGAAATGAAGTTCTATAAATTTACAAACAACTTCCTTTAGTTCAATTGATATTTGATTGGTAAACTAATTTAAGTTAGATATTGTAAAGACTTATCATAAAGACGACATTTTTCATGATTTATTTGTATTTATATATTTTAAATAGTCTGGATGGTTATAATATGTTTTTTTATAATTTGTTTGCAATTGTTTTTAGTTTATTATCGACAACATGTGCAAACCCTACAAATATTACTATTTAAATTTAAGTCTTCGAAGAATATTATTTTTTTTCTACTAAGACAATTCAATGAGTCATCATTTATAAACAATTGCTCCACCGTGAAGGGGACATAGGCATCTTCTATACTCAAATTTTAGTAATCAACTGGGGTAAGCAGAGCATTTTGTTTCAGATTTTGATTTTGTTATAGTGTTATGTTTAATGAAAAACAAAGAAGCAAAAATAGAGAGAGCTAAAAGCCATACCGACAGCAAATCTAATTAGACAACAGCAAAAGTGACCCACAAAAGTCATTGGACTGTAGAGTATGCCAATCTGGTCCATATGTCCCCTTTCCTGTCCTAACCCATCTAACACCCTTGTCGGCCACTCTTTCGTTTAACTAGCTTAATTTCCATGTTTCTTTGTTTTCCCCAGATTCTACAAAAAATCAAATCAGAATCTCCCATAATCCCTAAATCAGCATAAAATAATACAAATGGAGAAAAAATGTAAGTGTATATATGGGCCATCACATGCAAACACAAATGGTGGATTCTAACATAATGGATAAATGGTAGTATAATGGTTGATGGTGAAATGAAAGAAGGGGTATATGTCCAATTACTAAAGAGTGGGGCAGTCACAAGGCTCGAGATAGCACTTAAATATCAACACGAGCAATAATTACTTTATTTAGGGATGCTCATTATTCAGTTAAAATCGAACTAAAATTTAATTTAAGAATTCATCAGTGATTTGAGAAGGTTATTCATAAATGTATTAAATTTGAGTAATTGTGTTTATAGAGTACGGATGTATTATTAATAATTTAAAAAAAAATTCTAAACTATATTATCTTATAATCATATCATTAACTCGGACTATTAAAAAATAAAATTTGATAATCAATTGAATCTACGGTTTGAACATCTTTAACCTTAAGAATCATCTAAACCAATCGTTTAATCCGCCCTTTGTTTCTCATAACTACCTGGTTTGGGGGTGTCATGATCACATGGAGACGGTGGTAATGAACTTTAATTTGAAGTGATTAAAAAGGTATTTGTTTAGGGTTTAACAATTAGGGACAAAAAGGGTTGGGTGAAAAGCATTAACTCCTTAGGGTGCGCTTGATGGGGTATGTGAGATTATCATGGGAATATTTTTTCGGGAATGTGATTCATCCATTTGGATTGCAAAGATTCTCAACTCCCGGTAATAAGTCATTCCCAACAGTGACATTTTGGGGGCTTATTACCGGGAATGTGATACCCTCCAATCCCTTAGGTATTGTTACATTCCCGGCGTTTTGGACTAAAATGCCCTTAACATAATTTTTTTTTTCAAAAATATCATTCTTCTGTCGTTGAATAAAAAAATCCTACGAAGTTAAATTGTAAATTTATCCTTAAACTATTTTAGATTTACAAAAAAAAGTCCATAATTAGAATTTTATATGAAGTTCAAGGGTTAAAATAAAATTAAGCTCTTTCATTAAACCTATTTATCTTTTAAATTTTGTAAAAAAATTATATAAATTTTATGAATTTAAAATTGTAAAGAAATTAAATAAATTAAAAATAGTAAAATTATATATTTTCTATAATCTTTTATTCAAATATTTTCATTTTAATATTTACAATTCAACTTGTTAAAAAAACTGATATATAATAAGGACAATTTGATAAAATATAAGTTTCATTAATCTTTTATTCCTTTAACCAAAAACTGTAATCTTACATTATTACTAAACGAACCAAACACAACAATATAACATTTTCAGTAATGTATTAGGCAACATTACATTCCGATAATTCTATTCCCGGAGGTAATGTTACATTCCATGAACCAAACGTACCCTTAGGGGGTGTTTGGTTCAAGGATTGTGGGATTCACATGAGATAGGAATCCCACATTCCCATGTTTGGTTGGCCGGGAATCTCATTCCCGATAATATTTTATTACCAATAGTAGATATTTTGGGGTATATTACCGGGAATGTCATTACCTCCCTTCCCTTAGGTATTGTAACATTACCGGCGTTTTGGACTAAAATGCCCTTAAATTTTTATTTTTTTTATAAAATATCCTTCTTATGTCATTGAATAATAAAAATTATACGAAATTAAATTACAAATTTATCCTTAAATTATTTTAGATTTACAAAAAAAATCTATAATTAAAATTTTATATGAAGTTCAGGGGTTAAAAAAATTTACCCTTTCATTAAACATTTTTTATATGTTTAATTTTGTAAAAAAAATTATATAAATATTATGAATTTAATTTTTTAAAGAAAATATATAAATATTTTACAATTTTTAATATTATATAAATATATAATAAGGACAATTTGGTCAAATATACATTCCAATAATCTTTTATTCCTTTAACCAAACACTATAATCTTACATTCCTGCTAAACCAACCAAACACAACATACAACATTCCCAGTAATCCTATTCCCTGGTAATCTTTTATTCCCACTGGTAATCTTACATTCCATGAACCAAACGCATAAGGTATTAGGTCGGTGAGATTGAGATGGGTTGTCGTGCTCTCCGCTCGTAGATTTCATGCACTTTTTGCTTTTTACAATAAAATATGGAGTATAATTTATTAATTATATTAAGGGTTTGTTTGTTTCAGGTATTTCATTTTACGGAAAAGGTTTTCCCCCAATTCCGGTGTTTGGTTGGGAAAAGGAAAACACAGTCAAAGGAAAACAAACTACAGTCAACGGAAAAAATGAAATAAAACACGGGAAAATAACTTACCGTTTATTTCTTGGTAAGTCATTTTCCTAAACTCACCGGTTATTTTCATTTCCCCAAATCCCTTCCTCCTCCGATTCTTTCCTTCCAATTTCCATCATTCCCCTTATTTTCCTCTTGATTTTTGTTCTCCTTCATCCTGAGCTACCTGCTACTAGGTAAAATTTTCACTTCTTTTCCTGGATTTGTGATAGAATCTTCATAATATCATGCGATTATTATTTTGAAAGGGAATTCGTTATTTTTTTTAATTTGTTTGATCCACATAATGGATTTCAATTGTCTACGGGCTTTTGTTCTTTGATCTCCGTTGTAATTGCTCTAGTTATTAGATTTCAAGTATTTGGAAGTTATTAGCTAATGATCGAAATGATTAACCTTGGCACAATCACGACCATTCGAAGTTTCTTTTTACGTTTCCTCAACCCTTTTTTTATTTTGATAGAAAGGACTTAGATTCCGTTGGAATTTTTTGGATCTTTACACCCACCAAACGGGGCATGTTCACTCGTATGATGCTTCCCAATATGAATTTTTGGGTCAAAATGCTATGGAAGAAGTGGTGTTTGGAGGTCTGGAAGATGGTGAAGAGGAAGCCCCTATAATTGCATACATTGAAGATGATGAGTACCGTTTGTTTGATAAAGGAGAGGTGAGATTTCATTACTTTGGTTACTAATTGAGTTGTGGGTCCTTGTTTTGTTTGCATTGACACTTCTGCATTGCTTTTGTAGCTACTTCTATTTTCCCTTCCATTATATTATGACCCTAAAACTTAATATGTGTTAGGATTTATTCTGGCCCTAGACCTGTTAGCGGGTTTGCTAAATCAACACCTCAAGGGATATCTAAATGCAAGAAGTTGCGCTCGTAAAAATAAAGTTGCAATGGAACATATGATTCCTGCCTATATATGTTCTGTTTATTTATAAACGTTGCAGTGTGATGAATGTCAATAATTAGCCTTTCTCAGTAGCAGTTGTTTATAAGATTTGATATGCATGTTTCATATGATATTGGTCTTTCCATTTTCACTTTCATACCTTATATGAACTAGTGTGGAACCAGAGAGAGGGGAGTTTAGAATTGATGGTTTCAACAAGATGACCTTTCCATTTTTTTCATATAAAGACTGGTTTGAAGATGGTTGTTTTACCATGGTGTTGGCATATTGAATATCTTAGCATGCATATATTCATGTACTTCTGTAAATGTGCTTATTTGTTTGTTTTCTGTTGTTCTATTGCTACCTATTTTGCTTTTGTTGTCTTTTCATGGTGATTGGATTTTAATATATCTCTTTTTTTCCTGCAGTTGAATAGGCTTGTCGTTGGATCAAGAAATCAAGGAGTTATTGGTGATAAATCTGTTTCTTTTTCAAGGGAAAGTAAGTAAAATTAAGCCATATTTTATGCTTGTATACTGTGGTTATGATCTGTATTAGATGAGTGAAACCATGTAATATAAGTTGATATTTGTTAAAAACAAACACTTTTTTGCTTGAAAATCTTGGGATCAGTTTAGTATATATAATAATAATTTTATGTATATTTGTGTATATGATAAAATAACTTAAAAAATTTTAAAATGTAAATAACAAGAAAAATATAAAAATATATACATTTTTACAAAAAAAAAATAGATTTCGTAAATTGTTTTCAAGAAAATTAACCAAACAGTGTAAAACATTTTACAATGCAACATCCAAACATTGTAATTGGTTTTCTGAATTGGTTTTCCAGAAAATTAATTGGTTTTTTGTAATTGGAAAACCAATTACAACTAAACAAACAGACCCTAATAATCAAACAATTAATGCATTAAATATATTTTAATAATTTAAACTATAATATTATTTAAAAAATAAGGGACAGGTCATGTAATCTTAGTGGAATTTAATTAGAGAAGGTGGTTTACTCGAACAAACCACGTTGAATTTAAACTCTAGTACTGGAACAGGAGATCATTTCATTACGTGTAAGCCTCCTATTTTTCTTTTATTTAGCAGTAAAAGATTGAGAAATTATGGGAAGAGATTTGTTATTTTAAAATACATTTTTTAAATTCTTATTTTTGTTATTTTTCTTAGTTTTACTAAATAATAAATAAAAGCGTAAATGACATATTTAATACCTAAATTATCAATTTTGATCCGTTTAGTACTTAAGTTTTTATTTTTTTCAAAATCATACTTAAAGTTTAGTTTTTATTTCATTTTAGTATCCCGTTCAAAATCTAACGTTATCTTTTTAAGAAAATTGAAAGTATAGGTACTAAACTGACCAAAATTGATAGTTTAGGTACTAAACGCGTTAAGTTTTTAACAACGGATATTAAAATTAAACAAAACTAAATTTTAGGTATGGTTTTTGAAAAAATTAAAAGTTTAGATACTAAAACGGAACAAAACTGATAGTGGATTGTTTTTCTATTTTTTTAGTGTTTTAATCTGAAATGTTTAAACTTGATCAAAATAACTCATGTTAGCTTAAATCGTTAGATGATTAATCTTCAACACATGTTAATGATATGATATTTTCACATGTGTTTAATTGGTACTTTGTACATACAACATCATCATTTGAGTGACATGACACATGATATCATTACTTTAGTTAGCGTGGCACATATCACCATTTTTTTATATGATGTGATATATATCACGTTATCATATCAATTAAACACATCTAAAAATGTCACGCCAATAACATGAGTTGATCGTTAGTAAATTAATAACTTTCATTAAGATATTTAGTCAAAAATTGATATCAAAATAAAATATTTCGAAAAAAGAATAAAAAAAAATGTACAAACATTACTAACCAATTTTATCATTACGTCTTTTTACGTATTTCTCTACACCACCTAAATCAAAGAGGTTACATGGAGTGGACTCGGACTCGGACTCGGACTCAAATAATTGTCGAAGAAGTCAAAATCAAGGATGCAAATAGAAATAGATATGGGGTAGGGGCTGAGTCATTAACATCGTATCCCACTAAACTATTAAAAACCTTAATTAAATTCCCTAATACGAAATGAAATGTCAAAATCATAACGAAAGCGACCAGTTATGGCAGAAAATTGACTCAAGGGATTGATGAAGACAAATAGATTTTATTTCTCCCAAAACAAAAACGTCAGTGACGGAATTCATTATTACCCAAACTCTTCATATAATAAGGTCCCTCGATTCTTCTTTTTGTGTAACAAATGGGACCTGCAAAATGGGCTATATTGATCTGATTGAATTGAAGGATCATGCATGGCCATGGAACGACAAGCCAAAAACAAGATGCAAAATCCCATAAATTAGTAATGCAATTAGCTTAAATATGTACGTATAATGTTTCTAAACAATGATGTCTGGAGGGCAAGAAAATTATTGGTTTGCTGTAGATGAACCCATCCTAGTGGCTCAAATTTTCTCATGTCTTTGCTTAGCATTTCTTAATGAAACCTTTCATTTGATTTACGTTTGGATTTTTTTCATAATGGGATTTTGGGTAATAATTGAAGAAAGGCACGTGGTTTGTTGTTGGAGAAGGGTTATTAGGGCATGTGAAACCCTTGTTTACATGCCCCCCACAAGGACTCAAGGTCCACTAGGGAGGCCAAACTCGGCGCTACAGGTATTATCTGTTTCGGGTCTTTGGAGTTCAAGGTTTTATTTATGTTAGTATTGGTCCGAACTAGTAATTAACTGAGGGGATAAACGAGATAATAATCTCCTAAAAATTTAAAATTCTCAAGGTTTGATTAGTTACATGTTTTCTCGGATTCGACCCAAACAGAGGCTAACTAACACTTCATAGCACCAACGTTGACAAGTAACATGACGCAGGAGACAAAACCATGGACCGATCGTTCATATTTGCTAACCTTTTATTCAATAACGTAGGACCCTCTCCAACCTTACATGAATGATCCCTTTGTCTCTCCTTTGTGACATTGATGATTGACGTAGGTGATAACCAATTTTTATACTATAAGATTCAAATGTCAACAAAATTACAGATGAATTTTTACAAATCGTATCATATTTATCTTAATTGTAATGAATATTAAAATAATAACTATAAAGTTGATTAAATACTAATATTTAAATCCGTAACTTAAGTCCTATAATGATGATAGAAACCCAAGTCTAATTATTCTTTTTCTCTTTTTCAAAGACAAAACACAAGTTTTTGGATTGATATTTCCTTTTTTTTCCCCTTTGGATTGAATCTGAACAGGCACGTACATGGAGTTCTAGGTCAAATTTGCATGAAAATCAGTTATATATAGCATAGTACGTAGCAACATATGTATTTGCTTACTATCAAATCTGTACGATGCCATCAAATCTGTTTCGTATAATACTATCCATTGACTCCCTTTTCAAATTATGGACCATGGATTAAAATCCAAGCTTCAGATTTTTTCTTTTGAAGACAAATGAATTTTGTCTAGTTATGATATCCAAGTGGGTCGAGATGTTATCAGAATGGTGGCATGGAGTTGTAGCTGATTCTGATATACATAAGAGGCCAGGCCAGGCCGTCCCGTGGCCTGCGTGCCCCGGTTGCACAGTAGGAGGAGGCTCGTCGCCAGCCTAGCCTGAACGTGATAGTTTTAGCTAATATTATGGCCTACGCTTTTATGTGCCATGCTTGATGGGCCTGAGCTGCATACATCACTTGAAGACTAGAGACGATGTTCATTGCTATCAGGTGTGTGCAAAAAATTACGATTCGGTCGATCGGATTCATTGATCCGGTAATCTAATCCGAAAATTCGGATGTCTAATCTATTTTTAATTTTTGGATAATTCGGATCGGATATCTAAATTTTTTTAACGAATACGAGTCAAGCAATGCCCTACTTGTGATCTACTTGCTCGAATTTAATATCATAATTTATGTTTGCCATGCATAAGCCAATAAAATATATAAATACGACCTTCATTTATATACGTAATCTTGACAAATCTTTTGATTTTGTCAAAGGTATGGTAGAGGGGATGTCTAAGGTACGGCAGAACTAATATACGACTAAGAAAATACTCTACCGAAAATGTTAATTATTTTAAATATTTATGGTAAAGCGCTACTTAAAACATTATTTTTCTTCCGAAAATATTAATATTGGACGCTAACTAAAATGTTATTTTTTTCTACCGGAAATTAGGTAGCGGAATTATCATTTCCGGTAGAAAAAAAATAATGTTTTAGGTAACACTTTATTGTAAATGTTATAAAAACATTAACATTTTCGGTAACGTCTTTTCTTAACCGTATATTAGGCTGTCGTACAATAGAACTACTATTTTGGTTGAGGATTATAAAAATTATCTCTTATGAAATATCATAAAATTATCTATACGTAAGTATACTAATTTGTCTTTTAATATATCATACAAGTCTATGAAAAATAAAGATATATATCATAAAGATATAATTATATTCAAATATTAAAAAGAAAAAATCAACAATCGACGATCAATATTAAAATTGATATTGTCTCTAACTAAACAAAATTAAAGAAAAAAATAGTCTAGTCTGTAATATTAACTTTTTATGTGTTTAAATATAATTTTTTTAATTAAAAACAATTACATATACACATATATTGTTGCAACCCGATCTCTCTGTGTGTGATTTTTACCTATTTCGATATCTATTTTGTCATTCTTCTTAATAATTCCACACTATTTCTGATTTCCTTCAATTCAGTCACTGTATCGTCATTACTTGTATTTTCCTTCAATTAAATTTGATCAGTACTACTTCTATTTCCCTTCAATTTGGTCCCTACAACTCCCTCACCCAAATACTCGCCACAAACTATGGATCCCCACTAATCGTCAACACTCATAATCAATTTAAAATTGATTCCCTCTTCCCAAATGAAAAAAATGTTAATAAAAATCTCGTTATTTTCTTAAAGAAATCATTCTAAGTTTAAATAATTTATTCTGATTTTGAATAATAATTCACTATATTTTATGCTAAAATTTACAACACTTGTATTTGAATATACAAGTTTCAAAATGGGTTAAATAGATCATATCATAAATTTTTTAAATGGGTTAAATAATATTTAAATAATATTTTTAACAAAATTATCACAACAACAACAACAACAACAAAACCCAATTCCCATATGTATGGGGTAAGGGGGAGGTAGGGTAGTAGGCTGCCCCCAACGCCAGGTTGAGAATAGCTTCCGTGAAAGACCTCCGGCACTCAGAAAATTAAAAATATAGATTTTTAACAAAATTATCTAAATCAAATATTACAACCCATGATTTGATTCAAAAGTGATGGTCCATACCTCTTGAACCCTTGTGCAAAATGAAATTGCGGGCCTCTTACATGGGCTATTCCACAAGCCGTCGATACTATGGACGGTGAGGAGGCCGCACATAAAAGCCTGTTTATGGGCCGGTTAGCTTATCCCGGCAAACCTATCCGTATGAATTAAATTCAAATAATAAAAATAATATTTATTTAAATTTAATAACAAAAACAGATAGTAATAATATAAAATTAGGGTAAAGTACACAAATGGTCTCCGGGCTATAGGACATTATTTTATTGAGTCATTTGACTATTAAAAGTTGCAAAATGATCATTCGATTATAGGGTGTTGCTTTGTTGATTCACTCGACTATTCATATGTTTCAAACTCATCCTTTTTCGTTAAAAAAGTTGACAATCGTCTGAGCTGGATGTTAATCTGCTGGATGAGGTATGATAGTTATTTGAGATTCAATGATTATATTTTATTGTATCACAGTCAACATGTTAACGTTCAACAGTGGTGGATCTAGAAATTAAAAAATAGGTGTCCAAAATTTTAACACTCTATTTAAAAAAAATGTGGGTATGCAAATTTCTTAATTTTTCCCTATTTCCATTAACAAATTAAATTTAATTTAACATTTTTTTCTCCAAATAATGGGTGTGCAATAGCTCCCCTACCATGTACATCTGCCTCTGATGTCTAGCTTAGATTGTCATCAATCTTTTAATGAAAAATGACGAGTTTGGAACATATAAATAGTCGATAATTATTTTGTAACATTTAATAATTGGGGACTCATCAAAGCAACATCGATCATTTTGTAACATTTAATAGTCAAAAGACTCAACAACGTAGCACCCTATAGTCAGGGGACTATTTGTGTACTTTACCCATAAAACTAAACATTCAAGATTTTATTAATTTTAAATAATGGACATGAGGAACATGCTCATATGATTGAAAAAGAAAAATCCAGGTTATGTGGAAGATGCTAGGTGTAAACTGTAAAGGGTATAAGATCAACGTGGATCTCTACTTTAAAGCAGTAATTTTTATTACGTGTTAGCTTAAAAAGATATTCGAATCAATAAAGTAGAATAAACCCAAAGGCTTCAGTCAACAAAAGTCGATCAACTTATAAAAGCAATCTGTGTGCTTCTCAACTTCAAGCGGTAGCTTTTTAGGTTTTAGCATGTACCTAACCCTACTAACATATCTTAGGGTCTGTTTGTTCCTTGGAATTACAAAATTGGTTTTCCCTGAATTTTCGTGTTTGTTTTACGTAATTCGTTTTTCGAAAAATATTTTTCCGTGTTTGTTTCACGTAATTCATTTTCCGAAAAACGTTTTCCCGTGTTTGTATCACGTAATTCGTTTTTCGGAATGTAATTCATTTTCCTAGTAACAAAATTTCTTTTGTGTTTTCTGTAAAATGACTTACAAATTCATTTTCCGTGAGTCATTTTCCGAACTTTTCACTTCAAAGCAAAAATACTCAAAATAATTTTATTTTATGAATTTAATATTAATAAAATATTTTAATATCGTTTTCATCAAAATATTAATTATTAAAATATTTAAAATATATTTATTAATATTTATAATAATATAATATTATATTTTTAATATTATATAAAATAATCAATTATATTATAATAATAAAAGATATTATATTTTTATTTTAATAATATATAATAAATTTTTTTATATTTAATAATGAATAATATTATTTATATATTTCAATAATATTTTAGTAAAGATATTTAAAATATACTAATATTTTTAAAATATAATATAGCACTATTACTTTAATAAATAATTAATATAATTTATAATATTTTATTTCACTAAAATATACCAATATTAATATTTTTATTAATAAAATTATAAAAATAATATTTAATAATAAATAAATTATTTTAATATTTTAAAATAATAATATTAAGTTTTATGATAAATAATATTATTTATTATATTTAATATTTGTAATAAATAATTTTTAAAAAACTCTTCAACTAGTGAAAAAAATGTTTAAATAACATCTTCCAAACATCATAAAACGTTTTCCAGATGTTTTTCAGAAATGTAATTCATTTTCCAGAAATGTAATTCATTTCCCAGAATTCAAATTCCAGTAATTCATTTTCTGGAAAACCAATTACAGCTAAACAAACAGACCCTTAGTTTTTATATATTATAATTTTATTTTAAAAATATATTTTTATACATTTTTTGATGCCTACACAATTTATATGATTGAATAATTTTCATATTGCTATTATTTTCTCTTATTTTTAATATCTAATTATATTTCATATACCATTTTAATTAAATTAGAATCTTGAAGGTAATATTATTAAAAAGAATAATTATTAATCCTAAAAACAATATATAAAATAAATATGAAAAAACTAAAAATAAAGATTGATTCAAATTAATCCTCCAATTAAATGAATAGAATAAACTAATACAAATAATCAAATATTAATGCTATAGTTTAAAAATTTGACATTTATTGTTTATAAAAGTACATTAAAACTACTATTTTTTTCATTCACGATTCAACTCTAAATAAAAGGGTAAAGTACATAAATGGTCCTCTTACTAGAGTTTATAACTTTATTAAGTCATTCGACTATTAAAAGTTATAAAATGATCATCCAACTATAGAGTGTTACTTTGTTGAGTTCATGGACTATTAAAAGTTAAAACTAGTCACATGACTATTCACTATGTTCCAAACTTGTCATTTTAAGTTAAAAATGGACGATATTCTAAGATAAACTTTAACACGTTAACTATGATATGATAAAATCTGATTCCAAAATTTTAAACTACTATCATATCTCATTCATCATGTGAACATCCAACTTAAACACTCACCATTTTTTTTGAATGAAAAAAGACAGCTTTGGAACATAATGAGTAATCGGTGACCATTTTGTAACTTCTAAAAGTCGAGGGACTTAACAAAGTAATATTCTATAATTGGAGGATCATTTTGTAGCTTTTAATATTTGAGGGACTTCATAAAACAATACTCTATAGTCTCGGACCATTTATTTACTTTACCCTAAATAAAAATATATCTTTTGTAGAATCATAACATGATCTTAATCATTGCTAAATAATATAGTCTAATTGACTCATAATTACCATTTATTTTATTAGTATAGGTTGATTATAAGTGGTAATATATATTTTAAATTCTCAATCATTTGATAATGAACGTCTAAATCTTGCGATCATTAATGTTATGATCCAAAACCTTTAAGGATACTAACTATCCCTTTAACTATGTTAACTATTGAGTTAATTTTATTTGTGCCTCCTAATTATCCTTTTAAGAACACGTACGTGCGACATTTTTTAGATTTATGTAAAGGTAAATGAGTTTCAATTATTTGATTCATGCACCAAGAGTGGTCCAAAATTCATATAAACGTAAAGTCGGAAAAATCTTAAAAATACGATCACTTTCCAGTACTAAACAGAACAACAAGAAAAAAACAACAAAAATTTTCTTATATATATTACTACCAAACACTGCACTAACTCTTCTTACACTAAAATAATATGGTTTTTTAAAACAAACCATTTCTTTTCTTCTTCGTCCCCTTAGTTTGCAAAAGTATTAATATATCCCAAAAGTAATTAAACCCACCATTATATATGTGTGCGTGTGTGTGTTTTTAAGCATGTTTAAGTGATTAATGGTGGGGTTTGATCGGACATGACAGTGACGACATTATTGCATGGCCATGCAGATGAAAACTGCTGCAAGTGCTTCAACATCAGAATCTGATGTATGTCCGATAATTTTTTTCGGAGAATACTGTGTTCGGATCGGAGTCGATCGTTGTCCGTCGTTACACGGTGACAGTGATAAAGAACAGACCTCAGCCGGTTTGTCAATTCTCTGTTCTCGGCTCGAAGCCGGTTCACCTGGTTCCTTAAGTTTTCTAAGTGCCTCTGTTTACGCATCCGTGACCTCCTGGCCGATTCCCGGTTGGATATCATGCGTCTCCTCTTCCGTTCGTCGACGACGGAGGAATCCGGTTGGTTCGGTTCTTCCGAGCCACAGTTCGAGTTGTTTTTGTCTGGGGTTAGTTCATCTAAAACGGAACCCAATATTGCGTCGGGTTCTATTGTTTGGAAAGTGGAGAAAAGTTCCGGGCAATGATCCCACGGCGTGAAGCCGTTTTCAAAAGCCGGAAACTGACTGTTGTTGAACTTTGAACCGGAGGAGAACATGGCTTTAGTACTACTAATAATAACAATTATGGAAACAAAAAAAAAATAAAAAATAAAAATCGAAAGCTTCTAAAAATGTCAGGGAAATGGAGGAAAGGAGGAGAAAAGGGAAGAAAGGCTGCGTAGGAGGCTCATATTTATGGCCGAACCTGAGGGGTATTGTGGGCTCCACATTATTGCATGAATAGTACAAATCAAGGGTATTGTGGTAAATACATTATATTTTTATACACACGTATAAATTATAAACCGTACATGTATAGATATTAACTTCTGAGTCAGGTGCAACTACGTAAACGATAGGGAGTACTTGGTTTCGTAAGCAATTTGGTTCCATTAACAAAAAAAAAAAAAATCAAGTTTACATAAATTATTTCATGTATGACTCTCAACTTGGCAAATTTTAAAACTTTAATCTAAAATCTTAACTTATATAATAGGTCTATCGTAAGTAATATATTTAATTTTATATAAAAAAAAAAGTTATACTAGCCGATGATTTCATTTTTGCTTAATCACGAAGAAACAAAATAGTGTGGGATCCATGGTAGACACGTGACGGATTATAATAGGAGGAGTATGAGAATAGCCAATAAATTGGGAGAATGCTGATGTGGAGCGAAGCATGAGAGGAAAAGGCTTTGGATTATTTAATTGATAACATATCGAAAGTGTTAAAATGTTTTCTTAAACTACCGCCTATTACTCATTTTCCCCTTTAGTTATTTATCTAAAAATATAATAGCATTATATCTTACTTTTTGACGTTTTTACCGAAAAATCACCATAATATTGAAAAATCCTCTCTTTGACACCCTTTCACTAAATTTTCCTGATCTAATACTCATTTAAAATAAGGCGTCTTTGGTGAAACGCGCTTACGCTTGCGTGGCACGAAGGCACGTCCGATGAGAAGCACCTATGCCGAGTCAGTCAACGGAACCCATGAAAGACGCGTTTGATGAGGCACGCCTTTTCCCCCACCCCGTCGATCCTGCCTATTCCCCTCCCATCCCCTATATAAACCCCGGTAGCTCATACAAACCGCATCGAAAATTATTTATTCTTTCCATCTATTACTTTATAGTCTTTAAGGTATATTGTTATTTTTTATTCAATAAATTTATTATTATTTTATTACATAATTTTTATTATTTGATTATTTAATTGTAATCTTATTTAATTTATATTTATTATGAGATATATTAAAATCGATAAAATTAAAATACACGTACTAATGACATAATTTGATAATGAATGAAATATGGTTTTGACTGATATCTTTTGTATATGTATAGTTTGTAAAATTCCTCCTCTGTTGGACACATAAAAGCCCATCCGAAGCAATATGTGTAGTATTCTCATTGAAGCTGTGTTATTTGGGCATGGATATGAGAAAATAACCCAAATAATAAGTTAGGCCTTCAAAACTCTTTTAGACCCAAAAGCCCAACAAATCCCAGTTAACCCTAATTTCCCACCATATATGTTTCTCAAAACCCTAGTTTCCCCGCGTGCACCATTATCTAGCTAGATCCTATTCCCTTTCGCCCGCAGCAAAAATGAAGTACAACCCGCGCGTGTCCTCCTCTCGCCGCAAGAGCCGCAAGGCCCATTTCACGGCGCCTTCGTCTGTACGCCGCGTCTTGATGAGCGCGCCACTTTCATCGGATCTGAGGTCCAAGTACAACGTCCGGTCCATGCCCGTACGCAAGGACGACGAAGTCCAACTCGTTCGCGGAACCTACAAGGGCCGTGAAGGGAAAGTGGTTCAAGTTTATCGCCGCAAGTGGGTGATCCATATCGAGCGCATCACTCGTGAGAAAGTGAACGGTTCGACCGTAAATGTTGGAATCAACCCATCGAAGGTTGTCATTACCAAGCTGAGGCTTGACAAGGACCGCAAGTCCTTGCTGGATCGTAAGGCCAAGGGACGTGCCGCCGCCGATAAGGACAAAGGCACCAAGTTTTCTGCTGAGGATATCATGCAGAGTGTCGATTAAGGTTGTCTCTTGTTTCCTTTTCACCATATGATGTAGAAGCTGTTGGACTTGATTGTAGCTTTTTTTTTGTTTCTTAATACGTTGAAGAATCTGGGATTTTGTAGACTTGATAATGCTATATGTTGCTATTTTTGTTATAATGTTTCCTTTTTTTTCCTTCAGATTTTTGCTGGGTTTTTTAATTGAGCTCTTTAGAATGATTTTCTCAATCGTTTGCTTCGAGCTCTAGTATTGTTTTGATAGTGAGGCATGGGTTGTTTGATTATCTTTTGAATTTTGATATAATGTTCTTGAGTAATCTTCAACATTGGGCCAATTTTATAATCTTGAATTGCAGATTGATATACAAATCACCTGAGCTTCAGTTCTATTGAGTTGCAGAGAAATTAGCAATAGGATTTCAGTTTGCTCGTTATTAGTTGTTTTTAAAACCATTAACAGTGTTATCAAGGCATCTTGTTCCACAAAAGCGCCAACCCTTTCAGACCAAGCTCTTAAATATAGTACGAAAACTTGCACATATACATATCGCACCGTCAGGTCACTCTGGCTAGTGTTTTTTTTCACATTGTGTCTGGGGCAATATAAAGGTTTAAATTCCTGTAGTGTTCCTTGACGACATTGCATTAACATTAAGAATTGTTAGAATTTAAGGTTATATAGATTTCCTCTTTGTCCTTAGGAAGCTTGGATTTAGAAAATGTAACCTAAGTTCCTTGATTTGTATTGCTATAAGGCACAAAATTGTTGTTTTGTTTGATTCCTTTTGCACTGTGTATTAATCATATGCTCAACAAACATACACCATTGGAGTGCTGGTTAATCACCAAAAGAGTCTGAAAATGCTTCATCATCAAGTGTTTATCAGTAGGCCTAGCTATTATATTTGTATTAGTTCTTCCTGTCGTGTTTTGCATCATCTTATAGTTAATTTTTACGAGTTGTGTAATTGCGTTTTGTCCTATCTGCTTATAGTTGATTTGCATGCTGAAACCTTTTTTCATTTTTAAAATAAGATTTTAGTTTTGGGACATGTCTATTTCCAATGGAAGATGGTTAAGTTAAATTTGAATTATGGGTCATTTTCAATAAAAGCAATTGGAAATGTGGAAAGAACAGAGACAATTTGTTGGTGCCATTTTTGTGTTCGGAAAAATTGTCCTACGATGGTTACAAGGACAGTGAGATGGCATCTAAGCTCAGTGGTTGCACCCAACATAGATACAGAAGAAAGGGGTAAAGCTCTTGAGTTTATCAAAAATTGCTGTGCCTGAAAGTTGCTGGTTTTAGCTTTATATTAGGTTGTGTCCCAAGACCATCGTTTTTTAGTCTTTTATTAGGTTCCCGTAGAGCACAATCATCCTGATGTTCAATAGCAAATGGTAAATGCTGATGAAGATGGCATTCGCAGAGCGGCAGTAGAATGATTTTATTTACATACTTTATCCAAGTCAGTTTTGCTGTATCGTCAGTCCTATTAAAACCTATGAATATTTTTGGAGAGTTAAAACCGTAGTAGTCATACTGCGATGGTACGATCCATTGAGACGTCCGATACATAATCGAAATTAAATTATGCTGAAGCTATTGTTTGTTGTAAAATAACACCATTGATGCAATCTGGTTTATGTAAAATTAAGCAAATTAAGATTATTATTGTTTTTATCATTTTGAATAGTTTGAGGTAATTATAAAATAATATTTGTTTAAGAGATTTTTTAAACAACCGTTGACAACGAACACATCCTTTATGAATAAAAAAAAAGAAATTATAATTTATTCAGAAAAGTGTTAGAATATTATTTTTAATATTAGGATTTAACTCTAATTGGTTATCATAATATTATGTTCCAATCTACTACACGAGTTGTTGGAACCAACAAATAATAATTTTTGTACAAAAAATTAATCAAATGATAAGACTAACTAAAATATACGTAATAAGATTTAGAAATTTTAAATAAAGAGAAATAGTATTGGTAAATAATTATTCTTATAAACCGGACCGCTGGTTCGATTCATTTACCCGGATACTATTATTCTTTGGCTCCAAAACCGTTAATGAAACAATCGAAACAAAGTAGCGGCAACGCCTGACCGTCCGTTTCGCCAGACGTGAAAGATGAAAACAATTGATCCAAGCCGTTTATATGAAAACGGTTATTTTCCTTCTTTTTTTCAATAGACAAAGGATTGCGGTGAGACAGACGTGAAAGTTGGAAACTGAAATTATTGGTGATTTGACTTAACTAACACCCTATAAACTTAATATACCCGATATAACACCCTTCGACTAATATTTTCTTAACTAACACCCTTCGACAGAGGTGGTAAAGACGCGTTTCCAGGGATGCGCTTTCCAGCACGTGCAAAAATTGGGTGCTAATATTATAAATATTTTTAACATAATGCCTAATATGTAATTAAATATGTAAAAACGTCAACTTTATTTATTTATTTATTTTTATTGTAAAAAAACTTTCTACATTAAAATATTTAAATATTCTATTACAAATTATTTTATAACTCGATAAATTTTGATTTTTGCATGAAATTACACAATACATATAATTTAGTATATTAAAACTTTGAGGGTAAGTACTTTAAAATATTAATAATTTTATAAAAGTTTTGTAACTAGTATTTTTTTTATAAAATGATGATGATGATTATGATGATAATAAATATTTTATAATTAAAATAATTATAAATTTCATATATATATATATTTTTAAAATATTGACTTTTAAATTAATTGTTTAAAAATATAAAAAATATTAAAATAAAATTTTAATTACAATTGAGGGATCAAATGAATTATTATTCATTAATTATTAATTTTTAACAACAATTAATAATGTTTATTCATTTTTAATAAAATTAGAATTCAATAAAAAAGAATGTAAAGCTAAAAAAATATCACATCTTTATTTAAAATATTCTTTCTAATATTAATTTTAAAAAATATAAAATAAATATTAAATTCTAATGAAAAGAATGTAAAACTAAAAATATCGCATCTTTATTTAAAATATTCTTTCTAATATTAATTTTAAAAAATATAAAATAAATATTAAATTCTAATTTTATTAAAAATGAATAAACATTATTAATTGTTGTTAAAAATTAATAATTAATGAATAATAATTCATTTGATCCTTCAATTGTAATTAAAATTATATTTTAATATTTTTAAACAATAATTTTTTCAAAAATATATGAAATTTATAATTTTTAAATTATAAAATATTTATTATTATCATCATCATCATCATCATTTTGTAAAAAAATACTAGTTATATAACTTTTATAAAATTATTCATATTTTAAATTACTAACCTTCAAAGTTTTCTTATACTAAATTACATGTATTGTGTAATTTCATGCAAAAATTAAATTTGTTGAGTTATAAAATAATTTGCAATATAATATTTAAATATTTTAAAGTTGAAATATTTTTTTCACAACAAAAAATAAATAAATAAAGTTGACGGTTTTACATAAATATCACCCTAATAGAATTTAATAACATACTAGGCATCATTTTAAAAAGATTTACAATATTAGCACTCAATTTTTACACGGGGCTAGAAAGCGCATCCCTGGAAACGCGTCTTATGTCCACATAAGCAAACCCCAGTAAAACGCATTCCCGGGGACGCTCTTTTGTGCCAGCTCAACCAAAAGGGTGTTAGTTAGGGAAATATTGGTCAAACGGTGTTATATCAGGAATTATAGGTCTATAGGGTGTTAGTTAGGTCAAATGGCTGAAATTATTTGGCTAAAGTACACTATATGTCATTAATTTATCTTGAATGATTATTTTAATTATTAAATTTTAATAAATTATAAAATTATTTTAAAATGTATCAAATTATAATAAAATAATCAATACAATATTATAATAATTGTAAAATTTAATAAAAATAATTATTATATAATGAATTGATAAATATAATGATCATTTTATAATTAAAAAAAATTAACAATTAAAATGATTATTTGAATATTATTGAGTGACCTTTAATATACTTAAATTAGTTTGCACGACATTTTTGTAACTTTAGCAACGGTTTGATCGGAACCGAAATGACTTTATTACATTATATATCTGTTTAATCTTTTAATTCAACTTCTGGGGTTCCTTTTTATCTCTCTAATAACTTACAGCACCCGAGCTGCAATGCAGCTCGGTTGTTGGATTTTATAAGGAGAAAAAGAACCTCAGACGGTGGTTTTGACGGCGGTTGTTCTTCTTTGATAGCTTTTTAGCGGGAAAGAAAGTTACTTTGGCCGTTCCGTAGAGAGGCAAAAGAAAAGGAAATAAAAAAGGTACGTTATTCATCCTTTCTTCTCCAAATTTCAGAAAGTTGATATTAGATTTCACGTGAAAATTGGTTTGAATTCAATCCCTATCATTTCTTCAGTTTGATCATTGAATTTCAAATTTTCAAAGCAATCTATGAAAATTATGAATTTCGAATTTGATTTACTTATCAAATTTCTGCAATTTCATTTTTTTTTCTCATCTAAAGGAGATCATTTGCTATTTCTGGATTCAAATGGGAAAGAAGGAAAATATTAGAAAGAAATCTCCTCCTCCTACTAATCAATCTGTTAAGAATATCTATCCAACGCCACCTCCATCACCGGTTAAAACTCTGAATAATGGGCGGACAAATGGATCAACCACAACCGGGAACAACTGTGCTTCAACAGCCACCAAGGATTTATGGGATAATCTCTTTGATGGAGGATATAGAGCAGATGTTACCATCAAAACAGATAACGGCGACACCATCTATGCACATGCTAATGTTCTTGTAAGCGTTCCTAATATCTATCTCGATTTTTATTGTAAATACATCCTTCATTTCGGATATTGACCTATTATATCTCAAACAAATTCATGACTCAATCCCTTCACTGGATATTTTTTCAACAGGGCATGGCTTCCCCAGTTTTAAGAGGCATGTTGAAAAGATCAAAAGGATGTGGCGAAAAGAAACCAATTTCCATCCATGGTGTTCATCAAGATGCAGTTCAGGTTTTTATTCGATTCTTGTACTCTTCCCGGTAACCGTTCTTTTCCTATTGCAGACGCTAAGATTTGAACCCCAAATTTGTTAATAAATTGTATGAATCAATATTTATTGCATCATGCAACTATGTGCTAAGTTGTTATTGGATTTTCCTTTGCAGTTATGAAAATGAAGAAATGAAAGAATTTGTGGTGCCATTGTTGGTGCTGTCACACGCATATAATGTGCCTCAGTTGAAGCGAGTTGTTGAAGTAGAATTGGAGAATGGATTGCTGAATACAGAAAACGTAGTTGATATTTTCCAGCTTTCATTACTCTGCAATGCCCCTCGGCTAACTCTGATTAGTCACCGAATGATCTTAAAGAACTTCAAGGCTGTTGTTGCAACCGAAGGATGGAGATCAATGAGGAACAGTCATCCAGGACTTGAAAAAGAGCTTCTGGAATCAGTGATTGAAGAAGAAAACGTAAGTGATTTCCCGAAGGCTTTGTTCCGATACCATTGCTATTAGCACCTAGATGCAGGCTCTTGTTTAAATGTTTGAATGTAATTCTCAGAATCAAAAGGAGAGAATCAGAAAATCGAAGGAACGGAAGATCTATCTTGAATTATTTGAATCAATGGAGGCTCTTGTTCATATTTGCAGAGATGGTTGCAGAACAATTGGTCCACATGATAAGGATTTCACCCAGAACCAAGTACCTTGCAAATATAGAGCCTGCAAAGGGCTTGAATTGCTCGTTCGTCACTTCGCCGGTTGCAAACTGAGAGTCCCTGGAGGCTGCATTCATTGCAAGAGAATGTGGCAGCTGCTGGAGTTACACTCCCGTCTCTGTGCTGATTCAAAAGCTTGTAGAGTGCCTTTATGCAGGTACCTAGAAAAACCATTGTTGTTTTGTTTTGTTTTTTTAGTTACTTTTATACGCGAATTGAATTACAAAAATATGATCGATGTTGATTTGTTCAATAAGTAACAATCCTTATAGATCGTTCCTTTCATTTCTTATAGTAATTGAGAATGCTAAAATCCAAAGTTTTATATTGCAGGAATTTCAAGGAAAAGATAAGGAAACAAAGCAAGAAGGATGAGATCAAGTGGAAGCTACTAGTGAAGAAGATTATGGGAACAAAGAGGATTCGAGGAAGTGTATCATTCCTTGTGTCCTCTAATTCCATCTCTTCATGACGACCAAAAATATGCAGTGGGATTTGCCACACGACTATCAAAGGTTCGAGAAAAATTATTTCAGAGATCTTTCTCGTCACGTCATTTATGGTCTTTATCAATAAAAACAATTCATTTTCTGGAAAAACAAGTAGAAAAAAAAAAGAAAAAATAAAGTAGAGAGAAAAAGTGTGAATAAAGTATCGTCATTGATCGGGATCATAAATGACGTAGGGAGACAGATTGTATAATAAATTTTCAAGGTAAGGACACTTATTGAAGTGGCATTTATTTGTAAGAAAATGTAGTTATTCCATTTTTCTTCTTGTAAAAAAAGGGAGGAAAACACACCGTTTGTATATTAGTAGTTGAACATTAACTATTGCACATGAAATTTGTTAACTCAAGTTTTATACAAGTTATAAAATTCGACTTTGAGGATCAATTAATTTATTTCATATATATATTTTTTAATGTTGACTATAAATCTGCGTTTGTATGAATATTTTTAGTTTTTAAAATTTATTAAGTTGTTGTTTAATTTGACAAAATTTTCTGATTTAATGAATTAACAGTTCTGGATTTTCTTTTACTTAAGCAGCAATTTAGCAGAAAGGTAGATCTGATTATCACAGTTGTTTCTGCTTAGAACAGTAACAACATATCAAACTCTGCTGCATAATCCCCTTTATCCATGATTAGAGATGATTTAATTTTCATGATCCGGTCAGTCTATATGGTATTGATTATATCTAGGGATTGTTAAAGGTAGGCTCGGGTCGGGTTTTTCACAAGTATAAGTTTGACTCGAAAAATTAACTCATGCATTCGACTTGACCTGGGGTTTAGGAGGATCCCACCCGACTCAAAATTGACTTAATTTTTAAGATAAAATTTACACTTGACCTTAATATATATATAGTATTCATTTTATTAAGTAAAATAAGAAGTTAATTGAAAAAAAAGTAAAATGGGTATTATTATAATTATCTCTAAGAACATAAGGGGTAATCATATTTTATGACAGGTTGGTTCGGGTCAAATTTTGTTTTACCTAAATCCTACTAGACCCAAATCCGAATTTTGAAAAATAAAAAACCTTTGCTCTTCAACCGAATCCATCATAGGGTGCGGAGTTGGATATCATCCCCTGCATGAGATATCATTATTCGCAAGAAAATATCACTCTTTACACCGTTATACTACTGAAGACGTCTTCTGAAAATATTTTCTAGAGAAGTTGTAATTTCCCCACCAATCAAGAACTATTATCTTCTGCTTTCGCACGTTTAGAGGTGCCCCTACCCCTACAACGGTGTAAAAACACCCTTGCTCGTTACTTGAATCCCTTTAGAATAGGGTAAACTATCTTATTGATACTTCACATTTTCGAAATACCTTTGCTGACGTAGAAATAATTCTGCCTATTAACTAGATCCATCGAAAAAGGGGAACGAATTGTTCTAATCTCGAAAATAATAGCTCGAGATAGCTCCACCATTGAACAAAATCAAGAGAGATAAATCATATTTTCTGCAATAAATTTTGAATCAAGTTACTTTATGATATTTCCTCGATTAAAGAAGAATAATTGTTATATCTCGGAGATCACTCTGGAAACATCAAACTCTCCGCTAATCAAAACTTCCGGATATATCTCTTCGCTTAGCAGAGCTTTTGAGTAATTCATATCCTCATATCACATGAATATCATAGTTTCCAGACAAACTACAATTTATAAACAAGATATCTGACACATTCATGTGATTTACCAAAACATAATTTAATATATGACGATCAAATCTATTTAGTTTATTAAGCTACAAATAGTCATAAATATCGTTAGAGACACTATAAATATCACTCAACCTCCTGATTGAGAGGGGACCCTAACCTTTATAATCTTCACATATATTACTACCTTCACCTTATGAATAACTCTTTCTTACCTAGAATCAAAGGTCAACAATTATTCTTTAACTAACTATTGCTGTTTTATATTAATTAAAAACAACCATAAATAACTGACTACAAAAATATATTTCTATCCATGTCAATAATTAAATTGGTATTCATTTACAAATGTCAATGTAAGAATTCAATGATTTTATCCTAATGTTGTATCCAAACAAAACATTATATAAATGATGAAATTGATGTTTGTTGTCGAGGTTTACTGACAAATTATGCTGATAGGCTCCTTCTCCTATCACTGAATCTCCCACAACTCCCATGGATAACTCTACTTTGCCAATTGCCATAAATATATAATTGCCTTTTTTTTAAATGTCATGAATATATATTCTTTTAATTATATATATCGAACCTAAGATTATATTTATTTATAATCTTTTTAGTGTATTGATAATATATATATATATATATATATATATATATAATATATATATATATATATCATGTTGATATAATTCTTTAAATTTAAATTCTTTTTTAAAAATAACATTTTTTAAATTTGAAATCAGAAAAAATATTATTTTTTTAATATTATCTAAATGAAATTTGTTTCAATATTTTTATTAAAACATTTTTTTTATTTTTTTATATTTATTTATGTAACATATTTGGTTTTTATTAATTTTTTGGGGGGAAACATTAAATTTATTATTGAAATTCTAAGATCAAATTGTATTTTCATTGTATTATATTAAATTAAATCAGATCAAATTATATTAAAATTGAAATCAAATCAAATTCAAATATAAATATAAATTTTAAATTTTTTATCCCGATCGATAGCTAAAAGTTCGCCCATCCCTAATCAAGGATAAGTTCAAACTATATTATATATCATTTCTGATCAATTGACGGATCTAATAGCGAAGAGAATAATAATGAAGATAATGTTTTCATCTGAATAAAGCTAGGTTCATTCACTTGGACAATATATGTAGAGTTATTTCGAGTAAGAAAATTTTGATATTTTTAATAGAAATTATTAATTTTAAATAAAAAATATTTAAATTACAATAAAATTTTATAATCGCAATCATATACTGAACACATAATAAAGATATTTTTTAAAACATGAGAAAATTAGTCACTTAAATTTACAAGAACCATACAATGAAAAGTTAAAAAAATCTAACAAAATAAACTTAGATAAAAGGTAAATACGAACAGATTTGACTGTATCAACAAACGAATTTATTAATTTTTTGGGGGGAAACATAAATTTATTATTGAAATTCTAAGATCAAATTGTATTTTCATTGTATTATATTAAATTAAATCAGATCAAATTATTAAAATTGAAATCAAATCAAATTCAAATATAATATAAATTTTAAATTTTTATCCCGATCGATAGCTAAAAGTTCGCCCATCCCTAATCAAGGATAAGTTCAAACTATATTATATATCATTTCTGATCAATTGACGGATCTAATAGCGAAGAGAATAATAATGAATAATGTTTTCATCTGAATAAAGCTAGGTTCATTCACTGGACAATATATGTAGAGTTATTTCGAGTAAGAAAATTTTGATATTTTAATAGAAATTATTAATTTTAAATAAAAAATATTTAAATTACAATAAAATTTATAATCGCAATCATATACTGACACATATCGTGACAATGCCAAATTTAATCATGAAAAAAAATGAAAAATGAAAATAACGGCCGAACGACCAAAACGTGTCATAAAGATAGAATATCGACGATCAACATCAAGATTGATGTCGTTGTTGTTCACAAAGATGAAGAAAAAAAGAGACTAATGGTGATTAAGATAAAAGAAAAAAAAATAGGGTACAACCTACAAAGAAAACTAAAAATAATTAACAGGAAAAAAACTGATATTTTAAATTTCCTATACTCTTTTATTTTTAATTTTTTAGTTTCAAAAATAATCAAACTTATTTATCAATTTCGTCAATTTACTATTGAAATTTTAATGAAGTATAGCACAATTAATAAAAAGACGTCCACACTGTTTGTCACATGAAGATTCAGATAGATGGCCATCCACATGAGGCTGAAATAATAATATATTTATTTATTTTGTATTTATGGAAAATAAAGTAACAATCAGAATAAATTCTAATAAAATCTATATATAATTGTTATACATAATGAGATATAAATATTAAAATTCTCAATTCCTTAACCTTATTATTAAACTAAGTTTTCATTCACATTAATCTAAAAATGTTAAATTTTATAATTTTGATACATGAAATTCTTGTGATCGTGACATATCGCTTGCATGAATTGAAAGATTGAAGTTTAGAGTCTAGTGGTTCTGGATTGCAGTGTGCGCCTTAGTGTTATGAAGGTGCAGTATTCTGGCTGGTTGCTGCTCAACGATGGGTTGTTTTTTTCCACGGTTGCTCGTACGGTCTGCTACTTGCTCATCTCAAGGTTCGTTGTGTGATTGTTGAGAAGTCAATTCTGGGACTTCTCTAAACAGCAGTTTCGTTCTCTCTGCTGCATTTCTTGTTTGGTGTGTTCTTCATTGCTTATTGTAAAGTGTTTTCTGGATTAAAGTTATTGTAGCCCTGCTGTGGCGTTAATTTTTTTCCATGACCAGGTGCACTCTTCCTCTCCATCTAGGAACTAAATTTTGAATCCATATGTTATAAGTTTTATATATATATATATATATAATCATTGATATCTAATTTATTAATCGATTAATTCAGATCATATATTACAGAGGTGAAAGTGACATTTTCAATCTAATTTACTCCGTTCACAAATGTTAAGTTTTGAACTGTTGATCTTATTTAAATAATTTAGTATCTCATCACACTAAACCAACTAATTATTGATACAAATTTGATATACTTTGATATTGAATATTTTAATGTAGGTTTAAAAGAATTATTTAATATATTTCTAATAGATGTTAAATTTTAATTAAAAACTATTAACATTTTAATTACACTATTAATAAGTCTTAGGTCATCTCCAGTCCTCATCTCTACTCTACAGTATCTCTATCTCAACTCTAAAGATGAAACAATAATTTATCTCCATCACTATCTCTACATTACCATCAACTATACTTTATTCACAATATTTAACTATTATAATATTGATTTTACAAATATAAAATAAAACATATACATTTCTAATAAATATCAAGATAAAAAAGCATAAATAAAACATTCATAAATAACATTTCGAAAATACGAATAAATAAAAAAATTTACATTTCATAATAATAATGTGAAAAAATATAAGTTACATAATTAAATAAATAATGAGAGAGCAAAAAAAGTAACAAAGGAATCCAACGGTGGAGCGACAACCATCCGCGGAAACACGGAGCCGCTTACGTCTAAGGAATCTAATCTCTTGCACTTCCTCCATTGCACTCAACAGTTCCCGAGAAATAAAAGATTAAACCAAAACTTAGGTTTTTAAATTTTTATATTCTTAAATAATGTTTGTTATTAATAATTTTATATTATATTATTTTTTATTAATCTAATTAATTAGAATGTATAATATATATGTTCTAAAGATTCCTAATTATTTGAAATTAAACGTTTAAATGTTCTGTAATTATTCGGGTTTCAAATTGAAATATTTAGAAATAACAATCATACTTTTAACCACTAAAATTATTTTATTTATAATATTTTATTTTATTAAATAATATTATAAATTAAAAAAATATTAGTTTAAAATATGTTGTACTCACACTTCACCTCCTATAGCAAGGGTTGAAGCAAATAAAAATGTCAAAATATTATTTATTAAATGTGAATAATAATTAATATTAGTTCAACTTACTTTCTTAAAAAATATAATGTTTTCCGCAGATTTTTCAATTCACAATTATTTAAGTTGAACATAAGAATATTTTAATTATTTTATAATATTAAATTATAACGACTTCTTAACATAAGTTTTAAAATTCAATTAACAATTTTATATAGATAAATTCTTTTTTGAAGCATTAGAATAAAAACAATTATTAATGTCAAAATAGTACAAATCAACCATAATTTTTGTAACAAATTCTATCATTAGTTCCTATATCATATATTAATCATAGGTTTTATTTATGTTCTTTAATTTAATCCATTCCTTACACGTAATGTAGAGTTTAATAGAAGTATTTGTACCTAATCAAACGCACCCACTCACTACCAACCTAATTGAACCCTTCGTTTCAGAGTTTAGCCTCCATAGTTTTCCCCTTTAAAACCCTTATTTATCACTTCCCTGATTCAAATCCTTCTCTGGCTATCTCTCTATCGTTTTCCCTTGGAAGTCATTTTTTTTATCTTCTTCCCTGTTCCTTGAAATCCAAGTATCAGCTTCGTCAACCCAACGACCAGAACCTTGAAAAAGCTTTGGGATATATTCATGAGTTGCAACGGGTGTCGAGTCTTACGAAAAGGATGCAGCGACACTTGTGTTCTACGTACATGTCTACAATGGATCGAGAATTCCGAATCGCAGGGTTTCGCCACCGTTTTCGTCGCCAAGTTCTTCGGCCGCGCTGGTCTCATGTCTTTCATTTGCGCCGTTTCTGAATCTCAGCGCCCTGGTATTGCCGCTTAAAACATCCTTTTTTTTTCTTTACATTTCTGGCTTCTTTTTTTCGTTTTATGTGTTCTCAAGTTTTGATAATGGAACTCTCAACCAGCTTTGTTCCAGTCGCTGTTGTTCGAAGCTTGCGGGAGAACGGTGAATCCCGCGAATGGAGCCGTCGGGCTTCTATGTACCGGGAACTGGCATGTTTGTCAAGAGGCGGTCGAAACCGTTCTCCGTGGCGGAACTCCACGGCCGTTACCGGAATTCATGGCTCCGATATCGGAATGTAATGAAGCATCGGAAGCTTCCGGTACGGAGGACGTGTGGAAGTTGCAAGAAACGGTTACGAGTTTGAACTCCAACTGTCGGTTTTCCGGTTCAAGATCTAAGGTTTCATCACATAAGCGTAAAACCATGGATGAGTTGAAGAAATCACAGCCGTCCGATCTGGATCTTTGCTTGACTCCAAATTATAAAGGAAACCGAATGGCGGATAATAACCGGCCGGGGACCCCGTCTATGAAATCGGAGGAATCCGTCACGACGGCTACGTGCTTTGAAAGTGGGCTTGCAGATGATGGGAAGTTACTAAACTTGTTTGTTTAAAGAGAAAATAAAGAAAAAGAGTATTCTTTTTTTCGGTGAATCTAACCTTGAAATGATTTGCGGGGTTAGATTATTTAGGGGGGGGGGCACGTTTTCCCGGAAAATTTATTTTCCGGTGAGAGCCTGTAAAAATTACCGGCATATGATTCCTCTCTTGGTATTTGTTTAGTACTGTAAAAACTGTGCGTGAGAAAGAAAATGAGTATGTCGATGATCATGTTTTTTGTCATTAAATTGTGTTCCGTTTTTTTTCTTCATTTGTTGATGAATAAATCATAGTTTATTTATATTTTTTATATAACATTTAAATTAAAAATTTCGGGTTTCTTTACGTTGGCAATAGTTCTTATAATTATAAATGTAATAGATACTATTATTCTAATAAATATTAATAATTATAACTGATCATTAAAATAAATAAAATTACATAACAGTGATAGTAACAGTTGATGAAGCAACAAAGGTACAGAACATAAGTTGTAGTCATCCTCCCACACAAATTTCTTCCGTGGTCATTGTGTCGTGTCCCCCGCATTCCAAACCTAGCGCATCTCATTCTTTCTTTATCTCCCAATTACTTGGATAGGAGAATATATCTATCTAAAATCTTATAGGGTTTATTAATTGATTATTAATTTATCTTTCATTAATTATTATAATATATGAACTTATTATATATTTTCTAAAAAATTACAAAGTAATGGAAAAAAACATGGGCTTATCAACTTTCTTTCTTTTTTCCTGTAATTATCCACAATAAATAATAAAAGGAATTTGATTGTTTGGAATAAGTGGCAGACAACTCATTGGCAGGCGGCTTTTGCCTTTTGGATGATGCAAAGAGGCGTATAAGAAAGTACCAGCTTCGTCGGTTGAAACACGCACAAATTTACCCACAAACTATTAAGATAAGTATGATATTTGAACCAGACATCCTAACTCAAGTTTAATGAACTATCAAGATAAGAATGAAAATACAAGTATTTTAGGTTGTTTATATATATATATTTCTAATATTTGATTTTTTATAAATTTTAAAGCATTTTCTTTTAAAAATAATGATATTATTAGTAACATGTAATATAATTTTATAAATTAAAACTTGATATTGATTTAAAAATAAAATTTATTTACTAACAATCAGTAGGTCTAGTGGGATGAGGCACTAGGTCCTTAAGCAAGGTTAGAAGTTCGAATCCTAACTTTTGCGAATGGAGCAAACTGGGTTGGGAAGATCGTTCTCGCCTCTGCAGTACCCGATCTGGATTAGTCGGTTAATAGATCGGATACCAGTGATTAATTCAAAAAAAATATTTAAATAAACATAATTGAAATAGCAAATTTATATTTAAATGTTATATATAATTCAAATGTGTAAAAGCATCAAGTCATAGATACATGATATTCAAATGTTATATATAATTGACCAATAGTCAACTAACGAATTTTTTCAAAAATATTATTTTAATAAAAACTAAAATATCATAGATTAAAATATATTAGAGATAAATAAGATCAAAATAATTATTCAAATAATCTTAATAATGAATTATAAAATTATATGTATTAAAAATATACACAAATATAAAAAAAATCTCATCACTATAATTATTATTATCGTACGCTACAAATCCTGATTTACAATTAGAAAACTATAATGAAACACATAATAAACTTTTAGTTCACATTAAATAAATATATCACCAATATCCTTTTTAAAAAACGAATTCCCATTATGTAGACAAAGACCTAATAATACATTTCTTAACGAATGGAGCGTGAAGCAGCGAAAAGATGGGGAGTGATGGGAATAATTTATTTATGGGTAAAGTACATAAATGATCCATTAGCTTTATGGTATTGTTTTATTAACAAAATGATCACCTAACTACTTATTATATTTTAAACTCATCCTTTTTCGTTAGAAAATTGACAGTTGTTTAAACTGGACTTTAGCACGATAACTGATATATGATAGTGATTTGAGATTATGTGATCAAATGTTATCAAATTACAATCAGCAAGTTAACGTTCAATTCATAATCCTATCAATTTTTTAACAAAAAATGATGAGTTTGGCACATAATGAATAGTCGGATGATCATTTTATGACTTTTAGTAGTCGAGGGACTAAAAAAAAGTAATACTCTATAGTTGGAGGAGCATTTTATAAGTTTTAGTAGTTAAATAACTTAATGTAATAGTACCCTATAGTCAGAGAGTCATTTGTATACTTTACCCTTATTTATTAATTAGTCATAAATAAATAGTTTATTTATGGCTGCAACAAGTGGCCAAGTTGGAGCAGCAACCTGAAATTATATGTGGAGCTGACGTTGCTATCCCATGGATTTCAGTTAGATTTGGCAAGTTTTTATTCGTACAAGCATGATAAGAGAAAATAGACAAATTTAGGAGGAAATGAAAATAAAAAAATAGAAAAATGATTTTTACAAAAGATATTTAGGAAATAAAAAATATTTGTTACAATATTTTTTAAAGTCTATCAACTACTGTTAACAGCTCTGTGAGATTTAATGATAGTTGACGATGATTTTGATTTAGTGTACAAATTATTTTTTTTAAATATTTTATAAATATTATTTCTTTAAAATTTTATTGTCATTATTTTTTATAAGTTTTTTTATGAAGAAACAATATGATAAAATTATATTGAAGAGATAAATATTTAAATAAGTAAAAGTACCAAAACTATTATTAAAAATAATGGCTTATTAAAAATATTTATCTTAACACATATGATAAATATGATAAAATTATATTGAAAGAGATAAATATTTATCTTAACACAAGAACACGAATGCCTCACTCCATAAATAATGGCTTATTAAAAATATTATAAAAAAATTCTTCAATATTTTTTCCTTGTCTATGTCTAATCATGATTCAGTACTTTATTATCTAATCAAACTGTTCATTGGTCACGCATAGAGATGATGATTACTATAAGTTTATTTTTGTCACTTTATGAGAATGGTCATTCGGGTTGCAAGTTGCCTGGAACTATGGTGCTAGTAACGTTGAGGTTGAGATGGATAATACTGAAGCAATTGAAATTCTGTGTCCCGGGCCAAAGATGCGAACTAGCTTTAGTCCGACGTATTCGCGAGCTTCTTCACCGGGATTGATTAGTCAGTTTATCCTCTATCTACCGTGAAGCCAACGGAGTGGCCGACGCACTCGCCCGAAAGGTCGTATGATGTCAATGGGTCTGTATATGCCGAAACTTCCCCCTGTTGAAGTTCAGATGCTTCTGCAATATGACAAGCAGGCTTGGAGAGGTTATTCGAGCACCTGCTAGCCTTATTCCTTCTTTTTGTAACCCCAAAAAAAAATGGTTATTCATTCTAATAAGGCTTAAATGTCCCATTGTTGCTGAACTATACTATTTGTACCGAGTTATATCTTAAAGTATTTTTCGATACGTTTTGTCCCCTTAATTATAAATCGTTATCTTGCTTGTCCCAAAACGTTAACACCGTTAAAAATAAAATACAAGGACAACCAGAACAAGACATGCCATCCTTTAATCTTTATTTTCTTTATCTTAATAAATAAAAAGTAATTAATAAAATAAAATAAATACAGTACCGAAATTACCCTTCTTCCCCCACTTCACCCCCAAACCTCTACCGTAATTTTTTTTGGTTATGCCATTGCTATGGAATGTAAAATGAAAGTAAGGATAAGCACCTAAAAATTAAGGACGACAAGAGAGCAATGTAAAATAGAAATTGAAGTTAAATTTTCTTTTTCCTAACTAACACAAATCCAATTTGGAACCCTTATTTTCCTCTATAACATCAGTTTGGTTCACGAGAAAATTAGACAAAAACAAAGTCAAAAAGGAAGAAATTTCCAAAACCCTTTTATAACGAATAACTTCAATCTCATTAAACCCATCATTAAGCTTAATCCTATGTTCTTCTTCATCTTCACTATCTTCCTCTAGTTCTTCTCCTTTTTCCTCATCATCGTCGTCCACTTCTTCTCCTTCGTTTTTTCTCATTATCCCTATGTTCTTCTTCATCTTCACTATCTTCCTCTAGTTCTTCTCCTTTTTCCTCATCATCGTCGTCCACTTCTTCTCCTTCGTTTTTTCTCATTATCTTCCCAAGTCCTTCACCTTCAAGTATTTGCTCTGCAGTCCCTTCTATCACCTTGTATTATTATCTTGTTCCACTCTTGTCCTTTCATTTCCCAAACAATAATTACAAGTTTTTTTTTGTTTGCTTATCATGTTCATCGATTCTTTAGTTTTCGGTAGCTTAAGTAATGACATACATTAAAATAGAAAAAACGGGGGTTAAAATCGAACCTCATGATTGCAATCGATGAGCCGTTGTGGAAGAATATCCGATACAAAATTTAGCGAAATCGAAATTACCCAAACCAAAAGCAACCTAAATCGAAAGAAATTCGAACTGAATTTTAACTCGATTCGAAATCAACCCGAACCGAATTTAAACTGACCCGAAAGCAATCTTAACAGATTGAAGTTGATAAAAGTTATTTTCAATAATAAATTATTTTAATTAAAATTGATAATTTATTGAAATATTAGATTTATAATAAATTAATAGAAAGTTTAAGAGGATATTAAAGTAGAATCTAATTGTAAGATTGAGAGTATAAATAAAGTTTACTTATCTTACTTGTTATAAAAATATTAGATCTATAAAAATAAATAGAAACACTAAATTAGGAAATAAATTAGATTTATAATAAAAATAATATAAAGTTTACTTATGTTATGACTAAAACTTAACAAATAAAGTTGTTTATTATTTTTTAAAATTTAATAAAAAAATAAAATTTATAATTGGAAATAAAATTTTTAATAAAAAAATTATTTCTTTATCAAATAGTTCCCATTATAAACTTTTCATATAGATCAATATAAAATTTTGATAACAAATTCTAACACGTATTATAGGATCGTATTTGTGTCAAATTATCGATTTAACATCTCTAAACGATGGTTTAATTCAAAATATTAAATGATTGGGAATTGAAATTAAACCTAAATGATAAAATTAACAAATAAGAAACATATTTTTACAAGTATATATCAATTATTCTATATATACTTGATTTTTGTTAGACTCATAACCAATTCAACCTAAATTGACCAAATCTAAAGGTTGACCTAAACCGAAAATCAACCGATCTGATATTGATCAGACTTAAATGTAACCGATTCGGTATTAACCAAACCCAAAAATCAACCGATCTGGTATTGACCCGGACCAATATTGACCCGATCAAAAAATCAACCGTCTGATATTAATCCGAATTGGAAAACAACTGATCCAATAATCACCAACTTGAAAATTGACCCGACCCGATACCCGATCCAGTTTCGATTCACCTTACACCCGAACTTGATCCGAACCATATCCGATCCGATTCGAACAAAATAAACTGATTTTAATCTAGACCTGAAATGATCCGTCCCAAACCCAATCCGAATGACCCGTCCCAAACCCAATCTGAATGACCCGTTTACCACCTCTAATAAGGTGTATGTAGCAAACCCCAATTAAGTTAATTTGGTTTTATAGCCTTTAATTCAGTTTTAACATGCTTGATTACTTAAGCAAAGCCCTGCAATTTGAATTCGGATGAGAGAGAGTAGAATGCCAAAAGTAATGCGTACGACAATGCAAATGAACAAAAACCTCAATGTACTAACCTCTCTCTCATCTATAGTATTGTATATAAAATTATAATATTATACCTCTATAATATTAATTTTTATCATAATCATGATATAAGTGAAAAAACATTGTATATAAAAAATATGTTTATACAAAAAGTAATTTAACAAACTATTATTTTTTGTTTAAACTACCGGTTTCCGATATTAATTAATTAATCTAAATCGGGTACTGTAGAGGTGAAAACTATCCTCTCAACCCAATTTACTTTATTTGCAATCGTTAAAATTTAAACTCATGACCTTACTTAAGAAATTTAGTGTCGCATCCTACTTGACCATTCAATTGTTGATATTTATCAAACTAAATTATAATATCATGAAAACAATAGAGAAATTCAAGCATCTCTACGTAATGATTGGGTGGACTACCTTGGCATAGTACCGAACAAGTACACTAATCAAAGTCCAACACCTAGTATGTAGAAATATCGTCCCTTTTTAACTTCTTTTCCCTATTCTTTTATTCTTAATAGCTCAACATTCGAAGCTGTTGTCTGTATATCTCCGGCTTCCACATATTCTGGGTAAGTTCCTCGATATGTTTAGATTTTTTTTTAAATAAAATAAAAGGTATACCAAGTGGTCATTGATTCAATACAAACCATGTGTTTTCTATCAGTCGGGCATCTTTAACCACATGCTTTCATTCCTTACTTTCATGTTGGCTGTTTAGTTTTTATACTTTTCATGATGGATGCAAAATCAAAACTACCCTAAGATGCACATCCAATTAATATTAGACACGAACGAACCGAATAATTTTACTGGTAAAAGAATTATAAATTCAATAAGTTTGGATATTAATGGATGGATATAATATATTTGAGAATTCTGAACACATGCACAGTAAATATCTATTTAGCCCACGTGTCTTTTAGTCCTTGTATCTTGAAGTTAAGGAATCTTCCTCAGAATTCTCTCCTAACTTGTATGAATCTCCTTTTTATGCTTCTTTTAGGAACTTCTTAAACTCTTCTTTAACTGCATGCATTTTGATAAATTGTAAGATTATAAAAAGATATATATTTATGCGTAGGGAAAAGAAAGGCAGCGAAAAGTTGTTGCTTTCTATGATTCTTTCCCAAATATCTTCTTAAATTAAATATATAATTTGAATATTTTCTTATAACATTGAAATTAATCACGTAAGATCATATAAAAAACATATATGAAAAAGATCAAAAACTCAATCAAAAGACTTGAACAAAAAATAGATACAAAAGAATCGGGCTACATTGACAAACAAACCATAAAAGAGAATTAAGTTATTGAAAGATCACCGAGAATCGCAAATTAGAGCCTAGCGCCGTGAGAAATTATCCACAAACGTAAAATCCCGCATATAAATTTAATCTGATGGTTCATAGTAGGAAAGGTCAACAAGATTACAAATATGTGTCATCTTGATCAGTCGTGGTGTCAACCATGAGAAAACATAAATAAAAAACGATAAAACGTCCGATAAAGAGCCATAAAGATAGAGAAAAATGTTTCCCAAAAATATAATTATTTTTATTAAAAATTAAAAAAGAAAAAGAATCGATGGTCGACAACTAACATCAAAATCAATATCACTATCAAAATCAATATCGCCATCGATTAACAAAATCAAAGAAAAAAAATTGATTTGATATATATTTTAAGGGTGTTTGAGCGCAGAAGGCAAAAAGAGAGAAAAAAAAACAAGAAAATATCAAAAGAAGGGAGCATGAAAATAGGTGACAAAATTAATGGTTTAGTCATGAAGTTGAGTAAGAAGTTAAATGTCATGGGGGCATGTTACGCACGAGTGAGTATAATTGACAAAAAAAAAACTTTTGATGTTTTTAAATAAAATTTTAATTTGAATTTAACGGAAATAAAAGTTTGGAAAATGTTGTTATTTATTTTATATTTCAACTTAATATAAGTCGTATGAATCAATTTATCTCGGTGGTTAAAAGAATTATTGTTATTCTTTGAAGTTATAATTCAAATATCCAATGAACATGAATAATTAGTATTTATTATTAAATAATTAATATTATTTTATAACCACCTTAACTAATAAAAAAAAACCCTTAACGTAAGTCTCTATGTAATCAGAATTAATGTAAATATCAAGATGAAAGTTTCATAAAAAGAATTTGTCATTCAATTCAAACCCTGTACCTACATGACAAAAGCCCAACCCCAGATATAGACAATCAGTTGGCCGACTATCCTCGCATACCACCAAAATCCAACCTTAAGTAGCCCGCCTTTTCCTCTCATTCTTTTTTCTCCTTTATATTTGCCACTCACACTGTTCATCTCTTTCTTTGATTATAATAGAGGATGTTATGAATCAGTAGTTTGCTTTTGTTTTGCTCTTGTTCGTTGTATAACCTATCTTTTAGCAACTGAAAAGGCTCATCTTTGTTGCAAGAAGTGTCTCTTTTGCCAAAATTTTACTTGCACCATGTTGTTCTTTGAAGTTTGATCAGCGCCTTTGTTGATGAGAGATCCTCAGGAAATCTTGAACTTTTCAATTTTCTCTGTTGTTCATTTGCAGAATTTCCCCAAACTGAACTTATAATTTGCTGGGCTTTTGTCACTGTTTTCACCAAAAACTTTGTGGATCACTTCCCAATGACAGTGCTGGGCTTTTGTCACTGTTTTCACCAAAAACTTTGTGGATCACTTCCCAATGACAAGATATCCACTGCTAGTCCTTTTCTCTTTTTCTTCTTCCTTCTGATAGCATCTGATTCTTATTTTTGTTGCTGCTTCGTTTTGCCGGTCAATTTTAGCACTCTTTGTCTCTCTTATTCTCCATGATGCAATTCACTAAATCCCCATCACGCCCCTTTCACCAAATCACTCCATTTCCAACTCCAACAATGAACACAACTCCGACCAGATTCACCAGGCTCGTCCATGGCCTGGATTCCCTCCCTCAAAGGGTTTAGCTAGTTTCGGTGATGCCAATTGCATGGAACAACTTTTAGTCCGTTGCGCAAACGCAATCGAAAGCAATGATGCAACTCTAGCCCAGCAAATCCTTTGGGTCCTAATCAACATTGCACCACCTGATGGTGACTCCAAACAGCGTCTAACTTGTGCTTTTCTTCGGGCTCTTATTGTCCGAGTAGCCAAAAGTGGAACTTGCAAAATGCTCGCAGCAATGTCCAATGCTCGATGCAACTTGTCTATGACTATCCATACCCACACTTTCTCCATCATCGAGTTGGCTAACTATGTCGACTTAACCTCGTGGCACCGGTTCGGTTTCACCGCAGCAAATGCGGCAATACTCGAGGCCGTCAAAGGGTATTCGGTCGTTCACATTGTTGATATAAGCTCGACACATTGCATGCAAATCCCCAGATTAATCGACACCATAGCTAATAGACTCGAAGGACCACCAATGGTGAATCTTACAGTTCCTGGTGATTCAAAACAGTTGCCCGCAATGGTTGATCTTACGTATGAAGAGTTAGGCTCGAAGTTGGTTAACTTCGCTTGGTCACGCAATGTGATGCTGGAATTTAGGGTCTTCCCTTCAGCTCACGCCGATGGATTCGCTTCGTTGATCGATCAACTTCGTCTTCTACACCTAGTATATGCGGAAACTGGTGAGGCTCTAGACCTAGATATCAACTGCCACATGATGCTTCATTACATACCAGAAGAAACTTTATCTCCTTTACCTAATGCAAACTCGATCCCTTACACTTTCCAACTGTCATCGAATCAATCGATGTTTCTAAAGGCGCTTCGCGGATTAAACCCGACGATGGTTGTTCTGGTAGACGAAGATGTTGAAATGCACCGAAAAAGGGCATTAATTTAGTCAAAAAAAAGGGAGGAAGGCACCGAATTTTGCAATGTCAAAATTAGGTGAAAAATGGTTGAAAATTAAATGGTTAAATTACAATTTTAGTCATTGTAATTTTAGGATATTTACAAGATTATTCTTTAAGTTTCAACTATAAATACCATAGCTCATTTAGCTTCAAAACCATCCTAAAGCATTCTAGTTTTCTTCCAATATTAGAGAGAATTTAGAGAGTTTCTTGAGAGTTGTTTTCTCCTTTTTATCGAGAGAGAATTATCATTGTTTTCTCCTTGGTAGATCGAGAAAGGTTGTAATTCCTATTTTCTCATAGTGAAATTCTTCTACCGTTGCCCGTGGTTTTTACCCTATTTTATTTAGGGGTTTTCCACGTAAATTTTGTGTCTCTTTTTATCTTCATTTTTATTTTCTCAAATTATCAGTTGCGATTTTGCTCTATCCGATAGCCGTCTTCCGCAACAATTGGTATCAGAGCCAGATTTGAGTGCGTAATATCTGCTTATTGTCTTTGTGGTTGCCACCAAAAGGTGGATCCTCCAACATAAGAAAATAAGAAGGTATTACCCATTATTTGAGGTTCTAGAGAGCTATTCACGATAGTGAAATTGTGGGAGCTATCAATAATAGAAGCTATGGCAACGAAATTTGATATTGAAAAATTCAATGGGAGAAATTTCTCATTGTGAAAATTGAAGATGAAGGCCATCCTGAGGAAAGACGGTTGTCTAGCAACTATCAGTGAAAAGCCAGTGGATTTCACAGATGGCAACAAATGGATCGAAATGGACGGGAATGTTATATCAAACTTTCATCTAGCATTAGCATATGAAGTATTGTCAAGCATCGAGGAGAAGAAGACAGCTAAGGAGATATGGGACCATCTCACCAAATTGTACGAGGCCACATCACTGCACAATAAAATTTTCCTTAAGAGAAAATTGTACACTCTCCGTATGCCAGAATCTACTTCAGTGACAGGGCACTTAAATACACTGAATACTTTATTTTCTCAGCTTACATCCTTAAGCTGTAAAATAGGAGAACAAGAACATGCTGAACTTCTACTTCAAAGTCTACTGGATTCGTATGATCAACTCATCATCAACTTGACAAACAGTAATGTCACTAGTCTAGTCTTTGATGACGTTGCAGTTGCTGTTCTACAAGAAGAAAATCGGCGCAATAACAAGGAAGACAGACAAGTAAATCTGCAACAAGTAGAAGCGTTGACAACGATGACAACGATGAGAGGGAGATCAACAGAACGTGGCCAAAGCAGCAGTCACAAACATGGTAGATCGAAGTCGAGGAGCAAGAAGAATTTAAAGTGTTACAACTGTGGAAAGAAGGGTCATTTGAAGAAAGATTATTGGAGTCTAAATAAAAACTCCAATCCACAAGGCAATACCGCAAACACTTCAGATGATGGAGATGCTCTATGCTGTGAAGCTCAACCACCGTGGAAGAAGAAATGATTTGCAGATATTGGCTCATTGATTCGGGAGCAACATATCACATGACCTCAAGAAGAGAATGGTTCTATCATTATGAACCTGTCTCAGGAGGATCTGTGTATAGTTGCAATGATCATGCCTTAGAAATCATTGGTGTGGGAACCATCAAATTGAAGATGTATGATGGAACAATTAAAATTGTTCGATATGTGCGGCACGTGAAAGGTCTGAAGAAAAATTTATTATCCTACGGATTGTTGGATAATAATGCAAGCAATATTGAAACACGGAAAGGAATCATGAAGGTGTTCCGTGGAGCGCCTGTGGTGCTGAAAGATGAAAAGATAGCTGCAAACTTGTACATGTTGAAGGGAGAGACTTTGGTAGAAGCAGAAGCCTCTGCTGCCTCATGTAGTTCAGATTCGGCAATGCTATGGCATCAGAAACTTGGACACATGTCAGAACAAGGAATGAAAGTCCTTGTAGAGCAAAGCTACTTCCAGGCTTAACAAATCACTTCCTTTGTGTGAGCAATGCATAACAAATAAGCAGCACAGGTTGAAATTCAACACATCAAATTCTAGAGGCAAAAGTGTTCTAGAATTGGTTCACTCTGACGTATGGCAAGCACCAGTAACGTCCCTAGGTGGAGCAAAATACTTTGTCTCATTTATTGATGACTACTCCAGGAGATGTTAGGTGCACCCTATTAAGAAGAAGTCAGACGTGTTTTTAACTTTCAAAAACTTCAAAGCGCGGGTGGAACTTGATTATGGAAATAAGATCAAGTGTTTCAGAACAGATAATGGAGGAGAATACACAAGCGAAGAATTTGATGACTTTGCAAGAAAGAAGGCATCAAAGGATAGTTCACAGTGGCGAACACTCCTCAACAAAATGGAGTGCCAGAGCGGATGAACATAACCTTGTTAGAAAGAACAAGAGCAATGTTGAGGGACGCAGGCCTAGAAAAATCATTATGGGCAGAAGCAGTCAATACCGCCTGTTATTTGGTGAATCGAGCTCCATCAACTGCAATAGAGCTGAAAACACCAATGGAGATGTGGACTGGTAAACCAGTTGATTATTCAAACCTCCATGTATTTGGAAGTATTGTGTACGTGATGTACAACGCCCAAGAAATTTCAAAGTTGGATCCAAAATCCAGGAAATACAAGTTTTTGGGGTATGCTGATGGAGTAAAGGGGTATCGCTTGTGGGATCCCAATGCCCGCAAAGTGATCATTAGCAGGGATGTTATCTTTGTAGAAGATAAACTACAAAGAAAAGAAGATGATGATAGCGCTGAAAAGTCAGAGACTACTCAGATACATGTGGAAAAAGAGTTTGAAAAGGGAGATTCTTCTGAAGCAGAACCAGCACATGATGAACAAGAACCAGAGAGTTCTGAAGCTCCAACAACTCGTCAATCAGATCGTGTGAGAAGACGTCCCAATTGGCACTCAGATTATATTATAGAAGGTAATATTGCATACTACCTTTTAACAGAGGACGGTGAGCCATCAACATACCAGGAGGCAATAAACAGCTCATCAGATGCTTCACTGTGGATGATGGCGATGCAAGAAGAAATCGAATCCCTTCATAAAAATAATACATGGGACCTTGTGTCACTACCACGAGGAATGAAGCCAATTGGTAACAAATGGGTTTTCAAAATCAAGCGAAATGGTGACGATCAAATGGAGAGGTATCGTGCAAGACTGGTGGTCAAAGGATATGCTCAGAAAAAATGTATTGATTTCAATGAAATTTTTTCTCCTGTGGTTCGACTAACAACAGTTCGAGTAGTCTTGGCAATGTGTGCTACATTGAATTTACATTTGGAACAACTAGATGTTAAAACAGCTTTTCTTCATGGAAATCTTGAAGAAGAGATTTATATGCTCCAGCCTGAAGGTTTTGAAGAAGACGAAAAGAAGAACTTGGTTTGCAGGTTGAACAAATCTCTGTACGGTCTAAAGCAGGTGCCGAGGTGTTGGTATAAGAGATTTGATTCCTTCATTATGTGCCTTGGATACAACAGACTTAATGCAGACCATTGTGCTTATTTCAAGAGGTCTGGTGATAACGATTTTGTTATATTGCTGTTGTATGTGGATGACATGTTGGCTGCAGGACCCAACAAAGATCATATTGAAGAATTGAAGGCACAACTGGCTAGGGAATTTGAAATGAAGGACTTGGGATCAGCAAACAAGATTCTAGGGATGCGAGACAGAAGTAATAGGAAGATTTGGCTTTCACAAAAGAATTACTTGAAGAAAATCTTATCACGATTTAGCATGCAAGATTGTAAGCCAATTTCTACCCCTCTTCCTATTAACTTCAAATTATCCTCCAGTATGAGTCCTAGCAGTGAAGAAGAGAGGATGGAGATGTCTCGAGTACCGTATGCATCAGCAGTGGGAAGTTTAATGTTCGCTATGATATGCACAAGACCAGACATTGCACAAGCAGTGGGAGTGGTTAGTCGGTACATGGCGAATCCAGGCAAAGAGCATTGGAATATTGTAAAGAGGATCCTAAGATACATCAAAGGGACCTCAAATGTTGCATTATATTACGGAGGATCAAACTTACTAATCAATGGGTATGTAGATTCTGACTATGCAGGGGATTTGGATAAAAGCAAATCTACTACATGATATGTGTTCAAAGTTGCTGGTGGAGTTGTAAGCTGGGTTTCAAAATTGCAGTCAGTTGTGGCTACGTCCACAACAGAGGCAGAATATGTAGCAACTACACAAGCCAGTAAAGAAGCAATTTGGTTGAAGATGCTATTGGAGGAGCTTGGGCACAATCAAGAGTATGTCTCTTTGTTTTGTGACAGTCAAAGCGCCTTGCATTTTAGCAAGGAATCCAGTATTTCATTCAAGGACAAAGAACATACGAGTTCAGTACCATTTCATTCGTGAAAAGGTGGAAGAATGGACGGTAGATATGCAGAAGATACATACCAAAGACAACATAGCAGATTTCATGACAAAGATGATCAATACCGATAAATATACTTGGTGTCGATCCTCATGTGGCCTGTCAGAAACGTAAGCAACATGATGGTATAAGGTAGAAAGAATAGTGTGAAGATATGATTGTTCCAATCAAATCTTCAAGTGGGAGATTGTTGAAATGCACCGAAAAAGGGCATTAATTTAGTCAAAAAAGGGAGGTAGGCACCGAATTTTGCAATGTCAAAATTAGGTGAAAAATGATTGAAAATTAAATGGGTAAATTATAATTTTAGTCATTGTAATTTTAGGATATTTACAAGATTAGTCTTTAAGTTTTAACTATAAATACCCTAGCTCATTTAGCTTCAAAACATCCCAAAGCATTCTAGCTTTCTTCCAATACTAGAGAGAATTTAGAGAGTTTCTTGAGAGTTGTTTTCTCCTTTTTATCGAGAAAGAATTATCATTGTTTTCTCCTTGGTAGATCGAGAGAGGTTGTAATTCCTATTTTCTTATAGTGAAATTCTTCTACCGTTGCCCGTGGTTTTTACCCTATTTTATTTAGGGGTTTTCCACGTAAATTTTGTGTCTCTTTTTATCTTCATTTTTATTTTCTCAAATTATCAGTTGCGATTTTGCTCTATCCGATAGCCGTCTTCCGCAACAGAAGATGCCGATTTAACATCAAATAATGTGGTGTGCAGATTGAAATCTGCATTAAATTATCTATGGATACCGTACGACACAGTGTATATGTTTCTGCCAAAGGGAAGCAAGCAAAGGCAATGGTATGAAGCCTATATAAGTTGGAAGATAGAGAATGTCGTAGCTAACAAGGGTCTGCAGAGGCGGTGGGTGCAACGGATGAGGAAGGCGGAGTTTAGAGGAGTTGGGTTCAGAGAAGAAGGGATTTCGGAAGTGAGGAGGATCTTGATGAATATGCAGCTGGATGGGGATTGAAGAAAGAAGAAGATGATATTGTTCTTACTTAGAAAGGACATAATGTTGTATTTGCCACTACTTGGGTGCCTGCTTGAAGGGTTTTTTTCTTAAAAATGTATATATTTATTATGTAATGAGTTTTTCTCTTGTATTAATCTCTGATAATCTGAATTGATGATTATTGCCTTCTTCTCCGTTACTTTTTTTCGCATAAACTTTTTGAGCTTGATCCAACCTTATTTGTGGGCAAAACTCACGAGATAATGTGTTGGGAAACTTTATTTCACGAGATAATGTTCTCCTCATATTAATTGCTGAGGTAGGGCGAATGCTACAATACCCGCCATTGGTCGCCAAGTGCTCAGAGATACTTTGGAGGTCGCCATGTATACCAGACGAGGAAGGAGGACACACAGATGCCCTGGCGACCAAAGGCTTTCTACAAAACAATTGCTTCTGGATTTTTTGGTGAATAATTGCTCCCCAGTTCCTGTACTCTTAAGACTTGTATTTTAGTCTTTCTACTTTAGTCCCAAGAATTTAGATGTTTGATAAATTAAAACTCGAGCTCTGAATAAATTATTCAAAACTTAAATATTGAATCCAAATTGTAAAATTTATTTAAAATTAAGTATTATTTCTATATTTATTATCTCCATATTTTTCATAAAAAAAATCATAAGATTAGTTTCTCTTTTAATTATCAAACATATTTTAAAAATTAAATTAGATCATTGAAAATATTTTAAATGACTAAAATTTTCAAAATATTTTCAGTAAGGGCCTTAAACTATTTAATTATCTGATTTAAAATTAAACTTTTAATTGATATTATTAATTAATTTTACTAAATTTGAAGTGTGCATTATCATTTGAATACTTATTCACTAAATTCCAAGTCTTAAGAGTATAGGGACTGGGGAGCAATTATTCACCAAAAAATCCATGAGCAATTATTTTGTATAAAGTCTTTAGTCGCCAGGGCATCTGTGCGTCCTCCTTCCTCGCCTGGTATACATGGCGACCTCCAAAGTATCTCTGAGCCCTTGGCAACCAACGACGGGGACTGTAGCATTCGCCCTATCTCAACAATTAATATGGGGAGAACATTATCGTAAAATAAAATTTCCTAACACATTATCTCGTGAGTTTTGCCCTTGTTTGTGTTACGAAATGACTTCCACGGTCGTCGATGAGCATTCCGACGAGTTTGACAGCGGCTTCTTCCCTCACACTTAGATTTCCTTGGGATTGAGTTGAGTTCTTATGACCAAATGCTTTAAAGTTGATATTTCCTTGTCCTGGTCAACTGTACGACCCTTGTTGAATTTTTTTTATAAATAAATAAATAAATAGTTCACTTAAAAATACTAGAATTTATTATTATTTTTAAAATATAATAGTCATAATTTTATAAATTATAATAAGACTCGATCCACCTTTTTAGTATTTAATCATTGAGTTTCCTTAAAATTCTAAAGCCATGAACATTGAGCTCCAACTCGGGCTACTACTATTTCGATTCATTAGTAGGAAGGTCATAAATAAAGTTTCTGTTTTTGGTTCATTTAATTTTGGTTTAAGTATTATACTTTTTATTTATTATATAATTTAATTTTAGTTTTTTTTATTTTAAGATATAAATTTATATATGATTCTATTTGATTTAATATAAGTTCGAGGAAAGTATATAAATGGTCCCGACTATAAAGTATTGTTTTGTTGAGTCTCCGATTATTAAAAATATAAAATGATCGCCAATTATAGAGAGTTGTTTTGTTTAGTTTCTCAAATATTAATAGTTGTAAAATAGTCACACAACTATTTATAAGTTTCAAATTCGTCATTTTTCATTAAAAAAATTATGATCATCTCAGTTGAACCATTAATAGTTCTTAAATGGTCACTCGACTATTTATACATTTCAAACTCGTCATTTTTCATTAAAAAATTTACATTCGTCTGAGCTGGACATTAATTAGCTAAATAAATATGATAAAATTTGATCTCATAATTGTTTGAATTATAAAATCGTTTGAGATTTTGAGATCAAATTTTATCATCCAAATCAACAGGTTAACGTGCAGCTCAAACGACCATCAAATTTTTAATGAAAAAGGATGAGTTTGACGTATAAATAGTCAAATGATCATTTGGTAACTTTCAATAATCGAGACTCAACAAAATAATACTTTATAATCAAAAGATTATTTTATAACTCTTAGTAGTTGAAATACTCAACATAACAATGTCGTATAGAGAATAAACCATTGCACTTTACTACATAAAGAAAATATATATAAATAAAATGATGTTATAGGAATTATCTATACGTATTAGGGTGTGTATTATCGGATATCGGATATTATTCGATCTAAATTTTCGGATATCCGAAAAATTTCGGATACCTAAAATAATGATCCTTATCCGAACTGAAAAATCGGATATCTGAAATTTCGGATCGAATATCCAAATATCCGGATTGAATCCCTTTTTATTTTGCAAAAAATTCAAAAAAAATAACAGAAATTAAAATATTTATATTTACTTGGTATCCTACAAACATCACCGTCCGCTAGAAGTAGGAGGAACAGTTTGGGGGATTTCAAATCGGTGTCATCTTGCAATAGATGCAAGCCAGCTGTCATAACATCTGAATCCGAAAATTTGGTTAGGACCGTCAAGAATTCGGATACGGTTGCGCCACTATCGGATTCTCATTCATCTGTTCAATCACAGCCAAGGAACCGAGGGATGATTTCACGATTATTGCCTCGGTTAAAGAAGAAACAGAAGAATGAGAATTCATCGAACCAAACATAATACGAGGAGATTGCGCAAGTACTAAAGGACTCCGGCATGTTGTCGATCAAAGCGCCGAAGAAAGAGTTGGTAGAAGCACATGCGAATCGAGATGCGGCCCTAATAGAAGTTGCCGAGATGAGATCCTCACTAGGAGAGCTCAAGCAGAAGCTGAAGCATTTAGAAAGCTATTGCGAAGATCTCAGGAAGGCCTTGAGGCAAGCAATTCAAACAAAGGATTCTCAGATCAATGAAAAACTAGGAGATTGTCCTAGGAAGGGGAAAGCCATTGATGTTAATTAACAAAGCTTGATGCCTGTCAGCGATGAGGTAATGGCAGAGGGTTTCTTGCAGATTGTATCGGGAAGGAAGATTATCGTGTTTTCGGATAATCCGAACATAATTTTTTATCGATCTATATCCGATCCGATAATCTGAAAAAAAAATTTGGATAACCGATCCAAACTATCCGAAAATTGAAAAACGGATTAAATATCCGAATTTTTGGATCGAATCATCGGATCGGTGGATTGGATTTTTTTACACACCCCTAATACATATATAAATATAATTTATACAATTAAAAATAATTTCATTAAATTAAATTAAATCAAAATTCATTAAATTTGAGTTAAATATCTATTCGTGTTCATCACGCATGAATATTTGTGTGTATCTTCTTGTGATATAATATCCAACAAATATCTCGAGAGTATTTTCCATTAATCCAATAAAAGACTGCCGCGTCACCAGATTCTCTTCTTACAACCATACCTTTAACTCGCCGTACGAGAATCCCAACCGATATTTCCAATGCATAAAGAGTCCAATCCCCAGCTCAGTTCCCAAAGTTTAAAAAAAACTTTAATTTTAGTCTAAATTTAAATTTTAAAATTGAAAAATGATTTTTAATACCAAAATTAAATAAATTGAACCAAAATATATATTTTAAATTTCAAACTGAACTTTTAAATTTTTAAAAATAAAATTGTTCGAGATAGATCAGTTTATTTATTTATTTAATAAAGGTAAGGGTAAACTACACAAATGATAACTAATGTTTGAGTAAGTTTTAATCTTTTCCACTAAAGTCTCAAAAGTAACATATTAATCACTAGTATTATCAATTTATAATAAAATGATCACTCTACCGTCATTTCATTAAATTGATGACATGAAAATGTAAAAAAAAGTTAATATTTAGTTTTTCTTCTAAATTATTACTAATACATTAAATAGATCTTTAAACAATGATTTTAATTAACATGCACACAAGTACAAGCAATCTTTAATTAACATCGGTCGGCAATGTGTTTTCTCATAGGGGAGAGAGTTAAGTCGAGACGACTACATTTGGATTTGGAAGCTGATGAGGTGGAGAGGCCGAGAGGGGAGGAATACAGTGGTGGTTGTGGTAAGTATTTGATAAAGAACTTGAAATAGAAGGTTTTGGATAATTTTGATATAAAATGATTGTTTAAGGAGATATTTAATGTTTTAGTAATAATTTAGGATTAAAAATAAATATTATCCTTTTTTAAACGGCATCAGTTTTATGGGATGATGGTAGAATAACTATTTTGTAATAAATCGATAACGTTAGTGACCGATATATTACTTTTAAAACTTAATTAGGAAAAGCGAAAATGTTTTAAAATATCAGTGACCATTTGTTTAGTTTACCCTGAAAATAATTTGGTTTTTGGTGCTTTTTTGGATTTTAAACTTAAATTTCGCTTCTATTAATTATCTTTTTCACATCTTTAGCGCAGTTAAGCTCATAGCCAGCTAAAATGGCCTAAAACCCATCTGCCCTCATCCTTCAAAAGCCGAAACCTCCTTTGCCAAACCCGCCTCTCTCGTATGCATGGACGTCCGCCGCACCACCAGCTGTCCACTTTAACACCGCCTCTTGCTAGTCTGCGACACCGTCGCTTACCTCCTATCCGTCGGCGGTGACCGTTTCGATAACTGTAAGATCGACGAGATCTCCCGTTCCAACGGCTGTGAAATCATGTCCAAAGCTCGAGTCTATGCTGACGTCAACGTCCTTCGTCCTAAGGAGTACTGGGATTACGAGTCTCTTACTGTTCAATGGGGGTAAACTCTTTGAATTAGCTCCTTCAATCTTATCGTTTATGCTTCATACTTGACTACTTTTGTTCTTGCGCTGTTTAATTCAAATTTGATCAAGGTTACATCAGCTGTTACGAGTTAAAGAATCTTTAATAATTTATACAATTAAAAATAATTTCATTAAATTAATTAAATCAAATTCTTAATTTGAGTTAAATATCTATTCGTGTTCATCACGCATGAATATTTGTGTGTATCTCTGTGATATAATATCCAACAAATATCTCGAGAGTATTTTCCATTAATCCATAAAAGACTGCGCGTCACCAGATTCTCTTCTTACAACCATACCTTTAACTCGCCGTACGAGAATCCCACCGATATTTCAATGCATAAAGAGTCCCAATCCCACTCAGTTCCCAAAGTTTAAAAAAACTTTAATTTTAGTCTAAAGATCAAGATGATTACGAGGTTGTTCGGAAAGTTGGAAGGGGAAAATACAGTGAGGTTTTTGAAGGCATAAATGTCAATAACAATGAACGCTGTATAATCAAGATCCTCAAGCCTGTTAAGAAAAAGAAGGTTAGTAGTACTTAATTATATCTATGAGATTTGAATAATTTTCCAGTAGATGTATACGAGATAAAATTTAAGTCATATTCTTGAATCTTATAAATCTAATATTTGCTATGGTTATTATTTGCAGATTAAGAGAGAGATAAAAATCCTTCAGAATCTATGTGGTGGGCCGAATATTGTTAAGCTTCTTGATATTGTAAGGGATCATCACTCCAAAACGCCTAGCTTGATATTCGAGCATGTCAACAGTACGGATTTCAAAGTTCTCTTTCCTACTTTGATGGACTACGATATTCGCTACTACATATATGAGCTCGTCAAGGTAACATTATGCAGTTACTCATTATGTTTGGTGATTACTCATATATGAACTCAATCATGGTATTTGTTTGGTGATTGTTTCTAGTTTTAGTCATTTCTTGATTGATTTCCCATTATTGACTTATCTTTTTTCAAGCTTTATGAGGATTTCTAGTTTGTATGTCTGCATCAGAGGATGATAGGAAAATATTTCTTTGCTTTGAAGGCGTTAGATTACTGTCATTCACAAGGAATAATGCACAGAGATGTCAAGCCTCACAATGTCATGATAGATCATGAGCTGCGCAAACTTCGCTTGATAGATTGGGGACTTGCTGAATTTTACCATCCTGGCAAAGAGTATAATGTCCGTGTGGCTTCTAGGTAATGTTTCAAAGATTTCATGAATAATATGACTAATCTTCAAGAGTGACATTCCTTCAAAATGGCAGAACATTGAAAATAAAATGAGCTTAAATATTAGTCCATATCTGAAAGAAAATAAAATTCTTTTGGGGTTAATTTATAGTACGCTTTCCGTGCTTGTTCCTAACCATGGAAACTAAATTTGGTTTGTGCTACAGGTGTATCGAAAGAAAATTTATCACAAATTTAATGAGCCAAGCTAGGGGAAATTAGATAGGTACTAGATTTAATATTCTTTTGTGTAACCGCTAATAGGACTCCTTCAAGAATGCACCTGCCTTTTCTTTTGTTGTTATAGTTTCAGAGTATTAGTTTCAAATCTAAGTTATCAAAGAGCTCAGATTCTTTGAATGATTTATAGCTCTGTGAATATTTCTTCCATTTATGTTTCCATTTACGGCATGGATTCAGTTTTGGTGAATTTAAATTTCTCCTTTCTCAGGTACTTTAAAGGTCCCGAGCTTCTTGTTGATTTACAGGACTATGACTATTCACTGGACATGTGGAGCCTCGGTTGTATGTTGTTTGCTGGAATGGTAAGACACTAAGACATGACATTTTTTTTGTAGATCTAAAATATTTGTACCTTTTTTGGAAGATCAAATTTTGGCGTGTAATAGAATATTTAGGTTGTTTGATATGTTTATTATATTTGTTTATTTTGTAGATATTCCGGAAGGAACCATTCTTCTATGGCCATGACAACCATGACCAATTAGTTAAAATTGCGAAGGTATTCTGCTACTGCAAATTTGTGAAATTTTAAATTCTTTGTTGAAGATCACTTTTGCTATTATTTTTCTCGTTTGCGTTTTGCTTAGTATAATCTATCATTTTCTGTCTACTGCTGGGATAATGTATTACCCTCTATCCTTGTATCTTATCAGCTTAGCCATCTCATATTATCGATCTTGCTTTTAAAACCCATATCGGGAGCATCAATTTTGTAAACATTTCTGCACCTCCTAGTCTAGTGTTGTTTGCCTCCCCCCCCCCCCTCCCCCACCACAAAAAGAAAAAACTTTCTTTCTAGTGCAGCGTTAACCTTGAAGGTTTTAATTTAAACATTTGAGCCTTTGCGACTTTTATTTGATGGGGTATAGGTGTCAGGGGAATCTCTACATGCACTATCAAACCAGTTGTATTTTCACCAGTTTTTTTGTAAAAAAAAAAAATGGCCTTCTCCTTACAAAGTATTTCCAGTTTTCGTGGATGTCACAAACCTTTTGACTTCTATAATGTAACTTCAGGTGCTCGGAACGGATGAGTTAAATGCTTATCTCAACAAATACCATTTGGAGCTCGATCCTCAACTTGATGCCCTTGTTGGAAGGTACATTAAACATGAACTTGTTCAGGATTCAAGTTTGTGGCTAATTATAAAACAAATGCTCCGATTACATCAAACCATAGCAATGCATCTGCGGTGCCTGCAGTTCCTTGTGTAGATAACAATAATAACCCCTGAACTAATGTGGAACAGTTGGTATTATTCCATTAATGTATTAATATGATGTATTTCAGGCACAGCCGCAAACCCTGGTCCAAATTCATTAACGCAGATAATCAGCATCTCGTTTCCCCGGAGGTCATTTTCTTCTTTCGACAAGCATCTACGAAACCAGAAAAATGCAAGCCCTGTCAAAGCTAAATGCCTTATAAGTGATATTAATTCTTCGATTGTTTTGATTTTCAGGCAATTGATTTTCTTGATAAGTTGCTTCGGTATGACCATCAGGACAGGCTAACTGCTAGAGAACTATGGTAATTCTAATATTCGTTCTCCTATTTTACTTTTTTTTTCTTCATGAACATCTCTATATTCATATATAAATGTGAAATGGATACAATGTAGCAACCAGTATCCGAATATAAATATGGGGTATGATCCTCCAAGTATACAGGAAAGAAGGCTAAAAAATCCGACAATCAGTACTCGAGTCTGAATATAACATCGTTTCGTTGCAGGCCCATCCTTACTTTGCACAAGTCAGGGCAGCAGAGAGCAGCAGGATGCGGACTCAGTAGCTCATTCCCCGGGAGGATTTCATTTGTAAATCAGAACCGTACTCATTTGGGGTAAGACATGAGTTTGCTGTTTATTGTTTATTATATATCGTGGCTTCCATTCCCTGTGTTAAGGCAGTTTGAAAGGCTGTGGACTTCTCATTTACTTTCATTCGCCTCAGTAACTTTGTCCGAGAGTTTAATACATTTAATTTCCCCATTTTTTTGGTTTTTCCTTTCCATTTTCAAGATATACTGAATGTTACTTTCAAGAACGAAGTATTTATACTTTAATTTCACAATGTAATCCTTTTGGTCTTTTGACATTTTTAGAGTCGGTTTTTAATATTATATAAATAAAAAATATTAATTATTAAAATATATTTATTAATAATTTAATCATATCATATATTCAGTTATATTATAGTAATGATACTATATTTTAGTTTAATAATATGTAGTATTAAATTATTAATATAATGATTTTAATAATATAATAACTTTAGTATAATAAAAAATTATTTTTATTTTGATATATAATTAATAAAAAACAATATTCTAATATTAATATTGACGTAAACAATATTTTAATATTAATATTTTATATTTATAATAAATATTTTTAGTTATCATTCATTAGAGAATGATTTTCATAGTAAAATCAGTTCTGAAAATTATTCTTTAAAAGATACTATTTTATGTAAACAATTTTTCAGAAAAATCCATTGCTGCAATGAATCAAATAAACCCCAACATTTATTCAACATTACATTCAATTCAATTCAACTAATTAAATCGAAACCCAGAAATTTAATTAGGTTGACCTCTACTCTACCAAAAGTACACTGAATATTGCAAGATGGAAAAATATGAAAACATTGTAAATCAAAACCACATATATATGTATTGATTAATGAGCGTTTACGGATTCATTTTTATTGGTTAATGAGCTTCTCCTTTTTTATCTCAGTTTGGCATTTAATTGAACGAATTCTTCCGTATATATATATTTTTTTAAATAATGAAGAAAAAAAAAGAACAATGCTTTGACCCATTAAACTGTTTTGATTCCCAAGCCAAATTCCAAACCTGGATACTAACCAAAACCGAGGAGGCTTGAAAGACTATAGTGGCTGAAGTTCTTGCTCCGGAACGGCTGCACCAACGGGTTTATATGTATTCACCGTTTGTTGTCTGCGTCTCCACATAACCCAAAATCCATAAACTGATAACCCGACCACTATTACCACGATAGTTGCCACAACAACCGTCATATATTTATGCTGCCACCATGTCCTGTATCATTTCCATCGCCTAATCTTCGTATTTTCCCCTACATATCCGTGTGATACTTGTGCGTGACATGGGTATGGAACATATAAAGAAACTTGGATAAAGAGTGAGTATACCTGTATCATGTACATACCAAATACGGCTAAAATACTTGTATGATATCTAAATCGCTTTCTGTTTATAGTGTACAAGCTTTTATGCATGAACCGATTCATTATATCAGAGCCGATGAACTATTATCATATCCAAACGTAAATAGACAGAGAGCATTCATGAATTGAGAGAGTAGCAAAGGTATCTTTTTAGGTGGCATAAGACTGCAGCCTTTGGGGTTCAATACCGTGATATAGATAAAGAGAATGACAAACTATGACAGAAAACAGGACATTAGAAAAGGGAAACATACCGTTTCGCGGAAGGTTCAACTTTCCATTGCACCAATTGATAATTTCCAAAAGTATCAGGAAGCCTCACGTGGTGTTCAGCAAGTCGAGAAATTATATTCTGAAAGATGAAATTCCTCGAGCAAAAAGCGGTAACGTTATATCAAAAGAACTGCAATTAGCTTGAAGTGCACTTACTGTAGCACTCTCATGAGAAATGTAGGATGATGATCCTGAAGGGGTGATGGTCAATCTGACAAGTGAACTAGTTCCTTCAGATGTAAAATTCAATAAATTGAGCTGGAATTATCCAAAAAAATAAATAAATAAAGATTATTTGAAACCATAGAAAAAAGATCCAACTGTTCAGCAAGATAGTTTAAAATTCGAAGTATTTGGTGAACCTGTGACGCATTAACATCTAACTCCTTAGCAACGACCTCAGTCAGTTTGTTGATCTGAGGCTTTAGGTATGAGTAGTTGGTGCTCAATGACACATCCAATGTAATTTTACCAATCTGAGTTTCCTCTGTTAAACAAAGAAGTGTCATCAGAATTAATTCTGCTGAAAGACATGATAGATAAGGGTTTTACACAGGACAGGGAAATCGAAACGTGACATTGATGGTGTAGTACAAGATTTTACATCGAGAGCATAACTGACAAAGCATTGATTATTCATTTTTTACAATGAAATAGAAAGCAGAACGGAGTTCTAGTCCTTGAATGGATTTATCAAATAAAATAAAAACCATGTACGATCCCAGAAAACCATGGTTTATATGTACCTGGAAGATCATAGTGAGGTGACCCACCAGGAACTGATGTAGTTGGTGACACAGTTGAATTACCCTTCCCACGTGAAGATGGAGATGATGATGGTGCACCAGGTACGTGTAGCCTTTCCCATAGCTCAGAACAATTAGTCTTCCAGAAACCAATTTTAAATGTTTGCGGTCATAAGTAACCAGAGTATTACGTACAATGATTCCTATTACAAACATATGATTAGTTTGGACAACAGTCAAGAACTTTCATGACATCAAACTAAAGCTTTGGATTTCAAATTGGAGATACTTGGCCAAACTTTGCCAAAGAAGATGCTACTTCAACAGGAATAACATCATGAAACACAAGTTATATGAAAATAACATACCTCCTAGAAGGGTTGTTGGATCCTTTTCATTTTGGAAGATGCCAAGGCAATATGCACCACGGATCTTTGAATGCTATATGAAAATATAAGATATAAGATAAGCAGAAACACACTTCAGCTCAAATACAACTCTTCCTAAACCAACTTCACGTATTAACCTTAGAAGAATATCTCAAGAAAGAAATAAGTTCAATTAACAGAAAAACAATTACTATATGAAAAGCTTACCTTAAACAAGTAATTCTCAGGTGATAGCGATAATTTTTGCTGATGGCCAAATACCATGTCAACTGTTGGAAATGTTTTTGAGAGTTCAGAGACATCACTGATGAAGAAAAACGAACTTTTAATATCACAGCAAATATAACTAATAAGTTTTTACAATAAATAATTAAAAACTGTTTAGTGTTGTTATTGTGGTATACCGTACAATGGGTAAGTGATACCTGCTAGCAGTAGAGAAGTATATGTCATTGTAATTTGGATCAGGGCCCCGGATCTTCTTCAAGCTACTAAGTTCTTTAAAGATCTGCAATAGAAAGATGCAAAAACGAATCATAAGAGAAAAGAACAAACACGCAATAAAAATGTTAAGTTTGACTGTTAAATGCCAACCTATTGGGCGTGTAGTTATCTCATGCATAAAATTCCAGATAAATAGTGCAATTGTTAGAATAAAACCTCACAGATACCCCATACAACAGCATTAAGGAAGAAAAGTTTTAAGCCATTTAAACTACACAAATCACTCAGCTCGGAGATAAAGAGGGTCCACTAAAAATAGATCAATAGGTCTGCTAAAACATTAACAATATATGATTCATTCATGGGAATTTAATCTTACATCTTCTTTAAATGCCAAAAATGCTGCTTCTGGTAGATAAGCATATGTTGTACCACTGTCCAAAACAGTTCCATACTTCCCATCAAAGACACTCGGGTTCAAATGTAGCTGCTTCCCCGCAACATGTATCTCTCTCAAATACAACAACAACAACAAAACCCAATTCCTATATGTATGGGGTAAGGGGGAGGTAGGGTAGTAGGCTGCTCCCAACGCCAGGTTGAGAGTAGCTTCCGTGGAAGACCTCCGGCAGTCAGAAAATTAAAAATATAGATAAAATGCAGTGCATATATAAATAAATACATAGCTAAAATATTCATATGCAGTCATTAAAATCATATGTGCGTCTGTAACGGGAATTAATCCCTGCATAATAATCCCTGCGAAAAAATCTCTGCATATAGACAGAAACATAAGACCGCTAAATTTAAAAGAGGAAACATGAAGAGAATGATACACAGAAGTCAACGATAGCAAGCGCAGTTCTAATCCTTCATAAATACCAATAACAGAAACATATAAAAAGTAGAAGTCATGGAAAATACTACAAAGACATTAAAAGAAGACAGAGATGATACACCCTATAGATGTGACCCACACTACTCGACTACCATAGTCTTTAGCCTCCATATTTTCCTATCAGAGGTCATGTCTTCGATAAGGGCTAAATCCCTCAAATCAGATTTCAAGCAGTCTTCCCACTTCCGCCTTGGTCGTCCTTTCCTTCTGGCACCGTCGACTGTAATCGATTCTACCCTCCTGACCGCATCCGACGGTAGTCGTCTAAGGACATGCCCAAACCACCGTAGTCTTCCCTCCCTCAATTTTTCGGAAACAGACACCACCCCCAAGGACATCCTAATAGCAGAGTTAGTCGTCATATCCCATAGAGTCCTACCACATGTCTATCGAAGCATCCTCATTTCTGCGGCCTCAATCCTCCTTACGTGATCATTCTTGGTTGCCCAACATTCTAATCCATACAACAGTGCTGGTCTTATTGCTATTCTATAAAATTTTCCCTTAAGTTTTAGAGGCACCTTCTTGTCACACAGAACTCCAGTAGCGGCCCTCCACTTTAGCCATCCCACCTTTATACGGTGTGTAACGTCATCATCTACACCCCATCTTTATGTATCATAGACCCTAGATACTTGAACAATCCTTTGAGGGGAGAACGTGTCCTTCTATGCTACTTCTATCTTCATCGTTTTGGTTCCCATTAAAGTTTGAACATAAATACTCTGTCTTTTCAATATTGATCCTTAAACCTTTTTCTTCCAAAGCAGTCTTCCAGGTAGCCAGTCTACTATTCAACTCAGATTTTGTTTCAGCAACTAGGACAATGTCGTCAGCGAAAAGCATACACCAAGGTACACCGTCTGGTGTCGCACAGTAGATGTCGTCCATAATCAAGGCGAAGATGTAAGGGCTAAGAGCCGACCCCTGGTGGAGTCCGATTTCCACCGGGAATGCCTCGGAGTCGCCAACTGTAGTCCTGACGTAAGTAGTAGATCTACAGTACATATCACGAATCGCCCGGATATAAGCAGTTGGGATCCGTCTCGTTTCCAAAGTCTTCCAGATCGTATCGCGGGGTACACTATCATAAGCCTTCTCAAGGTCAATGAACGCCATGTGAAGATCTCTACTTTTCCTATATTTCTCCATAAGCCGTCGAAGTAGATGAATCGCCTTCGTGGTAGACCTGCCTGACATAAAGCCAAATTGGTTTTCCGAAACCCTAATAACTTGTCTCAACCTAGTCTCTATCACCCTTTCCCATAGCTTCATGGTATGGCTGAGTAGTTTAATACCTCTGTAGTATGGACTGTTGCCATCCCGAAACTAGAGTAAATGTGTCAGATGTATCGAATGTATTTTAGGAAGTTGATGACATATTCTATCTTGGAGATAAAATTGTCTACAAAAACTTACCTCCGAACAGGATCCGAATAACTAAAGACCATGTCTGATGGACCAGATATGCCTCCAAGAACCATAGCGCCCCCACCAATATCCATCCCTCCATAACATAATGAGAAAGAATCACTGATCACACCTTTCTCAACAAGTTGGTCAACAACACTGAGATCACCACGACCCAATCCCATAATGCCATCAGCATGTTGACTGTAAAGGTCACCAGTTTCCTCATTTTCACAACCAAAACCCGCACGCTGAGGCACAAGTTCACTTTGATTCCCAAAGGACATGACATCCTCACCAAGTACACCACTACTGCTACTCATTTCAGCATACTTTCTCTCATAAAGGCATTGCTCCTTGTCAGCGTCACAATTGCAATCCAAAGTGCACTTTACAGGTTGGCAAGTACTGTACAATGAAATTCTCAAAAGTAAAAAAGAAGCTACGACCAAATAGGGCTTAATGAAATCACAAAGAATAGAGTGATGCTTAACAAATCATAAAGGGGCTTCCTCAATTCAGATCTAATCTAATATGCTTGGAATACATTATATCAAAAACGGTTAAGTAAACAGAAAATTCAGATAGAAAACAAGCAGAAAAAAATCACGAATGAAAATTCAAATTTGAAAAGTCAAAAGAAATTTTAACATTACCTGATGCGATCCACATAGTTCGCAAGTGGCGCAAGGAACATACGTCACAGTACTTCCGGTATCCACTATAAGCGCAAATTGCTGAGGAGGTGTCCCGATCCAAAGCCGCGTAGTGTAATACCTTCGAAATTTCGAATCCTAGAAAATATCAGCTGAAAGAAATAAAAGGATAAATAAAGATCAAAATATAATAATGTGATGATATTTTACCCGTTGAGGACAAGATCGTCGTAGAGTCTCATGCGAGCATTTGTATGGGAAGAGTGAGAATCAGATCTGAGAAGGTGACGAGGAGTGTTGGAGAAGGTTCTAGAGGAATTATTGGGAGAAGGATAGAGAGGGAGACACAGCGGAAGGCGCGCCATGGTAAGGTGGAGGGAGGAGGACTGGTGATAACAACGTGGAAGGATTTGATTGGGAGAGAACAAAGAAGAGGAAGAATCCGACGGTTCTGACGGCAATGTTAACGAGTGCCCATGCCATGACAAGTGCGGTGGCTCGGGACGGCTCTGGGAATTGAAGGAATCTCGAGAGAGAGAGAATCAGCGCCACGGAAGGTACCTGAAGCGATCTTTGCACCGAAATAACTTAACTAAACAAATAATATAAAATTAGGAGTTGGATGGAATATTTGGATTTGTCAGTTTTTCCGCAAACGCTGTCGTTTTGGTTTTCAGCTCTTTCCCAAATCCCAAATCTTGACCCGATGTTTGATTCAGTGTATATAGTTTAAAACCTTTTATTTTACTTATGAGTAATTATATTATATGTCCCCAAATTATAATTTTTATTTTAAATTGATCCTTATATTTTTGAATATTCTAATTCCATCTCTAAACTGAGACTCTCATTCTAAATTGGTCCTCAAACTTTTGAACATTCTAATTTCATCTCTAAACTTGACCCTCTTTATAAATTAGTCCCAAAACTTTTGAATATTTCAATTTCATCCCCAAATTCATCCAAATATGTATTAGTTTCAACCATATTTTAACCTAAATTTTGATTTTTCAAACATATAATAATATAACTTGGCCTAATGATCTTATTAACAAGGGATTTGATTAGTATATATGTATAGTTTGGGATGAAATTGGAATGATAAAAAAGTTCGGAGACCAGTTTAGAATGATGGTCATAGTTTTGGGATGAAATTAAAATGTTTAAAAGTTTGAGGATTAATTTAGAATAATAGTTATAGCTTAGAGATGAAATCAAAATATTTAGAATAAATAGCTCTTTCACACGTAGTCAACGGTAGAGCAGTAGTTGTCTTAAAAAAAGTTTTAATTGAAACAAAACATTTACATGATTGTATGAGTATTTATTATTAAATGTTTAAATTTGAGGATAAAATATTTTGTGTTTATGATTTGAAAAATAAATATATTTTAAATTATTTGATTATTTTTTATTATTAATATATAATTAATTTGAATATACCATATTTAAATTGTGGTAAAAATGATTGTCAAATTTTAATTTTTATTATTGAAGAGATTTAATTCTTTATTAGTGTTGTATCTATCTTTAATCGTCAAAAATAATTTTTAATTAATACCTTTTTAAAAAAACAAATTATAATTTTAAATATATATATTATATTTATTATTAACTTAAAATAAAGGTCAATTAGGTTATCTTATTCGACGTACATGCAAGCTTTCATAGATATAAAGAGAAAAATAATAAAAATAAACTTAGTTTTCATATCTGACTGCTATTCGTAATATTTATTTTGAATTCAAATTTAATTTGAAAATATTAATATAATTCTTTACGATTTAAATTTTCTGCACCAAAATCTAAATAGATAATAAATCATGTATACACATAGATTATTGTTCATACAATATCGTAGTAGTTATTCATGAGACTTCTTACATGTCTCTTTCTCTCATCTTTATTTATAGAAAGAAAAAAACAACAGCAAGTGACAAACAAACATGAAACTGACATGAACCAAAATCAACGTAATCACTGAACCCAAGCCTTTTTAAAAGCTGATGATAATTCTAATAAATTTATGCATTGCTCTCAACGACGTAGTTCTGGGGTCCAGTGTGGTAAACATGGACTGAAATGTTTTGAAATCACCCTTGAGTCGAGTAGTTCCATGATCGGAGTGAAGCTAACACATCTCGGGACTTTGTATTGGTTTATGGATGCACCCCTTGAAATTGCATAATCCATTAGCTCTTCAAACGTACCGTTTTGCACTACTCTTATCTCGAGTGGACCGATTGACTTGTCCGCAACTCGGCTTCGACGGTACACCGAGTTCAACGACTCCTCCATTTGTAAGCAGCATTGGTTCAACACATCGTCGGTCGGGGAATTTGCTGAGTCCTTGACAAGTAATTCCCAGTAGATAACGTAATGACCCGGTATTTGTTTGGTGTCCGCGTAACTTGTGTACTCAACGACACTGGTGTTGAATTCCTTGAGCAGAAGAGAAGCTTTTTCGATGGCGTTTTGTAACTCGGCTTCGTCGGTTTTGTCCGTCTCGATGCTTAACAGAACGTTCTTTCTTTTAATGAAACGGAACTGCGGAGCCGCGTTGTGAAAGCCGGTGACGCGAAGGATATCGCCGACTCGGTAACGGTACAATCCAGCGTAAGTGGTGACGATGAGCTCGTATTCTTTGCCGACTTCGACATCGGAGAGATCAACAAGACCGGAAGCTGGTGATTCAAGAGGCAAGAACTCAAAGTACGCCATGTTTGGCATGATCGTGTAGGCCACTTCGGATGGTTTACACATCGGGTTAAGATTGAGACCGAAATAACACTCCGACGAAGCATACATGGTGGAAGCCATCGGCAAGCCACCACTGTAATATTCAAGGGTTGGGATATATTGAGCCATCGCTCCCGTAATGATTACTTCAAGGTATTTTGTGTTGGGCCAAATTCTAACGATGATCCGTTCCCAATTCTCCACCGAGCACTCGTTGGTAACGAATTCCGCTAGTTCCGCGTTCGGTTTCAAGATCTTCTTCATGCACTTCCGAATCGAAGCATCGGTTATTTTAGGGTTTAACGTTCCATTTCCGATGTCATGGGCCAGTTCTTTCCAATTCGTTTGAAGGAAATGAATGGCTCGAAGCAAGCCGGAGGCGAAAACGGCGCCGACACGAAGAACCTCGTCTCTCATGATCAAGCCACAAAGCATTTGGGCATACATGCTTTGAAAAGAGTCCATGCAAAGGATGGCCTCGTTGGGGCTTGTGTAGACGTTGAAAGGGTCATACGGTCGAGTCTTGAAGTGGTCACTGTTGTAGTAGCTTGTGAGCACCGGACGGGCCAAAAGTCCACCCGGTGTCTTTGTCGAAGGTTTCACGAACAAGAAATAAAGTCCCTTCCCTTTGTCCAATCCCGGAACATAACTATCACCCACCATAAAAAAGACAAAAATATCAAACTTTGTTTTCAACAAAGATTAAATAAAATGAAAAAAAAATAAAATAAAGTGCAAAAATACTCACAGGTTCATCACAGGCATGAGAAGGCTATACAGGAGTTGACGACGATCTAAATCTTCATGAATTGCTGGCATCAGCTTGCTTTCTCCTGCTGAAGTCCCAGAACTGCAAATTAAACCCATTTGTTAAAATTTTAAACAAGTGAAAAAAAGTTTAAGAATTTTCCATTTGTTATTTTCTAAAAGAGCTGACCTGGTGAGGAACTCTGAAATGGGCTGAGCTGAAAAGATAGGAGACTTATCACCATTGGCGATACGTTTAATATCAGGCTGGAGATCTTCATAAGTAACGACGGGGATTCGAGACTTGAATGTCTCCTGGTCCGTAGCTCCGTTGAGGCCGAATCGTTCGAGATACTCGGTCTCGGCGTTTCGGCTCAGGATCTCACGTAAAACCCTTTGTTGAACCGAACCAACAGTTTTTGTCATCTCTTCAATGAACTGAAGAGCTTTCGAGTCCTTGTCAGACGCCGGAGCAGCGAGTAGAGACGGGAGATTTGAATCAACAGCCATGGATATCGATATCGGAAAGGCAAGCAAAACAAAACAAAAAAAAATTATTAAAATATCGAAAATTTTAAAGTGATTAATGATGAAGCGAAGAAATCGATTGCTAAGCGGTGTGGAGAAGCTGAACCAAGAATGGGTTGCTTATATAAGGGGAAAATATCAAGAGAGGAAGCTTTTTTTTTTCTTTTTGTCGTGCCACGTCATCGTCTTGTCCGAAACAGCGTAGAGGAACAGCACGTCAGATTTTATGTCCCCGACGTGTATCACGGAAATGAGACACGTGAGCCCCATGGAACGTAATTCTGGCTATCAGAACCCCGACATGTGGTCCCACGTGACCATGTCAGCATGAGAATGGGGAATATTTGTCTGACCCTAGGCCTCAGTCGAACAATTTCTGTACCAGCTCTGGATCGCTGTTGATGGTGGTAAATTATATAATTAATCACCAAATTATTAATAATGTTATTTTATTTTAATCATCGATCATTAAAGATTAATGATGTCCAAGTAGATTTTCTTTAAATTATCCAATGGTAAAATTATATTTCGATCCAGCTATTTTTTATTAATTATAGCTCATAAAATTCTGATATCCTTGTTAAACTTAATTATCTGTTTTGTTTCATTATTTTGTTCGGAAAATTAGATCTTGAAACCTTGGTATTAATATTAAAAAAAAGTAGAAAACATTGGTATTAATTGTTGGGAATGTCATTGCTGACGATTTACGGAGAATGGACCGTTTGCTTCTTCTTTCGAACAGGACATAAACATTAACAAGGAAAAGTCTTAATAATTAATATTTATTAAATAACTCAGTCATCCATTGAATATATTATTTATTAGATTTCGGTCCACTAATCTAATTTTAAGTCATCATTATTTTACAGAATTTAAAATTCAGCAGACGATCTATTTATTATATTTATTCATCATATATTTATTATAATATTTTAAAACAATTTATTTATATCATATTTTTCAATCGAATCATGATTTAATTAATATTTTGTCATTTCGATTATTTCAACGCTAAACAATTAAAAACACTTAAATTTATAATTATCTTTAATTTAAAATTTAAACAATTAAAAATAATTTAAAAATATATCGGTACCAATTTTGAAATACCATTATTTATTAAAAAGAACACCAACAATTATAATTATATATTCGCTACCCGTGACGATTGTTACAATCAATAACCAACGAAATCACAGTGAGTGTGGAATTATCCACAGAAATATGTTAATTCGTTAATTAAATATGTTTTCCTTATATGAACTAACAATGACAAACTTTATTGGGACCATAATTATTTTACCATATATAACCGGACATTAAAATAAAATCTCATTTTCAAACTAGTATTAGTTTGTTCCACCATTTTGAAAGGTAATAATTAAGACAGTGATATCTAAAAATCAAATTCAAACTAAAATTCCATGAAGTTTACATTAAAGATATTATCTAGAATTGTTTAATTCAATTTAAATTATTATTAATCAGTATATTTTTTAGATTCAATGGTTAAAGTCTAAATAACAAAAACAAACGTTCAATGGTTATAGTCTAAATAAAAAAAATAATAATAACACAAACAAGTCTGGTTAATGGTTAAAGTCTTAAAAAGATGATCGTTATCGTTAGATGTCTAGAGTTAGATCACATCATTAATAAGAGTGTTTAATATTTATTGTCGATTGGAATTCTTTTGAATATATATTATTTTGTAACCCTCTCAAACTAATAAAAAATAACGACTATGTTCATATAAATTTTGCTTTCAATTTAGAATTTTTATATTATTTTCCTCACTCTTCGTCACTAACTTGAGTGTCATTTTTAATAAGACTAAAAGTTCACAAAGTAATATTTGTTCGAAAGAATCAAATTTTATTTGTTTTGTTTTATTTGAATAATTTATTTTTATATTATTTTTTAATAAATTTTAAATTTAATATTAATCATACTTGGAAGGGAAAAACTTTAAGAAAAGAGAGTGTTTCTATTAAATCTATAATTCATTATATAAAAAAATACTATACTATAATAAAGATAAACAGTTTAACCAATTAACTAAATATATATTTATTTTTCTGTAATTAAATTAACAAATAATTAATTTTTTTAGTGTTTTCCTTTGCATGGAACTACCGAGATGGTAATAGACGTAAGCCACAAAAGTCCTACTGAGATCATCTAAATGCATCATGATTAGGAAATTTATTCCATTATATATAATGGATATTGACTGGCCAGCAACTACCCGAAATTAAAGATCGATATGGACCACCCAAAAGTGTAACCTTTTAATGCATTTCATTTATATTTTATATGATTATGACCCATTTTCATCATCCCAATTTGATTATATTTTTTTCTAACCAACCTATTTGATAATTTTACACATATACTTATCTGGTTTAATTATATTTATTGTCACTTATTTTTTTAAATACTTGAATTTTAATTTTTTAGTTGTGTAGTTCTTATTTTTTTATTAAATTCAATCAATTAATAAAAAATAAAATATACTAACTTGGTGTTAATTATTTCATTTATTTATCATTTACCAATTTAATTTGATAAAAAATAAAAAAAATTAAGAATAAATAAACAAAAAAGAAAATTAAGATGATTTTTTAAAATGTGGAGGACCAAAAATATCATTAGACCTACTTGTCCATAGCATTTTTTAGTCTAAATTATAAGGTAAAAATGAGTTCTACTACAAAAATTTTTAGTTATTTCTCCATTACAAGAGCCACTTGTGCCAAACTATTGTTTGGAAGTCTCACTACAAAAAACTAACGTGCCCCCAATGATTTTGAATTTTTAAGTAATTGACTTTCACTTTTGCTTTTTCTAATTGCCTTCAAGGGTCCATCCGTTTGGCTTGAGTAGTTATCAAACTCTTTAAAAAAAACCCCAAACTTATAAGATAATAATCATTTGATCAACGCAATAATCCTTTTCAATAATCATTTGACCTTTCAAATGAACATTCCATCATTTTCTCAATCCAATGTATTATTTAACAACAAGATTGAGTAATCTAATCTTACTAAATATGGAGGGCTCGTAAATTGCATCAGATAAATATTACTATTAATTTGAAAATCAATTGCGGATACTTGTTATTGAATTTAAATCGATTTATACTAAATAATTTATAAAAATAAATTAAATGTAATTGTAAAATTATTCAAACAAAAAATATGGAGTCAACTCTATTAGTCTTGTAGTATTTTGCACGTTTGCAAAAGTTGCAAAGTTGAGGATGATCTTGTTCTTCCTTGTTCAACTTGTTTTCTGATGCCAAGTCAAAGTCAGTTTAAGCAGTAGGAAACTAATTACGCACGCGTGGGGCGGTGTGGGTCGATCCAGAAACATCAGTCAAATTATACGGCAAAACATTAAGTATAAGATCTTGAAACAAGAACAACGACGAGATTTTCATTTTGATTTTGCATATTTTTGAATTAAAATATAAGGGTAAATTATAACCATCCGATTATTTTTAAAATATGATTGTTTAAATGTTTATTTGGTTTCAATATAGTTATTTATTACTAATATTTAACGGAAGTTCTTACGTGGTGTTAGAAAATATGAATGAATTGATTCGATCATAACTTTTCATAAATTAAAGTTAAGTCTTTTTATGAATGAGGTTAAATCTTTTCATAAATTAAAGGTTAAGTCTTTTAATCAAAAGGTTAAGTCCCTTCATTGAAATGATTTAACCTTTCAATCCAAATTCATCCCCTGTATAAAGGATAAGTTGTGACACATTTTCAATACAACTTGCAATTCCTTTAATTCATTTATCTTTAAAGTCATTTCCTTTCATATCTTCGAAATTCTTCGAAATTCTTTTTTCAGCGACAGAAAAAGACAAAAATTGTGTTCGATTGTTCATAACTATTATGCTTATTGTTGTGAACGTTTGTTGTTGTATCCTGAGAGACTGATGTCCAACGTTACTCAAAGCACCAATGAGAGGACGAATATGTCATAAGAAAAATGTTCATACAGGCCTCGACAAAATTCTTCATTTTATTCAATTTCATCCGATTACAGGTTTTATTTTTAATTTATTTTTTTCAATCTATTTTTTGTGTGTTTCGTTACGTTATTACTACAACATTATTACAATCTTAAGACATGATTTTTTTGTTGTAGTTTAATCTAAACTCAAACAGAAAATGTCGGATGCTTCATCCAATTCTCAGTCTAATGCAATTGTCGCTACACAGTCTCAGGCTGGAGCTAAACGTTACCCATGACCATGAGTCATAATGAAAAGACAGCAAAATTTAGTGGAGATAATTTCAAAACGTGGCAACAGAAAATGTTATTCTATTTGACCATTGAATATGGCTAAATTTTTGAAAGATGATCCTCCTACTATTAGAGAGGATGAGGTGGATGTTACTACAACCTTCAACATTACCGAAGCATGAAAGCACTCTAATTTCCTATGTCGTAACTAAATCTTAAATGGTTTATCTTATGCATTTTATGAAGTGTACAGTGTGAAGAAAACAATTAAAGAATTATGGAAAGCATTGGACCATAAATACAAAATTGAAAATGTTTGTACTAATAAATCCCTAGTTGCCAAATTCTTAAATTTTGTAATGGTTGATTCTAAAACTATTGTGAATCAGCTGCAAGAATTCTAACTGATCATTCATGGTATTCTCGTAAAAGGGATTGTTACAAGTGAATCATTTTCCAACTGATCATTCATGGTATTCTCACAGAATGGATTGTTACAAGTGAATCCTTTCAGGTGGAAACCATTATTGAAAAACTTCCCCCTTCTTGGAATGAAAGAGAAAGGAAATAACACTGGAAGATTTGACTGTGAGACTTTGGATTGAAGAAGATAATCGGTGTGCAACTAAAAGGCTAAACAAAATTGTCAGTCAAAACATTGCTAAGGCAAATATGGTGGAAGCCAGAAAAGACTTCAAGAAAAGAAAACAATCTCAGATTGAGTCCAAACTAGAACCAAAAGGCGGTGTTTTCAAAAGGCAAAAATTCCAAGGAAAATGCTTCAATTGCAATAAGACATGACACATGTCATCCGATTGTATATTTCCAAAAAGAATTGAAACAAAATAGGCTAATGTCATGACAGAAAGAAAGTATTTGAGCTTGACCTATGAGTTGTGGTCTCTGAAGTCAACTTAGTTTATTCAAATATAAGAGAATGATGGCTTGATAATGGTGCCACATGCCATATTTGTTATGACAATGACTCATTTGTTGAGTTGATTTCTTGTGAGAAAGGGGAAAAACTCTATATGGGTAACACTGCAACTTCCAAGATCAAAGAAAAAGACACTGTGATTTTAAAGATGACTTATGGAAAAGAATTAAAGCTTCAAAATGTGTTATATGTGCCTGACATACGAAAGAACCTTGTCTATAAAACCCTTCTAAGTGTGTATAACTTTAGGATGGTGTTTGAATCTCATAAGTTAGTTTTATCAAAAGGGGGAATATTTGTGGGAACGAGATATGTATTGAATGATATGTGGAAACTCAATGCTATCTATGTAAAAGCTAAACCTATGAATAAGAACTATAATTCTTCTTCTGTTTATATGCTTGAGTCATTTAATTTATGGCATGGTAGACTCTAACATGTTAATTATGATACTTTACATAGATTAATTAATTTAGAACACATTCCCTCGTTTCAAATTTATTATAATCATAAATGTGAAACGTGTGTTGAGACAAAACTAATAAGGTCTTCTTTTAAATCAGTTGAAAGAAATACATATCCTCTTGATCTAATACACAATGATGTTTGTGACTTGAAATTTGTTCAAACTAGAGAAATAAATAAATATTTTATTACCTTCATTGATGATAGCACCAAATATTGCTATGTATATTTACTTAAAAGTAAGGATGGAGCTGTAGAAAAATTTACTCTTTATAAGCAGGAAGTTGAAATCTAACTTAATAAAAAGACTAAGAGAGTAAAAAGTCATCGTGGTGGTGAATATGTTGAACCATTTGGTCAATATTGTGCATAACATGGTATTATTCATGAAGTAACACCACCATACTCTCTTCAATTGAATAAAGTAACAAAGTGAAAAAATCAAACCTTAAAGGAAATTATGAACGCCATGCTAGAAAGTTTTGGATTGTCATAAAACATGTGTGGGGGAAGTTGTTTTATCAGCAAATTATATTTTAAATAAGGTGTCCCATAAGAAAAACAACAAGACACCATATGAATTAAGGATGAATAGGAAACCCTCCTACAATTACTTAAAAGTGTGGGGGTGTCTTGCAAAGGTAATGACCCATTGGTCAAAGCAAATGAAAATAGGTACTAAAATAGTGGATTACATTTTCATTGGCTACGTTCACCACATCAATGCATATCGATTTCTTGTGCATGAATTTGATTCATCCATGTATTTACAAGAATACAATATTAGAATCTAAAAATGCCTAATTATTTGAAAATGTATTCCCTTGTAACTTAAGTTCAAAGAAACAAACTTTAGAAACTATTGATAAAAAATAGTCAAGACTTTCAACAAGAGATTGAAGTCGAGATAGAGCCAAGAAGAAGTAAAAGCGCAAGGGTAGAAAAGTTCTTTAGATTAGATTTTCTAACCTATATGTTAGAGATTGAACCTCAAACTTATATCGAAGTTATACACTCATCTGAAAGTACTTTTTGGAAAAATGCTATCAAGAGTGAAATGGATTCTATCATGCAAAATCATACATGAGAATTAGTAGATTTTCCTCATGGAATTAAACCATTAAATTCTAAATGGATTTTTAAACGGAAAATGAAGACAGATGGAACAATTGATAAATACAAGGTCAAGTTGGTTATAAGAGGTTATCGATAAAAGGAAGGTCTTGATTACTTTGATATGTATTCGACCGTATCAAGAATAACTTATATAAGAATGATATGTGCAATTGTTGTTTTACAAAATTTAAAAGTACATCAAATAGATATTAAGGCTGCTTTCCTTAATGAAGACCTTGATGAAGAGATTTACATTAAACAACAAGAGGGATATGTAACTCTAGGACAAGAAAAGAAAGTATAGAGGTTGATGAATTCACTATATGGACGTAAACAAGCACTAAAATAATGGCATTAAAAGTTTGACTACGTCATGATATCAAATGGATTTCAAATTAATGAGTGTAACAAATATGTGTATGTCAAAACCATTATTGATGGATATATGATCTTATGCCCATATGTTGACGACATACTCATTGTTGGAAGTAATAATGAAATGATTAAACGAACCAAACACATGTTAAATTCAAAATTTGACATGAAAGATATGATACTTGTTGACAAGATTGGACATCCAAATCAAAAGGTCATCTGAAGGTCTTATATTGACTCAGTCACACTATGTAGACAAGATTTTAGAAAAATTTAGCAAGGATTATTTTGGTGTAGACAGAAGTCAAATAGATACAAGTTAACATCTATCTAAAAATAAAGGTGAAAGTGTTAACCAAGTGGAATATGCAAGGGTAATAGGCATCCTAATGTATCTTATGAGTTGCACTATACCTGATATTGCTTTGACTGTAAGCAACTTAAGCAGATTCACAAGTAATCTAGGAATGAACCACTGGAAAGCGATTATGAGAGTATTGTGATATCTCAGATATACTCAAAACTATGGATTGTATTATTCTAGATATCCTACTGTGTTAGAATGATTCTCTGATGCCAACTAGATATATGATATTCAAGATACCAAAAGCACAATTAGTTATATTTTTACATTGGGAGGAGGAGTTGTAACATGGAAATCCTCAAGACAAACAATTATAACCAGATCCACAATTGAATTTGAGTTTTTAGCCCTAGATAAAGTAGGAGAAGATGTAGAATGGTTATGAAACTTTTTGGAGGATATCCCTGAATAGCCAAAGCTTGTTCCCAAAATATGCATATATTTTGATAGATCACATAATGCAATGTATAATGGTAAGTCGAGATACATGCATAATTGTCATAATAACATCAAACAACTGATCTCAACTAGAGTTAACTCTATTGATTTTGTAAGATCAAAGGATAACATTTCAGATCCGCTAACCAAAGGGTTGAATAGAGATCAAGTTAATAAAACATCAAGAGGAATGAGACTAAAGCCTATGAATTTTTAAGGCTCTATGTGAAGGAAAACCCAACCTAGTTGACTAGAGATCCCAATATCTAGGTTCAATTGGACAACTTACTTGCATAGACCTTGTGAGGTCACCGTGGGGGTTCTTATCTCCAAGTTCATTCCTATCATGAAAACAATGACTAAAATGTGGAAAAGGTTAACCAAAGCTTTTAATGACCACTATGTGTTTCGGTGAAACGAACAACATAAGTCATCTATGTGAGAGTGAAGGGGAGCCGCTTCAAGGAGACTATTGGGGCATAGTTCTCTAAGCTCTTGTAGAACTAGGAGATGTTCACGGCTATATGGACATAACCATAAGAACCAAATTCTTGTCAGTGAGATATTTGTGTGAGGTATGTCATCGCTTACATGAACGATAGGACAATTCAAGTATATCACATCTATTGGACAATCAGTAAGGTAAACATATTTTCACAAGAAAAGGTTCAAATGGGTGCCTACCTATCCTATGCAATTATCGAATGTAGAATCTATCACCACATCGAGTCAATGTTTTAAACCATCAACTTTATTCATGTGTGGGATTATTGGAAAATATGAATGAATTGATTCAATCATACATTTTTCATAAATTAAAGTTAAGTCTTTTTATGATTTAGGTTAAACCTTTTCATAAATTAAAGGTTAAGTCCCTTCATTAAAATGACTTAACCTTTCAGTCCAAATTCCTCTCCCTATGTAAAGGATAAGTTGTGACACATTTTCAATACAACCTGCAATTCCTTTAATTCATTTTTCTTTCAAGTCATTTCCTTTCATATTTTCAAAATTCTTCCAAATTCTTATTCCGGTGATAGACAAAGACAAAAATTATGTTTGATTGTTTATAACTAGTGTGCTTATTGTTGTGAACGTTTGTTATTGTATCATAGGAGACCGACGTCCAACGTTACTTAAAGCATCGAGAAGATGATGAATATGTCTTAAGGAAATTGTTCATATAGGCCTCAACAAAATTATTCCTTTTATTCAATTTCATATGATCACATGTTTTATTTTTAATTTAATTTTTTCAATCTATTTTTTGTGTGTGTTTCATTATGTTACTACTACAACATTATATCAATTTTACTACACGTGGCAGTTAAAAAATTAATATAATTACATATTTAATCCTATATACTTGTACATGCAATCAGTTTGGTCTTAATTTTAATTTTATTTAATAAATTAACCATTTAATCAGGATGTGACACATGTCAACAAATGATCATAAAACCCAATTAGATATAAAATATATCAAAGATAACTTACATTTGAGGGTATTTAAACGTAAGTCACTTAGCTGAAATAAGAACTCCCAAGCCATTAGGTCAAAATGCTTCGTTTGGTTAAGTATTACAACAAACTCTATTTATCTTATAATATTGTTAATGATAGAAAAACAAACAAATAAAATCATTAAAATGAGAATTCAAATCTAGACCAATTATAAAATATAAGAGCACCTAAATCAATTAAACAAATATAGTTTTTTTTTATAATTAAATAGATTACATGTGTTATAAATTTTTTATAATTAAATGAAGCAGTTGGCCCAGTTAATTTATTAAATAAAATTAAAATTAGGACTAAATTAATTGAATGTACAAGTATATGATCAAATATATAATTATATCAATTTTGTTAACTGCCACGTAAACACTTTCGTTAAATGTTAATGGTAGGTGGTTATATTGAAACCAATAAATAGTTAGGTGGTCATATTAACTCAATTTTAAAAATGGTGATCCTATTGATACTACCAGCTCCATAGTTGAGTGGTCATTCATATAGTTTACCAATATTTATAAATTTCATTTAATTTTAAATATAATCATAATTTATATAATTATCACACATTCAAAGATTTAAAATCAAAATTTATTTTAAAAATGATAATATATATGCATATATAAGTTTATGATAAGAAAGATTATAAGAAAACAAAAGCATATTCTTATTTTATCTATTTTTTCTTCCACTCTTATAAAAAGGAGAGAGTTATGTATTGTAATAGGGTCGTAACCCCAAAATTTTAGATTTTATTATTTTTAAGTCTCTTTTGGTTTTAAAATAAAATAAAATAAATATTATCCTTTTAATTTTTTAGATTCGATTATTTTTTAAATTATTTTAATTCGAAAATTAGGTGAATTAGATCATTATCTCTCAGTCTGGGTATACATTTTTAGATCATTTTTAATTTTAAAACTAGATAAATTAAGCATTTACTTACTATTTTTCAATTTAAATGCATTTTAAGTCTATTAAATTTTATAATTAAACAAATTAAATTTTAAACTCTCTATTCTTAATTTTAAAATGGTAACATAGTGTTAGACCCCGATCATAGTTTCATTCCTATTATATTTACCGGTAAAATCTTATCTTAATTCTGTCCCAGTTCACAATCAGAAACGAATATAGGATTTTATTTTAGGAAAGAAATTTGGATTTTTAAAATTTCACGGGACAAATTTGAACTCATTTTAAGAGATGAAAACATATTTTCAATAAAAAAAATACATAAAAATAATCTAAAATATAAAATAATTTTAAATTTTCAGGAACGACTACCCTCGCCCGACCTCTCGGTCCATCCTTACTCACAACCATACATTTCCACCGCCGGAACCACCGTCCTCTCCCCTCGCTCTGACCTCTCAATGGCCACCTTGTTTTAAAAAGTATATATATTGAATTAAAATTGTTATATGGAGACAAAGTTAAACAGTGTTTTACTTTTTTTCTCTTTACAGAACTTGTCAAAAAGCAAGAACATGAAAACGACGACTCAACGTGATGGACTCGTAGAAAGAAAGAAGAAAAAAAAACAACTGAACATGCAAGCTAACGTGATAGAATACAGCTAGCTTTATAAGTGGTCCTCATCGACCATTTGAAAGTCTTTTGCTGTGAAAACATAACTAAAAAAAGGTACGCAATAACATTTTCCATCACCCTTTTGGTTTCTCATTTTTAATGCTTCAAAATTTTGAAAGACTTCTTTTTTCCAGTGCATGCACATTGCGTAAACTTTGTGAGATGAGGGCTCCCAACTTTTAACTGTTCCTTCGTCTTCATTAACGTATGTGAATTTCTTTTGAGATCTTTTTGAAATCGTAAACTTTTTCCATCCTTTTTTCTCGACAACAACTCTGGCGCTTGTCTTGGGGATTTCAGTGTCTGTCTTTTTTATTCACGTCTGATTACTGATGGATTGGTGAGCATTAATACGTCGTTTTCAATCTATTTAACTCATCTGGATTTTGAAATTGATTTATAATTCTGATAATCAAATTAATTAATCTTTAGGGTAAATGTGTTTAATACCTAAACCATCACTTTTGGTCTGTTTCAGTATTTAAACTTTCATTTTTTTTTCAAAATCATCCCTGAAATTTAGTTTTTGTTTCGTTTTAGTACTCCGCCGTTAAAAACTTTAGTTTTTGTTTCATTTCAGTACACCCATTCAAAATTTAACGTTGAGTTTTGGAAAAATTGAAAGTTTAGGTACTACAAAACCGATAATTTAGGTACTGAACGAGTTAAGTTTTTAACTGCGAGGTACTAAAATAAAATGAAAACTAAATATTAGATACGATTTTGAAAAAAAATGAAAGTTTAGATACTAAAACAAACCAAAACTAATAATTTAGATACCAAATGTGTGGTTTATCCTAATCTTTAACAGATGTAGAGTGATTATTGTTGACGATAGGGATGACAATAGGTCGAGTCAGATTTTTGAGTCACTCAAATTATATTTAAAATCAAAATTTTTTATTTGCATATGTTTCAACTCGAATTTATAAATTCCTCATCCGAATTCTGATACAAAATTTGATATAATATTTTAAGTTAAAACTCATAGACAACTTAATAAATGTCGTAGATTCTAAATTAATTTTAAAAATGATTTAATGAGCCAATTCTTTTATCCGTCAGGCCTATTGAGTCGAATTTGCCTTCTAAAACCTTCTCCTTTGTTGTGCCCCGATTCCTTGGGCTCAATAATATTCCATAAAATCGGTTTAGTTTAAGGAGTTAGTTCTAATGAATTTGAGCTGCTTTATAACTGGACTGACTCAATATTATCCGTATATTTTATTTACAATTAATCTTGGATTCTTTGTCGTGGTTATGTTCTTTTTTATATATATTAGAATGATATTTAACCTAATATAGTTACATAATATTTGATGTTTATATACTATTTTTTAATATAGAATGTATAAAAATTATGTCGGTGGTCGAATCGATTATATAATCAATATTTAATATTTCATTATTATAAAAAATACTTCATTGGGTTTTTATTGAATTAATCTGATCTAATTATGATAACATTAACGGTGACTATTTTAATTATTATTATTATTATTATTATTATTATTTTGTGTGAATAAAGGAGAAAACATAAAATCAGCTGGATCTTTTAGGAACCGTGAGTTCAGTAGACTCTTCATGTAATAAAGCCTGAATTGCAGGATTCTTGTACTGGTTAATCATCCAAAGAGCATCTAGACAATCACATTCCATAATTACTTGAGTAAAACCGAGCTCCCAAGCACATGAGAGACCAATCAGAATTCCCCAAAGTTCTACAACTGAACAAATACCGATAAATTTTGAGAAACCATGAACCCAAGCACCCTCAAAATTTCTTATGACACCACCACGTGAAGAGAAACCGTTCTCTTTATTACGAGCACCATCAGAGTTAATCTTGATCCAATTTCCCAGTGGAGGATTCCACGCCAGAACCCTTCGAGCTAAAATAGTAGGAACAACTTACTTGTTTGCTTCAACAGTAAGCGCCCTGCAAGTAACATCCTTCAAAAACATATAACGCTCTAATAATAGATGAGAGTCATTTAACGCCCTAAATTCCAGACTAGTAATTTCGGGTCTACCTGAGATATAAGTGGACCTCGCAGAATTTATAATTCAAGTTTGTTGAGCTTAATTGGATTAGACTTGAGCCCAATACTCATAAAAAGGAGATTTGTGAATTTCATAAATATGAGGAATGACCTTTAGTGCAATTTTCCCGTTTTGGAAAGATGAAGACTTTTTATCTTTTCCATCTCCATTTTCTCTTTATTTTCCTATCTTCTCATTTTCTCTTCCTCCCTCATCTTCAAGTTTCTTAACAAAGGTAAGCTCTTAAGCCCATTTCAAGTTTTATTTTCATTCTTAACCCCTCAAGCAATATGAATTTAACCATTCAAGCCATGGGTTCTTTGTTTGCAAGATAAAGTTGAGGGTTTTATCATTCAAGTCATGGTAGGAGATGATTTCTAGCTAAAGGAGCTCAATTTCGGGATTCAATCATCAAGGTAGTGTATTTCTAATCCTTTGGAGTATTTAGATTCCATAAATTAAAGTTTTTGCTAAGATTTTAGTAGTTGATCATTTTAGGGTTCATCTTTGATTTCTCAATTAAATCACGTCTCTTGGCTAAGAGTGTTTCCCGAGCCTAAATACCCATTTTTGGCTAAGAGTATCGATATTTTACCTCAAAGTATCGATACTTTCCAAGAGTATCAATACTTTCAGCAACATAATCCATTTTAGTATCAATACTTTTCAAGAGTATCGAAACTTACCCTGTAGTATCGATATTACATCTCGAGTATCGATACTACGCACTCAAAATGATCATACTCGAATCAATTAAGGTCCGTAAGAGCTTGAGGTGGTCCGTAAGGATAAGACTTAGTTCGTCAGGGACGTAAATGGCCAAAGGGGCCTAGAGACACTCATGAGAGTGGGTTACAGCCAGAGTAACCACAATAAGTATAACACATTCAAACATCTTCAGTGATCACGTATCAGACAAATATGGTTGAAGGGCCAACGTACCGGATGTACCAACGAGAGGTACGAATAGGTAATCACACTATGAGATAATAGTGTTATATACCACAAGAGTGACCAAGAATGTTGGACGTTTAGATATTCTTTTAATTCGATGGTGAATTAAGGGGAAGTGTAGGATTAACGAGTATAGCATCGCTACCCAGAAACGAACCTAAGTCAGATATTGGGCCAATCAGAACCCTAGCCAGTAAGCAATAAAAACAATAATCATCTTGAAGTCTCGAATCACATAGAGATTTCCCTAGAGTCAAAAAATGACTAAAATATCCTCTATTAGTGTATAACCAGCAGTATATATAATCAATAATAACTCAGTAACAGAAACATAATCAGTAATAGTAACAAATAAAACAATAATAGTTAGGAATGTCATAAAACTAGTCTTTGTGTGACACTTGGGAAACAACCAGAACACCCGGGTTACTCTAGTAATAGGGCGATTGTCTTGTTTTCATGTCAGTTCTATAGCACTTCATTGTCGACTGGGCGCTAGATGCCCCAAGAATCAACGGAGTAAGTCGGTGGGTGTACGTTTCCGATACAGAATTTTGGATCTTACCCAGTGGTGCTTCAGCAATGCTAGATGGGTGCGTGAGCTCCGGAATGCATAATCACTCAGTCTTACCATGATGTCAGCCACAAATTATTATTTATTGTGTTGTATCATATATTAGTATCTGTATAGTGGAACCAATATTGCTTTCAGATAATGTATACTAGAGTTAGTCTGGTATTCAGACAATGCACAGTAGATTCAGTATCGCATTCAGGTAATGCACAGTAGAATAAACATAGCTTTCGGATAATGTATAATAAATACAGACATTAGGGTTAGAGACCCATACTTCAGAAATAGAACTAAGCCTTAAGTAGGTAGCACTTGACTAGATCATGCATATACCTACTGCTTTGTACTAGATCCTCAGCATGCTTGGGTTTATAAATTCTTATAATGCTCTAGTTTAGCGATTATACTACTGGGCTTTGTAAGCTCAACTTTCGGATTTTTTTTGTAGGCATGTTAGTAGCATGAGCACTTCGAGGAGCACAATCGCAGTAGGACTTTTAGCATCTCCTTCAGAGTACCGTACTATAATTTAGTGGACATATGTATTCATAGTTCTTTACTTATGTATTCAGATTATTAAACTCAGAGGTTTATTATTTGATTTTAAATTATGAACCACAGAGCCCCGATTTGTAAAATAATTTTATACAATATTTATGTTTTATCTATCATATCATTTAATATGTTTTAAGAAAATAAATGAACAGATCTTGAGAATCAAGGGTTGCCTCGGTAGCTCAATGTGACACTATAGACCCATTTGGATTTAGGGTGTTACATTTAGTGGTATCAGAGCATCAGGTTGAGTCGGTCCAGGACCCAGTGGTCAGTATTAGTAAGGTGTCAGTGAATACACGCCCTTAGGTACTGAAAGTACTTGTATAAGTCTGAAATCCTAATGGTCTTTTATTCCTTAGCCCAAGTTTCAGAATTTGCGATAGTAAATTTGAACATAATTCAGGGAATCAGATAGAGAGGCGAGCCTCTTACCTAGTAAAGTCAGTAAAGGAATTCTGCCAAGGTAACGATTTTGATGTCCCGTCAGGTACAGGCGTCGTAAAGGCGACCTTATTCAGAGGTTTAACTTTCACTCTCAGAGAGGTAGTGGACATTACTCCTAGAGCACAGACAGTTCAATTAACCACCTTAGGTGCGTTAGTGCCAGCAGAATCCCTAATAGAGAGGATAAAAATTTAAGGGTTCTTTGTTTATAAGAGAAAGTTGAGGGTTTTATCATCCAAGTCTTGGTCGGGGGTTGATTTCTAGCTAAAGGAGCTCAATTTTGGGATTCAATCATCAAGGTAGTGTATTTCTAATCCTTTGGAATATTTAGATTCCACAAATTACAAGTTTTTGCTAAGATTTGATTAGTTGAGCATTTTAGGGTTTATCTTTGATTTCTCAGTTAAATCACGTCTTTTAGTGTTAAAAATATGTTTTTAAGACACCTAAAAACCCTAAATAACTTACTAGAACTTCATAATCAATTTAGAACTCAAACAAAGTCATTTGGGTGAATTTCAAGTGTTTCTCGAGCCTAAAATACCTATTTCTGAGTATCGATGCTAGGATGAACAATATCGATACTGGATGAATAGGGATAAAATTTAGGGATTTCAGGCCAAGAGTATCGATACTTTTCAAGAGTATCGATACTTTACCTCAAAGTATCGATACTTTCCAAGAGTATCAATACTTTCAGCAACATAATCCATTTTAGTATCGATACTTTCCAAGAGTATCGAAACTTACCCTAGAGTATCGATTCATACGCACTTAAAATGATCAGATTCAAACCAATTAAGGTCTGTAAGAGCTTGGGTGGTCCGTAAGGATAAGACTTAGTCTGTGAGGGACATAAATGGCCAAATAGGCCCAGAGAAACTCGTGAGAGTGGGTTACAGCCAGAGTAACCATAATAAGTATATTGTGTCCAAGCATATTTAGTGATCACGTATCAGACAGATATGGTTGAAGGACCAGCGCGCAAGCTATACCGACGAGAGGTACGAATAGGTAATCAGACTGTGAGACAATAGTGTTGTATACCGCTAGAGTGACCAAGAATGTTGAACTTTCAGATATTCCTTTAATTCGAGGGCGAAATAAGGGGAAGTGTAGGAGTAGCGATTAGAGCATCGCTACCTAGAAACGAATATGAGTTAGATATCGGACCAATCAGAACCCTAACCAATAAGCAGCAAAAGCATTAATCATCTTGAAGTCTCCAACCATTTAAGCGATCTCAAACAATTTGGGTCAGATAGTGATACGAAGTTGATGTCACACGATTATGTAATGAAGTAACCCAAGGTATTTACCCAAGTTTGTCACTTCTTCAAACCCAAAAGCAGAACTAATCTGATCTTTTAAAGTAGTAGATATATTCCTAGAGAAAAAAATAGTAGTTTTGGGAATGCTCACCTTCTGACCGGAAGCATCACAATTTTTTCAGCGTAGACTGAATTACCTCAACTTGTTCCATCGAAGCCTAAGCAAAAAGTACCATATAACCTGCAAAGAAAAGGTGAGAAATTCCTGGGCTAGACACTGAAGTGCGAAACGGTTTCCACCGCCCTACCGACATCTCTTTTAACAAGTTAAAATTATTAATATTATTTTTTAGAAATTAATTCAATCTACATAAAGTAAAAGTATTACAAGCTCTCAAATTAATATAAATAGAAAATAAATTTAATAAAGAACAATATTTACTACATTGTATATTTATATAAAATTTCATGCGTTAATTACATTAAAGAAAATTTTTGAGAGATTTGTATTTTCTATTGCTGTTTTTTTTAATGAAAAGAAAGAAAACAAGCTAGAAAGTAGTCGCCTCCTTCCAACTCAGCTGTCACGAGCATCTCCAAAGAAGGCCAGATTTATCTCGTGGATCATGAAAAATGTAAAATGATTCTAAACTAATTTCGCCATAATATATAGGGTAAATTATGTATTTAGTATCTAGACTATTAGTTTTGATATGTTGTAGTACTCAAACTTTCAATTTTTTTAAAATCATCCATAATATTTAGTTTTTGTTTCATTTTAATACTCGTCGTTAAAAACTTAATGAACAGACTCATTGGTAACCGCGTCTATATTTCCAGGTCGTCGCATACGTCAGCCAATGAAGCACATACTTTCCAGGTTGCACCTTTTTTGACCCCCTGCACGTGATTATGGCATCTGTTTCATCAGAAAATATCTTAATCTCCCCAAATCTATTATGGGCTATTTGATTTCTTCATCCTTTGATCTCCGTTTCCCGTTTCAATCTTTCGATGGGCCTGAAACTCAACTATGTTGGTTGACTCGTCATCTTCTCGTGGTTCACCGTTCGGATTGGTCGTTCGTCCACTAGCGCTATGCCCCATCAGCTCGTTCGTTAAGTTTTTAACGATAGGTATTAAAATTAAAAAATTAAATGTCAGGTATGATTTAAAAAAAATAAAATTTAGTTACTAAAATATACCAAAATTAATAATTTAAGTACTAAACACATAATTTACCCTAACATCTATTATTCCATTTCACTCACTCACTCACGTGGAACATGTATCAATGGCACCGAAAATATTTAATTTGTGACATGTTTAATTTGTTGAAGTTGTTTTTTTTTTTTCTTTTTTCTTTTACTTTTCCAAAGAATAAAAACATTTGCATTTAGATTTGACTAATTAATCAGTCTTCAGTCAAACCTTTTATTTTCCCACGTAACCTCGTCAAGCTTGTAATTAATTCCCGAAGGCCATGGGAATTCAAAGATCCTTTGCATGTTCTTCTTCGCGACGCAGCCGGTGGAAAATAACATAATTTCGCGGCGACTCAGGCCGTCAGTCAGGCGGCCAGAAGAAAAAAAATTCTAAGAATCAACACTTCGATTTTAGCTTCCCTCTGCCTTTTATTTTCCATGAAATTCAACATTCCAACTTAGAAAAACAATATCGTTCTTTACTACCCTTATTTAGTGATCTAAGTTTCCTCAGCAGAAACACATCTAAGTTCAACCACGTAAATCTTTAGTCAAAAATAACCTACCACATATTTCCTCATTGATCGTTATAAAAAGAGCGCAAAGATTCCCGTTGTTCTACACCAAAAACTCCAGTTAACGTGCTTTGATTTTGCTCTAAAGATTAACGTACTCCTTTCTCTTCGTCAACTCCTTAAATCTTACTTCTTCCAATAGCATGGATGCTGCAGTTAATCAATCTCTTTTAAGCTTTGTTTCTATTATTTTACTGTTAAGCTCCATTGCCCTTGTTGCCGAGGCTCGTGATCCTTTCAATATCCTGATGTCTGAAAAATTCGCCGGCGGTAGTGTTTCCCACATCTTTGATATTGGCTTGTACCTTGGTACAATCAAAGAGTCAGGTCCAAGTCACGGCGAGGGACACAAGTTCACCGATAGTCTGACCTTTGGAGGCATTAAGAATGTTGGCTCGAGCCCTGGTGTAGGGAATAAATTAATCGATTCCGACTCAAATCCTGGTGTGGGAAATAAGTTTACTGATAGCTTCACCCTAGGTGGCATTAAAAACTCCGGTTCAAGTCTTGATGTTGGACATAAGTTAATTGATATTCAGATCATTGGAGGCATTAAGAATGGAGGGTCGAGCCCCGGCGTAGGGAACAAGTTTACCGACTCCGGTCCGAGTCCTGGTGTGGGAAATAAATTTACTGATAGCTTCACTCTAGGTGGCATTAAAAACTCCGATTCAAATCCTGATGTTGAAAATAAGTTGACTCATAGTCCGATCATTGGAGGCATAAAGAATGGGGGGCCAAGCCCTGGCGTAGGGAGCAGGTTCACCGACTCCGGTCCGAGTCCTGGTGTGGGAAATAAATTTACTGATAGCTTCACTCTAGGTGGAATTAAAACCTCCGGTTCAAGTTCTGATGTTGGAAATAAGTTAACTGACAGTCAGATCATTGGAGGCATGAAGAATGGGGGGCCGAGTCCTGGAGTAGGGAACAAGTTTACCGACTCTGGTCCGAGTCCTGGTGTGGGAAATAAGTTTACTAATAGCTTCACTCTAGGTGGCATTAAAAACTTCGGTTCAAGTCCTGGTGTGGGAATTAAGTTAATTGATAGTCAGACCATTGGAGGCATCAAGAATGGAGGGGCGAGCCCTGGTGTAGGGAACAAGTTTACTGACTCCGGTCCGAGTCCTGGTGTTGGAAACAAATTAACCGATGGCCAAACTCTTGGAAACATTAATAACGTCGATCCTAACCCCAGTGTAGGAAATAAGTTTACCAACTCCGGTCCGAGCCCTGGTGTGGGAAACAAATAAATATATAACCGAGACTCTTCAAGGACTCTGGTCCGAGCATTGGTGATAGCAAAGTTCCCGGTGGCTTCCTATAACATAACGAAAAGATTGCTTTTACACTATTAAGTTCGTTTCTTTAGTTCATTTTTGTTGATTTTGTGGTTTAATAATTTATAATGTCAATTCTTATTTTATACTGTTATTACAGTTGTTCTATATCTTCAGTATTTGGGTTTCAAATATATAATATATTAATTTATATATTCTGTATCTACAACTCTTAGTTTCAGAGATTAGACCATTCATTAGTTAATGTGCATGTTTATTATTAACCATACAGTAATTTACGGGCTATTATTTTATCAAAAGAAAAAGAGAAAAATAAATTAGAATTAATAGAAAGGCATAGAGTCAAAATACGTTTATGTTAAAACACGTGTGAAACCTCATATCTTCTTATTAATAACTATTCCAGTACACTATATTTATATACAATTCGATTACATTAGCTAACATACTAACTACCTTATAACCAACTGCTAACTAATTAACAAATCTGTTAACTAACTCCTAACTTCTCAACACTCCCCCTCAAGTTGGTAGTCTAAAGACATCTTTGACTCCCAACTTGAAAATTAAATACTCATGCTGCTGTGCTCCCAAAGCTTTGGTTAAAACATCTGCCAACTGTTTTGCTGATGGAACATAAGTTGTGCTGATCACCCCTTCATGTATTTTTTCTCGGATGAAATGACAATATATTTCAATATGTTTGGTCCTCTCATGGAAGACTGGATTTGCCGCCATTTGCAGTGCTGCCTTGCTGTCACAGTAAAGTCTGGCTGGTTGAAGATCCTTTACACCCAACTCTACTAACAAGCCTCTTAGCCACACAATTTCAGCTGCCACCATTGCCATGCTTCTGTATTCTGCCTCTGCTGATGACCTTGATATAGTATTTTGCTTCTTTGATTTCCAAGAAATTAAGGAATCTCCTAGTTTAACACAGAATCCAGTAACTGACCTCCTTGTCATCAAACAAGCTGCCCAGTCAGCATCACAAAAAGCTGTTAGCTGACATTGTCCTGCAGAAGACAACAATATTCCCTGACCAGGACTCTTCTTTATATACTTAACCACTCGAAGGGCAGCTTCCAAGTGTGATCTTTTTGATTGCTGCATAAACTGACTCAAATGGTGTACCACAAAAGTGATATCTGGTCTTGTATGAGTGAGATAGATCAACCTTCCTATTAACCTCTGGAAGACTTCTTTCTCACCCTGCAACACTTCATCATTTAACTTCTCTTTATCATTTTCAACCAAACCAGAATCATAACCAGTAGAAGTAAGCTTCACATTCTGTTCCATAGGAGTACAAACAGGTTTTGCACCTCCTAATCCTGTTTCTTCTATTAATTCTAGTGCATACTTCCTTTGGTTCAACAGAATTCCTTCACTAGATCTAAGTATCTCAAAACCAAGAAAATACTTAAGTTCCCCTAGATCCTTCATTCTGAAACTAGCATGCAAGATAACTTTCAACTCTTCTATCATGGCAGCACTATTTCTAGTAATCAACAGATCATCAACATATATAAGCATGACCACTATATTTGTTCCTTCTCTCTTTGTAAAAAGCGAGTAATTGAACTTACTTTGAATGTATCCAGCAGCAACCAACGCTTCAGTCAGCCTCATGTTCCACTGCCTAGATGCTTGTTTAAGACCATAAATAGACTTCTGCAGCCTACACACCATGTTCTCCCCCTGGCTGCAGAATCCTTAAGGTAGCTGCATGTAAACCTCCTCAAGCAAATTACCTTGAAGAAACGCATTATATACATCCATTTGAAACAAAGACCAACATTGCAATGAGGCAAGCACCAAAACAGTTCGAACCGTGACAAGCTTTGCGACAGGCAAGAAAGTTTCAACAAAATCCACACCTTCTCGCTGACTGTACCCCTTCGCAACCAAACGTGCCTTGTAACGTTCAATCTCACCATTGGACCGAAACTTGACCTTATACACCCACTTGCATCCAATGGGAACCTTACCCGGTGGCAAAGGAACGACACACCAAGTGTTGTTTAATTCTAATGCGTGAATCTCCTCTTGCATGGCAGTGACCCATAAAGGATCTTTAATGGCATCACTATAACTAGTAGGTTCAACAATGGAAGTGGAAGAAAGAAAAGACTGAGTGTAAAGTGGAAGATGAGAATAAGAAATAAGATCTGAAATGGGATAATAGCTAGAAGTGGATGATTGGCAAGAAACATACTCATTTAACCACAGTGGAGGCTTAGACACTCTAGAAGACCTCCTAACAACCGGATTAATAGAAACAGTAGAAGACCGAGAAGTAACAGATGTAAGAGACGCGTGATTACCAACACTAAGACTAGATTGAGAAGACAAATTGGAAAGATTATTATGTGCTGAAGACACATCTGACATAGGCAAATCAATGACAAAAAACTCTGAATCAGGTATAACAGGTTGAGAAGGAAATAACCTAGACACCAATTCAGGTGAATGAAAAAGAAAAGAATACTCATGAAACCTAACATCCCTACTAACAAAAAAAAGTTTTAGAAACAAGACTAAACATCAAATAACCCTTTTGAGTAGCTGAATATCCCATAAAAACCGAAAGAATAGCTCTAGGAAAAAACTTATCACGAGGCTTAGTATGAGTAACATAACCTAAGCAACCAAAGACCTTTAAATGTAACAAAGAAGGAGGCTTATGATGAAACATTTCATATGGAGATTTCCAATTAAGAATAGCAGAAGGAAGCCTATTAATTAAATAACAAGCATCTAAGACACACTCACCCCAAAACTTAATAGGTACCCGAGACTGAAAACGAAGTGCACGAGCTACTTCTAACAAATATTTATGCTTCCTTTCAACTACCCCATTTTGCTGAGGAGTATCAATACAAGAGGACTGATGAATAACCCCAAAAGAAGAGAAAAAAGAAGAGCATTCTTTGCTGAAAAATTCAGACCCATTATCACTACGAACTATTTTTATAGAAGTCTCAAATTGATTAAGGACCAAAGAAAAAAACTTCATTAAAGAGACAATAGCATCTGACTTAAGTTTCAGTAAATAGAGCCATGTCATTCTTGTACAATCATCAACAATTGTCAGAAAAAACCTATGACCACTATGAGTAGAAATTCTATATGGGCCCCACAAATCTATATGAATCAGTTGAAAAGGAAGACTAGACCGAGACTGACTAATTGGGAAAGACAACCTAGCTTGTTTGGCTAAAGGACAAACCGAGCAAGAATGAATAACAGAATAATCCAATTTGCAATCACTTAATGACATATGATGTAATTTGAGAAAAGAAGCATGACCTAATCAAGCATGTCAAATGGAAGTTTTATTATTAACAGAAGACATACAATGAGTTGTAACATCGAAAGGCACCTTAGAAGCAATACTAAGAAAAGAACCAAGAGACTGAAGAATATACAAGCCTCCTTGTTTCTTACCAATCCCCAGCATCTTGCCATTGAAGAGATCCTGAAAGATACAAAAATCAGGATAAAACTGAACAACACAATTTAAGTCTATTGTCAGCTTGGAAACAGATAACAAATTGTGAGTGAATGAAGGAACATATAGTACGTTTTTTAAATAGTGAGAATAATCAAACCAATAGGAACCAGTATGTGTGATAGGAAGGGTTTTACCATTCGAAAGATGAACAAATCGAGAGGTACAGGCAACAGAATTACTCAAGCATTCAAAACTAGACAACATATGGTCAGTAGCTCCAGTGTCAAGAATCCAGGTAATTGAATTACTTTTAGAAGCAGGTAAAGCACCATGAATCATACCTGCAAAGTTAGCCGCAACAACATTACTAGAATCATGAATATCCTTGTTGAGGAGCTCCAGTAATCGATTATACTGGTATGTGGTAAACATTGGAGCCAAGGGAGCAGGCAACGGGTAAAACTCAGAATAAGTATCATTCTGATCAGAGTTAGCCACCATGGCAGAAGAAATCTTCTTTGCCTTTGTGAACTTGAACTCAGGAGAAAAACCATTGAGCCTATAACACTGTTCACGTTTATGGCCACGAATCTTACAGAAGTCACAGACTCCATTAAACCTTGCACGTCGAGGATTAGAGGAATTGGAGTACATCACCGTCGTATCAGAAAGTGGTGAAACGCCTGAAGACAGATATCTCTGTGACTCCTCCTGAACCACCATTGAATACGCCCGATTAACAGAAGGGAGCGGATCCAGAAGAAGAATCTGGCTCCGAATGGCATAATACGTCTCATTCAATCCCATTAAAAACTGAAATAATCATTGTTGAAGAACATGATTCAAGGCTTGCGAAGAATCGACACAGTTACACGAAGAGACAGGAACTAAAGCACTGTACTCATCCTAAAGTAACTTCAGACGCGAATAATAGGTGGAAACCGATGAATCACCTTGAGTAAAGAGAGCAATCTCTCGATGTAAGAAGAAGATTCGTGAGCCATCAATCTTGCTGAAACGCTCATTCAAATCTTTCCAAACAAGTGCAGCAGTGGAAGCGAACACTAATCCCGCAGAGAGGTCAGCACTTACAGTATTCAAAATCCACGAGAGAATGATTGCATTACATCTATCCCACTGCGATTGCAAGAGTTCAGCGAAATTATCACGAACACAGTCACTGTCGATGAACCCTAACTTGTTCTTTGCTAGCAGCACGATTCGAATCGAGCGGCTTCAGAGGCTGTAATTCTCAATTCCCGTCAGCTGATGCGAAACCAATACAGTGCCAGGCGTATCCGACGGATGAAGATAGAGAGGATGCGAGAAATCGATCGATTCCATGGAAACGGATAGGAAAAAAAGAGCGAATCAGTAAAGAAATAGGGGAAAATCAGAAAGGTCGAGCCCCCACACGAGACCTTTCCTCTGATACCATGTTAAAACACGTGTGAAAAATACCTCATATCTTCTTATTAATAACTATTCCAGTACACTATATTTATATACAATTCGATTACATCAGCTAATATACTAACTACCTTATAACCAACTGCTGACTAATTAACAAATCTGTTAACTAACTCCTAACTTCTCAACAGTTTAAAGGGGAAGGGGAAAAAAAGGCAGTTTGACTTGCAAGAATTTTGGTGGTGGGAGCACCGACGTCGACCACCAGAGTAAATCCAAGAACCAACCCAGGTGGACATATGAATACACTCAACATATCAAAATATATACATAAAATAAAAATATATAAAATATGACTAAGGAAAGATAGTGTAACACTCCTAACCCGTATCCGACACGGATACAAATTCGATGTGTCATATTGACTTTTTAAAACTTTGACTCTTTTAAAAATTTTTGAAATTTAAAACTTTTCTTTATATTAAAGTTGTGAAACCCTTATATCAAAGTTAATACTGAAAACTCAAACTTACATTGGAAATAAATACTTGATAATTTACATTAGTGTAATAATATGTTTACAAATTGGATCAAAACATTACAATTTAAAACTTGGTAATACTTGCTAGCAAAATCACCAAAATAATAATAACAAAAACCTACACTTTAAATTGTCCTGATTTGATCTTCTATTGGAGTATGTTGTCCTCTTCTAGCTTTAATCCTCGTCTTTCTTTGAACCTACGTGTGAAACATTCACATGCTAAGTCGTTGACTTAGTGAGGCAATAATGAGTATAAAAGAAAACATTTAAAACAATTTCTAATTCAATCCATATAAAACATTTCATACTAAAATCATGATATATTTTATGATAAAACATATAAGATTACTCATGATTCAATTTGTATCATTTTATTATTTTAGCCAATGCATAATACTGAGAACTCAATGTATCTGAGTACATTGAGGTTGTGCACTAATTCAGTCACCATTGTTCATTTAAATTGTACCGAAGTGCCACGTAGAATTTGTCCCAAAGGATCGCGTAGAATTTGTCCCGAAGGACCACGTAGAAATGTCCTGAAGGATCACATAGATTTGTCTTAAAGGATCGCGTAGAACCCTCAACTCTTTGCATGCCAATTATACCTCTAATTCTAATACATATACTTTGGGCTTTAGCTTTATCATTATTTTTCATTTTACTATTTAAAGTGTGTCTTATTCACATAGAGTACATTCTCGTAGTTTATTTTCACGTAGGACATTTTCGTATAAAGCATATTCACATATCACATGTTCACATTCATGTACATATATCAATAAAAACATAACTTTGGAAATATAACTTGAATGAAACATTATAAAATATTGTATAAAAGAAATAAAACAGTTTTCGATCGAAAACTTCTAGTTTGGCTTATCACAAGCCGTCCTCATTTTCTAGTGTGAAGTAAATGAGTTGCAGTCACATTTTCCTCACGTAAGCTCTAAACGAAATCCTTTTCTTTTCTGTTGATTCCTTCAGCATCATTCGAGCCAAATCTACACATAGACATGTCCCATGTCAATACCGAATCTCCATTAACAGTTAATCGATTAGCACTTACATAAATAGAACGAAAAACTCCTAATTTCAAATTTAAAACTTAATAGTATCGATACTTCCTATATATTTATTCGATGGTGTCGATACTCACTTCAGTTTCAATACCATTTTGACATACTGGAATTCCATTTCTAATTACAATATTGATACCTTACTCATGGTATCGATACCTCCACATTAGTATCGATACTACTTCAACAAGTATCGATACTGATCATATGATTCATCCCTTTTCCAACAAATTACCCTTATAGTATTGGTATTGTTCTTCCAGTACCGATACCCTTACACATAATTCATATTTCCCCCTTCGAATTTTACCAAAATTTCACCTAAATCTCATACCTTTATCTCCATATACACCCTTAAACTATCTAGCACCTATGTCACCCAACTTGTAATACCCTAACCCGTACCCGACCCGAATACGAGTCCGAGGTGTCACATTGACTTTTCAAACTTTGACTCTTTTGAAAAACAGAGAAATTTAAAACTTTGTTTAAAGCAAAATACGTTAATTTACATAAAAATGATCACAAAATACAAACTCCATCAGAGTACTCGTAATTAACGACTTATTACATGCCAACACTCTATACACACCAAAATACATACTTTGTCGATTACTTCTGATCTGATCTTCTAGTAATAATAATGTCCTTGCCATTTCTATTCTTGCTCTTCTCGTTTCTTGGTACCTACGTGTAAATCACTTACACGCTAAGTCATAGACTTAGTGAGGCAATAAATAAACATATAACAGTAATTTCATGAATATGCATTCTTACCATTTAATCATAACATTTCAATATGCATGTATATATTTCAATATGACATATATATAAATCATGCCATGCACATGTGAAACTTACCTTCTTGTATCACTTTCACTTTAATTTATCTTGCAATTGTATTGCCCATGTATATTATTGAGAATAGAGGTATGCGAGTACACTGAGGTTGTGCACACATATGCTGTCACCACAGCTCGTACAAATATCCCGAAAGACCTATCATCTCGAAGGATGTCATTTGTGTCTCGAAGGACCTGTCATTCCGAAGGATGTAATCTGTGTCTCGTAGGACCTATCATATGTCTTATAGGACATATGTAACCCTCGACTCTTGGCATGCCAACTATACCTATAACTCTCGTATCATATACTATGGGCATTTATTATGAATACATTTCTCATCACTTGTTCTTTCTCTTCTGTCACATACCACATGTATGTGTAACCATGTATTTCATATCATATCACATGTATCACGTATTACATATTCATATGTCATTTCATATCATATCACATGTATCACGTATTGCATATTCATATATCATTTCATATAATCACATAGCTTATCTCATTTCACATTGGTCATGTCTCATAGTATATATCACATATGTTTCATACTCTTATATTTATGCATATCATGTATTCATGTACATGTAAAAATCACATATCAAATAACATTTTAGGAGTCACTTCTTACCATAGTAACTCCATCATTGGCTCATCGCAAGCCAATTTTCATTCAATAATATAAGTACAATTAAAATTGCACTCACCTTAGCCTTGTTTGATTTGAATCCTTTGATTATTCCAGAACTTGTTTAGGCTCAATATCTACATAAATATAACATTTCAAAACAATTATCAGAAGCCTAAACTTTAAACTTGATGTTAATAACTTAAACTGGTTTAATGAATTAAATTTCATTTTTTTCATTTAAGGGGGAATCGATACCCCCCCAGGGGGAATTTGTTCCCGAGGAATCGATACCCCCCCAGGGGGGAATCTGTTCCCCCTGCACATACTGGAATTTTCATCCAAGAAGGGAAATCGATTCCCTTCATAGGGTATCGGTTCCCTCTATCCAGAAATTGTATTTTAACCCCGAAAATCATCAATTATTTACTTAATTCTTCTATTTTAAACCCCTAACATGTCATTAAACTCAACTATCATTACTTAAACCAACTTATATCCATGAAAATCATCTATAACTTCAAAAATTCTATCCTTCATATGTAATTCAAGAATCATACTCAAATTTCAATATGTTCTAAATACAATTCTAACACTTCATATTCCTTAATTAGCATGATGACAAGTCAAATTTAACTTCAAATTCAACTTATCAACTCTTTTCCATGATTTCATATAAAAACTCGTTTTATTAAATCTCTTATAACTTCTTAATCTTTTGATTATAAAACAACTTAAGCTTTCCTTAAGCTTAGTTATCATCTAATGATCAAAACCTAACCTTTAATTTAACAAATAATCAACAAATCAGAAAACCTTACCTTTGCGGTTGGGAGAAGAAGAAAGGAAGAAGAAAGAGTTTTCATATAACTCTTTCCCCCACCCCAACGTGATTCATTTATATTATTGGAGAAAAATATCTTTCATGCTAAATGACCATTTTGTCCTTTAATTCTTTGGATATTTACTATAAACTTTTAGGAAATATTTTCAAACAAATCATTGAACTATTCAATCATCTTACTTTAATCACCAAAATCTGAAACTTTACAATTTAATCACTAACCCGTATTTTGGGATGTTACACAACTTATGTCCATTAATCCTTTTATAACATCTAAATTTCTCCTTAGAACACTTAGAACTAAAAATCACACTTATTGTTCAAATAGGTTCTTAATCCTTTCTAATACTTCTAACTTCTTAATTAGACACTTGACAAGTCAAATTTATTATTAGAAATCCAAATATTAAACCATGTCATCAAATCCATTAAAAACCCATTCTACTAGTCCATTGATAAATCACTAATTTCTTAGTTTTAATCAACCTTAAGCTTATATCACCCAAAGACCAAAAACCAAGCCAAAAATACAAGACATCATCAACATAATCTCACTTACCTTTTAAATGGTTTCCACGTCAAAGAGGAAGAAGATAACTAATGGTTTCCAGATTTTTTCTTTTTCCTTATCTTCTCTTATTCCACGTGTTTATATCCCTTAAACAAGAAAATAAAACTCCTTTCCTTTGAAATGACTATAATGACCTTCTAATATCCCTAAATTTGATATCAAGTCCTAAACAAAAATTTCAAAATTAGTCTCTAAACTTTTCAATTTATTCAATTTAAACAACTAAATTTTAAATTCTTACATTTTGATCACCGACCCGATGTTTGGGGTGTTACAGATAGTTTCTATACTATAAGTACATTTTTTAAAGTTCATTATTATTGATTTTGCGGTTTAATGTATTAAATATAACTATTACTACATTCAATATAAAATTTTATGTAAAGATATATAATTATATCATCAATATAAACTATATATATATATATTTGAAGGTTGCATAACTAAATATCAATAAAAATTAGAGATTAAAATGTAAACATTCTAAAAATTAATGATTACGGACGTGATTGTTCAATCATTAACATATTTATTTCTTTTATTAAATTGTGATGATTATAAAATAAAATTTATATAAAATGTTTTGAATCGTTTGATAATAAACGTTCAAATGTACCCTATAAACGTCGTATTTGAAAATTTTAAAATAATATTTATTCTTTAATCATTAAAATCACTTTATTCGTACGTCATTAACACCATTATTATTTTTTGAAACGAAACATTAACATAATTTTTTTTATTAATTTGAGGTAAATATAAGATAATATTTGTTCAAATATAACTCTTAACCGTATAAGATTAAACGTTCACACTCCTAATATTTTTAAGAGAAAATCGCCTCAGTGACCAAAAATACCTTATAATATACGATTTTAACCAATTTTTTTTGGATTTGCCAAAATGACCAATAAAATCGCAACGCGATATCAAAATCGCAACGCGATTTAGAAAATCGCAACGTAAAAAAGAAAATCGCAACGGTCAAAAGAAAATCGCAACGCGAGCTTCCAAGTTCGCAACGCGATTTAGAAGAAAATCGCAATGCGATTGATAGAATCGCAATGCGATTTATAGAATCGCAATGCGATTGAGAGAGTCGCAACGCGATCTAGAAGAAAATCGCAATGCGACTGAGAGAATCGCAATGCGACTGAGAGAATCGCAATGCGACTGAGAGAATCGCAATGCGATTTATAGAATCGCAATGCGATTGAGAGAATCGCAACGCGATTTAGAAAATCGCAACGTTAAAAAGAAAATCGCAACGGTCAAAAGAATAGTTAAAAAAAATTTGTTTCTTAAGAATTTTCTCTAAAAAGATAGTATCCGCGCGGACGTGTCGAAGACACGTATTACCACGACCACGACCACGACCACGACCACGACCACGACCACGACCACGACCACGACCACGACCACGACCACGACCACGACCACGACCACGACCACGACCACGACCACGACCACGACCACGACCACCGCCCCGACCCGACCCGACCCGACCCGACCCGAGACGAGACGGCGGCGGCGGCGGCGCGCGAGAGTCCCCCTTGTCCTCTTTCACTCAACAAGGAAGTGCAAAATACAAGCCTTAAATATAATTCCCAATAGTGTTTCCAATACTATGTGGGATTGAGCATTACCAACACTTGTTCCCAATATCATTATTCTTCAAAAGTTATCATCCATTACAATATGAATTATCGATAATAAATTAATTCATTTTAATAAGTATTTAAAATTATAACTTGATAAATACATGAAATAATTCTATTATTAAATAAAAAATATATTTTTTATATTAAAATTATTGAGATAGATATTTACTATAAAAGTAAAAGATTTTTTTTTCACGTACAACCTCTATGTGAATTAGTTTCACAATAAGGTATCGGTTATGCATTGGATTCTTTCGTATTAGATGGTCTTTAATAAGATCATCATCATCATTCTTTTGTTCAACAATACCATATATTAATGAGGTATATTGGTTCATTAACACGACTAATTCATATTGTAATGGATGATAACTTATGAAGAATAATGATATTTGGAACAAGTGTTGGTAATGCTCAATCCCACATAGTATTGGAAATACTATTGGGAATGGTATTTAAGGCTTGTATTTTGCACTTCCTTGTTGAGTGAAAGAGGACAAGGGGGACTCTCGCGCGCCGCCGCCGCCGCCGTCTCGTCTCGGGTCGGGTCGGGTCGGGTCGTGGTCGTGGTCGTGGTCGTGGTCGTGGTCGTGGTAGTGGTAGTGGTAGTGGTAGTGGTAATACGTGTCTTCGACACGTCCGCGCGGATACTATCTTTTTAGAGAAAATTCACGTTGCGATTTTCTAAATCGCGTTGCGATTCTCTCAATCGCATTGCGATTCTATAAATCGCATTGCGATTCTCTCAGTCGCATTGCGATTTTCTTCTAGATCGCGTTGCGACTCTCTCAATCGCTTTGCGATTCTATAAATCGCATTGCGATTCTATCAATCGCATTGCGATTTTCTTCTAAATCGCGTTGCGAACTTGGAAGCTCGCGTTGCGATTTTCTTTTGACCGTTGCGATTTTCTTTTTAACGTTGCGATTTTCTAAATCGCGTTGCGATTTTGATATCGCGTTGCGATTTTATTGGTCATTTTGGCAAATCCAAAAAAAATTGGTTAAAATCGTATATTATAAGGTATTTTTGGTCACTGAGGCGATTTTCTCTATTTTTAATACTCGAATACAAGACTTTAAAAACAGTAACAATTCATTCATGTTCGATTGGCTGACGTTAACACGGTTAGATGACTAGATTTAGGGGACTTTCCGAGTGATCAAAATGAAAGCGCTCTAAATGTTTTATGATTATTTAGGTAATTTATTCGTTAAAGAATTGGCTGAAGAAGAAAAACCGTAAACTCGACAAAGTAATAAAAAAACGGTGCTAAAGAGATCAGCTTATCAGCCTCTTTTCCCTCTCTTCCTGTCAGCAAGAAAAATCAGAGAAATAAAAAAAAACATAAAATAAAGAAGGAAATGGGTAGCTCGTCGAAGGAGGAGATGGCAATCAACGGCGATACGTCGGGCGGAGACACCCCTCCCTCCAACTCCAATATATTTTCTGAGGGCGAACGTGTCCTCGCCTATCACGGCCCTCGCATCTACGAAGCCAAGGCATAGTATCTCTTCATTTTTCCTTATTCATCTTTGCCGCTGCATATGACTGTTTTAACCCCTTCGTTTCGCTTCAAATTTTCATTTTTCATCGATTCGCTTTGGTTTCTATGTTTAAATACGATATTTATCCCATTTCGGTAGCTGATTTTAAGTAATCTGAAACTGAAGTGAATGAGTGGTTTCTTAGGTCATTGTGGTCCATTAATTTAGAGCATTTGGGATTTAGGGCTTATACAGCTTTAATTTCGATTTTACATGTTAGGTTCAAAAAGCGGAGCTTCGGAAGAAAGAATGGAGATACTTTGTCCATTACCTTGTAAGTCTACCGGCCTTAATTTTCGATTATACATATTATATTTGAAATTCAACATGATGGTTAATCCAGTCGCATTTTGATCATGTAGGATAAGCTGAATATTGCTCTTTTATGGTATTAAGAAATATTTCGATTGCTGTTTTGCAGGGTTGGAATAAAAAGTGAGTACATCTTTGATAATAAGCTCTCCTTGGAATCTATGTTAGTTTTCTTCATCTATTAATTTATAATTTGAAATTTTCTTCTTATTGATATACATCTTAAGTTTTTAACTCGAGCCGTGTCCTTGGTATTATAATATGGCATTGTGCTTGTGCTTGCATGTCACAGTAGGCATTCATCAAATTAAATATGGAATTGTTTCATGCATTTTAGCTATATATTATGTTTAACCACTTACTCATTTTTCCTTTTGTTTTATTTAACTTTATATTTTTTGTTCTTACACTTCTTTGGGGTAATAATTCGTTTATGCAATTACAGAATCCTGAAAGGTAATCCACAACTTTATAGTAATGCTATATGTTTGGTTTCATTGGTTTATATATCCACTTTCTGTAAAAGAGAAATGGAAATCATTACTATGGCTTTGACACCTTGCACAGTTGGGATGAATGGGTAGGTGCTGATCGGCTGATGAAACATACTAAAGACAATGTCATGAAGCAGCAAGCCCTTGACAAAAAACTGGGTGTTGATAGAAGTTCAAAGTCTGGGAGATCAAGTCAGTCCAAGCCAAAAAGCTCCGCTGGTTAGATAAACTCTTTCTACTTATTGGCTTGTTTATGTAGACATGCTTATTTGCTTTGTTTTTCTATGTTCACGTCTATGTTCATAAGTATGGTTATCCATTAGGGGACCCTTTAATGTGTTTTAATGATTAAATGGAACCATATGTCTATGGATGCTGTCATTATCTTCACGTAGAACCTGTTTTTTCTTCTTTACTATTTGCCATTATTCGATAGTAGAAGCATTAATTTGCTTTTATTTTTTTCTAGATGTAAAAGCAGATAAAGAGGACCAGAAGAACACAGGTCGGTTTATTTTACATTTATTTTGTTTTTGTATTTTCCTGTCTTCATAGATTTTTTTCTTTCATCAGTGGTGTAAATATTCTTTACCATTAGTGTTTTCCTATCCTTTCCTAAGGGGGTCCTATAAAGCACTTTTCTTAATTTTGATATTCTCATGACTTACTAGTTCTATGGTGTCTGAAGTTAAGGAGTTGTATTCTTATTCTATTGAGATCGAATGAACATGACTTTTTAATTGCATTTGTTTTTTCCCCCCTTTTTAACATATTAGAATTGATGGTATATTGTCAAGAGTTCTGGCAAAAGGTTATGTAAATTTAGTGAACCATCGATTCCTAATGGTCTGCTTCAGTGTTCGTTAGTTCAATTGTTTTGCCTACTGTCAGTCTTAAGTAATATTGTTACTGCTTGCCAGTCATAAACCTTTTCTATTGTGGTTAATGTTTTATATTTGCTGCAGCGCCAAAAGGAAGGAAGAGAAAGATTGACTCGGGTGTTGAGGTCTGGTTTGTATAATAATTAGTTGAATACAGCTCTTGAGATCCCCCCCCCCCCAACATTTCCAGTCTATGCCCATTGGTTCTTACCCTGTGTTTTTGCTTTTCAACATGTTATTTAATAATTGTTAGAAAGAAAACTCGCCCGTGGAAAAGCTTGTCAAGATCCAAGTTCCATCAACCCTAAAGAAGCAGCTAGTTGATGATTGGGATTTTGTTACTCAACAGGATAAGGTGCAAAAACTTCTGAAGTAACATCATTAGGGAATCATTTGACTGGTACACTAATAAACTGATTTGATGTAAATAATCTGTCTTTTCTACAGCTGGTTAAACTTCCCCGATCACCAAATGTTGATGATATCTTGACAAAGTACCTTGAATACAGGTCAAAGAAGGATGGCATGTAAGTTAAATCTATTCACGCCTGGTAGAAAACAACCATGATAAAGTTATTCTAAAACTTTTGAATAAGTAATTTCCAGCTTTGGTAATAATTATATTGTTCTCCGTTGTTGCTTTCTACTTTCCATCGAAATTTATGATGATATTCTGTGATATTGATAATATATTCCAATGTTTATATATTTCCTTTCAAAAATGAAATTTGGTCATAACAAATTATTTGATAGAGAAACTCCTCTGTTTATGAGTTTTAAAGGAGAACTTTAGGACATTAATTTTCAGACTTGCTTGTTATATGCTCAATGGTACTTATAACTAAGAAATTCTGTGTGGGAATTGTGTCTCTTAAATCCGAATCCTGTTTTCTAAGATGCTTTCTTTTAAAAAGGCTAAGCTTACATTAGAATCAGTGATAGTCTGTTTTCTTCTTGCTTACAGAATGACTGATTCAATTGGAGAAATCTTGAAGGGAATTCGCTGTTACTTCGACAAAGCTTTGCCTGTGATGCTTCTCTACAAAAAAGAGCGTCAACAATACCAAGAATTTGTCCATGATGATGTCTCCCCATCCACTATATACGGTGCTGAACATTTACTACGTCTCTTTGGTATGGCTATCTGTTTGACTTAGAGCTTTGAAATGCATTTAATTTACTTCCATCTTCAGTTTTGAATATTTTGTTTCAACAAATGTGCCATTTCATGCATTTCATTTAGCTTTGTTGTTAAGTATGTGTAATGCATTTTATTGATCTCTAGAACCCTAGACTAATGCATTCTGGTATTTTGCAGTTAAGTTCCCTGAGCTATTGGCATATGTGAACATTGAAGAAGAAACCTTAACCCGCTTGCAACAGAAGTTAATGGATTTTCTCAAGTATCCACTTTACCCCTCATCTTTTTTTCTTGTCTTGTAAAATACTATTTGGAGAGCATTGAACTTTTGCATGTTTCCAAAATCATCTGTTTAACGACGGATACACTTTGTATTTCCACTGTTTTAGTTCAAGGCTAGCTTTTCAAAATTTCCATCAAGTTTCATATATATATGTTAAAAACAGTTCTTACATAATGCAGGTTTCTGCAGAAGAACCAGAGCACCTTGTTTCTCTCTGCATACGACGGATCTAGAGTTTCAGAAGGCAAGGGAAAAGGGAATGATGAGTAGAAAACAGCTACCTATTCAAACTTTGCTACCACAACCATTTTCGTCATTCATAAGTTTAATTCGAAAAACAGTTATGAAACCAGTTGCCGCATTCGATGATCAGGTGGTATGCCTGCTGTCCTTGGATAAGGAAAGCATTCAATTGTTGTAACAAATGGAATTTGCCATTCTTTCGTTTTACACTATCCTCGTTCCAGGTGCAAGGCGACATTTAACCAGATACATTTTAAAATCATTGAGAGAAGATGCCGAAGCCCCTTCTTTTTTTCTCATTTTTCCTCGAACTGTTTGTTAATCATTGTTGTTGTAGGTATATGAAGAAATTCGATTCTTGATCGTCTTTCGTCTAGTTGTTACTTTTCGGTTCCTGATATGAAATAAGAAAGCAAAAGACCATGAACCATGTATAACCTCCTTTATTTACCAAATTCAGAAATTCCTTCCGTATTTGCATATAAAGATAATTTATTTCATTCAAGTAATAGATCATCAAGTTAAAGAAGCTTGAATATTGATTTTTTTAGGGGCTTTCGGCGCGTAAAATTTTAATTTTTAAACGAGTCTGAAATGTTCCTTTAAACCCATATTTTTTTCGCATTCTCTGTACATTGAACAAAATTATTAAGAAAGAAAAACCAAAGTCCGGTTTTTTCTTTTACATCTCAAGTTCAGTCGATCCTATTAACCCCAACTCGGCTCATGGGCATACCATTCCTAAACCCCATATCCAAACACGTCCCCATTCCCTCTCCTCCCGAAACGCCGCCGTTTTGACGTTGCATCTGAACCATGTAAGTCCTCACCTCCACCCTTATCATTTCTTGCATCACCGCCATAAACTCCGCACTGAACCCCATCACCCCTCCTCCCTTGCCTTCATTTTTTGCTTCGTTCCTCGTCTGAGTTGACTCGGTGACTGGCAGGGTTGGTTGACACCGACACCTCACATGACTCAGCCCCGGGTAAAGACAGACTCAGTGAAGTCTGTGGATCGTTCGAAGACGACGCTGCTTCTGCTCCAGGAGATGGCATAACGTTGACGTCAACGTTGACCCCACCGGTCCTCGGGATGGGCTTGTACACGTGTGAAGAAGACAAATCGGGTAAGCTCGAATCGCTCAAATCGGATCCCGATTGGCTCCCGGGGCTCATGTAAAGCCCAGCACTCACCGATCTCTTCAACGGTTGCCGTTCCTCCTCATCTTCTCCCAAATTACCATCATACCCTCCATTCAAAACATTAAAAAAACTCTCTTCCCCAACCGACAAGCACTTACGTTTGAGCGTCGAGTTCCAGTGATTCTTAACGGCGTTGTCCGTACGACCGTTGAGGAGTCGGGCTATGGTGGCCCATTTGTTGCCGAATCGGGCATGAGCCCCGACGATTGTCTCGTCTTCCTCGGGGGTGAACGCCCGGTGCTCAACTTGGGGTGACAGCTGATTGCACCACCGGAGCCTGCAAGATTTCCCGGATCGACCCGGGATTGATTTGCTGATCAACGACCAGTTTCTGGCTCCATGCTTTTGGACCAGGTTTTGAAGCAAGTCATCCTCTTCGGGGCTCCATGGACCTTTGATACGATCCATTTCTTTTCTTTTTGATGTGCTTGTTACAACCTTGATATCAAATACAGAAGCATGCAAAGGAAAATCGGTTCTCCGGATATATATGATCTGGATTTTCTGTGGGTTTTATTTTTTTCCTTTCTTCTCTACTTTCTTTTTTCTAGTTTCGGCCTGAAGTTTAAAAAGAAAACGAGCTAGTGAAAGGTAGTTTTATAAGAGAGAAGAGGACAGGAACCGGTTGAAACGGTGAGGAGTGAAGTGAGTAGAAGCGTTATGGGCACCGACTGTATAAGTTAAGCGGTTGGGAAAAGGGGCTTGGGATACAGCTGGCGAACAGACACGTGTCACATCTAAACTGCACTGATTTTAACAACGCTCTCTCTTAATATTTATTTTTATCCGTTAGAGCTTTTTTGTGACTCTCTATCATTGGAGCGTCTGTCTCACATTGGATCTATACACTAAAATTTTAATTCAATAATTTATTAAAATTTTAATCTCTTATTAAATTAAAATATAAAAATTAAAATCTATAATTTTTAGATAATATATCATCTAATAGAATAATTTGACCAACATAAAACATCTCAGTTTTAGACAAAAAAGGAGATTAGCAAATAAGCTTCATCAAAGTAATGGCAAGTGCATACACGCGCTCTAGAGTGGAACACGTATCGATTGCTTCTTATTGACTGTTCATATATATACAGGCAGAACTGAACTCTGCGTACAATAATTTCCAGGAAAACAAAAGGAAATTAATATAATATAATATAATATAATATAATATAATAAGAGATAAAGATGATATCGGTTAGATAAGGTTCGAGTCTGACTTTGACTTAGAACGCCAGCCTGTAGAGCATTTACATGATGAATTTTTCTTTTTCTTTTGTTTCTTTTATTTTCTTTTTCGTTTTTTAGTTTAAGTTCCAGCCTGTAAACCTCCACTCCTTTAACGGCCTCTGTCTTATTTAACTGCCACGTGCCGGTCATCCATCTCTTTCTATCCGTCCTCTTTGCTTTTGCGTTTACCTGTACGGAAGCTGTGAAGGAAAGAAACCCCGTAACTTGTTTACCTAACCACGTTTCAACGTCTTCCAGCGACCTTCCTTTTGAAACTTAAAAAAAAAACAGAAGAATTAACCGACTTTTTTGAAGTTAATGATGGGATTAAAGGTAGGATTAAGGGGCTGAATAAATTAATGGGCTACTTAATTAAAAATGTGATTAAGGGTGTACGTATCCATCTTACGTTGCCTGTTTGCCGTTTGGTGGTAGAGAATAATGTTAGACTTTTTACTTAATAATCGATGTTTTGTCGGAATTATTTTTTTGTTTCATACATTAAATAATCTCTTCTCCTTTGTTTTCTGATTTAATATTCTCGGTCGGTAATTTATTCTCAATTAACTAAATTATATTAGATACTTTATTAATTGAGAAAAATAATACTTAGTTTTCCTTATTTTATTCTGGATAATTATATCACGTGCATCAGCTTCGCTTCAAACCCAAGGAAACACGTGCGAGTTGCTTCCATCAATAAAGCTGGAAGTTTGGGCATTATAGAAATTTTGAAGGGTCAGAATGGGCCGTATGGGTATAAAGCATTTTCTGTACGGCCGGTAAGTACATTTACGTAATTGTATCACGTGCATTTTCATCTAAAGCGATTTTTTAAAATATATGTTTTGGTCCGTCTATATTTTAAAAGGGGGGGGGGAAGTAATTATTTGATTATAGGTTATTCAAAAATTAATTCAAGTTTCAATAGAAATAGAAATTATGATGTAAATTAATAGAGTTGGTATATAGCTTGGAGAAGTAGATACAAAATGGATTTAAACAGTATTTAGTATGTTGGTAATATTGACTGCAAAATTACATTATTAGCATTGATTATAAAATAAATAACTTGAATCAATCGAAATTGTGTCGTGGTGAAAAGCACTGCCTTATAAACGAATTTGCCTCGATGTGTATATTCGCTCCAATAGGCATATCGTCCTACGAGGTTAGCACGGTTGCTTCAAATTTCGTACGCCCGAAATCGAAGTGAACTACCGGTGGTATTTGCTCATTTGATCGCCGGAAAGTTCTTACGGATGGACGCGTGATAAGTCCCCTTATTCTCTATCACTCAATAAAGAAGTAGAGAATGTAAACCTTAAATACTCAATCTCAATGTATTTCCCACTCAATGTGAAATTGAGCATTACCAACATAGTAAAATTTTGATTTTTAAGCCATTTGGCTGTTTACTTTGGATAATGAATAATTTTATAGAAATTATAACTATAAGGGTTTGTTTGTTTCACGTAAAATATTTTTCGAAAAACTTTTTCTTCACTTTTCAGTGTTTGATTTGAGGAAAACATATTGGTCAATGTAAAATATTTTACTGATTAGCAGAATTTCCTTTGTATTTTCTAAAAAACAACTTACGTTTTAATTTTTCGTAAGTCATTTTCTAAACTTTTCACTTTAAAGCATAAATACTCAAAATAATATTATTTTATAAATTTAATATTAATATTAATATGATATTTTAGTATCATTTTAAAAAATAATAATTATTATTAACATATTTAAAGTATATTTATTAATATTTTTAATAATATAATATAATAATATTATTATTACAATAATATATACTCAGTTATATTATAATAATAGATGATACTATTATATTCTTATTTTAATAATATATAATAAATTATTAATAAAAGTTATATTATTTATTAATTTATAAAAATAATATTATTGAATTATTAATAGTGAATGCTTTTATTTATGTATTTAATTTTAATATAATAGTCTAATAATATTATAAAAATTCCTTAAAATATATTTACTAATAATTTTGAAATATAATATTTTTATTTTTATAGATATTCAATATAATTTATCATATATTTTAATAGAATATACTAGAGTTAATATTTTTATTTATAAAATTATAGAAATAATATTTTAATAATAATATTGGGATAAATAGTTTTAAATAAATTATTCTAATATTTTTAAAATAATAATATTAAGATTTATAATAAATAATATTATTTATTATGTTTTATATTTGCAATAAATAATTTCTAAAAAAATTATCAACTAGTGAAAAATGGTTTACACAACATCTTCCGAACACCATAAAATATGTTTTCCAGAAGATTTAATTCATTTTACAGAAAATATTTTTTTGAAAAATATTTTCAGTGAAACAAACGGATCATAATTCTCACATAGTGGAAGTATATTTGGTCGAATGTTAATTGCTTAACTTTATTCTCTTATATTTTTTAAGTTACAATTTCTAAATCCACTTAAGAATATAGCTTTCTCTTACCTTTCTTTATAAGCTCCCTTCCTTTTTTTAAATAAAATTAAGATTAAATTTAAAATTTATCGAAAAAATCTCGCATGTAAATTAAAAATATGCTTAATATGAGTTGGCTTTTGGTGCCTAATTTTTTGTTAAAAAATAGTGTTTAATGCTTTATCTGTTACACTTTTAGGTGCATATCGTTAAAAAATTGTTAAGTGACACGTGTCATATTCAAATTTAAAAAAAATTAAAAATATAAATGTGACAAGTGTCACTTAACAGGTTTTTAACGATATGCACCTAAAAATATAATGAAAAAAATATCAGGCACATGTTTTTAACGAAAAAAAAATTTAGGTACTAGAAATCAAGTTTAAGAACATTTTAAACACTTATTTTTGTATTAAACCTTAAAAATACATTTAAATACATCCATATTCGTATTTTTATATGTTATAACATGATAATAGCAATCGAATTAAGCTCAATCAATATTATATATTAAAATATCAAATATTAAAAATAAAATTATATTAGTTGGATTTGAATATATATTTAGGGACCTAGAAAATAGATTACAGAAAATGAATTCTCTAAAAATAAAGTATATTTCTTGAAAAGAATTTTATGAAAATCATTTTGTAGTGTTTGAATGATATTGTGTAATTAATTTTTCATTTTTTACAAGCTTTTTAAAAATTATTTATAATAAACATAAAATATAATAAATAATATTATTTATTAACAAAACAATAATAATATTTTTTTAAACATTAGAATAATTTATTTAATTTTATTTATGTCAATATTATTAATAATAAAATATTATATATTAGACACTGAAAAATGATAAAAATATTTTAAAAAAACTAATTAAAAAACAAAGAGAGAGTTAATAATTACACTAAGTCTATTTATACCAAAAAAATAAAGTAAAATCGGATCCGATCATGTAGACCTCGAAACTTTAAAAGAGTTATGTCCGGGCACGTGGAAGAAGAAGGGTGCAAATAGGGATGGTAAAAAAATCTGAATCCGGCGGGGAAAATTGAAAATCGAATTAAATAGGGACGGAGAAAAACCGTTTATACTAAACGGAGACGAAAACAGGGAAAACCCGTTTATGTTAAACGAGGACGGGGACGGGGACGGATTTAGTAATCCCCGCCCCGATTACCCGATTATCTGGCCCGATACCCGACCTGATAAATATTAAAAATAATTAATATATATATATATAATATTAATAAATTTAAATTAAATTAAAAATATATATAATATTTATATATTTAATTTAAATATATATACCCGGCCCAATACCCGACCCGATACCCGTTTATGCTAAACGGAGATACCCGTTTCCTCGCGGTTTTTCCCGATTACCCGATGGGGATCCTTATTTAAATCCCCGTGATTTTTTAAACGGGGATGGATAAGAGTTTTTTAAACGGGAACGGGGACCAATACCCGGCTCAAACTCGACCCGTTGTCATCCCTAAGTACAAATATAGGAAACCGCGTCAATAAACTCCCCGTCACTACAGAACAAAAATGACAGTTGTTGCTGTTTGTTTCCGACGAAATTTTGATACCATGCTTCAATCTCAGACTAAGACGTAGAAAAAATTAATTAGTAAAATATAATTATAAATGATTCAGCGGCATTTATATTTTTAAAAAATCATAATTAATACACATATTTTTTAAAGTTCCAAATTATTAATTATAATATTTAATATTTGGATAACTTTTCGTGTTTATAAATTATTATTATTATTATTATTATTTTGATTTATGGGAAGCAATCTGTATCCTTTTTTGACCCCGTCAATGAGATAAGCATCGAGGAAAAACACAGTATTGCCAGCTATAACGCATTTGCTTTTCTCTTTTTAAATGATTTAATTAGATCATAAAAAAGAGTATTTTGAAAGTGTTTTAATTTCGTTTTTTTTCTTTTTGGTTTTGAGTTAATCGAAAAAGACAGCGTCCCTTTGTTTTTCAGTGTTATATGTTTCGGGATTCGTTAAGTGGGGAATGATCCCATGATTCCCGCTATCATGAGCCGTATGCATTCCCTCGTAATATTTCCCTGTTTCTGCATCACTTTTTCTTTCTACTTTTAATAATTCGATTTCATTTAAGCTCAAAATTTATTAAATCAGCAAAACACTCTCTCCGCGTTTTTTTTATTTATTAATATGATAATATATATATAAAGATAATTTTTAATTATTTAATATTAAACGTTAATACATTTAGTATTCATGGTGTTTGATCTGGGGACTCAGTTGCAAATCTAAAAAAGTTTCATCAACTGGACTAATATAAATATTTATCCAACATAATTTATATATTTTTTTATTGGGTTAACTATACTAATAATCCATTTTCCTTTCGGCATGTCTTATTTTGGCTAATATTTTTGAAAAATTACATTTTGATCATTTACATTATCGATTTATTATAGATCACTGGTCGTTAACTCTCGTTAGTATACTTATGTGACATGTTAGTAAAAACGATTTAATTTTAAATTTACCCTTATATTTTAGACAAACACTAATTTAACCCAAAACTTTAAATAAAATATTAATTTAACCCACTAAACTTTAGATAAAGTATTTTATCTATAGTTTACTAGTTTAGGTGTTAAATTAATATTTTATCTAAATTTTAGGGTTAAAATAGTATTCTATCTAAAAGTTAAATTAAAATTTAACCATCCTTAATAGCATGTCACGTTAGTAAACTAACATGAATCAACGATCCAATGTTCAAAAAAAGATAGATCATCGAAAACAAAAGTGACTAAAATGTAACTTTTTAAAATCACTAACCAAATTCAAAATGTCCAAAAATTAAAGGGGCACCAATATCATTTACCCATTTTTACTTGAATTGTATACTAATTTTTTAGGGAACAAGGTGGGCCATGACCTAGGTAATTATTTTATTGTTAAGTCAGTTTAAGGTCTCTCTACACATTAATTTAACTTTTAACACTTTTTATAAGGGTAAATTACACCATTTTCCATTGAACTTTACAATCTCTCATAATTCACTCATTGTACTTTCAATTTTTATAATTTACTCACTGAACTTTCGAATTACTCTTATTTTGACAACTTTAAATTATTTTATTATTATTTTCATATGACTTGACATTTTTACTATAATTTAATATAAAAATAATTTCAAAGGTCGACAATAATCGACGATGGGTGGCTATTATTTTAAGTATTTTTTAAATTTAATAATAATAAAATATTATTTTATTGTTCATTTTAATTTGTTATATTTGATAATATTAAATGCCACATCATACAAAAATAATAATAAAATAATATAGAATGATCAAAACATGAATAATTCGAAAGTTTAGTGAGTAAATTAACAAAATGAAAGTACAATGAGTAAATAAGAGAGGAGTAAAGTTCAGTGTAGAGTGATGTAATTTACCCTTTCTATATATTAATTTATTTTATTTATAAAGTTATATTTTGAAATTTAAATATTACTTAAAAAAAAAGTAAGTTTTTATTCCATTAGTAGTTGGTAGCTCTAACACACTTTTCATATACATCAAATCGAATAAAGGTCAAATATTATGTTGGCTTTTAGTTAAAGCTAAGCTTTTGAATCAGTCCATAAGAGTATAGTTGAGGAAAGAAAATAAGGTCAAAAAGCATTCAAAGCTTAAATGGATATAGTTTCACCACAGTTGTATCTTATCTTATTAATTAACCAATTGCATTGTTTTAAGCATTCTGATTGGTTTATATTTCAAGCTCTAGCATTTAAACCTAATAGCCGACGCGTTTCGTTTGCGGAAACTTTCAAAATCTCACGTATGAGTTTTATTTGTGAAAATTATATGAAATTGTTTTTATAATTCTATTTAAATTTAAATTATATATACGAGCAGTACAACCAAGTGATTTCCGGTAAGTAATAAAGAAATTGTTGTTATTTCTTTAGGTCTCAAGTTCGAGTATCAGAAATATCAAATAATGAGCGTTTAATGTCAAACGGTTAAGAGTTATCGTTAAACAGATATTACATCGTACTCACTTCATATTAATAAAAAAATTATATCATGAGTAAACCTATTTCAATTAATTTTAATCTAATATTAAATATATTTTAATTTTAGTATGATCATATATTATAATATTTGATTTAAATTATAGTATTTTATGAAATATTGTTTGATTGTCGATATATTATTCAAGAATTGATCCATATAAAACCTTATATTTCTTTTTTTCCCCTTATTATATAATATATATTTATAGAAATCACTAGTTTTATTAAAACGAAAAAGTATTTAAAATCACAAAAATCGAAATTTAAATGTATAATTAAGACATTTTATTATAATCATTAACATAAGAAATTAACCACTTGAGATCAACAAGATAAAAGATAAAAACTCAACAAAAAAACACGAAAGAACGATAAGTATAAATAGATCTGACCGTATCAACAAACAAACTATAAAGGAAATCAAGCTACGAAAAGAACACTGACAAACTGCATCTTAGACGCAAGTGGCGTGAGAAAAGTACCCACAAACGTAAATTATGTATCTAAATCCACTTAAAGGGTTTAAAATAGGGAAGATTAACGGGACGACGACTAACGAGACGACAATTAAACTTCACTTTAATTAATCGAAACAAATTAAATCTAACTCTAAAATTGATTTGATAATAAACAATACTCAATCAAACCACAAGAACATGGTTGTATTTGGACAGAAGCTGGTGGCGGGTGGGAGAAAGTAGCTAAAGTTGGTGGGTTTTGAACTAGCCACCGGCTTATGCTTTGTTCTATATGAACACAACTGAAAAGCAACAAAGTTTTGCCCTTCAATGCTAAAACACACAAACTCATGTTTTTTTTTTCCTTTTCTTTCAACTTTCATTGTTTTCATGTGTCATCAATGGTTAAACCATAATCCATAGCCTTCCAATAGTATAGGGTTTGGTCTAAGTGGTGGAGCCCCATGTCCGTGTCCTCTTGCCTGAGGTTAGGTTAAGGGTCATTGTCTTCTGTGAGCTTATCTGCAGGGATGTATTAAAAAAAGTCAGTGGAAGCAATGCTCCCATATAATTTAAAATTATTATATATTTTTTATAAATTTTTTTATAAAAATATTTATTTTTATTCTCTGAAATTTTATAAACGTACATCTTTATAAAAATTTAAATATTTATCCCATCTAATATAAAAAATTATGCATCTGTCGTCGTTTATTTGGTCTAATCAATTTTATTACACTAAAATTTGTTGACATATTTTCACATTTAATCAAGCCATTACCCTTTTTAATAAAAACATTTTTCATAAATAATTTCTTATTTAAAATTTAATGACAAAAAGATATTAGAGGTCTTTGTACTTAAAAAAAACTAATGTGATCCTCATATTACTTTTCTCTAAATGTGATCATTTGACCAATGTTTTTTAATCGTTAATCGTTACGGTACTGACGTGACAGTTCACAGTGTTAACATGACAGTCCATGGTGCTAACATGACAGTCTTTAACAATAGATTAACACGCCGGATGACATGGTAAATTGATTAAATAGATAACATAAACATGACAGATGGATTGCCACATCAGCACTTGTACCGCCGCATCAATATAGTGATCTGGCACGCTAATATTATAATGATCAACGAAGAAAAAAGTTGGTTAAATGATCATATTAAATTTATTTTCTGAATTAAAATATCACATTAAAAGAAAAAATAATAATAACTACATCAAAAAAAATTAAAAGGTAAAACGACTTCCGATGTTTTTTCTATGCCAAATTTAATTGTGTAAATATAAAATAATTCGATATCGAGCAAGTAGGGATGGGCACTCAACCTGAATCCGACCCAATTGGATCGATTTTTTTTAAAAAAAAAATCAGGTTCGGGTCAGATTTTTTAAGTGTGATATTCGGGTCGGGTTAGATTCGGGTTTAGGGTAGAAAATACCCGACCCGACCCCAAAAAATATATATAAGTTTATCTTATATATTTAGGAATAATTACAATAATACCCCTCTATATATACTTTTTTTTCAATTAAGTCACTGTTTTTATTGAATAAATTTTATTATTATTATTTTGGGTCGAGTTTCTAAGTCATATATTCGGATCGAGTCAGGTCGGATGAACCCTTTTTTTGGTCGGGTCGAATCTGGTCTCGGGTAGAGGCTCCCTTGTTTTTAGGTCTGATCGGGTGGACCAAAAACCCGATCTATGTCCATCCCTACGAGCAAGTATGATTAGAGTAAGAGGCGGGATGAGTCAATTTTTTTTTACTGCTTTGATCCTGATCCAAAATTGAAGATTTTTACCCGATTCAGTCCTTTGAATATCTTAACTTTTGATAATGTTCTATTTGCCCTGATTTCATTCCAAATTTTAGAGTAAAGCTTTGTATCGATATAAAAAAAATTTGTATTCAATAAGATAGATATATAATTAAAAATACACAGAAAAAAAAATTTAAGATAATTATCTTTAAATACATATAAGAGATATCATAATAACTATATAGATCGAAACGAATTAAATATTCTTTATCACGAACTCGATCTTATCCTAATTTCAATTATCTTTCTTTATAAAAATTTCATGCTTAATTTAAAAAAAATAATTCTATAAAACAAGACAATGTTAAAATCTAGGGTAAACTCTACTTTGACTATCTGAATTATCAATCTTGATCAGTTTTAGTACTTAAACTTTCAATATTTTCAAAACTATACCTAACGTTTAGTTTTTGTTTTATTTTAATATCCTACCGTTAAAAACTTAACGCATTTAGAACTTAAACTATCAAAATTTTCAAAACTTGAGGTTTTTTAATAAAACTAAACTTTATGTATGATTTTGAAAAAAATTAAAAGTTTAAGTACTAAAACAGACCAAAACTAATAATTTAAGTACTAAACACATATTTTATCCTAGGACTATAAGATTTGAATAATTTGTTTGATGGGAGCTTGCGTTCTGAGGGTGTGAAGTGTGAACAGAGGAAAACTTGCGGTTTGCATTCATTATTTGTGATGGGAGAATGTAGGGTTTATATCCGTATGTTATGATGTGGTTTGCTGGTGGCCATTGGGCATTAATATATTTGTAGTTATTTGTTTACAAAATTTTCTCTGTGCTTTGGATAACGACAAATAACTGTTGCACTTCAATTATTTAATTTGGTTGTCAGTTATTTTTCAAATTTTCTCCTGCAATGATTTGGTTGGACTTAAAATAATAAGATGGGTGGAACGAGGGACCCTAATTGGCTGACAAAGCCCAACTTCTATTGGCCATTACCAATCAATTCGGCCATCAAAGTTGAGCAAAAGCTATAAAGCCAAATTGGGGTTTGTCTTTTTAAACCAAATACACAAACTTCACCAACAAATTCCGCACGATGTAAATGGGGGTGTACTTGTAATTCATTTTTCTTTAGGCCAACTTCCATATATTTAATCTCTCTCCTAAAGGGAATAATTAAAAAAAATTAGAATCCAACATCACAAATAGAGATGGACACAAGATAAGATAGATTGATTTTTAATCGTTTCAACCTCGATTTAAAAATTCAAATCTTTCATTCAACTTTTACTATGAATTCGGTTCTATTGGTGGAACTTAATGATAGAGTTTGGAGGGATCAACTTGAAATTTAAAAAAAATTAGAAGTTTAATTTAATTAATTTAAAAATTTTAAAAATTTCGAAGGGTTTAATTTACATATATATATAAAAAAAGTAGGGTCTAACTACATGTTTTGCAATTTTGATAGGATTAATGAATTTTTTTAAAATATATGGGATGAGATTTAACTAAGAACATTTAAAAATTTAAAGTTTAATCTGAATTTCTAAAATTTTTAAAGAGGTTAAATTAATTTTTTTTAAAAATTTCAAGGATCAAAATTATAATCTTCTAAATTTTACAAAAATATTGATCCAAATCAAAATTCAGATATTTTAATCATTCCCACTCAAAAACAGGTGAACTTTTCACGTCTATGGACAAAACTTGCAAAACGTGACATTGTTGAAGTTACAATAAAAGAATTTTACAGAAGAATCAAAACCAAATTCGTACAAAAAATGACGGTGTTTCGCCATTTTTTTCTTTTTCAAGAAGAATCAGTGGGAGTTTCTCATCTCGATCTTTAGGCAATGCTCTCAACAATGTTTCACCAGTTCACTCGCTTTCATAATCTTCTTCGTCGCCAAAACTGAAGACAGAAGCATCAGCAGCCATGGCTTTGATATCACTTGCGCCCATCAACTCCACACTGGGGAGCTCAAGCCCCGTCGATTGTTTGCCACTTCCATTAATCGCAATGTCCTTGGAACTACTATTCGATAAAAGCTCTTGGTTTTTGACTGATGGTATCGATACTACTACTTGCTCGGATGCAGGCGTCGATAGATTGCTGGAGGTCACAGGTCCGACAGCAGCAGCCCGTCTAGTTGGCTTACTTGTCGAAGCCCCTGATTCCTCTCCGTCGCTGTCTGAGAATATGTCATCGCTTTCTTCAGTACCCGAAGCTTTGCTCTGTTTCGAATTGGCTTCGACGACTCCATCATTGACATTACCCGAGTTACCCTCAGTACCTCTGTTGGCAGAATAGGATTTAGAATTTGCCTTTGGTGCGCCGTCGTAGTCTACCATTACTAGTTCAATCTTGAATCCATGATATGGCACATTCCTCTACAGATCAAAGGAACAAATCACTACGAAACATGATGTCTGAAACGAAGAAGAAACACCTTTCGCATACTCGATGCATTAGCTTCTTTAGAAAATATTTACCTTATAGAAACCATCAAGATCCGAGGCATCGAGTATCGTTCTGTTCTCTATCATTGTTGTATTTAACCAACTGAAAAAGAAGGAACAAATAAAAGGTATCAATCATATCAGCCGTGTGAAACTGTTATATACTACGTTTTAAACAGATTTAATGTCACATTAAATGTTCATGAAGAATCGATATTCATAGAGCCAATCAATCAATTGCATTACTATGGTGTACTCCTACTATTCACTTTTCTTTAATTACTTATGTCCAACTCTCATGTTCGATGCAATACAAGACATGAATACGAGAGTATGATACCCACATACGACTCCAAGTAACAGACTCATATCGGACACTCATCAAAGTCCAAGTAACAAGCAAAGAAGTTAATCCATTAAGATCAAAAACTACTACAATGAAAGTGAGTTCACTTTCATTTTAATTAAGAACCAGTGAAAAGATAAATGTTGCAGACCAGTAGAAATCGCCTTGTCGGTCATGCAAATGGATTTTGAAGTCACCCACTACTTCTGAAAGACCAGGCTCCCTGGGAAGAGCAAAAATTACTATCCCTTTCTTAGGTGCCTTAATCCAGAAATCCTCTGGCTGCAATTGCGAGTGTATTAGCAGAGTATAACAGATATCACTAAAACAAGATCCTAACAAATTAAGAGATCTTTTTCACCATTAAATTCTTTGTTTTCGGATGATTGCTTGTAGAGAAGAGAGTTCCTGAGATGAGAAAATTTCAGCTGTTACCAATTTGCAAATAATGCACTTCAAAGGAAACTGCAAGACATGCAAAACAATGATTTATCTTTTATTTAAATTCCATGAAAACAGCACATGCTGGCATTGTCATGGGGCCAAGATGTATCACGTGCTGCTTCAGGATAGGTGCGATATGATGGAATGGGCAAAAGTGAACCTAAGGTTCTTGAGAAAACTGAAAGGGGTGGAATCTTGATTAAAATTGCTTAACGATCCTATAGCATGGACTACATGAAAATGAAAGCATACCACTGTGATCAGAGATGGTAATGGAAGGCCTAATCCAGAAAGGACACTTGTGAAGCCGAAAGCCCCTAATCATGCACCTATAAAACGATAACTTCAGTACATTATTAACGGTAAATGGAACACAATTTTAAACAAATAACATACCTACGTTCAGGCTGGTTTTCTCCATGGAAGTGTGTTAGGATCTGTCCGAAGTATTTGACATATCTCTAAGAAAAACAGGAAAAAAGATAATCCATGAGAAAGGATGTCAAGAATTTATCTGCATAAATTATCATAATTTTCCATAGAATGTAATGACTGACAATCTGACTTGGGAGAACCAGAGCTTTCCCATCTACGCATCTTTTTTGGTTGAAATAATCAATCGCCTCTTCAGCTGTGGGAAAGAACTGAAGAAAGAAAAGTGATAATACAATCACAAAATGAATCGAAATGGAGCTAAAATACCCATAGACACAGTGACAAGCTAATTAAATTCCACCTTAAGGAATAAAAGAAGACTGCAAATCATTAATCCTGTCCTTCCCATTCCAGCTTTACAATGAACAACCACCACATTTTCAATGTCTTCTTTCAACCATGAGTAAGCACTTTGACAAAAGGATTTGATGAGATGAAGTGGGGGGCAATTGTGGTCATTGAATGGGAAACTTGCAACCTGTAAACAAGTTCGATGTTAGATCTTAGGGCAGCAGGAAAAATAGCATTATAAAAATCCCAATGTAGTTCCCAAAATTGCACAAGATATACCAAGCGGCATAGTTACAGACCCAAACAGCATTAAAAACATGCATATACTTGGGCCTAAAGTTGATATCTCACAAGTCGAAGCACAAACCACCGTAACACAATACGGATTTAGTGGGTAAATAGAGATGAGAATAAACCTTCCCCTGGAATAGTGATGCATCGTACAACCTCTCAGAACAAAGATTGTACACTTTGTATCTCCCCTGTACAAAGAAAATGTTGACATAAGATTAGTGATGAAACAAGGACTTCAAAAAGCTTCAGAAATCTAAGACAGTCTTACCTACTCACAGACATCATACATGCATATTTAACCCAAAAACATAGAGCAGCTAAAAGTCTAAAATGTGCTATTTCCAACTAGTAACAGAAGTTACAAAACTAAACTTAAAACTTTTTAATATGCAGAAAAAGAAATATAAAGGAAGGAAAGAGAATGATATTACTATTGAATTGCTTTTCACTAACCCTAAAATTTTGTAGCCAATGTACTTAGTCTTGCAACTGTTCCTCAACTATACTTAATCTTCAATTATGATACTATACGAGTAATGACACAACAGCACATTCTTCCATCATATTATAGACAAAACTTGAACAACTATAAATCTCCTCCATATCCATGTGAATTCTGTAAACATTTAACTGTATGATGATGTTACTTGAAACATAGAAAATATTTCCAAATAGTTCCATATTGTTTTTACTGTAATTATTTACATCTCGAAATTTATTCCCTTTCTCATCTAGTCACCCATATTATTAGTTGATGTTGAACCCCTACTTTTTTTGCATTGTTGTTTAGGGATTAACATGCAAGATTTTACAATTTGCAGATTCAATATTAAGATTCTAAAAATTCAACTTCAAAATATTTCCTTATTTAATTGAGGGAGCACCTCTGACCTCCCCCATGTTCAAGACCTATCCAATAAACAGATAAAAGAGTCCGTTATCATGCAAGCAACATCATACCTTATGATGAGTTTCAAAAAACTTGATCACTTCCTCCATTTTATTTCGGTAAAATCCCTGCATCAAATATTAAGTCCAAAAAACCACGAATTGAACTTGTGTACTAAATTTCAAGTGCAACCCACAAGAATTTTTTCTACCTCAATGAATCCAAGAAGTCCCGAGCTTAGATCACCAGCAGGAAATCCCATAGCAATTATATTCTCAGTGATATAAGTCATATCCAAATCAAATTCTCCCTCCTGTAGATGATGCATTAAAAATCTTTTCAGCATGTAATTCATTATAATATGGTGTCATATTAGATATATACATCTAAACGATAAGGAGTTTCTGATCACAGTTAGATGAATTTCATATTAATATCTAAAACCAAGATAACAGTGATGGATGTCGGAAATTTTGATAAAAATGCACCATCAACAACACAGTTAGGATACCTGGTATCTTCTTTTGTTTTGGGAAACCATATGGCGTGTTTTGACCTGCACAGCCTTCACTGCATTCAAAGATGACTCAACTATACCCTTTTTAAATGATTCAAGAACAGCTTGTGTTCCTGTAGAGGTTGGTTCTGCACGGTTATCAGGTGGTAGAGTCATCGATTGCAACTGCAATCCAAGGCCACCAGTGAGTCGTGCAAAAGCTGAGGTCCCTGCATTTCCAGCTTGAGATGCCTGAGGCGGTGCTATAGGCTGTGGTAATTTAAAATGTCTTGCCCAAGAAGATATGCCAGTGGAGGGTAAATCAGATGGTGTGAGGTCTGTTGAGGAAATGGTTTTCACAGAATCAGTAGATGCATTGTCACCAGCCTTTGGAGGTTCAAGAACATAAGCTTTGGCAGGAGGTTCCACACTGTTGACCATTGAATGACTTTTCATATCATTAGTATTTGCTGGCCGTTTAACATCAGTGCCGTCTTCAGCAGAGGTTTCAACATCAGAAGCTTTAGTTTGAGGTTGAGAGGAGGAATCAGCAGATTCTGAGTCCATTCTACTATTCAAATGCAATCAAAGTTACACCAGTAATCTGCAAAGGACAGAACACTAAAACTCTGAGTACAAAACGCATTATCAAATCATCAATGAGTTGTAATGCCGATTCAAGGAATCAATCCAAAACTAAAGCAAGAAAAAGGTATGCATTTTGCTTACTGAACAAAACATATTCTTCACACTCAAAACGTTGTCTTACTTTTTTTTTTATCCAAATAGACATTTTGCTTTCAGAAGCAAAATTTAATGGAGCCAAAGAAGTTTGAAAACATCTGAAACAAATTTCGAGCAATGAAACCATCAAAATACCTCATTTCGGAACAGTTATCGTTGACAATTACTATTAAAGATAACTGTTCCAAAATGCAATTGTTTTCGTTATATGTATAAATTTGTTGAACCGCTACTTTTGGATTGCTATTGGGAAACCAGCATTTCAAATTCAAATCAATTGTTTTCTTTTTAAGTATAAAACTAAGCACCAGAACATCCTAATTCGACAATGTGCAATTTGTAAAATAATAGATCTGGATACAAAGCTTGAATAACTTTAAATAAACAAAATCCAAAAATGTTCACGAATTTCGCATTAACAAATGCAATTAAGATTAGCGGCATTTCGATTTTGAAAAAGAAAACTTTACCAGAATTCGGATCCTTAGCTGGAATACACGCTGCAATTGTTGAAGATGAACAAGATCTTCAACTGTTTGTTGGATTTTATTTGCTTGCTTCGGAACTCGTGTACGCGGTTGATAATAATAATAATAATAATAATAATAATAATAATAATACGAATAAGCAAAACAATGGACCTAGCGGGTAAGAAATTATCCGCTAATTTAGCAAAAGTGTAAAGTATGTTGAGGTGATTGTACTTTGAAATAAGATTTTTCGTAAAAAAACTTTTAAATATTATAAAATAATAATTAAATTTAATAATATATTTCATGTAAACTTAAAAATAGTAATTAATTTTTATGAGTTTAAATATTATTATATAATATTTTGATAAGTTAAATGATTATTTTATAATAATTTGATAAATTTTAATGATTATTTTATAATAGTTTAAAATTTTAATAATTATGATATAATATTTAAAAAATTACTTATTTAAAAATGTACTTTGATATCTATTTTTTTTATCTAATTAGAAACTTGTTTAATTATTGGTCTAAATTAGTCTGTATGAAAAATGATTTATTTGGACTAAATTAAACTATGACGTTAAATTCAGATATTAATTCAAATAAAAATTTAAATTTAATTGCTTAATTAAACGAAAACATTAAATGTCAAATTAATCTTCAAGACTAAATTTAAGTATCTAATTAGACAAAAATAACCTCGAAGATACAATTATAATTACAACTAAATTCTTTTCCTTTATACTTCTATAATCATATTTACTCTAATTATTCTAAAGTGAGTCGATTCGGATTTCAAATAAAATGAAAATTCATTTCAAAGAATGCTTTGCATCGACGGGAGGTGCAACATTTCTTAATGCCAATACCTTCACGTTTGAAAATCCAAATATTTTACTTATTTTAAGTTCTTGATTAAGCTGATTTCTCGAGTTAATACATTACTAATTTAGGTGGATAAATATTGAAAAATCATTATTTTAATTGATAATGATTATTATAACGATGGTATTTTTGTATTTAGATTATGGAATTAGACGGGCTTAATCAAGATGAACTTCCCTTACAATGAAGCATCTTTGACAATCCCCGGACCTGCAACGTCGTGAAGATTTTTGGTGGATGGCAAACCGGCTATGACATCGGATTCGATACCGCACTAATCTACGCCCCTTATGATCTTGAAGTAACCGTCCTGTTCCGAGTAACACGATCGTCAACATTCGAGCATCGTACAGACGGTTTTCAAACGAGTACGGAGACAAAGTTCGATGGAAAACTTACGTCACCCCAGCTTCTATTCCACTGGTTTGCAAGAAGCTGCAATGGAGGAAAAGATGAAATATCAAGATATTCAATCAAGTATATGATTCTGAGATATTTGACGGAAGATCATAAAAGCCATTCAAACATACCCAATAATCTCGTCCATCATCTGAAGTTCCCCATCGAATTAGCTTAACTGAATGGCCTCCCAAAAAATCGCCTGTCACATGTTTGTAAACTCCCGACTTGTAGTGAGCAAAATCATGTAAAAATCACAAAGAAGCTTATAAAGCTATAATTGCTCGGCCTCTTCATTTTTCTTGAAGTATCCGTGTCCGACGCTCATTGTCAACACATGGATAAGGGGATTCATTTTACTTCAAATACAAAAAACATGGCAGGTTTTTCTTTACCTCATAAACATTGAAGGAGATCTGAACTGGTCCATTCTTATAAATCTCTGCCATGATATCAGCTGGGTTTGAGTTGATCCTATATGCATCGACACTGTAGTGTTTCGATTTATTCCAGAGAAGGTTCCCCTTAACACATTTAGGAGTCGGATATACAGGCTCGCAACCAGAGTGAGAACATCCAATCTCATCAAAGTATGAATCACACTGCAAGATGAAGAATATAATATTAAGGGGCAAATTAAATTAAGCCATAAATTCAGCACTAAATCAGCCTAGATGTACTCTAATACAGAGAAATCACCAGTTTTTTAATGAAACAATCTTATCATTTCATGTTTATTCAGAGCATTTGTTTTTGTTTGAAATGCCTGTGTAACAGTTTTTTTCTACCATATCCGGATAACCCGATTTTAGTACGGGGAGATGACCCCCAAAAACTTTGCAAACTTATACCTATATCCACCACTCACAAACAAATCCAAGTAACGTACTTTCTCAAGGAAGATTGTGCTTGTAAAATGAATACCTCTTCGGAGAACACCACTGCCCACCAAGTATTTCCATGCAGAGAGTCGATAACCTCCATCACAGCCAAGTCCACATTGAAAGCCACAGCACGCAAGTAGATCATTAACAGACAGAGAATGTTCTGTAATGAAGGATTTTGCTAGTTAAAATTAATGTCCACAAACAGTAAATGCTATCTCTTTCTTTCCTTTTTAAAGAAAAAGAAAAACGAGTTCATTTACCAAGCCAAAATGTGTACAGAAACGATCAGATAGTGCTTCAACAGCACCTAACGCCAAGAACCACAGTGACCCTAAAGCATAAGCACAGTTGTACATACTAAGAATTTAATTATACAAGAACAAGATATTAAAATTGAGAGATGAAAATGGAGTTAACTTATCTTTAATATAGAAACCAATCCGAGAATTGGTTCAACATATAAAGAAGAAAATCACCATCAGTCCAAATTGTTCAAAAGGTCACAAAATTTGTAAACCAGCACATAACTCACCGAGAATTCTTCCGATTGATCTACATTTTGGCCAAGCTGTTCTAGCATCGAAAGTAGTTGGTAATTTCAAGGATTTGTCATGAGTTACCACAGGAATGCCCACAAGTTCTTTCTTAGGTGTTGGTTTGACTCCAAAAAGGTGCTTAAACTCACCAACCTAAGCATCAAAACAACAAATTTGGACTAGTAAGAATAGAGAAATAACGGCATAAACGAGAAAGATCAGTGATGAGGTCCAAAGTTGCGAAATTACAGTGTAATTAGAAAACCTTGGATTCAGGGCAGCTTCCCATCCAGGCTTGGGGTTTTCATTGACTTGTTTTACAATTGAATCCTACATGATCATGGCGAGAGTAAACAATCAATGGCTATCTACTTAACAATTGAAACTCCCTTTTTTCTCTAAAGGCATCAACCCGATAAAATACTTGAATGATCTGAGAGTTAAGCTTGAGTTCTGAAAGTTGTTCCACAGCAGTCACCTGCCGATAATAAAGCATCAATTAAGGTCAAATTACAAACCCTAGGGGATGAAACTATAACAATCACATCAATGGTTTATCTAGCAAACAATGATGGCAGCCATACGTATAAAGCAAATCTACCAGCAGTCAAATAAACTCCCCTGAAGTCTCTCATTGAGAAAACCAGCTTTTGTTCATTTTATATTGAACTAGTTTATTTCTTTGAATCAAACACATGGTGAACTAAGAAAAAAAAAATAGTCTTTTCACCACTATTGAAACTCTATCTGGCAGAACATGGGTTCTAGATATTGTTACCAGTTATCAAAATCAAAACGGTACCAAACTACACTCATATATACCCCAAACAAAACAAAAAAAGAAGAAGAAAAGTCGGACTCAGATTAAGAAAAGGAAAGAGAGATCATAAAATACCTTTGGGTGAACCATGGAGAGAAGCAACAAAAAGGTAGCCAAAAAAAAGGGGGAAGCCATATCCTTCGTTTCAAAAGAAAAGGAGAAAAGAGATACTGAGGATTACAAGGGTCCTATTGCTTGAGAGCATACCTTTTTATTAGGATTGTTAGCAAAACGACAGAGGAGTTTAAATGGTAAATCAGACATAAAAAAAAGCTTAAAATGGTAATGACATACCAGCCTTTGGAGGTTCAATATCATAAACTTTGACAGGAGATTCCACATTATTGCGTAATTTATGACTTTTCATATAATTAATATTAGCTGGCCGTTTAAATTCAGTGTCATCTTCAACAGAGGTTTCAACATCAGAAGCTTTACTTCGAGGTTGAGATGAGGAATCAGCAGATTCTGAGTCCATTCTCTACCACTCAAACTCTATCAAAGTTACAGCTGTAATCTGGACAAATGACAGAACACTAGAACTAAGTAAAAATCGCATAACATAATCATCAATGAGTAGCAATACCGATTCAAGCAATCAATCCAAAATTAAACCAAGAAAAAAAACATGCATTTCGGTTACCGGAACCAAAAAAAATATTCCTCATTCTCACAACATTGTCATTTTGCTTTAGGAAGCAAGAAAAATTCAATGGAATCAAAGAAGTTTGAAATCCTCTCCAACAGATTTCCAGCAATGGAAACATCAAAATACCAGATTTTTAACAGTTATCATTGGCAACTACTATTGAAGCTTAATGAATTTCAGTCCATTTTAAAAAAACTACTGTTGAATATAAGTGTTCCAAAATGCAATTGTTTTCGTTATATGTATAAATTTGATGACTCGCAATTTTTTCATTGCTCTTGGGAAACCAACATTTCAAATCCAAAATGAAATCGTTTTCGCTATACGTATAAATTTGATGAATCGCTACTTTTGCATTGCTCTTTTGGGAAACCAAAATTTCAAATCCAAAATGAAATTGTTTTCTTTATGTGTATGAATCTAATTCGACAATGAATTGAAATGCAATTTGTAAAAGATTAGATGGAAACAAAACTTGAATAACTTTAAACAAACGACATCCAAAAACGTTCATGAATTTAGCATTAACAAATTCAATTCAGTTTAGCGGAATTTAATCTTGAAAAAGTAAACTTTACCAGAATTCGGATCCTATATACGCTGCAATTGTTGAAGGTGAGCAATATCTTTTACTGTTTATTTGACTTGATTCGCTTGCGACGAAGCTCATGTCCTCAATTGAAAATAATAAATAAGAAGAAAGAAAAAATGGGCCTCGCGGGTCAGAAATTAACCGCCAATTTAGTAATTATGCTCGGTGATGGATTAACGATTATATCAACGGTCGAAAGCTCCATCCTTTTAGGAACATCGAACCGGGTTTGGGCTGCTTTTAGATGACAATCATGAATCCATAAATTAATTATTTTGTTTAAAATATAAAATAGATATGAAAGATATCGTAATTATATTAAATATATATAATTTTAATAACGGTTATTTTTTTCTTTTATTATTTTTCTTACTTTTTGTGTAATTTTATAACTTTTCGTTTAACTTTAGTGCCGAAGCTGCCTAATTCTTGTTTGCTAAGAAATAAAGGCCCATTTTTTGTTGCTATGTGGTTTATGAAACCATTACAAAGGTTCTGGTTTTCAGGCTTGTTGATTACTTCTCTGATTTGGTTGCTCTCAATCAATCAGGTTTTGTAAAGGGTAAGAGCATAATCGACTATATTTTACTTGTTTAAGAATTTGTGAGGGACTATGGCAGGAGTAGCTTTCTCCCATTTATGTCATAAAGGTGGACTTATATATGACATTTGACTCCCTCAGTTGAGATTTTATTTTGGATGTGTTGGATGCTTTGGGATTGGTTGTGAAGTTTAGGGACTAAATTATGGCATGTATCATTGATTCTAGGTTCTTCATCTCTTTTAATGGCAGTTTGGTTGTACATTTCAGAAGAGGGGTGTAAGGCCAGAAGATCTTTTTTCCCCTTACCTTTTTGTGCTCGTCAAGAATGTCTTTACTGGGTTGTTGAATGAAGCTATGAACCTAGGGGTGTTTAATTATCATCCTAAGTGTAAAAATGTTGGATTGATTCATTTGTTCTTTGCAAATGGTATTCTAATCTTTTGTAAAGGCACTCTTGATTCTATCTTAGGAGTAAAGTGTATGCTTGGGAAGTCTTATGAGTTTTCAGGGTTGAGACTTAATGCTGCAAAATCTGAATTGTTTACTTCAGGTGTTCCAGCTGATCAATTGGGGCTTATACAGACTGTGACTGGATTCCAGCTTGGGATGTTGCCTATAAGGTACTTGGGGTGCCTTTTACCCCATATAAGTTGGCAATTAAGAACTGTGACAGCCTGGTGGAGAAAGTGATGGCAAAGCTGGGACAGTGGTCAAACAGGTTCCTCGGTTATGCTGGAAGGTTACAGCTCATTGGAGCTATGCTGTTTAATGTGACAGATTTTTGGTGCAAGCAACTTGTGTTGCCTACTGCAGTGGTTGAACGTGTCGAGCAGATGTGTGCTAGCTTTTTCTGGAAAGGCAAAGATGTCCCTGCTAGGGGGGCCAAAGTGAGTTGGGATAGTGTTTGTTCCTAAATATGAAGGGGGCTGGGAATCAAGAGCTTGAAGTGCTGAAATAAGGCCAGTATGCTTACCTTATTGAAGAATATCCTTGTTGGTGGCTTGGGTTCGAGAGTACATATTTAATGGTGTAGATGTTTGGCAAGTGGTCAACAAATCAAACTTCCGTTGGGGTTTAAGGAAAATTCTGAAGATGAGAAGTGAGGTTCATAGTCTATTTGTTGCTGCTAACTGGTCGATTATGCAAACTAGGTGGTTTTGGAATGAGAGAAGGGATAAAAGGGAGAAGGTTGAGTGACACAGATTGCTGTGATTTTCAATGAACATCCCTAAACATTCTATCATTGGCTGGATGGCAATCCCAGATAGGTTGCCCATTGCGGACAGAATGCTTAGGATGGACATTCTTGTTGATGACCTTTGTAGGAATTGTGGGTGCATGCAGGAGACCAAGAATTATATTTTCTTCGAGTGTGCTTATACGAGGGAAGAATGTAGGGTCATTCTCAAGCTGTGCACTCTTCATCGTAAGGTGAGAAATTGGGATGGTGAGGTAGCCTGGGCTGTGATAGTTTTGAAAGTCAAATCCTTAATTGTTTTCATCCTTAAAGTTGCTTGGTGTGCTTATGTTTTCTACATATGGGAGGAGAGGAACTTCAGGATGTTTAGGGGGACGATTAGGTGTATAAGGGACATTGTTGGTTGTATCATGGATGCTGTTAGAATTAAAATGCATAGAAAAGTAGTTAAGAGCGATCCTGTCTGGTTTTTTATACTGCTTGGGGGATTCAAATTTAATTCCTCGTTTGTGTTGTTTGTATAGTAGGTTTGTAACATGTTGTTTCTCCTTGGCAAAGAAATTCATCCAAAAAAAAGATTACACTTGTCCCAATTATTAAAAAATTGAGTCGATTTGAATTCCAAAGAAAAATAAATTTTCTCAACACTTCTTACCCCTAAAGTTACTGACAAAGAATGCTTTGAGGTGAAGTGGCATGCACCGTTTCTTATTGCCAATCTCATCATTCCCGTAAAATGCATTTTACAGGTGATAATATTAACCAAGCAGTGCATTTTGTGTTCATTAAATTTAGTTTTCAATTGTACCTTTTAAAGAATGCTATATGCACTTATTTTAAATATTTTATTAAAACGATTACCATTTTAGAAACATAAATACTGAAAAATCATTATTTAAATGGAAATAATTATTATTACAATAATAGTTTTAACTTATGATATTAGGCAGGCCTAATCAAGATGAACTTCTCTTGCTATGAAGCATCTTTGACAATTCCCGGATCTCAATTGCCACCCTCATTAACAAGATTTTTGGGGGATGGCACACCGGCAATGGCATCGGATTCGATACCGCACTCATCTACGCCCCTTACGATCTTGAAGTAACCATCCTGTTCCGAGTAACACGATAGTCAACATTTGAGCATGGTAAAGACAGTTTTTAAATGAGTACGGAGACAAAGTTAGATGGAAAACTTACATCACCCCAGCTTCTGTTCCACTCGTTTGCAAGAAGCTGGAATGGAGGAAAAGATGAAATATCAAGATATGCAATCAAATAATGATTCTGAGATATTTGGCTGAAGATAAAAGCCATTCAAACATACCCAATAATCTTGTCCATCATCCGAAGTTCCCCATCCAATCAGCTTAACAGAATGGCCTCCCAAAGAACCGCCCGTCACATGTTTGTAAACTCCGGACTTGTAGTGAGCAAAATCCTGTAAAAAGCACGAAGAAGCTTAGAATATAAAACCTTGTTCTCGGACTCTTCATTTTTTGGAAATGTATTGTCCGACACACATTTCCCATGCATGGGATTCACGCCAAGCAAACCACTTTGGAATTGTTCACCAAGAGCAGCAGGAAACTCAACAAGAAAAGTTCTTTACCTCATAAACAGTGAAGGAGACCTGAACTGGTCCATTCTTATAAACCTCTGCCATGATATCATTTTGATTTGACTCGATCCTATATGCATAGGAACTGTAGTGTATCGATTTATCCCAGAGAAGGCTTCCATCAACACACTTTGTCACACAACTGGGAGTCGAGTATACAGGGCAACCAGGGTGAGAGCAACCAATGTTATCAAAGTATGGATCACACTGCAAGATGGAGAATATAAGATTAAAGAGCAAATTAAGTTGAGCTATAATTTTAGCACTAAATCATGCTAGATGTCCTCTAATACAGAGAAATCACCAGTTTTTTTAATGAAACAATCTTATCATTTCATGTTTACTCCGGGTATTTGTCTTTGATTGAAATACCTGTGACCAACAGTTTTTTCCTACCATATCCGGATAACCGGACATGAGCATGGGGATAGCACCCCCCAAAACATTGCAAACACCACTCACAAACAAGTCCAAGGAACATACTTTCTCAAGGAAGATTATGCTTGCAAAAATGAATACCTCTTCAGTGACAACACCACTGCCAATCAAGTATTGCCATGCATAGAACGGATACCCTCCACCACAACCATCTCCACAGTCAGAGCCACAGCATGCAAGTAGATCATTAACAGACAGAGAAACGTTCTGCAATGAAAGATTTTGCAAGTAAAATTCAATATTAATAAACTGTAAATGCTCTCTCTTTTTCTTTCTTTCTTTCTTTTTTAAGGAGAAAGAAAAAAATGTGTTTCATTTACCAAGCCAAAATGGACACAGAATCGATCAGATAGTGCTTGAACAGCACCAAAAGCCCAGCAAGAACCACAGTGACCCTAAAGCATAAGCACAGCTAAACGTACTAAGAATTTGATTACAAAAGAACAAGATATTAAAGTTGAGAGAAATGAAAATGGAGTTACCTGATCTTTAATATAGAAATCGATCCAAGAATTGGTTCAACACATAAAGAATAAAATCATCAGTCCAATTTGTTAAAAACGGTCACAAAAGTTTTATAAACCAGCACATAACTCACCGAGAATTATTCCGATTGTGCTACATTGTGGCCAAGCTGTTCTGGCATCAAAAGTAGTTGGCAAATTCAAGGATTTGTCATGAGTTACCACAGGAATGCCCAGAAGTTCTTTCTTAGGTGTTGGTTTGACTCCAAGAAGGTGCTTAAACTCACCAACCTATGCATCAAAACAAAAAATTTGGACTGGTAAGGTTAGAGAAATAACAACATAAACGACAAAGATTAGTGAAGAGGTCCAAAGTTGCTGAATTACAGTGTAATTAGAAAACCTCGGATTCAGGGCAGCTTCCCATCCTGCCTTGGGGTTTTCATTGACTTGTTTTACAACTGAATCCTACATGATCAAGGTGAGAGTACAATCAATGGCTATCTGTTTAACAATGGAAACTCCCTTTTTTCCCCTAAAGGCATCAACCTGAGAAAATACCTGCATGATCCGAGAGTTAAGCTCGACATCTGAAAGTTGTTCCACAGCAGTCACCTGCGGATAATACAGCATCAACTAAGGTCAAATTGCAAACCTTGGGGGATGAACTAGAACAATCAAATCAATGGTTTATCTAGCAAATCAATGATGGCGGCCATACGTATAAAGCAAATATACCAGCAGTCAAATAAACTCCCCTGAAGTCTCTCATTGAGAAAACCAGTTTTTGTTCATTTTATATTGAACTAGTTTATTCCTTTGCATCAAAGACAAGGTGAACTAAGAAAAAGAATAGTCTTTTCACCACTATTGAAACTCGATCTGGAAGAACATGGGTTCTAGATATTGTTACCAGATATCAAAATCAAAACGGTACCAAATATACACACATATATAATATACCCCAAACAAAACAAAACAAAACAAAAATCAAAATCAAAATCAAAACGAAAGAGAGACCAGAAAATACCTTTGGGTGAACCATGGAGAGAAGCAACAGAAAGGTAGCCAAAAACAACAGGGGGGAAGCCATATCCTTCGTTTCAAAAGTAAAGGAGAAAGGAGATGCTGAGGATTACAAGGGTCCTACTGCTTGAGAGCATCCCTTTTTATTAAGATTGTTAACAAAACGACAAAGGAGCTTATATGGTAAGTCAAACCCAAAAAAGAGCTTAAAATGGTAATGACAACATCAGTCTTTGGAGGTTCAATATTATAAACTTTGACAGGAGGTTCCACATCGTTGCCCAATGAATGACTTTCCATATCACTAATCTTAGCTGGCTTATTAACTTCAGTGTCGTCTTCTGCAGAGGTTTCAACATCAGAAGCTTTAGTTTGAGGTTGAGATGAGGAATCAGCAGATTCTAAGTCCATTCTACAACTCAAATGAAATCAAAGTAACACCTGGAATCTGGAAAAAGGACAAAACTCTAAACCGAGTAAAAATGGCAAATCTATTCATCAATGAGTTGCAATGCCGATTCAAGCAATTAATCCAAAACTAAACCAAGAGAAAAGCATGCATTTCGTTTACCAAAACCAAAAAAAAATCTTCATTCTCACAGCATTGTCATTTTGCTTTAGGAAGCAAAAAATTCAATGGAATCAAAGAAGTTTGAAATCCTCTCTGACAAATTTCCAGGGATGAAACCATCAAAATAACACATTTTTGAACGGTTATCATTGGCAACTGCTATTGATGCTTAATGAATCTCAGTCCAAATTAAGGAAAAAAAACTACTATAGAAGATAACTGTTCTAAAATGCAATTGTTTTCTTCATATATATAAATTTGATGAACCGCTACTTCTGCATTGCTGTTTTGGGAAGCCAAATTTTCGAATTCAAATTCAATATGAAATTGTTTTCTTTATATGTATAAATTCGATGAATCGCTAGTTCTGCATTGCGCTTTTGGGAATCCCAAATCCAAAATGAAACTGTTTTCTTTATGTATATAAATCTAAGCACCGGCACATCCTAATTCGACAGTGAATTGAAATACGATATCTAAAAGACTAGATCTGAAAACAAAGCTTGAGTTAAACAAACAAAATCCAAAAAAGTTCATGAATTTCGCATTAACAAATGCAATTAAGATTAGTAGCATTTGATTTTGATAAAGAAAACTTTACCAGAATGCGAATCCTGTATCGCTGCAATTGTTGAAGATGAGCAAGATCTTTTACTGTTTATTTGATTTGATTCGCTTGCGCCGAAGCTCATGTCCGCAATTGGAAATGACAAAGAAGAAGAAGAAGAAGAAGATAGAAAAACAAATGGGCCTCGCGGGTTAGAAATTAACCGCTAAAATAGTACTTATGCTCGATAATGGGTTAACGATTATTACAACGGCCGAAAGCTCCATCATTTTCTACAAACCTCAGCCCGAGGAACAACGAACATTGTCGTTGGGGCAACGGGTTTAAAAAAAATTGGAGAATTAAATTTTAGGATTTATGCTGTTTGTTATAATACACTAACATGTCAAGCCAAAAGTTTAAAGTTGAGCAACCAATCTCGTAAATTTGATAATGTCGATTGATCTCAACGATGAAAATAAAAATTTATTTTCTCTTAAAATTTAAATTTAAATAATTATGTCTAAAGAGTGTATATACATTATCAATGATTAAAATATTAATTATTAAGAAAGATTTTAAACAAATATTATCGTATAATAATCTTTTATTATTTAAAAATAATTATAATAATGGTTAACTTTTTATTTAGTTTAAATATATATTTAAACTCTGATTATATCTTTTTTATGGTGGTATTTAAAGAATTTTGTTAAAGTCTTTTTTGTTGATATATCTAGGATACTTATAAGTTGTATCAAATGTTTGTTATCAAGTTAGTATTCCAACTTTAATTTTTTTTCTATTATTTTAATATTTTTATCAATTTTAATTTTTGATGATTTAATAACATAAGATTATATTAAATTTATTAAGTAATCTCAGTGGTTAAAAGGAGTGTTATTCTCTCTAAAAGTCATGATTTTAATCAAATTACGTTTATAAGTGTGTGTACTTTATCGATAGTTAAAGAAAATCACCCTAGACTATTAAATTTTTTTAAAATTGTATCATATGCTAATAATAATGTTTTTTTAAAATATAATAAATTATAAAAAATAATAAAATATTTAAAATAAAAATGAATCAAAATCAATCGACTAATCTTACCAATTTTTCTCTAATTGACTAATATGATTTTACTCATTTATTTATTTTATTCAAACCTTCAATATGCTTTTCATTTTAGCATTGAATAAAATTTAATATTTTAAATATTATTACAATATCTAAAGATTATGATGCACAACATATCTACATACAGCATGATGTTCTTGCAGGGCGAGCATCGCACTTGAAACCCCAAAAGTGGAAACAAAGATAAACAGTTCATTCACTAATACATTATTACATTAGGTAGCCCTGTCTAGATGAGCATTCTCTTAGAACGAAGCATCTTCGACTATTTCTGTATATGCAACCTCGTGAACGAGGTTTTTGGTGGATGGCAACCCGGCAACAACATCAGATTCGATGCCACACTCGTCTACGCCCCTTATGATCTTGAAGTAACCATCCTGCAACGAGAAATAAGATAGTCGAATGCTTAAGCATCATAATAAAAGGGTTTTAAACTAATATGGAGACGAAGTTTGATGGAAAACATACATCACCCCAGCCTCTATTCCACTGGTTTGCAAGAAGCTGCAATGGAGGAAAAGGTAAAACATCGAAATATTAACTCGAATCGGTATACGATTCTAAGATATTAGCCTAAAGATAAAAGCCATTCAAATATACCCAGTAATCTTCTCCATCATCTGAAGTTCCCCATCCAATCAGCTTAACTGCATGGCCTCCCATAATGCCTCCCGTCACATGTTTGTAAACTCCCGACTTGTAGTGAGCAAAATCCTGTAAAAAGCACGAAGAAGCTTAGAATCTAAAACTATGTTTGCTCGGCCTCTTCGTTTTTCTTATCCATGTCTGAGGCTCATTTTCAACGCATGGATATGGGGATTCATTTTTCGTCAAACTACTTTGAAATTGCTTATCAGGAGGAGCAGGAAACTCAATAAGAAAAGCAACGAGTTCTTTCTTTACCTCATAAACAGTGAAGGCGACCTCAACCGGTCCGTTCTTGTAAATCTCTGCCATGATATCAGCTGGATTCGAGTTGATCCTATATGGGCGAACACTGTAGTGTTTTGATCGCTTCCAGAGAAGGTTTCCCTTAACACACTTTTTAACACATCTGGGAGTCGGATATGCAGGCTCGCAACCGGGGTGAGAACAACCAACGTCATCGAAGTATGGATCACACTGCAAAGTAAAGAAAATAAGATTAACGGGCAAATTAAGGTAAGCTATTATTTTAGTACTAAACGACGATAGATGTCCAGAAGTTTTAATCTAATACAGAGAAATCACCACTCATAAACAAGTTCGAGTAATGTAGTTTCCTAACATTATACTTGTAAATTTCAATACCTCTTCCGTGACAACACCACGGCGCGCAAAGTATCTCCATGCAGAGATCGGATACCCTCCATTACAACCACTTCCACATAGAAAGCCACAGCAAGCAATGACATCATTAGCGGACAGAGATATGTTCTGTATAGAAAGATTTTGCAAGCAAAAATTAATGTCCATTATTTATAAATGTTATCTATTTGTTTCAAAAAAATGAAAAAGCAAGTCTCATTTACCATGTCAAAATGGATACAGAACCGATCAGATAGCGCTTCAACAGCACCGAAAGCCCAGCAAGAACCACAGTGACCCTAAAGCAAAAGCACAGCTAAACATACTAAGAATTTAATTATACAAGAACAAGATATTAAAATTGAGGGAAATGAGAATAGAGTTACCTGATCTTTAATATCGAATTTGATCCAACAAACAATTCATCATATAAAGAAGAAACGTCAACAATCCAATTTGTTCAAAGTCGCAAAAAAATAATAAACCAAGTTCAAGACAAAACTCACCGAGAATTCTTCCTATTGTACTACACTGTGGCCAAGCTGTTCTAGCATCAAAAGTAGTCGGCAACCTCAAGGATTTGTCATGAGTTACGACGGGAACTCCCAGAAGTTCTTTCTTAGGTGTTGGTTTGACTCCAAGAAGGTGCTTAAACTCACCAACCTTTGCATCAGAACACAAATTTGGAAATAATAAGCATACCCAAATAGCGACATAAGCGGGAAAGAACGGTGAAAAGGCCCAGGAATTTGCCGACTTACGGTGTAATTAGAAAATCTAGGATTCAGGGCAGCTTCCCACCTGGCTTTGGGGTTTTCATTCACTTGTTTTACAATTGAATCCTACAAGATCATGTCAGAGTAAAAAATCAATGGCGCTCCATATAACAAATGAAACCATTTTCTCTTCTTAAACACATCGAACCGAGATAATACCTGAAGGATTCGAGAGTTAAGCTTGACTTCTGAAAGCTGTTCCACAGCAATCACCTGCTGAAAATACAGTGTCAACTAAGTTCAAATTGCAACTTCGGGGGCTGAACTATACCAATATAATCGAATAGTTCATCAGCAGCCAATAAGCTCCCCTGAATTCTCCCGTTAAGGAAACAAATTTTATTTTCTGTTTATATTGAATTAGTTTATATCCTTTCATCAAGCACATGGTAAGCTAGGACAAAAACAAAACAATCATCTTTTCAACAATTTCAGCTTAAACAAGTCAACCATTAAAGAGTTCCAATCTGAAGTAAATAAGCTCCTCTGAAGTCTCTCGTTGAGGAAAAAACATTTCTTTTCAGTTTCTATCTTTGCATCAAAGACAAAAATTACTCGCCTTTTCACCACTATCAGCTCAAAGAAGTCAACAGTTGAAGAGTTTCGATCTAAGAGATGGAAACCAATCCGGTAGATTCTTAGATGTTATTACCAATTATCAGAGTCAAAACAGTATCAAATCGGACCCAATTTAAGAAAACGAAAGAAAAATCGGAAATTTACCTTGGGGTGAACCATGAAGAGGAGCAACAAAAAGGTAGAAGAAAACAACAGGGGGAAAGCCATATCCTTCATCTCCAAATTAAAGGGCAAAAAGAGATTGGGGATCACAAGGCCTACTGCTTGGGAGCTTCCTCTTTTTGTTAAATATTGTTCAGAAAACAACAAAGGAGCTTAAATGGAGAAACTTCAAAAAAGTCCCATACTAGACGGAATCATTGCGTGTTGGGGGTATTAATTATTGGTTTGTTTTTGGACTTTAAAGCGGCTGTGGCGTCGAAATGATGGAAATTGTGACACCCATTATCGTGGCATTTTAGCTATCCGCCATTGTTAATTCTATCTAATAAGATATTCTTTTCTTCCAATTATCAATTTATCTTATCCTATTTTAATGTTGTGTATAAAAAAATACATGTGTAGCTAACAACTGCTTTTGGTTGGTGGCTAATGTTATTAACTTATTTTAATTATTTATAAGATAAAGTACATAAATGATTTATCGATTATAGAGTATTATTTTATTAAATTTATTTATTATTAAAAGTAATAAAATAGTCCTTCGATTATGGAATATTGCTTTGTTGAGTTTTTCGATTATCAAAAGTTACAAAATGGTCACCTAATTATTCATTATGTTCCAAATCTTTCATTTTCTCTTAAAAAATGACGGTTGTCTATGTTAGATATGATAATTGAGATGTGATAATCATTTGAAATTTTGGGATTATATTTTATCATATCACAAAAAGTAAGTTAACGTTCAGCTCAGAATTTTGTTAATATCTTAACGGAAAAGAATGAGTTTGTAGCATAATGAATAGTTTAATGATCATTTTGTAACTTTTGATAACCGATGGCCTCAATGAAGTAACACTCTATAATTACAAAATTATTTTATAACTTTTAATAATAGATAAATTTAATAAAATAGTATTCTATTGTCGGGATCATTCTTGTGTGTTACCCTTATTTATAATAGAAGAAATAAACTAAATAATTTTTGATAATTTGAAAATATTATTTTTTTATAAAATATTTTCTTATAATCGATCCATTGCGAGTCTAAAATCTAATTAACTAATATAAGCAAACTTTAGCCGCGCAAATTCATCCTTCCCCTTCTCCTATTTTTTATTTTTATTTTTTATTCATCAAATTGTTTTAAAAAATAATCTTTAGTTTTTCTATTATCGTTCTTAATTTTAACTTATACATTAAAATTTAGAGTAGAGAATGCGAATGGTATTGTACTATTTTATTAAGTCATCCAATTATTAAAAGTTATAAAATAATTTTTCGATTATAAAGTGTTGCATTGTTGAGTTCCTCAACTATAAAAAGTTACAAAATGATCATTAGACTATTTATTATATTCTAAACTCGTCCTTTTTCGTTAAAAATTGAACGATATTCTGAGTTGAACGTTAACTTGTTGACCGTGATGTGATAAAATTTGATTCCAAAATCTCAAACGACTATCATATCTCAATCATCATGTTAACATCCAGCTTAAACAACCAATAATTTTTTAATAGAAAATGACGAGTTTAAAACATAATGAATAATCAAGTGACTATTTTATGACTTTTAATAGTCGATAAACTTAATAAAATAGTATCTTATAATGAGGACCATTTGGGTTCTTTACCCTAAAATTTATAAAAACATGCTATCAACGTTTCTGTTTTCCCATTAAGTTATCTTACAATTTCTCCCAACTGTAGTAGTTGACTTTCCAAAGTAAAATTAGTTTAACATTGAATATTAAAGTATTTTGAGAAGTGCTTTTTAATTATTTAACTTCAAATCAAGTATTTAATATTATTATTAAAAATATTTTTTTTAGATAAATTACACTTTGACATTATCTCCCGTTAATAAGATATCAACCAAAAGTATTTTCCAAAGTTGATCCTTCATAAACAATGGGCATCAAAAGGGTTATGAATGTTTTTAGAGGTAATAAAGTTGATTGAGCTCACACATAATTATTTCTGTATTAGAGATAATTTTCTGGGCAGAAGAGATTATTAATAGTTTAGTTGTTGCATAAAACTAGTTTTTTTATTAAAAATTATAAAGGAAGAGAGAAAAGAAAAGAAGAGTTCAATCCAATACTGTTTTCCTCATTGACATGCTTACTCTTGATGAATCCAATTAAGGCACCAACATGACAATGATTAGAGCAATTACATTATTAATCATTGCAGTTATTATTAATGACTCCATCGTTATTCATACGCAGAGATTAAAGGGTCTAGCCAATTGTAGGAGTATACACAACCAGCCCCTTTTCATCGACCCAAATCCGGACCCTATTGGTCCTGTAGTCCAAAGTCATCGGAGATCCATCCCGCCCCACCGTGACTTTCAGATTAGGATTCTCGCTTTCGATCGTCTTCTTCGCGCTCTCTCCATCTTCGCCCACCAACTCCGGCCACAACTTCTTCTCTGTTCTCAAATTCGAAGGACTCATTACTCAAACTCAATTAAACTGAATCCCTTCCAGAGAAGAAAAAAAAAGCAACACATAAACTGCTCAATACTTACCTGCAGATGCAGTTGCAGTTGCAGTTGCAGCAGACTCAGACATATTGCTTTCTTTTTCACTTTCTCTCCTCCGGAGCTGATTGATTGGATCGGTGAGTGAGTTCGGACTTCACTGGTAGTCTTTAAATAGACTTGGATTTGGTAATTTGGAAAGCGCACAAAATAAGGAAAAATATTAAACATATACATAGTGGAGTTGATGGTCCCGACAGCTGGCCGATATCTTTTAATACTCGTAAAAATATCGCCACCGTACCTTTTGTCCATGCTGCTTTTACATGATTGGTTTTTCTTAAATTACAAAAATATACTCATTAAATGTTGTTAAATTATTATTTTTTATCCGTTAATTTTATTAAAAATAAAGCTTTATAATCATAAACTTAAACTAAACACATAATAATAAAGGTAATTTTTTACACATGAAAAAATTAATTACTTGAGATCACAAAGATCATACAAAGAAAATATTAAAAAATATAGTCAAATAAATTTGGATAAAAATTAGATACGAACAGATATGATTTCATCGACAAAATAACTACAAAAGGGGATAAAACTATTAAAAGACAATCGACAAATCGTAAACAATTGAGCGACATTAAAATACTATCCACAACGTAAATCGTGTATCTATATTTAATCCGAGGGTCAAAGCATGTAAGATTATCATGATAACAAATAAAGCGTTATCTTGATCAGTTGTGACGATGTCAAATCCAAACATAAAAAAAGAATAAATGAAAATAACGGTCGAATGATAAAAAAACATGTCATAAAAACAAAGAAAAACATATTATAAAAGCATAAGAATATATGTCATAAAGACATCATTATTAAAAATAAAAAACAAATATACACTATAATAAAACAAAGAAAAAACAATGAATATCGGTGATCGACGATTAACACTAAGATTAAAGTCATCATCGTTCTGAAAGATGAAAAAGAAAAAAAAAGACTAACTATGACTAAAGGAAAAGTTATTTATTGAATTTTTAAAAATTATAATATGTATATTAAATATTAAATTTTGTTATAAAATACATATAATGCACTAATTGTTAATTATCGTTAGATGAGATAATGCTAGGGAATATTTCCATTAACCCTTTAATTGTTTGTTTTTATAAACTTTTTAATATTTTAAATAATAGTTTTAAAATAAAAAATTTTATAATTTGTTTTTAAGATTATAATTTATAAAATTTTAAAATAAAATAAAAGAATTCAACCATTATAAAGTTCTACTTTTCCCAACATCAAAATATAGCGTATTGATATTTAAGATATGATAAAGTTAAAAGTGATGGAATGCGAATCAATTTGCACGTTCATAAAAGTGTGTGCCGTTGCATTGGGTGAACATATTCCCTTTCATCCAACCCAAAAATGGGGTATTTTGATTTAATAACGAAATTAAAAAACTAACATCAACTTGAAATATTTTGAACATGCCTTCACAATGAAACCGAATATGGACGAACTACCTATCGGAAATGAAGAAATAGAGAATCGAAATTCCGGCGGAACTAGAAAAGAAATACATGTATAACTTGACCTGTTGCGATAAGTGTTGAATTTGTATGTACAAAACGCCTGATAAGACCATCGTGTATCTGTAGCATCATTAACTGTTTTGCTCCGGGATATTCGTCATTGGTTTTTCATCATCGGGGAGTTCAGGGGGTGCATCGGTTGATCGAGTGCGTTCCGATGGGATACTGATATCCGAATGTGGGTCAAAATCCATCTGTATGATGTACAGATTAATTGATCAGATGACACAGAGCAGAGTGACAGCCGGAGAAATCGGTTTCAATATCAGTCGGACTTCGGTTATATTATCGAGCCTTATATAATACACAACTATCGAAACCTAAACCATGTAAGAAGAGCTACACAATGTTAACCATTGTGAACATGTCAATACCATTAGGTTGCATAACAGTACCGTATGATAAGAGATTCACCTAGGAGGGAATTTGCTATCGGCATGAGCTTCGACTCGAAGCCACCACACCAAAACTCGACGTCCGCAGCTTCCGAGTGGTTCCATCATCGAATGGTCTTTAATCAAACCCAACGGATTGTCGATATCACCATCCAACGTATCGATATCCTTGATCCAATCCGGGTTTTCTCCCCCATCTTTCCAAAGCAACCTCGAATTCAAAACAAATCCGGACCACTCGAACTTCCTAGGTGACACGGTTGCTCTATCACCAATATGAACACCAGTTTTCCCTGCATGCCATCCGATCAACATGCCGGGTGCGTTACAGATCGGTCCTTGAACCGGAAATAGATAATTGTCCTCTTCATTGTTCTTTCGGTCAGCCGTCTCATCGGCATTAGCCGTCTTTACAAGCATTCCAATTGAAACTGCCCCAAACCATTTCAAGTTTTGGATTTCATCGAACAATTCCATGTTATGCACATTACTATCATCAGCAAACATAACAATTCCATCCAATTTCATGTCTCTTACTATTCTTCTCCAGAATAAACACAGAAATTGAATTAATTCTAAATTTCTAATAACCTTAATTCCAAAATGCACAAATTAAAAATTAAATAAACGATTTACCTTAAAGCACGAAGGCTCATTTGGGACTCCTATTCGGCTCGTTCGTCCCAGGAATTGGGCATCCGCTGATTGAACCCGGCATGGATGGTTTGCAAACCGGATTTCGCTATGAGCTACGCCATTTCGTTGCTGACTCCGCCGGCTTCCACCACGATCCAAACCAGGCTGTACGGGACCAGCATTAACGAGTGCATCAAGCGGTTTTCCCGGTTATCGACTCTCGGGTGTATACGAGAGTGAGAAGGAAAGCTATGGTGAAGAAGGAAATGAAAGCGAGAAGCCATAACTTGCTGGAACTTCCTTGTTTTTGGATGTAAGGATGGAGGAGAATTAGCTTGGTATTGCTGGTATTGTTCTTCATTTTTTTAACGAGTTTTCACTTGAAAATCTGAAAAATGTTTGATTTAAACAAAAAGATGTACATAAGGTAACATCATGGTGGTTCAGATAACCTAATATTAAATATTCTAGAAACCAAACTTTACCTTAAAAGGCCATCTTTTAAAAGCTGTTGGCTTTGTTTCCATGCAATTTCTATACGTTGGTTCGGTATTTTTTTATGTACACGTAGGGCGAAGTTAAAAATTAGGTAAAATGATATCCCAAGTCCCGTACTTTAAAAAAGGTTCATGTAAAAAAAATCTAATTTAATCTTTTTTATCAACGTTTTTGTTATTGACCAACAATTTTGTCAATCCTCGTTAACATGACATACCAAACAGATCAACACCCTCAATTTAATGCAGTGTTTTGAAAATCGGATCGGACCAGTCGGTTCATCCGGGAACCGTTGTCTAATTTGGTTCAATCTAGACCGGTTGAATCGTTACTAGTGAACCGGCCGGAACCGTTGAACCGTTCAAACCGGTCCGACTGAAAACCAGGAAAAACCGGAAAAAACCGCCAATTTTATTTTATTTTTTTAAAATTAAACCAAACGACGTCGTTTGTTAAACAAGCCAAGTCGAACTCGAGTATTGCTGAGCTCGACTTGAACTTGAAAAATTTAAAAGTAAGCTCAACTCGACTCAAACTCACGAGCTAAAAATTATCAAGTTCAACTCGAAGTCGAAATATAATATTGAAACTTGAACTCGAAAAGGCTTGAACTAAAAAAAAATTAGAAGCTCGATTGAAGCCTAAAATTCGAGCTTGATTGAAGTGAAAGAATAGCCCACTCAATGCTCACCAAAAGGCTCCATGATTTTGAATGTCAAATTACATATATTATTTATAGAAGTTAGTTGGGATGATCTTCTATGTTTCTTAGCTATGTGGAATTGTTTTTAAAAAAAATTAAACCAAACAATATCACTTTATTATGATTTTTTTAGCCCCAAATTTATTTTTTAATTATAGTTATATAATTATATTTATTATTTAATATGTTTTACCTAAATATTATGTTGTAGTTAATTTGAATCATTTTGTTTCACTTGATTTTATGGTTTTTAACTTATATATGTTATGACTTGCTTTGAATATGAATTGTGATATAAAAAATTATTTTTTATTAAATATTTTTGGTATTTTTATTTAATTTTTTAAATAATTATGACGTCGTCCGGTCGGACCGATTGAACCAGTGAACCGGTAGCATGACCGGTTCACTAATCAGTCCGATTCGCTAATCAGTCCGGTTCTAAAAACCATGATTTAATGTTAACCGGATGTTTATTGAGTTTATAAACCAAAACTGAACTAAACTCAAAGCATTAAATGGAAGGCCAAATCAGCATTAAACGGAGGGTGTTGGTCTTCTTGACGTATCATGTCGGTAGAAATAATGAACATGTTGGTATGATAGAAGATGTTGGTTAAAGAGTTAAATTAGATTTTTTTGAGTTGGAGCATCATATTAATAAAAAAATAATACAATAATTATATTAATTTTTTATAAAAAAAAAATAAGGGCTTCGCGTACCCATATATTTAATTTGATCGATAATTTAAACAATCAAATTATAAAATTGACTTGATAATTGCAAAATTAAATTTAAATGATTTTTAGATCGAATTTAATTAAATTAACAATCAAAATCTTAAAGTGTAATTAATAAATTAATTTTGGTGAATAATGGTGAAACAATGTGGTTGGAAGGTGAGGGTTGGGGACTATCGTTTGCGACGCAATAACTAATTACAAGCCAAAAGTCGTTTTTTTCATCAATTTCAGGTTTAGTTTTAAAGAAACCTTTATCAATATAAAATTGGATTTCTTAAATAATTAGTTACCCTTGAAGTTGACCATTCACCTGCTTTCAGATTCCCTTTCGAAGAAACAAGGCATTAAGATGGAATTAAAGTTGCATAATCAAATAACGAAAATTTGGTGAATATTTCTTTTGGATGGGTTCTGCCGTCTGACAAACAAATTATTTTGAGTTCTTATCATTGTTTGAATGAAAAATCCCAGACTTGTTTATGATAAGAAGCTCTTGACTGTAATTAAATAATTTAAGTAAGTTATTAAAATTGAAAATAAACAATGACATGACAAAATTTAGAAAAAAAAGATATTTTAGGAATTCTTCTTACGAGTCCTTTATGTTCTCCAACTGAAAACTTTAGATTTAATATTATTTTCGTACGAGTATTTTAGTGGCTATTGTCTCTAATTTTCTATCCATATTTTGATATTTTGTACGATTGATTTGTTCTGTTATTAATGAAATGCAGTTGCTATCGTTAAAAAATATATATTTAATACAAATGTGAAAGAGTCAAAACATCTCCATTCCTCATCTTCAAGAGAGATGGAAGTGAAAGGGCAGTAAGAGCAGACATTAAAGGAAACAGCAGACGAGGTTATTCTTGATAAGTAGAGGCTCGGGCTTTGTTGCCTTTTCAACAGCTGAAGAAGCATCTCCAGATGTATGATATTTTTTTGTTTTCCTTTTCCCATGGTCTTTTAACAGATTTTCTCTCTTCTTTTCTATTGATTTGTTCCTGACATTGGTCCTGTGTTGTAGCTCGTGGAGATGAATGGTAAAACTTTAGTTAGCCAAAAAATTTCATGCCAATGCTTTATCCCGGGAAGAAGAATCAACGCCAAGGAATGCGAAGATCAGGATGTGCCCCGATGCAAAAAAACACTTCCCATGAGGCAGCCAAAGGTTTATGGGTTTCCTTTCTAAAACTGCATATCGATATTGTATCTTACATTCTCACTGCGACATCTATGTATTGATGCTCTCTATTGATCGGAGTCCACTGACCAGCGAACAGGCGATCAATCGTCACTCGTCAGAATAGCGAACATGCAAACCACCGGAACAACAGATAAACAGCTCACAATAAGCGCTCAATCTGCAGGAGAAAAGTAAAGTGGAGAAAAGAACGTTTGGGCCGCTCCTCTCTCTGGGTTTTTTATAGCCCATGATAGGCCTAACAAACTGACAATCTTTCTCAGTCTGCTAAGCCTAACGGGCTGTTATAACAAGCTAACCCACTGACTTCAACCACTTAAAGCGACAGAAGAAATTGAATTGACTTTTAGTTTTGACAAAAATGCACCAGAGGTCATGAACTTTTGAAAATAACCAATATGTTCATCATATTTTTTTTCTCTCAACGTGGTACTCCAACTCAGAAAATAAACTTAATGTGATCATTTGACCAACGATTTTTTGTCGTTGACCATTACAATGTTGACGTGATAATTCACAGTGTTGATATAACAGTCCACGATGCTGACATGACAGTCCACAATGACAAATTAATATGGCGGATGACATGACAGATTGATTATATTGGTAAATCAAACACAACTTATAGACTGTCACATTAACACTGTGAATTGATACGTCAGTATTGTAATGGTTAAAGACGAAAAAGGTTGGTCAAAGGACCACATTAGATTTGTTTTATGAGTTAGAGAGACACATTGTGACAAAAAAATATGATGGTCACATTGATTCCCCCCGAAGTATAAGAACTTCTGATGTCTTTTTTGCCTTTAGTTTTTAACATGAATCAAACGATCTTAATGATTAAAGAATTATTATTATCATTTGTCATTTGAAATTGAGTAGGACGTCTGTAAGTGTGTATTCTTTGTCTAATAATTAAGACTTAATGATATTTCAAACAAATATTATCCTGTATTTAGTTCGTATTAGTAAAAAAACTTTTAGTTTCTACGTACCGTTATCCTCCATGTTACAACATGTCCGATGCTCCTGGACGCATGCTTCCAGTTTCTTGGTACCGACAGGGTTGGACTAAAGGGATCTGACGGTGGCGGTTCTTCCATGAACAGGCCTAACCATCAAGGTTGTTCAATTCTCATTAAGACTAATATCCAACTTGTACTCTTGTAATCTCTTATAATAATTAGGGTAAACTATACGGGAGACCACTGAACTTTTTTTTCATATTGATCACTGAAGTTTCGATTTGATCAATCAAGCCACCCAACTATTTAAATGATTCAATCAAGTTACTGGTCATTAATTTTTAACGGAAGTGGTGACGTGACAATTAATAAATTGACATAATTATATATTTGATACTTAATATTTACACATTCTATCAATTTAATCACTATTTTAATTAAATTAAATAAATTTAACACTCTAATATGATAGTGTCACTTGTCATTAATTGATTGGAGGGTTATTTTAATTAATTTTAATATTTGGTGACAAAGAAAACTCATTTTAGAGCCTTTTCCATTGGACCAAGTAATCTATTTAGTTATAAGTTGCACAATATTTTATATATCCACTGTCGCATCTTTGTCAGTCAAAATTATGTATTTAATTTACGATGATAATTGTAAACTCATATTGTAATTTTGAATATTTTTACTTTTTAATAAGACTATAGGCTTCTATTAAAAAAATGTAAAGTTAACTGTCAGAACTGAGAATGAGTATTCGATCGAGTGGAGTAAAAAAATTAAGTTAATCAAATTGGTGAATCATACTTTATCATTCAAACTATATTTGACTTTTTTCAAGTCAAGTTGAATTTATGAAATTCGAGTCGAGTTGATTCGAGTTGCTTGAGTATCTATTCAAATTCAATAGTAATTATTTATAATATTATGATATGAACTTGTTCCAATGTATCGACTTTCTCTAACCATATAAGATATACATATATTTTTATATTCATTTTCACTTTATAATATTATTTAATAAATAAAAAACCAACTAAATAATTAATATATTTATAATAGCCTTTTTTAAAAGAATTTATTTTGAGGATAAAGTATTAATAGAAATATAAAGGGCTGAAGAAATTAATGAGAAAAATAATTTGCAAAAAAAATACAATTGACCGATCAAATTGAATAGAATATAAAATTAAGGGATAAAATTGGAAAAAGAGTAAATTTATTATTAAAAATAATAATTGAAGTTACATATATTTTCCCCTTATTTTTCTAAAGTCGCTGTTTTCTTCTTCGTTAAATAAAATTAGAATTAAATTCAAAATCTTTTCAAAATATATTCATTATTATCTTATTAACGAACTCATTAAAAATCCTAATTTATCGTAACATATAGAGCTTATATTGATACCAAATACTCAAAACCCTAATTTTACTCTCTATTTTGTCGAAGAACGTAAATTTGAGTGTACATGGTTCTTTAATTTATTAATTTAAAATAAATATAAATAATTTAGGAATAATATCGGAGGAGAAATAATAATTAATATTAGAACACGCGGTTCACACGTCCACATCATTTTGTTGACTTTGAATACAAGACTGTCCCATCCATCGGCAATGATCTGCATAAACCCATGCTTTGTTGAATTTTCACGGATTAAATACTTTCGTATAATATATTGATCCAGGATTATGATCTTTCTTGTGATACCAAATGATTCTCTGCATGATACAAGCCACTTAATATATATATAAAATCACTTGGAGGTTTGATCCACCATTTATGGACGTGTTTTTTTATGAACAGTCTGCCTAGTGTTCCATGAGGAAACACTCTTGACGAAATAAAATTTAAAATTACAACATTTAGATGCACGATCCTAATCCTATTAAAAAAACATGTGTGACCAACTCCAATAAAATATGAAAGAAAAATCTTTATTTTATCATCCTAACCCTGTCAATTGAATGCATGTGTTTTATAGCCATAATTGAGGGTTATCGGCACGTCGGGCAACTTGCAGTAGCCCAACATGATTGACTCCAATAAAATATGAACATATTCTGTCCCTCTTAGCTCCACTGTTTTAGGCGCCTATAAATTAGGGTTCAAACCTCAATGGCAAAGCATCTCCAAAATCAATCAAAACCCTCACCAGGAAGTAGTTTTTAATCTGCAGTGCGGATCATGGGATCCAGATTGGTAAATTTTTTTCAAGTAAATCCTAGGGAAGCCTCTTCCATTGATCTTGTTAAGCTCTTGTTCTCTAGTAACATAAAGAAGAGAAAATTTATCAGATCTTCTTTCGACAAAGAGGAAAGTTTCACGTATAGGTTTATTATAGTCCTTTCGGTAGTGGTACAAAAGTTTCTGCTTATGATGTCGTCCCCGGTGGAGTTGATGGGGAACTTACTAGAATATGTTCTCAACTTTCATTACGCTAATGGTGGCTTCTTTGGTCTCCTAAGAAATATCATGCATGGTATTTTTTTAATCTTTACGTCCATTTCTTGCTAATTTCCACTTACATTGTCTGATCATGTCTTGCTGTACGTTGAACAGTGAAGGTCGTGATTCCACACGGGAAGACTGCAAATTTTCTGTCTTTAATAGGACTTTTAGACGACAGAAAGGAGTTAGACAGTGATATTACACATGGTAATCCCATGTATTATCCTGCACTCTCGATTATGGCTTGTAAAACAGTTTACAACAATGCTGCTAATAACCAAGCTGTAATCGAAGGTCCATGGAAGGTATATATATGAGAGGTTATTATTATTGTTTATCAATGAAATTAGTTCAGTAAACTTCCATTAATAGTTTGCAATGTTTTTTTGATCTGCAGATGGAGTTCTTGGGATTCAAAAATTACTGGAACGGTAACCATTTCAACGACTTGATTTTCATTAATTTTTCAATTTATTAATCAATTCATTTTGCTAATTACCCATTATCTCGTGAATTCACCCTTATTAATGCCTTGCGGCAGATTATACTGGAAAGGCCGACACACACAAGTTGTGATGTTTCGAGATAAAGGTGCTGGCCACGACACCATCGTTGTTTGCTTCAGAGGAACCGAACCGTTTAATCTCAACGATTGGTGTTCGGACATAGACTTGTCTTGGCACGAAATCCGCGACATCGGGAGGATCCACAGCGGCTTCATGAAAGCCTTGGGGATGCAAAGTGATGTAGGGTGGCCGGAAGAAGTGGAGAACGATTCATACACCGGTGGCCGCAACGCACCGTTGGCTTACTACGACATAAGGGACACGTTGAGAACCCTTTTGAGGAAAAACCTCGACACCAGATTTATAGTAACGGGCCACAGTTTGGGCGGCGCGTTGGCTGCTCTGTTCCCGGCGATTTGCTTTTACCACGACGAACGATTGTTGCTCGACAGAATGGAGGCGATTTACACGTTCGGACAACCCAGGGTCGGAGATGAAACATTCGGGAATTACATGAACCTGAATCTGAAAAAGCGAGGTATTCAATTTCACAGATATGTTTACTCTAACGATATGGTTCCTAGGGTTCCTCCTAACCTCGTGTTCAAGCACTTTGGTACCTGCGTTTACTACGACAGCAGATATCAATCGTCGGTAAAAAAACAAAACAATTCATTTTTTTTCTGTTACTCAAACTAAATTTTACTGCTAATATATCTTATTTAAAATTTTGTCTGGAAATTTTAATTTGAATGCAGATAGTTAATGAAGTTCCATTTGAGAACTACTTTTCAATTTGGGGGGCTATAGCGATGCGAAAAAACGCCATTTTTGAGATATTAAGAGGCTTCGTTATGGGGAGAAAGTATGGAGAAGAGTACAAGGAAAGTTGGGTGCTATTTGGCATGAGAATTATTGGATTGCTGATACCCGGTTTGCCTGCTCACTGTGCACAAGATTATGTAAACTCTACTCGTCTCGGAACCGTCCATCTTATTTCTCATCATTTCCACCATTAAAATCGCACCTCGAGGAGTGCATTGCCCTTGCTAGCCTGTACCAGATCTGCCATTTCCACTGTCTTTCAAGTTGTATCTTCTTTTTTCCAGTTTGTTGTAAGATCTATGTTTTAACGTCAAATGAGTTTTTTTTAATACTACTTGCGATTTAAAAGAAAATTTAAGAATGATTTAATGACAAGGTTTAAGGAGTAAATCACTCTTAAGGCTTTCATTTTCTTTTTAAGATATAACAAATCAGAGTTGGTAAATAAATTAATTGCAACACATGCTAGGATTCCTTTTAGGGAATTTGATTAATATTATTATAACTTAAATGCTCAGGGTTTCGTTACCTCCAATGCTACTCCTTTGCTTTTTTTTTTTAAGATGGTACTTTGTATTAGAAATAAAAAAGTAAACCACCTCAAAAACCTCATTAAAAAATCTCCCTAATCCTAAATGGAGGAAAAAGATAGTGACTTGGGGTGGTAAAGAAAAATAGACATAAAACACTTACAACATTGGGACGGTACCCCGCCCTCTCACAAGTCCCATTCTTACACATAAAAAGGTCACCACAAACAAACTGACAAGGTGAATAAAGGATACACTGAGGACCATACACATACATCAAGACCCGAGGAAAAAACCTAAACAACATAACGAAACACCAAAAACCATAACTTGGCCAGAAGCAACGCACTAAGAAAAGCAAGCTCACTAAATGACCCTAATCCAATAAACAATAGCCTTGAAGCTCAAAAAAGAATAAGCAAAACCCGACAATCACCTTATTTCCACATAAGGAACATCACACGAGGACCTACATGTCAGAGCACCATCTCCGACAACCTCCTAGCTTCCCAAAACAATGCATATCCGAGGCTCGACACTCACACTTTGGATAACCGCCTGATAAGGCAGAGGAAAAATACGCGAACGGGGATAAAAGTTAGAGTGGAGAGTGGCTGGCAAGGGTTGGTTATCAAACCAGCTCAACACTCACACTCTTGGAGCATCCAAACACCATATCAACCAAGATTTAACAAAAAAAATCAACCAAAATCAAGCGTCTCTCCCTGACGAACAATGACTACTGGTAGAGAGTGGCTAGTAAGGGTTGGTTTACGGTGGCCTGGCATGCCTAATGGGGTGGTTGTGACGAACACTGATCAATGACGGTGACAATCCTAGGCGAGGAGAATCAAATAGTTTCATTCCAAATTACGATGAACTGTGGCTGAATTAAGGGTTGGGGTTGGATCACCGGTTGATGTTGAAGCTGACAATGACAATGATGCACTCCACTACTAGTCGGATGTGGTTCATCAGAGCTTCGACAGTGACGGAGGGATTTGAAGGGATGAACTTGTGAAGCTTGCAAACAATGGGGATGATTTCTACTGGAAAAATGAAGGGTAAACTACACGGGAGACCACCAAGCTATGGTCATTAATCGATCTTTCCACCAAACTATTTTTTGTCTTAATTCGACCACCAAACTTTTTAATTGATTCAATCAGACAACTTCCGTTAAAAACAGACTTGGTGATGTGTCCGTTAATAAAAGTGGCATAATTATATATTTGGTCCTTAATATTTACATATTATATCAATTTAGTCACTATTTTAATTCAATTAAATAAATTTAACTACCCAATTAGAACATGACACGTGTCAATACATGATTGGAAGAATTTATTTATGAATTTTAAATTATTTAATTAACTGATTTTTAACCAATCAGGTGGTGACACGTGTCACCACCCTGATTGAAATGGAAAATTAAACAACAAAGGTTGCAAACCGTTAGGCCAAAGCTCCCCAATTGTTTTAACTTACAACAATTTGTATTTGACTTGTAAAAGTTTGTTAATGATAAAAAGAAATTAAACAAATTATTTGTTTAAATAAATTATTTTTTCTTTAACCGTTAATCGAACCGAAATTTATTTGAAAATTATTAACCGAACTAAATTAATCGTTAATCGGTTAATAATTTTCAAATAAATTTCAGTTCGATTAATGGTCAAATAACTTCGGTTCGATTAATGGTTAAAGAAAAAATTTTGGTTAATAATTTTCAAGTAAATTTCGGTTCGATTAACGATCAAATAATTTCGGTTCGATTAATGGTTAAAGAACAAAATTCGGTTAATTTGATTTGGTTAATAATTTTCAAATAAATTTTGGTTCGATTAACGGTTAAGGAAAAAATAATTTATTTTATTCGGTTAATAGTTTTCAAATAAATTTTGATTCGATTAACGGTCAAATAATTTTGGTTCGATTAATGGTTAAAGAAAAAAGAGGTTGATTTGGTTCGGTTAATAATTTTGAAATAAATTTCGGTTCGATTAACGATTAAAGAAAAATAATTTATTTTATTCGGTTAATAATTTTCAAATAAATTTGTGTTCGATTAACGGTCAAATAATTTTGGTTCGATTAATGGTTAAAGAAAAAAATTCGGTTAAAAATTTTCAAATAAATTTCGGTTCGATTAACGGTCAAATAATTTCGGTTGGATTGATGTTAAAGAAAAAACATTCGGTTAATTTGGTTCGGTTAATAATTTTCAAATAAATTTCAGTTTGATTAACGGTTAAAGAAAAAATAATTTATTTAAACAAATAATTTGTTTAATTTTGTTATCATTAACAAACTTTTACAAGTCAAATACAAATTGTTGTAAGTTAAAATCATTGGGGTGGTGACGCAGGTTCGATCCTCCCTGGTTGTAACCTTTGTTGTTCAATTTTCCATTTCAATCAGGGTGGTGACACGTGTTAACACCTGATTGGTTAAAAAACCAGTTAATTAAATAATTTAAAAATCATAAGTAAAACCATCCAATCATGTATTGACACGTGTCATGTTTTAATTGGATTGTTAAATTTATTTAATTGAATTAAAATAGTGACTAAATTGATAAAAATATGTAAATATTAAGGATCAAATGTATAATTATGCTAATATTAAGGACCAAATATATATTTATGCCAATTTATTAACGGCCGCGTCGGATTCTCCGTTTTTTTTAACAGAGTGGTATGATTGAATCAATTAAAAGTTTGATGGTCAATTGAGACAAAAAATAGTTCGGGTAAGATCGATTAATGAATAAATTTTGAATTAAATAGTGACTAAATTGATAAAAATATGTAAATATTAAGGATCAAATGTATAATTATGCTAATATTAAGGACCAAATATATATTTATGCCAATTTATTAACGGCCGCGTCGGATTCTCCGTTTTTTTAACAGAGTGGTATGATTGAATCAATTAAAAAGTTTGATGGTCGAATTGAGACAAAAAATAGTTCGGTGGTAAGATCGATTAATGAATATAATTTGATGGTCTCCCGTGTAGTTTACCAAAAAATAAATGGGTTTTTGAGCCTTAAGGAAAATTTTAAAAGTAAAAAATTCAAAATAAAATGTTAAATAGTGCTCTAGCCTAAATGGCTAAGGCATGTCACCCCTTCACATTCAACAGTACATGGTTTCAAATTTTCTAAACATCATATTATTATTATTTATTTATTTCCAAACTTTACTATTTAACAATTAAATCTCTAAATTGCTGAAATAAATTCTAGCCCAAGATTAGTATGTGACAGCCACATACTCATCAGTTGATTATATGGCACATCAACACGGCAGAACCACCCCATCATCATCGACGATGTTGACATTTTATTTTATGCCATCTGGGTTGTACTCTCGTTCAATGTCGGACGTTGCTCCGTCATTCTCCGCTCACTTGGTCGTTCCCGAACATCAAGATGAGGTAAACTTTACACCCGTTGAAATTAAACCATTATTAATGTGACATCCTATTTTTGGTTTTTCAGAGGATTTTGACGGCGGATTTCAGACCAATGCATCACCACCGCCAGCAGCAGATCATGTATCACCCTTCCGCCAAAATTCTGGGCAGCAACATTCTCTCCCATAATTTGGCGCGAGCTCTAGCGAAGCTCTCATACACGATGACCATGCACCTGAGCATATCCATTACTCTGAGCGTCATCGTCGAGGTCGAACCTATTTCATTCTAATTGAGGAGGTTTTGCAAGGCTATTTAGAATTTGATGACGAGGAAACTTGGCAGTTCGACAACATCAGGCACAATAAGTTTTAGGTTTGCAAGTATATACCCATTCGCATTTTTGATTCTTTATATTTGCGTGATTTAGTTATGATATATTTCAATGCAATTGGTTGGACATTATACCCTAAGATTAGATGTAGTACATTATTATAAGTTGGTCTTCGAGTTTTATACTACATTTACGTTCATACCTAATTGCATCGTCACAACTGATTCACCTGGTGTTCTCTCTTTTCGGTTATTAAGACATCATTTTACTATGTTTCTTTTGGATTTTAATTTCTCAATGGGATTCGTGACGAATTTCACGGATCATGGCTATGTAACCTTTTTACAGGAGATCCTGTAGGACATTGACACGCAGATGGCTTATGAGGCGCTCACTAGATCTTTGGGTGCCACTTTCGATGCTCGCACCACCAAAGGGTGGCATATTCATGACCCCGCTCTCTGCTAGATACATTGGTTCCTCGTATACAACTACTGAAGATACTATTTTTTATCCATATTATTATTATTATTATTAATATTATTATTATTATTATTAATATTATTATTTATTATTATTTTATTATTATTATTATTTTTATTATTATTTTTACTATTATTATTAAATATATTAAATACATATAAATTACAAACCAATTACAATTAAACCGGCCCAGTTACAAACCAACTAAAACCGGTCCAAATCCAACCAGAAACCCTAAATATTTGGGTTTCCAGTTAGGGTTTCCTAACCCTAATTTGATCAGCCGCCTCAGCTCACAGCCGTTGGATCTGATAAGATCCAACGGTCCAGATGATGCCAGAAGGGAACCCTAGGGTTTGATACCCTAGGGCCACGCGGCGCCGCCCCAGCTTCCACGCGGCTGCCGACAGTCTTCTCGCCGCCACGCCGCTGCCACGTCCCAACCGAAGACTCCAGAAGATAAATGGCAGCCGTCCACGCCATGGCTACTCGGTGAGTCACCACTGGTAGTCCGGTGACTCACCGAGAGCCCCTCTTCGGACCGGTCCGAACGAACAACGGTGGTGGCTATAAAAGCCACCACCCCACCTGCGAAGAAAAAAAAAAAAAAGGGACAGAAGACAGAAAGAAGAAACAGAAACAGAAAACGAAAAAAAATACAGAAAAAAAAACAAACTAGTACCAAAGATCTCAGCAGCAAGAACCAGAAGAAAAAAGAGAGAAAAGGAAGAAGAGACTTACCGAGGAAAGCCACACCACCACCGGAGTAACCACGCGCCTCCACGCTCCACCAGCAAACCTTCGAAAACCGAAGGTATTTTTAAAGATTTGCTCCGATTAGGAGCCGTTTAACGAAAAAACATCGGAACCGTCATTAGGACGGTCCGATCTACGTTTAGATAAAAGAAAAATTTTTCCGGCCACCGAAGACGGTGGCCGGCGGCGGCGGTTGACGGCGGATGAACGCCGGCTAACGCTGCCGGCCGGCTGGGCTTCTCTCTGTGTAGAGAGAAGCGAGAGAAATTTCTCTCTCAGAGAAGAGAGAGAGAGGAAGAAAGAAATGAAATGGCTGGCCCTTCGGGCCAGCCGGTATGGACCATTTATAGTCCTTCCCGAACGACGTCGTTTCGGAAGGACTATGCGCGTAATTATGGAAAAGTTAAATCCCTTCCGCAGTCCTTCGTATTTGTAAATTTTACATTTTGGTCACTAAACTGAATTTATAATAATTTTAATTCAGTCTTTGAATTTTAATTTTATTCATTTTAGTCCTTTTATTAAAAATATATTTAGGATAAATGACAGATTTAATCCCTTAATTTTAATAAATATTTTTTTATCCCTAGTTCATATTTTTAATTTATTCTATTATAAAATTTAAATTTTAAATAATTTCATTTTGGTCACTAAATTATTAATTAGAAAATAAAATATTTAAACCCTATAATTCAATTAATTATTAATTAGGAATTAGATTTAGTTTTATTTTTATTATAATTTAGTTATTTATTTTATATTTTTCATTTTAATGCTTAAAATATATTGTTTTTAGTGATATTTTTATTATATTGTTAAATATTTTATATATTCAAAATATACATATAATGAATAGTTTTTTTTAAATATATTATCGAAGAAAAGGACAGTCTTAATACAACTGGATGTCTTATTCTGATATTTAAAATTAAAAAGTAAACAATATTATTTAAATCAATATTATCAATATCAAAGAAAAGAGCTGTCTTAAGGCACCTAGAAGTTCTTTTCAGATATTAAAAATAAATAATATTTTTTATATAATTTTAAAATAATAGGATTATAAATTAAATATATTTTTGAATTTTTAAATTTTAATAAAAGAGACAATTTATAATTAAAAAGTACCAATTTTGGGCGTTGTAGGGGTGCTAATCCTTCCCTAAACGTAACCGACCACGAATCCCTTTTTATTATTAAAAAGAACGAATTTTTGGTTATAAAACGCAGATCAGTTCATCTTTTAAATATGGTTTTCTTAAAAACTCTTTAAAAGAATTTTTAGGTATTCGACCTACCTGATCCAAAAGGTCGATGGCGACTCCCAAATTATATTCAAAACCATTTATTCACATCAATTTTCTCGCCAAAATTTAATATTTCGTGCCCGGACGAAAACCGGTTACGACAGCTTGGCGACTCTGCTGGGGAATGGTCAAACTTTTAAAAATCAATTATAAATTGTCTCTATTAATTAAAAATTAAAAACTATATATTTAATTTTTTCTTTCTTTCAAATTTTTATATATTTTTATTTTCATAATATTATATGTTTTATTTTATTTGCAAGTATTTTATTTCATTATTTATTTCTCTGTTGAAGGTTTGAACATTTCTCCTCACACAACACTTGCATTGCATTACATAAAGCTCTATAATTGAGTTGTCCCTTTTAAGTGGGAGTGAAAGCGACGTCTTCGTGAATTTATTCTCCGTGTCAGACCTAGCAAGTAACTTTCGGGGTTCATATGCTCTATGTCTTCGTGAGAATTTATTCTCCGTGTCAGGCATAGAGAAATGTATCCCCTCGAATTGAACTCGATCCACTTTAGTCTGTAATGGACTAGGATTGAGGGTTAGCAGCCTAAGGGGGCACTAACAATTCGAGTACCTTTACTCCTAGATCTGAAACCCTGCATATAAAAACCTTAGAAACTCTTCCAATCCGAAGTCATGCCGAAATTTTGTCCAAAAGGTGTACACACAGGAGAAATGAATTTTGTCTTTTCTGTTAATTTATTTATTGTTTAAATTACATGTTTATTTAAATTATTTAAATTCAGAAAAGCATGTTTAAATAAAGAATTTATGTAAATGTTATTATTCTTTAACTACTTATTTTCTTTTTGTGTGTTCATTATTTTTCTGTTTGCATTGCATCATACAGGATAAAAGAATTGATCCTTGTGTTAATTGTCGCATTGGAAGCCTTCATCTATGGATAAAAAGTGTTCAAATCAAATAATTCTAAACTCAGAAGTAAGACAGTGGGCTGAGGATTTACAAAGACAAGAAGGAGACAGTCTGCAGGATGATTATGTATCTGACTTGGCCAGTTATGCTTCAGTTTCACTAAAAAGAAATGATATGCAGGATTTGCGAAGCATTTGGGAAAGTTGGGATTCAAACAAAAAATTGCAGTTTTATCAGACTTACGGAGACATTCCATATTTGCTCTATGTTGAAATTGATGATGAATTACTCAGAGCCCTAATTCAATTCTGGAATCCAGGGTACAATTGCTTCACTCTCAATAAGGAGACTTGGTCCCTACTATTGAAGAATACACAACTTTGCTACATATCGAAGGGGCTTTGGAGAATCGAATCTATTCAAAGTCAATTAAAACTCAACCCTTTCGAGTTAAATTGGCAAAGATTGCCGGGGTACGAGAAGAATGGGTAGCATCCCGTACAACAAAAAGGCGAAAGCGAAGGCATTGCTTGGACCAACATCAGAGAACTTATTCAGAGCCATCCGATATTAAAGTACGATTCGATCTATTTGCTCTGGGTATATGGTATGGTCATCTTCCCAAAAGTATTGGGATATATTGAAGCTGCAGTGGTAGACTTGTTTGAACAGCTACCGAAGAAGATTAATCCTGTTTCTGCCATCCTAGCAGAGACCTTCAGATCGTTAAATGCTTGCAGAAGGTTAGGAGGTGGACGATTCTCAGGGTGTACTCAGTTGTTATATGTTTGGATCCGTAGTCATTTCTGGAGGACAGAAAAGGTTTCATACCGACGCTTCAATACGGATTACTCACCATTAAAAGAATTTCTAGAGCAGGAATGGCCGAAAGAAATTAAGAAAGATATGTGGATTAATGCCTTTCGAAATCTGCAAAGCAATGACGTTGTTTGGCGAGCCCCGTGGCAAATACAAAGGGAGTTCTTTTACAGATGTGGTGATTACAACTGGATAATGCTGCTCGGATTATGGGGAGGAATTGGATATGCACCACTGCTGGTTATAAGACAGTATGAAGGTCGTCAATTTGTACCTGTCACTGCTGGACTACAGTCATCTGAGTTCGCATTTCACAGCAAAAATTATAAAAGAAATATCATAGAAGCCGTTACAGCTTGGAAAACAACTTTTTGTATTCGAGCTAAAGCAGCAAAAGAAATGCCAACTCCTGATTATGAAGATTGGAGATCTGTCAGAAAAAACGAAAATATTCCTCTACCAGATCAAAATGAGGATATCTCTATGGAAGATCGCATTAAGGTGGTTCCATCAGAGATTGAAATCTTGAGAGCTGAGTTTGAAGCAGAAAGAGATGGCTGGTCGAAAGAGTTAGAGCAAATGAGACAAGACAAAGCTATGTTGGGGGTTGACATTGACTTTCATTCATCACAATGTGCAATGTTGAGAAAGATAAAGAAAAAGAGGATGAGTACAGAGCCTTACAGAAAAATTACCAGGAGTTATATAAATCCCGAAAAGCATCAGGACCCAGCCAATCGACGGTACAGATGACCAGAGAATTGAACATTGAGAAAAGACGAGTTGAAGATCTGAAAGGAAAGAATAGCCGTCTACTCAAAAGTCTGGAAAAAGGAAAGAAAAAAATGGAAGATTTCGAGGTTGACAGAAGAGAGCGAATTATAAAACACAAGGCTGAACACCGCGAGATCATGAATGAAATGCAAAGAGAAAGAGATCGAGCCAAAGATTTAGAAGAGATGAAGAATGACATCTTTGTTAAAATTGAAAGCGAGAAAAGTATCATGTTCAAGGGATTTGAATCTGAAATGAACCAGTTGATTGCTGAGCTTGAAGTCAGAGGCCAAAAGATGGAAGAATCCAATGTTGAAAAAGAAAAATGGGAGCTAGAAAGAAAAAATTTCAACACTAGACTTGAGGTAGAGCAGGAGGTGGCTAGCAATTGGATGCAGAGATGCAGAAACAAAGATATTCAAATCCAGAAGCTTAATCAAAGAACGCAAGAAGCACGAACAAAACTGGAAGAGGATCTGGATCAGTCTAGAAACAAAAACTCAGAGTTTAATACTTACATTTTACAACTTGAAGAATCATTGTTTCAAGAAAAGGTTCGTCTAGGACCTAATGATCTCAAGGAAAGTAATGAGGAAAATGCTTCACTGCGAAGACGCATTAGAGATCTTGAAAAAATTCTGCACAATTGCCAAGTCAGAATCACTGAGTTAGAGCAAACTCTTGAAGGAACGAATGAGCAATGGCAAAAGTCAACCGAGTTCTATGTCGAAAGAAGTGAAGAAAGAAGTAATATGGTGTTCGAGGCCATGGTTCAAATGAGCGAGGTTGCCAGATATGTTGGGGAACTAGCTGTTGAAGCCAAAATAATTGAGCATCAAGTTGATCCAGTTTCTAAGTGTGGAAAGAAGGTGTCATGGTTAATGAAGGAAATTATAGAGCTTAATAGGAAAGCTACGCCTTATCTGTAGTTATGAACTATTATAAAGAAACTTTTGTATACCGATGAAAGTTGTTCTATGACAGTTAACTTTTTGGGATCAATGTTTTTTTCATACATGCATTTTGCATACATTCATCATTCATTTCATAATTTTCGATATGAATTATTATTTTATTTATTAAGTTAAAATTCATTAATTAAAATTTGAAAAAATAAATTTTTCAATCGCAGTTACTCTGGCCAAAAGAGAAATACTACATCACTACGGTACTAGACAAGCCACTAAGAGAATTATGGAGGATAAAATACAGCGTATTGAGGAACAACATCATAAAGAATAAGAAGAAATGAGAATGAAACTGGAAAAAATTGAAGCCAGTATTGCAAATTCACAGGACAGTATGATGAAGAAGATAGAGGACATGTTTAAAAGGCAGGCTATCAGTGGAAAAATGCATGAAAATCCTGTATCTTTTGACCAAGAACCCATATATCCTCTAGGTTTTCCACCAGAATCAATTTATCACTCTGGTACTACCCATATACAAATCAATGCTCGTACATCTGCATTACAAGAAGTCAAATCACATGAAGATCAACAAGTGGATCCTGCATCTTCAAGCAAAAATCCACTTATATCAGATGTGAAAATAGGGGATCTTAATACTGATCAGTTGATCCCAGATTTAAATGAGCTGAATGAGAAACAAAAAGTAAATGAAGAGCTGACCAGACAGATCAAGAGCTTAGAAGAACGAATGAAATCCGTGGAAATAACTGAATCATTCTATGGGTTTGATGCTAGTGAATTGAGTTTGGTTCCAGACCTAATCCTCCCTATCAAGTTCAAAGCTCCCGAATTTGATAAATATAATGGTACTACATGCCCTTCATCCCACATTACTATGTTTTGTCGAAGAATGGCAGGATATGTGAAGGACGAAAAATTGTTAATTCACTGCTTCCAGGATAGTTTGACAGGACCGGCTTTAAAATGGTATACTCAATTGACCAAAGCCAACATTAGATCCTGGAAAGATCTGGCTAAAGCATTCTTAGAGCAGTATCGCCATGTAACAGACATGGTTCCTGATAGATGGACTCTCCAGAATTTGGAGAAAAAGAATAACGAAACATTCAGACAGTATGCCCAGAGATGGCGTGACACTGCAGCCCAAGTTCAACCACCTTTGTCAGAAAAAGAGGCCACAGTGATGTTTGTCCATACATTGAAGGCTCCTTATTTAAACCATCTAATGGGGAATGCAACCAGAAATTTTGCAGATTTGGTCATTTCTGGAGAATTAATTGAAAATGTCTTGAAAAGTGGCAAGATTGAATCAAATGATGGGGTCTAGTTCCAAAAGACCTGCGTACCGGAAAAAGGAGAATGAAGTCAACAATGCAAATTCTTACAGCAAGGATTCATCGAAAAGTGTTACAATAACCCAGCCAAGGGTTAAGAAAGAGGAAACAAACACTAATCGAGCAGAGTCCAGAGGATCTCGAAAGGAAAATGAAAGGTTGTCTTTTACACCTTTACCAGTACCATATGCAGAGATCTATGATTCGCTGTTAAAAGCATATGTTATACGGCCCTATCCTTTGGTTCCCATGCAACCACCATTCCCTCCTTGGTATGATACAAAGGCACACTGTGTTTACCATGAAGGAATTACAGGACATTCTATTGAAAACTGTCTAGCATTCAAAAGGGTGGTTCAAAATTTGATCAACACTGGGAAGTTGGAATTCAATACACCATCCGCATCAAGTCATCCATTGCCAAATCATGGAGATAAAAACGTGAATGCAATTCAGGAAGAGAACAGAAAGAAAGCAAAGACTGACATTTCTGAAATTAAATCTCCATTTGTTTGGATATTCCAACAACTTTCTTTAGCCGGTATAATTCCACAACAATTCAGGCCAAAGCAGAATGAAGGCAAGAATTATTGTGAATATCATCAGGAGAAAGGGCATAAAATTCAACTATGTCCTGAGTTTAGAAACTTGGTGCAAAAATTGATGAACAACAGAGAAATAGAATTCTTTGAAGAAGAACCTGGGAAAAAAGAAGAAGATGATGTTTGCTCATCAGAGGATTCTAAACCAAATCAAAGAATAAATGATCCTGTGATCATTAATGTGAAATCATCCACGGTGATTCCGGCACCAATAAGGTCAAAAGTAGTTATTACCACTCCTCTACCATTTCCATACAAAGATACCTGCAGGGTACCTTGGAATTATACTACCAATGTTTCAATGGTAGGAGGATCTGATTCTCTAGATAAAACAGAAGAGAAAATACAGAATTTGAGTACTACATCGACGTCTGAAGCAGTGGGCGAGGTCGGTTTCTTTACAAGAAGCGGGAGATGTTACTCTCCCGAAACATCCAATGCTTCAGAACAAGTGAAAGCAAAAGGAAAAGCTGTGGCAATACCTCAGAAGGTATTTTTGAAGATGAATCCCTTCCAACATTCAATGAGCCTGTGACAGAAAAACAAGCTCAAGAATTTTTGAAATTCCTAAAACATAGTGAGTATAGTGTGGTTGAACAACTACACAAACAACAAGCGAGAATTTCTATTCTTGATCTATTGATGAATTCAGAAGCGCATAGGAATGCTTTGATGAAAATTCTCAATCAAACATTTATCCCCGAAGATATATCCCTCAATAAACTTGACAGGATTGTGGGACATATAGCCGCTGACAATTACATAACCTTCACAGATGATGAAATACCAGAAGGCGGAATGGGGTCAGTAAGAGCTTTGAACATCACGACACACTGTCATGGTCATGTATTGCCAGGAGTATTGATTGACAATGGATCTGCTCTCAACTTGATGCCTCTAGTTACACTTCAAAGAATGCCTCTGGATCAATCACACATGAAGAGTTATCAGAATGTGGTACGAGCATTTGATGGTACTCAAAAAGAAGTGCTTGGGAAAATGGAAATACCGTTGTTAATTAGCCCAGTCGTGTACAATATTGATTTTGTGGTGATGGACATCCACCCCACATATAATTGTCTCTTAGGGAGGCCATGGATTCACTCAGCAGGAGCCGTTCCTTCTTCATTACATCAGAAATTGAAATTTGTTATTGATGGACAACTAATATGCGTCAATGCTGAAGAAGAAATCATTGCGTCTGTAACAAGCGATGTTCCATATATCGACACCAATGATAAGGCTCTTGAATGCTCTTTTCGAGCTCTTGAATTTGTAAATGCAACCTTTGTTGCAGAAGGAAGGAAAATTCCATATCCCAGATTGTCTGATTGTACCAAGATGACGGTACAACAAACTTTAGGCATCGGAGCTAAAACTGGAAGAGGTCTAGGAAAGAATCTTCAAGGGATTTCAGTTCCTATCAGTATAAAGATGAAAAAAGACCGTTTTGGGCTAGGGTTTAAGCCTAATTTTCAGCAAAAGAATAAAGAGATGAAAAGAAGATGTGAAGACAGAAAGACAAAATTGAAAGGGGGAGAAATCTTTTGGAAACACATGTCTTTCCCACAGTTGAAGACAACATTCAGATCAGGGGGAACAATTAATGTGGAACAGCAGCTTGTTGAAGCCTTTAAAGAAGAAAAGTTGATGAAAGATCAAGACATAGTTGAAGAAGCTATGAATGGATTATTTATCAACATGATCACGAAGGACAACAAAAATGGCAAATACTTGGATAGGATTCGACCATGTCTTCCTGGAGAAACACTCACCAATTGGACCACTGAAGATCTTCCTATAGTTTTTAATATTAATGCAGAGTAATATTCAGAACTAATCTTTATGTTTAGCTCAAAAATATGAAAACTTTTTGTTATCTTGTAAAAGAAATTATGTTAAATATAAGGAACTTTCTTTAAAATTTTCAGATGGCAATCATTCTTTACATTTTATTACATTTTTACATTTCATAAATTTACTATATTCTTTCATAAATATGTCCGATTTAAATTTGCAGGTGTCACAGTGTTAATAGCATGTTTATTCCTAGATTTAATCCAGTGATAAATTTAGAGCAGCCTATATGTCTGGAAGAGATCAATGGTTGTGAAGATGAACTGGAATGTGATATTCCTACTGAACTATTAAGATTGGTAGAAAAAGAAGACAAACAAATTCTACCCCACAAGGAAAGGGTTGAGACTGTGAATTTGGGAACAGATGAAGAAATAAAAGAGGTGAAAATTGGTACCACTCTGACAGTCCAGATAAAACAAGAATTGATAAATCTCCTTCAAGAGTTCAAAGATATCTTTGCATGGTCTTATCAAGATATGCCTGGTTTGAGCACAGATATAGTGATACACAAACTTCCAATCAATCCAGAATATAAACCAATCCAACAAAAGCTCAGAAGAATGAGGCCAGAAACGTTGTTGCAAATCAAAGAAGAAGTGATGAAACAAATCAATGCAGGTTTCCTACAGGCATCTAAATACCCATAATGGGTAGCCAACATTGTTCCCGTACCTAAGAAAAATGGAAAAGTTCGAATGTGCGTGGATTACAGAGATCTCAACAAAGCTAGTCCGAAAGATAGTTTTCCATTACCCCACATAGACACACTGCAGGGCATGCATGGTTTTCATTTATGGATGGCTTTTCAGGATATAATCAGATAAAAATGAATCCTGAAGACATGGAGAAAACAACATTTATAACCATGTGGGGCACATTCTGTTATAAAGTGATGCCATTTGGATTGAAAAATGCAGGGGCAACATATCAAAGAGCCATGGTAACTTTGTTTCATGACATGATGCACAAAGAGATTGAAGTATATGTAGATGACATGATTGCCAAATCCAGAACGGAAGAAGAACATATTCAAAATCTGAGGAAGCTTTTCCAGAGATTGAGGAAGTATCAATTAAAGCTTAACCCTGCTAAATGTACTTTTGGGGTAACTTCTGGGAAACTTTTGGGATTTGTAGTCAGCAAAAAAGGAATTGAGATTGATCCAGATAAAGTAAAAGCAATTCAAGATCTTCCACCACCCAACACAAAAAAAGAAGTTCGAGGCTTTTTGGGGAGATTAAATTATATATCTCGGTTCATTTCTCAATTGACTGACAAATGTGATCCAGTGTTCAAATTACTTCGAAAGAACAATCCTGAAGTCTGGAATGAAGAATGTCAAGAAACTTTGGATATTATTAAGAAATATTTATCCAAAGCCCCCATTTTAGTATCACCAATGCCTGATAGACCATTAATTCTCTACTTGACGGTCTTCGAAAATTCGATGGGATGTGTACTAGGACAGCATGATGAATCAGGAAGGAAAGAAAAAGCTATTTATTATTTGAGCAAGAAATTTACCGATTGTGAAGTTCGATATCCACCAATACAAAAATTATGTTGTGCTTTGGTGTGGACTACTCGAAGACTCAGACAATATATGTTATACCATACTACTTGGTTGATATCCAAACTTGATCCTTTAAAGTTCTTAATGGAATCACCAGCTTTGACAGGCAGAATGGCTAGATGGCAGATGTTATTATCTGAGTTTGACATTATCTATGTCAACCAAAAAGCGATAAAAGGAAGTGTCATAGCTGATTTTCTGGCCAGTCGTGTATCAAATGATTATCAGCCTTTGAACTTCAATTTTCCCGATGAAGATTTGTTGTGCATATCCATGAATGAAGAAGTCAGAACAAATGATGAATTTGCAACTTGGAAGCTTTATTTTGATGGAGCATCTAATGCTTTGGGACGAGGAATCGGGGCAGTGTTGATTTCTCCAGAAAATGTTTATTATCCCTTTACAAGTAGACTGGAGTTCTTTTGTACCAATAATATGGCAGAATATGAAGCTTGTGTCATGGGATTGAAAGCAGCTATAGAAAGAAAAATCAAATTTCTCAAGATATATGGAGATTCATCTTTAGTGGTGTATCAATTGCGAGGAGAATGGGAAACAAAAGATCCCAAATTGTTGGAATATCGAAATTTTACCCTCGAATTAGTGAAAGAATTTGAGAGAATTACCTTCAATTATCTCCCTCGAGAAGAAAATCAAATGGCAGATGCTTTGGCTACATTAGCTGCTATGTTTCAGGCAACTAAGAAGGTTGATATGATGCCAATCAAAATGCAAGTATATGAAATTCCTGCACATTGTTATAGTGTGGAAGAAGAGGTAGATGGTAAACCATGGTATCATGATATCCTGCAATATATCAAAAATCAAAGTTATCCACCAAATGCATCAGAAACTGATAAAAGAACCTTGAGAAGAATGGCTGCTGGATATTTTCTTGATGGAGAGATTATGTATAGAAGAAGCAATGATCAAATGCTATTGAGATGTTTAAATACCAGCGAAGCTCGAAATGTCATTGAAGAAGTACACAGTGGAATATGTGGAACACATGCAAATGGTCTTTCTATGACCAGAAAAATAATGAGATATGGATACTATTGGGCTACTATGTACACAGATTGCATTGATTATGCAAGGAAATGTCATAAATGCCAGATATATGCAGACAAGATTCATGTACCCCCATCTCCTTTACATGTAATGACAGCGCCCTGGCCATTTTCTATGTGGGGAATAGATGTCATTGGAGCAATCACACCAAAAGCATCGAATGGACATTGTTTCATCCTGGTGGCAATTGATTATTTTACCAAATGGGTTGAAGCTGCTTCATATACCAATATTAAGAGGTCCACAGTCTGCAAATTCATAAAGAAAGAGATAATTTGCCGGTATGGCCTACCAGAAAGGATCATTACAGATAATGCTCTGAACCTGAACAACAAAATGATGACCGAACTTTGTGCACAGTTTAAGATCAAACATGCAAATTCAGTGGCATATCGTCCAAAGATGAATGGGGCAGTTGAAGCAGCAAATAAGAACATCAAGAGAATCATTACAAAGACCACTGAAACTTATAAAGATTGGCACGAAAAGTTACCTTTTGCTCTATATGCATACCGAACTACTGTTCGAACATCTACTGGGGCAACGCCTTTTTCTTTAGTCTACGGGATGGAAGCAGTCTTACCAATTGAAGTTGAGATTCCATCGCTTCGAATATTGAAAGAAACAAAATTGGATGAATCTGAATGGATCCAAGCTAGAGTTGATCAATTGAACCTTATTGAGGAGAAAAGATTGAAAGCTATTTGCCATGGACAGATGTATCAAAAACGGATGATGAAGTCTCATGATAAGAAAGTACATCCAAGAGAATTCCAAGAGGGTGATCTAGTACTAAAAAAGATCTTGCCTATACATAAAGATTTCCGTGGGAAATGGATGCCTAATTGGGAAGGGCCATATGTTGTGAAAAAGGCCTTTTCCGGAGGAGCGTTGATCTTGGCAGAAATGGATGGAAAAATTCTGAAAAATCCAATAAACTCGGATTCTGTCAAGAAATATTATGCTTGAAGAGAAAAGAAAAAAAGAAGAAAAAAGAAAAAAGAAGAAAAAAAATAGAAAATGAAAAAAAAAGAGAAGAAAAAGAAAAGGGGTCAAGGTGAAAACCCGCAAAGGGCATCTTGTAATCAAAGGAAGGATTTGAGTTGAAAACCTGAAAAGGCGGCTCAAATGCAGTTTGATATTAGGCATCTGGCAATTGAACTCTCTTAAGATTTTGACAGTTTGGGAGAAACTTCACATCTACAAGCATTTTGACAACGTTTGAGATCTTCCAGACAAAAGCTTCCATCATTACTCTAGATTGTGTCAACTTGATTAATTTAGAAATACTTATGCTTATAATTTGTTGAGACATTTGAATTTTTATTCTTATGCTTGCCAGAACTTTGAATACAATTCTATCTATTTCAAGTTCAATTTATTTGAGATTCAATTTATTTTTGGAAATTCAATTTATTCTTTTCTATTGAATTAACATAATTTTGAAATAATTTAAAGATTTCTGAATATCACTTTATGTTAATACTTTTAAATACATAGAATACAAAGTAAGCAAATCATCACTAGCTTAAAGCCATGAACATCAAGATTGTTACAAGTGGTGCTACCGACAACAAGGTCGAATCCGCCAAATCTACTCATCAATTGCTCCAACCGATCACCATTCAGTTCTTGCACATATGTTTTCAAAGATATACTAAAACAGTAGAAGATGATCTTTGCAGCACTGATTCCAGCAAAAAGAAACAAGACATTGATATTACTGGGAAACATATCCCTATACAGATCCTTGTGTAAGGTTTTTAGGAAACCTAGAAGCATTTCCACCTCATCAGGTTCAAGTGGAGTAAATTTATTCCTTCCAACCCATACTAGATTCCATTTTCAGCACTCATCAAGAACATACTTCTGGACACTCGAAGGTGGCTCATTGTCATAAGCTTCAAAAGCCTTACAGATCCTTTCTGTCAATTTGGCACTTCCTGTACATGTTTATAAACAGTTTAACTTTATTCTTGGATTCCAAGAAGGCCATAATTTCTTTGTCAATGGAAAAGCATCATCACATGGAGGAAGCAGAATAAGAGGAAATCTGTTCTCAATTGGCAGAATTATGAATATAGCCCTTTTCAGTGTAATAGCATGGAAATGCTTCGAATCTACAAATTTTGGCTCTACATCGAATGAGCATGGTGATATCCTATTCCAAACATTAACTGGAACAAATGAATATGCCAATAGCATCTTCTGGAAGTGTTCTTTGAGTTATCTGATCTGGTTGGACAGAACATAGCATCTTCTGGAAGTGTTCTTTGAGTTATCTGATCTGGTTGGACAGAACATAGCATCTTCTGGAAGTGTTCTTTGAGTTATCTGATTGGACAGAATCAAGCATTGAATTTAGAATATGAATTTGCCAATAGCATCTTCTGGAAGTGTTTTTTGAGTTATCTGATCTGGTTGGACAGAACATAGCATCTTCTGGAAGTGTTCTTTGAGTTATCTAATTGGGCAGAATCAAGCATTGAATTTAGAATATGAATTTGCCAATAGCATCTTCTGGAAGTGTTCTTTGAGTTATCTGATCTGGTTGGACAGAACATAGCATCTTCTGGAAGTGTTCTTTGAGTTATCTAATTGGACAGAATCAAGCATTGAATTTAGAAGATGAATTTGCCAATAGCATCTTCTGGAAGTGTTCTTTGAGTTATTTGATCCGAAGAAGTGCATCAGCAGCCTTAGTCATTTGAGCAGCACATATAAAATTTATCAATTTTACAATTGATGAATCTGGACCACATTTCTACATGGATATTGAAGTTTCAGCACTTGAGAATCCCATTTTTGTCAAGAATAACAGTTTATTTTCTTCATCAGAATCAGAATTCAAGATTTCTTGGTATTTAAAAGAACTATCGATATCTGTGAAATCATCTTGAAAGGCCACTTCATAATCAGATGAGTTGTTATCAGAATCAACGTGTTGCCTGAATGCAAACTTTTCAAGAGCCTATACAATTGAGTTTTATTCTCAAGATTTTTTTTTTTTACATTATATCTACCTCTACATTTGTCAAAGAGGATAGATTCTCTGATTTGAAGAAGAAAGATTTATTGGGTTTCTACAATTGAAGAAATACTCAATTCACTCGTCTAAAATCAAACAACTTAATATTCATGCATCATATTTAGGCATTTGCAAAAATAGATGCATTTTCATTCATTTTTGTTGAATTTTTAACAGGAATTTCAAAGATTTTAGCAAAGATTCAAATCTATCATTTGAAAGATTAACATTGCAAGGTAGAGTTCATAATGAGAAGAACTCATCTGAAGAAGGAAGAAGAAGTTCATAATGAGAAGAATTTGTTCAACCTTTTACCTGAATCCATCATTTGGTGGATCATCTTTTCCAGAGAAAGTTCATAATGAAAAGAACTCATCTGAAGAAGGAAGAAGAAGTTCATAATGAGAAGAATTTGTTCAACCTTTTACCTGAATCCATCATTTGGTGGATCATCTTTTCCAGAGAGAGTTCATAATGAGAAGAACTCATCTGAAGAAGGAAGAAGAGGTTCATAATGAGAAGAACTTGTTCAACTTTTTGTTTAAATTCATCATTTGATGGATCAACATTACCAGAGAAGGTTCATAATGAGAAGAACTCATCTGAAGAAGGAAGAAGAGGTTCATAATGAGAAGAACTTGTTCAACTTTTTGTTTAAATTCATCATTTGATGGATCAACATTGCCAGAGAAAGTTCATGAATGAGAAGAACTCATCTGAAGAAGGAAGAAGAAGTTCATAATGAGAAGAATTTGTTCAACCTTTTACCTGAATCCATCATTTGATGGATCAACATTACCAGAGAAGGTTCATAATGAGAAGAACTCATCTGAAGAAGGAAGAAGAGGTTCATAATGAGAAGAACTTGTTCAACTTTTTGTTTAAATTCATCATTTGATGGATCAACATTACCAGAGAAGGTTCATAATGAGAAGAACTCATCTGAAGAAGGAAGAGGTTCATAATGAGAAGAACTTGTTCAACTTTTTGTTTAAATTCATCATTTGATGGATCAACATTACCAGAGAAGGTTCATAATGAGAAGAACTCATCTGAAGAAGGAAGAAGAGGTTCATAATGAGAAAACTTGTTCAACTTTTGTTTAAATTCATCATTTGATGGATCAACATTGCCAGAGAAAGTTCATGAATGAAAAGAACTCATCTGAAGAAGGAAGAAGAAGTTCATAATGAGAAGAGCTTGTTCAACCTTTGTTTGATATTATCTGAAGAAGGAAGAGAAAGTTCATAATGAGAAGAACTTATCAAGAGCTTATTCAACCTTTTGAATGACTCTATCACAGAAAGGAGGTCATCATCATCCCCAGCAGAAAGTTCATAATAAGAAGAACTTATTTGGAGAGAGAGAAGAATTTACTCAATATCTCCATTATGATCAAAGTAAAGTCAAATGGATAAAAAATTTTATTATCTTTTCATCTTTGCCCTATTCTTGTTAACACAAGAATGGGCAAAGAGGGGCAGCTGAAGATACTATTTTTTATCCATATTATTATTATTATTATTATTATTATTATTATCATTATTAATATTATTATTATTATTATTTTTATTATTATTATTATTATTATTATTTTTACTATTATTATTAAATATATTAAATACATATAAATTACAAACCAATTACAATTAAACCGGCCCAGTTACAAACCAACTAAAACCGGTCCAAATCCAACCAGAAACCCTAAATATTTGGGTTTCCAGTTAGGGTTTCCTAACCCTAATTTGATCAGCCGCCTCAGCTCACAGCCGTTGGATCTGATAAGATCCAACGGTCCAGATGATGCCAGAAGGGAACCCTAGGGTTTGATACCCTAGGGCCACGCGGCGCCGCCCCAGCTTCCACGCGGCTGCCGACAGTCTTCTCGCCGCCACGCCGCTGCCACGTCCCAACCGAAGACTCCAGAAGATAAAATGGCAGCCGTCCACGCCATGGCTACTCGGTGAGTCACCACTGGTAGTCCGGTGACTCACCGAGAGCCCCTCTTCGGACCGGTCCGAGACGAACAACGGTGGTGGCTATAAAAGCCACCACCCCACCTGCGAAGAAAAAAAAAAGGGGACAGAAAGACAGAAAGAAGAAACAGAAACAGAAAACGAAAAAAAATACAGAAAAAAAACAAACTAGTACCAAAGATCTCAGCAGCAAAGAACCAGAAGAAAAAAGAGAGAAAAAGGAAGAAGAGACTTACCGAGGAAAGCCACACCACCACCGGAGTAACCACGCGCCTCCACGCTCCACAGCAAACCTTCGAAAACCGAAGGTATTTTTAAAGATTTGCTCCGATTAGGAGCCGTTTAACGAAAAAAAACATCGGAACCGTCATTAGGACGGTCCGATCTACGTTTAGATAAAAGAAAAATTTTTCCGGCCACCGAAGACGGTGGCCGGCGGCGGCGGTTGACGGCGGATGAACGCCGGCTAACGGCTGCCGGCCGGCTGGGCTTCTCTCTGTGTTAGAGAGAAGCGAGAGAAATTTCTCTCTCTCAGAGAAGAGAGAGAGAGGGAAGAAAAGAAATGAAATGGCTGGCCCTTCGGGCCAGCGGTATGGACCATTTATAGTCCTTCCCGAACGACGTCGTTTCGGGAAGGACTATGCGCGTAATTATGGAAAAGTTAAATCCCTTCCGCAGTCCTTCGTATTTGTAAATTTTACATTTTGGTCACTAAACTGAATTTATAATAATTTTAATTCAGTCTTTGAATTTTAATTTTATTCATTTTAGTCCTTTTTATTAAAATAATATATTTAGGATAAATGACAGATTTAATCCCTTAATTTTAATAAATAATTTTTTATCCCTAGTTCATATTTTTAATTTATTCTATTATAAAATTTAAATTTTAAATAATTTCATTTTGGTCACTAAATTATTAAATTAGAAAATAAAATATTTAAACCCTATAATTTCAATGAATTATTAATTAGGAATTAGATTTAGTTTTATTTTTATTATAATTTAGTTATTTATTTTATATGTTTTCATTTTAATGCTTAAAATATATTGTTTTAGTGATATTTTTATTATATTGTTAAATATTTTTATATATTCATAAATATACATATAATGAATAGTTTTTTTTTTAAATATTTATTATCGAAGAAAAGGACAGTCTTAATACAACTGGATGTCTTATTCTGATATTTTAAAATTAAAAAGTAAACAATATTATTTAAATCAATATTTATCAATATCAAAGAAAAGAGCTGTCTTAAGGCACCTAGAAGTTCTTTTCAGATATTAAAAATAAATAAATATTTTTTATATAATTTTAAAATAATAGGATTATAAATTAAATATATTTTTGAATTTTTAAATTTTAATAAAAGAGACAATTTATAATTAAAAAGTACCAATTTTGGGCGTTGTAGGGGTGCTAATCCTTCCCTAAACGTAACCGACCACGAATCCCTTTTTATTATTAAAAAGAACGAATTTTTGGTTATAAAACGCAGATCAGTTCATCTTTTAAATATGGTTTTCTTAAAAACTCTTTTAAAAGATAATTTTTAGGTATTCGACCTACCTGATCCAAAAGGTCGATGGCGACTCCCAAATTATATTCAAAACCATTTATTCACATCAATTTTCTCGCCAAAATTTAATATTTCGTGCCCGGACGAAAACCGGTTACGACAACTACTACAAATGTATGTACACCGATACGAAGGTAAATTTTGGCTTTTGGTTTGCCCGTGCCTTCAATTACGTTGTGCGCTCCGATATCCCGTTAATTCTTGGTCATTATATTACTAACCTTGCATTTCGATTATTTCCATTGACTTTCGATATTGTACAATTTACTTATGCTTTTGCAATGAATCCTTTAGATGCACGATGTTTGGCACGATGTGACTTCTTGCAGGGACTCCCGTTACGCCATATATCGTTCCTCCCGGTACTATTACACCACACAATGTACGGATATTCCTTCGGAGGACAACACAACATTCAGTACTGACAGAGCACCCACAGTAGCATGTGCACAACGAGATTCATAAAGTGCACGGCCGACTTGATTCCATCGAAACCAACCTCTCCGAGATCCTCTCTTACCTTCACCCAGACACATCTCGACGCGGTCGCGGTCATGGTCATCATTAAATGGAGAGTATTTCTACCACGTCTCTTATGCATTTATTCTTATATTGGGACAATATGACTTAAGTGAGGGGGTAGCATTTGCATCAAAGTTTCGCTTTGATTATTAGATTGGTTGGAATTGAGTTTTTGTTGATATAACATGCTGGAATTTCTTGTTGCCTATCTCATATTTCAGCTTGTTTCTTTGATTTTTCTTGTAAATTTTGATCTTGCTTTTGTTCGAATTTAGGAGGCATGATAGCAATTGGCATGCTTAATCGGTTTCTTGAAAACTATTTTTGACATTCCATTCATTTGTTAGTTGAATTTATTGCAAGACTTAGTACAATTTGCACCTTTCTTATGAGTTTTGAGCCTAATGAGCATATTTTTACATTCTTGCTCTGTGTTTAATTTGAGTGTACCAACTAATTCTTTATATTCTAGAACTTGTAGCATAATGCTTGTCGAGACTACACATTCGAATATAATGCTTTAGTATGATAGAGGCATTAGGATTTAACCCTTTTCTCTTTCGAAAAATTGCCTACCCTTTGTTTATTTTCCCCTTAGTAAGCTAATTTTGAGCCTTATAACATTTTCTTTATTTACCACATTATTAACCAGAGTAAATTAAAAAAAAAAACAGAAAATGCACTGTGTGAATAGTGCACAAAAATTCAGACAATGTAGTTTTGGTTCGAACAATGTAGTGTAGATTCGAAAGAGCAGAAAAAAAAAGTGAAGTTTTGACTCGAACAGCAGAAAAAAAAACTTATTCGAATAACTTGTTCAAACAGTGAAAAAAATCAGGTTCGTTTGAACGAAAAAAGAAAGTTCGAGAAAAAAGAGATAGATGGTCGTTTTATCTTTGTTATCTTCCATTTTGCTTGCTTCCATTAGAATAAATTCATGGAATAAGCTTATTTTTGTCTTGAATTTTAACCCAATTTTTTGCCTTTATCGTACCCGAACCTTAGCCTCGTTGCAACCCTTTTGAAATACCTCTTGACTATAGCATCATGTTCATACTTAGTAGTGGAGATTAGATTTAGTTACAAGCTTATGAAAATGTTTTAATTAGCTAGGTTTGAGCGATCCTTTCACCTGAAACACTTTGAGCGGAATGAGTGAACCAATGTGAGGTACTAAGTCTTACTTCTTTGAGATTGGCAGATAATTGGAATGTCATGCTTTGCATTTACTTGCTTTTAGTTGTGCCTTTACTTGATTGCCCTCGAATTTCAACATTGCTTTCATCCTGATTTACTTGCAAGTCTTGGAAACTTTGTGAAATAGAAGATATCAACTTGTGATTTTGAAGCGTTAAGTGAGAAATGATTGAGGACAAGCATTGAATAAGTGAGGGGTATTTGATTAGTGTTTTAAATAGTCACTATTTTATTGTTAATTACTCCTTGATTTGTTGGTTTTTGTTGCTAATTTGGGCCTTTTCACTTGTTTTCTGTGTAGGATATTGGATTCTAGTAATGACACTTAAATGACGTGATTCTGCAGTTTTTTTTATTTTCTGGAATCAAGGTCATCTTAGTGGGCATGACTTGGGGAATGGCTGCGTCTAACGTGACATCTTTACAACGGCTTCTAGAATGTCCAATCAACAGTTTCGTGAGAACGAGAGACTCAACTGCAAATTCGAATTTCAAATTAGGAATTATCTTTATTTTTAGGATTTAATTCAAACAATTTCCAAATAATTATCTATTTTCATTTCTACTACATTTTTAGGGTTTTAGAGGACTATAAATACCCATCGGGATAAGCCTGAAAACATATCTTAGATTAGTTTGTTTGTTTCTTTCTTTCTTTAGTTTTATAAAATTCTTCTTTTATTTCACTTTATTTATTTTCAAGTTTTCTTTAAGTTTTATTTTAAAATGCTAAGTATGATTTATATCATGTTTTGGCAATCGATCATCCTTTTAAAATAAAAAACGTTTTCATTTCAAAAAGTGCACGTTGACTTGATTGCAGTTTCAATTAACAGTTGGGATGAAAGATCGGCTTGTAGCACATTCGACTTTCTATGAACACACTTAGTGATGGTACACTAAGGGAAATTGAGATCAGATTCGATTCTCATTGAGAGCTATAGTTTGAGTCAGATTTTTCTAAATCTTTTAATTGAGTTGGCGCTAGCAACGATTGTCGCGGTTAGTCTACAAAAGAACTGAAATTCAAAGATTGATTTTGGATTGTCGGTTTGTCAGAGAGAAAAACATGTTATAGGGGTTGGGCCCTATAAACTATAACCGACATGAATCCAAAGTGAAATATCTTATTCAACGATCGATGGAATTTGAGACAAAGCAGAAGCCTAAAGTTGATTTTACCACATAAGTTTTATCTCATCTACTTTCTTTATTTTTTTAGATTTAATTTTAATTTCTTTCTAATCTTTCAATCTCCCCCATTTTTATCTTTAAATTTCACCCAGATCAAGATCAAGAACAACCACATCAGCAGTTTATATAGTTCATGTGGATCGACCCTTCCTCTCACTATATTATTCTTATTTATTTCTTTTGAGATTAAGGATCAATGACGTTTGCCACCTGTCTTTGAGGCCTTGGCGTTGGTGAGTTTCTTTCGAGGAGATTGTTAAGTTGCCAACTCATTTTTTGGGGTAAAAGTCATGTATGTCCCAAGAGAAGGAATGGGCTAGTGGATTATTCGGCGAATGCAGGTTTACTTTGTACCGAGTTGTTTTAAAACTTGGTGTTTGCCTTAGGTTTATTAGCAGGTTTTGCTTATGTGTGTTGTTCTTTGTTGCAGGGATATTGAGTCAGGAGTTGAGTTGTTGTTCTCGTGCTCGCGTGATTGCCATGAGGAGGATTAATAGATTTTGATAGTGTTTGTTGTTGTCCTTTGTTGCAGGGTTATTGTGTTTCGAGTTGTGTTGCAGTTCTCTGCCTTGATAGGGTATACTCTTTTCCTTCACTTAGGGTTAAGAAAGTTTTGAATGAAGCCCCTATCCCGGTCTTATAATTTAAATAAAATCATATTTTTACCAGAAAAAAAAACAAATAGTAGAAGTTAATTTATCTAACTTCTAAATAAGAGAGCTATTAAGTATTTAAACACATAAATTAAAAGACATGTTTAATTCTAAGATCTGCTTGACTCTATATTATAAAAACCCTAATGATATTCTTAATCTAATTTAAAACAATATTTTTTAAACAGAATGTTATGCAGACATATTTAATTCTAATTATAAAATAAAAATCGATTATAAAATGATATCAATTTCAAGTAATATTTTAAAAGACATGGAATGGAATTCACGCTTTCTTATACTTAATTAATTATGTTTGCTGTGTTTAAGTTCACTTCGTTTGAACTCTGGCACTCAACTTGTGCGAATCTTTTTTATATATTATTATATAAAATATAATATATTATGAACACAGCGAACCATGTATAATATATACTTTATGTATACTATTATATTGATTAAGGGATACGAGCCGTGTATAATATATAATATCAGTCTCTACATATAAATGTTCTGATTTGAATAATTCCGCTGTCCAATTAGATACAAGACATTATTTATTTTATTAATGTCAGACATTTATTCCTTTATCCTCTACGACTATAGTTCACTGAATATGTATATCTCACAAGTTATATAAAAATTTAAACATTTTTTCTCATAAGAATTACGTTATTGTTGTGAAAATTTTTTTATAGGTTCGTTGTATATATGAGTTTGCACATAAACCAATTCACACGCTGTGTTTACTTTTTATTGGCTTTAGATCCCGACTTTTGACCTGGCAACGGATTTATTAAAAAAATGAAATACACGTGGGAAAATATATTCACCAAGTGCTAAAGAAATAAGAATAACTACGGATGGGGATGGGACCTGAACTTGACTCGTGTCGGGTTTCTTCAAAAAAATTGGGGTCTGATTAGGTTAGGCTTTTTAGATGTAGTGTTCAGGTCGGATTTTGGTTTATGGTTAAAAATATTCGACTCAAAAAAAAATAATTTTATCTTATATATTTATGAATAATTATAATAATACTCATTTATATTTTTTAATTCAGTCACTGTTTTTATTGAATAAAAATAATATTTTATTATTATTCTGGATTGGGTCAAATTATATCAATTTTTTAAGTTATATATCGAGTCAGATTCAGATCGGTAAAATCTTGTTTCGGTCGAGTCAGATCAAATCTCGAGTGAAGGATTCCTACTAATAACTTTTCCTGCCACAAGTTCGCTATTTTTTTCCTTGTAAATTTGGACCAAACCAAAAATCAATCAACTATTAAATATACAATAACAATATTAATGTCAAAATTGGCTCACAACATTTATTAAAATAATTATTTTGATCTTTATTATTTTTAGGGTATGATAGGCTCTAACATTTTATTTTGAGGTAAAATAACGTTATGTGGATGAAAATATGTGGATGAAAACAGTTAGTTAACATATAATTAATGTTCTAAAATAAGAGTCATTTTATCTTAAAATGAAATATTAAAGGCTAAAATGTTTTTAAAAAAAAGGAATAAAGTGATTATTCTATTAAATATTAGAGACTTTTTATCTAAAAATAAAACATAGAGTATCAAAATCTCAAAACATAAAATGATTAAATTGATCATTTTAATAAATATTGGAAACTAATTTTGACATTATGCCAAAATGATTATTCTAAGTGTATATTATTCTTTGATTCACTAGATTAAAATTGATATAGATAATAATGATTAATGTTTTCAAAACGTGCAACTCACACATCCACATTATGCGAAGTGATTATTCTAATTGTATATTATTTTAATTTTGACATTATGTTAAAGTGATTATTCTAGGAAGGTAAACGAGCAATGTCGAGTTCAAATATTGTTGAACTCAACTCAAACTCGAAAACTTTAAAAGTAAACTCAACTCGAAAACTCAAAAACTAAAAATTATCAAACTCAGCTCAAACTCAAAATATAATATTAAAACTTAACTCAAACTCGAAAAGGCTCAAACTCAAACAAAATTTCAAAAACTCGATTCAAGCTCAAGTGCTCACCGCGCGGATCCGTAAATCAAACCCTTGAGTTTACGCTTTCCTGCTTGATTCTTCTCCAGCAAACTCCCATCTTCTACTAAATATGCTCTCTATTTTCATCTACCATCCAAAAGCTACCCCTACTCTCTCTTCACTATTCTCCATCAAACTCCCATCTTCTACTAAATATACTCTCTATTTTCATCTACCATCCAAAAGCTACCCCTTACTCTCTCTTCACTATTAAAGCTCTTCAAATCTTTCTCTCCATCCATCCCTTTTTCATAGCTGAATTGAGAAGAAAGAAACTATGGAGATTATAAACGAAAACCAAACAATTCAATCCATCATCAGATCCCACTTCCTGAAGCTTGTCACCAAAATTTTGCTCCCCTTTTCAGTTCTTTCTGTAATATTATCATACCCTTTGTTATGCAACTTCCGAACTTTGACATATAGTTTACAACTCTTTAGTTTCAGCGTTGGAAAGAATTACATGTTTCTGCTTTGCAATGGACTTCTTTTTTTCATTGCCACCAGATCTGTTTTGTTCGGTGGTTTTGGGGTAGAGTCTAATATTAGATCCGATAAGACTCCAAGGATCAGTAAGGGAGGTGGTCAAACAGAATCATCAGAGCCAAAAGAGTCAATTTTGAAAGCAAATGTTACTGCAGAAGTTGATCAAAGAGAAGATCTTCCCTTGGTTGTACAAGATGAAAAAGAAGAAGAAAGATCGAGTGAGCTTGTTGCAGTCGAGGAAGATGAAGATGAAGATGAAGATGAAGAACTTGGTTTGTTGAGTGATGACGAGTTAAACAAGAAATGTGGAGATTTTATTAGGAGAATGAAAGAAGGGATTCAATTTGAAGCTCGCAATTGAGGGTTCAATAGTAGAATTCGACACAACATCGCGACTTTGACAATAATTTGGTTCTCCCCTGTTTTTTTTCCCTCGGGAATTTGATTTCTGGGTTTTAGTTTAGAATACTGGTCGCTGTAAATTAAATGTTGTTTTGCTGTGATTTCTAATGTAATGGTAATTAAACATTGCTGTTAGAAAGTATAATTAAGGTGTTGTAGACTTGTGGTAAATTAGGATTCTGTCAAGTAAATTAGGGGTAAATTAGCTTTAGGCCCTCTAGATTTTTGCGTTTTGTACAAAACAGTCTCTCATTTGTTTAAATTTTCTTATTTGTTTTAAATGTTCAAGTGTCATTTATGTTATTTTCCATATTATTTTAGCTTAAACCAAATAGGATCAATTGCATATAAGACCCTGTAGTTTATGCGCATTTTGTATTTAAGTCATTGGTTTAATTACAATTTTGTAAGTTTAATTTTACATTTACGTGAATTTAATCAACATTCTAAAGTTAGTATATTTAGCTTAAATTAGTCCTCACATTTAGGTTTCTCTTAATTTAGTCCCTGTTTAGGATTATTTCTTTAATTAGTTGTGTATATTTATTTTGCATGTTGATATGTTTATGTATAAGTATAAGAATGATTTATTTAGGAGTCACATAACATCATTTTGCATAATTTGTATGTTACCTTCATGTGCATAACTTAACCCCTAAACCCTATCACATAATTAGAAAGAATGAGATGGCTTAGTGAAAGGAGAGAGAATAACTTGTTTTTCTTTTGCTTTATGAAGAACAAAAATCTAATAAGAAGCTTGAGTCTTTTTTTTATTTCTGCTCCTCTTCTCTTCTCATTCTTCTCTTTATTTACTGCTTTGATTTTCCAACTCTGCAATTATTACTTTCTTTTTTTTCCAGAGTAGAATCTAGTAATGCATATATATTTGTCTTGTTTTACTTTATATGGTACATGTTAGTAGTAGGGATGATCATTTTCTCTCAAATATGATTTGATGCCATTAATTTTGTTAGTTAAGATATTAATGTAAATCTAAATGAGTTTTTTCTTTCTTAATTCTTTATAAAATCGGGTCATTTTACATAATTTGTATGTTACCTTCATGTGCATAACTTAAACCCTAAACCCTATCACATAATTAAAAGGAATGAGATGACTTTGTGAAAGGAGAGAGAGTAACTTGTTTTTCTTTTGCTTTCTGAAGAACAAAAATCTAATAAGAAGCTTGAGTCTTTTTTATTTCTGCTCCTCTTCTCAGTCTTCTCTTTATTTATTGCTTTGATTTTCAAACTCTGCAATTATTACTTTCTTTTTTTTTCCAATAGTAGAATCTAGTAATACATATATATTTGTCTTGTTTTACTTTATATGGTACATGTTAGTTGTAGGGATGATCATTTTCTCTCAAATGTGATTTGATGCCATTAATTTTGTTAGTTAAGATATTAATGTAAATCTAAATGAGTTTTTTCTTTCTTAATTCTTTATAAAATCGGGTACACTCTATTTTGATATATTTTTAAAAATTATTAATATTTAAATTGAATCATATTTTATTATATTATATTTATTGTCAAATAAAAAAAATAGTTATGAGGTAAGTACAATATAATATCTTGATATTAAATTCTCAAACCCTTGATTTTTATGATATTTGAACCCGAAACCTCAAAATATAACAACAATTTAAAAAATTAGTTATTAAAAATATTATCATTAGAAATATATTAAATATTTGTCATTAGATAAATAATTTTAAGATATTAAAATTTAAATTTGAGGGTAGTTGTATTATAGAATTTTTAATATATTTTTAAAATTTTATAATTATCAATAATGTATTTTTAATAATGTAATTTAAAAAATCAAAAAATATAATATAACATTTTTTTGAGTCGAATATCGAGTAGCTTGTTTCGGCTTGTTAAGAACTCGAGTCGAGCTCGAGTCGAGTCCATTCGATCCAAGTATTTATCAAGCCTTAATCGAGTTGATCTCGAGTAGCTCACGAAATGTCTCGTCTCATTTACATCCCTAATTCTAAGTATATATTATTATAATTTTGATGTTATGCTAAAGTGATTATTCTAAGTATATATTATGTCAAATTTTTAGATTAAATACATAATAAGTCTCTATTATTTTAAAATTAAATAATTTGTCTCTCTCAATTTTTGATCCAACTCTACCCAATTCACACATCCACATTATTTTCGTTGACTTTGACTGCAAGAGTGCTTATTACTTTTGCCCTCCATCAACTTGTGCAAATTGTTTGCTTAATGAGTTACATAAACATTGAGATGTGATATCTCCTTTATTATTATGAATTACAGGTAGACTTTGCTAAAATCTAAGCTAAGTTCAAGTTCCATCGTTTAAATATTTTTCATACAATAATATATCGATGCAGGACCATCGAGATGCACGATCCCCGCCCTATTAAAATACATGTGTGATTTAATATTTCTCTTGTCCTACCTACCATAACAATTCTCCCATAATTTTATAACCATAATTGAAAGTTGCCACTTGCCAGCACGTGCAGTAGCCCAACATGCTTGACTGTCCTATTGAATACGTTGTCAGATATGCAATGAATCAAAGAAGTGATCTCTCTTAGCTTCACTTCTTTAGGGCCTATAAAATGGGCATCAAACCTCAATATCAAAGCATCCCCAAAATCAATCAAATCTCTCCCCAGAAGTAGTGTTTAATCTGCAGTGCCGATCATGGGATCCAGATTGGTAAATTTTTTTCAAGTAAACCCTAAGGAAGCCTCTTCCATTGAGCTTGTTAAACTCTTGTTTTCCAGTAACATTCAGAAGAGAAAATTTATCCAATCTTCTTACAAAAGAGAGGAAAGTTTCATATATAGGTTTATTATAGTCCTTTCGGTACTGGTACAAAAGTTTCTGCTTAAGATAGCGCTCCCAGTGGAATTGTTGGGGAGCTTTCTAGTGTATCTGCTCAACTTTCTTTACGCTAACGATGGCTTCTTTGGTCTCATAAGAAATATCATGCGTGGTATTTATTTAATCTTTTTACGTCCATTTCTTGTTATATATTCATGATTTTCGTCTAGTTATGTCTCGCTGTTTGTTGAACAGTGAAGGTCGTGATTCCACACTGGAGGTCTGCAAATTATCTGTGTTTAATAGGACTTTTAGACGCGAGAATGGAGTTAGACAGTGGCATTAAACATGGTAATCCCATGTATTATCCAGCACTCTCGATTATGGCTTGTAAAACAGTTTACAATAATGCTGCTTATAACCAAGCTTTAATCGAAGGTCAATGGAAGGTATAAGAGTGGTTATTATTATTATTCATCAATGAAATTAGATCAGTAAACTTCCATTAATTGTTTGACATATTTGTTGATTTGCAGATGGAGTTCTTGGGATTCAGAAATTACTGGAACGGTAGTACCCATTTCAACAACTTCATTTTCATTTTTTTGGCTTTATTAATTGATTGATTTTGTTAATTATTGATGACTTGGGGCAGATTTTACTGGAAAACCTGACACACAAGTTGTGATGTTTCGAGATAAAGATGTTGATCACGACACCATTGTTGTTTGCTTCAGAGGAACACAACCGTTTAATCTCAATGACTGGTGTTCGGACGTAGACTTGTCTTGGCACGAATTCCCCAAAATCGGGAGGATTCACAGCGGCTTCATGAAAGCCTTGGGGATGCAAAGTGATGTAGGATGGCCGGAAGAAGTGGATAACGATTCATACACCGGTGGCCGCAAAGCAGCCTTGGCTTACTACGACATAAGGGACACGTTGAGAACCCTTTTGAGGAAAAACCCCGAAGCCAAATTTATAGTGACGGGCCACAGTTTGGGCGGCGCGTTGGCTGCTCTGTTCCCGGCGATTTGCTTTTACCACGACGAACGATTGTTGCTCGACAGAATGGAGGCGATCTACACGTTCGGACAACCCAGAGTCGGAGATGAAGCGTTCGGGAATTACATGAATATGAATCTGACAAAGCGTGGTATTCATTATTACAGATACGTTTACTGTAACGATGTGGTTCCTAGGGTTCCTTCTGACCGCGTGTTCAAGCACTTTGGTAACTGCGTTTACTACGACAGCAAATACGAAGCGTCGGTAAAAATAAAATAAAAAACTCCCTTTTTTTACTGTTACTCAAACACCATTTTACTGCTGATATATTTATTTAAAATTTGCCTGGGAATTTTGATTTGAATGCAGATAGTTGAGGAAGTCCCATATAAGAACTACTTGTCAATTTGTGGGGGTATTTCGATGCGAAGAAACGCCATTTATGAGCTGATGAGAAGCTTCGATGTGGGGAGAAAGTATGGAGAAGAATACAAGGAAGGTTGGCTGCTATTTGGCATGAGGATGTTTGGATTGGTGATACCTGGTTTGCCTGCTCATTGTCCCCAAGATTATGTAAACTCTACTCGACTCGGTTCCCATTCCCACCACCATCTTCTTTCTCGTGTTTTCCACCATTAAAAGCGCGCATCGACAAGTGCATGCCCTTGCTAGCCTGTACCAGATCTGCCATTAGATTTGGCTTCGCACTTTGAAGATTTCAAGAAAAAAAAGAATTACTATATTAGCATTTGTTTTATCCCATTCCCAATGTCTTTCAACTTGTTTTTCCAGCTTGTAGCAAGATTTATGTTTTAATAAGTTCGTTTACTGTTTTACCAACGTCAAACCTATTTTTGAATTATACTTACGATTTATGTGCTGTTAAAAATGTAAAAAATTTATGGGACAAGTGGTTAATTTTGTTTGTCCTCTTGATTTAAAGGTTTCGTTTTGATTAATCTATATTGGCTCGCGTCATATACAAAATTTTAGTGAGTGAATATTCAAACAAAAATCTTTTGCATATTCAAGAACTCATACTCGAGATCTTACCTAAGTGGTTAATCTAACTCATATTTAAACCTCTAATGACATGAATTACTATAGAAACCTTTCCAAATTTATTTCACTCTGTCATGGGATACCATACAAATTCTTATAACATTAATTTTTTTTTAATTAATCTAGAGTATTACAAGTAGTAGTATTTGTTAGTGTTCGAACATGCAATATGTAGGAATAACAATCATCCTTTAATTATTGAGTTTAGTTTATGCTATGAGACTAATTTTTTAATTTTAAAATAATATTTGTTTAGAAAAATAAGGATAAATTCTGTATTTAATACCTAAACTATTAGTTTTGATCCGTTTTAGTTCCTAAATTTTTAATTTTTTTAAAAATATACCTAAAGTTTAGTTTTAATATGTTTCATTTTAGTATCATGTTCAAAATATAATGTTAAGTTTTAAAAAAATTGAAAGTTCATATAGTAAAACATACCAAAGTTAATAATTTAGGTACTAAACGTTTTAAATTTTTAACGGTATGATACAAAAATTAAATAAAAATAAATATTAAATATGATTTTAAAATTAATAATTTAAGTATTAAATGCGTAATTTATCCAAAAAAAAAAATAATATCATGATACCTATTTAATTGTAGTTATAAAACAGAGCGGGGCAAATCTCCTAATTACCGAAACGACTCAGTTTAGATAAAGATGTCATCTCAAGAGTTAAAAGTAATTGATAAATAATATTTTAAAATACACGCAATTCACGCTTTCCCATAATTAATTATTTTTTCAATGTTTAAGTTGGGATCTATAAGATACGACAGATTTAATATACTCTAAAAAAAAAATATCAAAAATATTAATATTTTTTAATATTTTTTTTTTGTAAAACATAATCTAAAATATTATTTTTTCTATCGAAAATATTAATATCGATAACTGCCTAAAATATTTAACATTTACAGTAAAATGCTACTTAAAACATTATTTTTTACCATAAATATTAATATTAGACGTTACCTAAAATATTTTTTTTACCAAAAATTAAATAGTAAAATTAATATTTTCGATAAAAAATAATTTTTTAAGTAACATTTTACCATAAATATTTAAAAATATTGACATTTTCAACAAATTATCTCTTTAACTGTATATTAAGATTATCTTACGACAGTACTACCTTTACGTTCACGTTGCTGGGAAGAACGTCTTTCACTCCTACACTCAAGTGAATCTTTAATATATATTACTTCATAAACGTTTTCGAAATATAATATATTTATTATGTATATGGTGTAGATTTTGCTAAAATCTAAAACAAATTTAACTTTTATCAAAATTTTCAAATATTATATTGATTAGGGGATATGACCTGTGAATAGTAATAGCCATGTATATATATGTTATTCTGTTTTGATAAATTCTGTAGCTTTATTTTGTTTAATTTATTAATTTCAGACATTTATTCCTTTATCCTCCGTTTATAATTCACTGATGTATATATAAAACGCTTAATTTATTTACATTATGTAAAATTAATAAATTTTATAATAATTTATGATTATTAAATTTAGATAAATCCTAAACTCTTAAACCCTAAGTTATAAATTCTAAGCCTAAAATCTCAAACCCCAAATTATAAACCCCTCTACTCTTAAAACTTAAATTTTAAATTTTAAATTCCAAACCCTAACCCTAAAAATAAAAAATATAATTTGAAACACGTTAATTTTTTTCTTTACTTTGGATTAATTTTTATCTTATCTTTTATCTCTTATTTATATTTACTCCATAAATTGAATAAATAGAAAATGCAATTCAAGTAAAAGAGATTATAGATGTTAAGCTCTTAATCTATGTTTGCTGGTGTCAATTCTAGATTGCGCTTTTATATCAATCAATTGTATTAAATCATAGTATAAAAAATAATTTTTGAACCGGCGATAATTTTTTTTTTAAAAAGGTACTTTGTATTATAGAATTTACAAAGTAATCACCTCAGGGACCTCGTTAAAAAACCTTTCTAAACTTAATGGAGGAAAAAGAATGCACCCTAGAGTGGAATGGAAACAAAATAACAAACAGCAAAATTACACACTTAATGGAAACCCAATCAAGAAGCAGACCCCCTATATCCAACAAAATCCATCGCAAAACAAAAGAAACAGGAGAAGCAATCAAAACCAAGAGCATATTGGAACCTGCGATAAAAGGCTAACCAATCCAGAAACAGTAAACGATGTTTCCACCTAACTCAAGAGCTAACAGCAGAAGAGACGCTGCAGCAGGACAAGCCATTACCTGACACTATGAACGAAAGCTGTCGGATTGCGAACGAAGTCTGACACCACTGGATATAACATCGGCCATAAGTAATTCGCCCAGATTCCGATCTGAATAAGAGCTTTAAAAAAAATCTGATCAGCTGAGAAAGAAGCCCCATTAAATCTAGAATGATTTCTGCAAATCCAGATTGTCCATATCAAACCGAAAAAACCAATACGCCACAGTGGCCTTATTCTCTTCCTAATACTTTGCGAGAACCATACTTCAAACAATTGTTTTACGTTCCTAGGGAATACTAAATTTACATTCCACACAATGCACCATTTTTGTCAAGCTTTCCAAACAACGGTACAATGACAAAGAGCATGATTTACCTCTTCCGGTTCAAGATTGCAATGTAAACAGCGTACCTGGTCGGAACAGTCGACGCCCCTTTTGGCCAGCTTTACCATAACAGACAGTCTTAGTCGCACTGCTTTCCATACGAAGGCAGCTACTTTAGGAGGAACAAGATTGCACCAAACGGATTTCCACACGGGGTCTTCCAATAGGCCTTCGCACAACACTTTACAACAGACCGCTTTTGGGGTATATATACCATCCAACGCTCCTGACCAGAATACCCTGTCGCGGCCATGCTCGGCGCTAACTGCTCTATTTAAAACTTGGATGAATTCACTCCAAATAAGCTTTTCCCATTCAAAAAAGGCTCTTCTCATATCAATCCTTCATTCCCATCTACCTAGCACCCAACAACCGAATTCTTTAATCTTTTCACATTTATTAACCACAAGACTAAAAATCCTCGGAAAAGAAGATTTTAAAGAAATTTTTTCTGTCCAGAAATCTATATTATGCCCGTTATCCATTACAAGCCTCAAATCACCGAGAAAATCAGACACAAAAGACCCCGAAGGATTCTCAATACTGCGCCACACCCAAGAAGAAGATTTATACTTTACAGTTTTTGGCAAGATTGCATCATGATCATAATTGTACTTGGCTACAACAATTTTTCTCCATAAACTATCATTTTCCACACTATACCTCCAAATCCATTTATTAAGTAAGGAACGATTCCTAATATTGACATCAAAAAAGTCCAGTCCCCCATGGGATTTAGGTTTACATATTGTGTCCCACTTAATCCAGTGGATACTCCTCTCCGAATTAGAATTCCAAATAAAATTAACTATGCGACTATTGATCTGATCGGCAATAGCCTTTGGCATAGGGAAAATAGACATTAAATACACAGGCAGATTAGCTAGGACAGTTTTAATGAGAGTTAATCTACCTCCTAACGAGAGCAATTTACCTTTCCAGCTTTGAAGTCGCATGGAAACTTTATCCAAGATGGGTTTCCATAACAACTTTGAGATTTTCTGATCCCCTAACGACAAACCCAAGTACGACGACGGAAGTTTAGCACAACCACAATGGAACAAATATGCCCTGCTCTTCACACAACTATAATCCAAATTGACGCCCATTAGCAAAGTTTTTGTCATGTAGAGCTTCAATCCCGCTGCCACTTCGAAGATTTTTAAAATTCGGAAGAAATTTGCAATAGACTCATTATTTGAATCTAAGAAAATGATCAAGTCGTCAGCGAATTGAATGTGGGATAAAACCAGCCCACCAGACCCCACTTCCACACCACGACATAATCTAATGTCTGAAGCCTTTTGTAACATCTCGTTGAGCACTTCTCCAACAATATTAAAGAGCAGTAGTGACAGCGAGCAACCTTGTCTGAGACCCTTCTTCATTGAGAAACTATTAGTTGGAGAGCCATTAATTAAGATAGCTATAGAAGGAGTGGAAATGCAAAGATTGACCCAATTTCTCCATCTTTTGCCGAATCCTATTTTCTTGAGAATCAGGTTCAAAAACTGCCAATCAACCGCATCAAAAGCTTTGTAAAAATCTGCCTTGATCAAAATAGTTGCTTTCTTTCTTTTTGACAACCCATCAATTACTTCATTAGTAATCAAACTACTGTTAGCTATTTGTTTACCCGCCATGAATGCGAATTGGTGCTCACCGATAACCTCCGATAGACAACTGACCAACCTCTTAGCCAATAAACGAGAGACAATCTTATACATGCTATCCACTAAGGAAATCGGTCTGAAGTCTTCCGGGGAAATAGCCTCAGATTTTTTTCGGGACAAGCGCAATAAAATATTTGTTAAAGGATAGATCAGCAACATTTTCGTAATAAAACTCATGCATAAACCCCATAACTTCCCCTCTAATATGCATCCAAAATTTCTTTAAAAAATTCAAACTAAATCCGTCTGGACCTGGAGCACTTGAACTGTCGAAAGATTGAATAGTATGCAAAACCTCCTCTTCCGAAAAAGGACTCTCAATGAGCCTTTTAGAGGCTGGATTTATTCTCTTAAGAGGGATGTCAAATTTCTTCAAAGGAATTGTTTTCACCTCATTAAAACCTGCAGAAAAATAATTCACAAAAGCTTGCTTAATATCGGCCTGGTTCTTCAACACCGCATTCTGGAACTTCAGCTTAGAGATCTGATTTTTACAGCCCCTTGAAACTGCTGAGAGATGGAAAAATTGTGTTTTTACCTCCCTCTTTAAACCAGTTAAGCCTATACTTTTGTAACCATTCGCGTTCTTCCTTCCTCGCAACGGTCCACATTCTAGCCTTCAAAGATGAAATTTGCTGCTGAAATTGAATATTACTCGGATCCGACAGCCACCTCTCTTCTAACACATCTATCTTATTGCCAATCTCTTCTAAGGAATATGTATTCAACACTCTAACTTCTCTCTCTCTCCTTGGTCATATTCTTTACCAATCACATTCATCAATTCAATTTGAATTTTTAATCTATATAATTAAGCTCAACAAGAAAAACAAGGTAAAAAAAAAGAATTTCCATGTAATTTATGAGTTCTACGTGATAATGAATGTGTACTTTGCACACAAACCTCATTCATCAATTTACACGCTATATTCATTCTTTCTTCACTCTAGAGCTTCGTTGAAGAAAATCGCCAAATCCCAATTAAATGTCCAAAAAGTTGAGCCCAATTATTGACCGGCGGCGGATTTATTACAGAAATGAAATACACGTGGAAAAATATATTTACTGTTCCAAAGAAATAGGGACAACTTTTCCACCCCAGCCGCCACGTGTCTTAAGTTCACTGTCTTTTTGCCTATAACCAGATCACCAAAGCATAAACCCAAAAACCAACCAGGGAAACCAAAACCTGTAACCATGACTTTTATACACATTATATGATTATAAACGCCAATGAAGCCTCGTTCTTTGATATTGTTGAACTCTTGTTTTCCGATAATTTGAAGAAGAGAAGATTCATCCAATCTTCTTTCTCAAGAGAGGGCAGTTTCTTTTAGCGTCTTCTTGTAGTTATTTCTACACTGTTGCAAAAGTTTCTGCTTATGATTTTCACTTTGATGAGGATGATGGGAATATCGATCAAGACTTTACTCAACTTCCTGTGTAACACCCTCAACCCTTATCCGACCCGAATAAGAGTCTGAGGTGTCACATTGACTTTTCAAACTTTGACTCTTGACAAAATTCAAAGAAAATTTAAAACTTTCATTAAAATAAAACTGTTTATTTACATAAATTGAACAAAATAACCAAAACCAATCAGAGCATATTCAACTCAATCAATTAGTACATGCCAACTATGTTCAGATTAACCAAACACCTTTAAATCATTTATTTTCTGATATATAACTTTGTAAGGAAAATGCTGACATGTCTTGCTCATCTAAACTTCTCTTCTTGCTTTCCAGAACCTACGTGTGAAACACTCACACGCTAAGTCTATGACTTAGTGAGGCATTAAATACATTAAAGTAACTTTAACTACTTAATTATGCATGAACATATCATATCATGCTATCATACAAAACAATATAGCATTTCATGTAATCAAATGTACACATATACACATCATCATATCAATCATATAATACAATTCATATCACAAAAGGATATACTTTACATGTAATATATATGTTTATTATTATCTCTTTGTTAGCCCATGTACATCTGTGAGAACTGTAGATATGTGAGTCTATTGAGGTTGTGCACTATGCTGTCACCACAACTCGTATGGGGTCCTACTAGGGGCTATGAGATTTGTCCCGAATGACCAATGTACTGTATTTGTCCCGAAGGACCACTCCTTAAGAACCATATACATATTTCAATGGATCATATATGTGTCTCATATGACCCTGTAAATATTCCAAAGAATACATATATGTCCCGAAGGACCACGTAGAACCCTCGACTCTTGGCATGCCAACTATATATCTAGCTCTCTTTACACATAACATGGGCATTAGCAATCTATCATGTCACATATTCACATGTACACTTTCATATCACGTCATATAAGCTCATAGCTTCTTTCACATATGCATGTAGTCACATAGCTTCTTTTCATATTCTCATAAGATTACATAGCTTATATATTATACTTTGTTTTCTCATGTTCATATATATCCTGTCATATGGCTCATATATATACATCACATAGCACATACTTCTCATATCATTACATTCAAAAGCATGTTAACACATATAATCATGCATACATACAATTTATGTCATGCATATACGTACAATCATATATTCATGCATTCAACATAGGAAATAGACTTGTCACAAGTCTTGTTTCCATTTAGCACCATAAACAAATTAATATGCACTCACCTGAGCCTCACTAAGTTCTAATCCACTTTTATGATTTTTCCTTTCTTTCGATCGAATCTTAACTTGATGATCGTTCCGGAACTTGTTCGTGTTCGATATCTACATAATCACATATTGATACATATCAGTATACAATTGATATACTTCAATCTATCATTTCTTAGACTAAAAGAAATGTCCATTTAAATTTCCCCTTGAAGTGCATCGATGCATTCTTTAACATGTGCAGTGATGCACTACCCATGCATCGATACACAAATTACCTTCGATGTTTTCATTTTAAGGGGATGTATCGATGCACTCCTTATGCATCGATGCACCAATTGCATTCGATGTTTCTTCTTTAAAGAGTGCATCGATGCACATTGAATATGCATCGATACACCTTGCCCAGAATTTGCATTTTAGCACGAAAATCATCAACTCTTCCCTTAATTCTTCTATTTTAAGCCTCTAATATGTCATTAAACTCAACTACCATTACTTAAACCAACTTATATCCATGTAAATCGTCTTTAACCTAAAAATCCTATCTTCCTTATGAAATTCATGAATCATACTCAATTTCTAACATGTTCCAAATTCCATTCAATTGCTTCTAACTTCTTAATTAGACCATTGACAAGTCAAATCTAGCTTTAGAACTTCAAAAACCTTTCTATAACAAAATTCAATTTCTACACCCTTCATATAATTTCCTTTTTAATTCTCTATTCTTGATGTTTAAAGCTTATATAAGCTTTCCTTAAGCTTATATAATACTCAAAGAATCAAAATCAACTTATAAATCCAAGAATTAAACAGCTGAAATTAAACTCACCTTTGCTCAGTACGTTGGAGAAGAAGAAAGTAAGAAGAAAAAGAGTTTTCCAGATACTCCTTCCCATCCCACATGTTTATCTCTTCTTAAAGAGATAAAAAAATTTCTTTTATGCAAAATGACCACTTTGCCCTTAATTCCTTTAAGAATTACTAACAACTTTCTGGAAATATTCCCAAATAAATAATTGAACTATTTCATTCTTCTACTTTAATCACCAATTTCTGATACTTTACAATTTGGTCACTAACCTGGTATTGAGGATGTTACAAATCTACCCTCATTTAAAGAAAATTTGTCCTCGAATTTTCACTGGACATATCAATAAGAACATCTCTTCTAATGTTCTCATGCTAATTCCTTTACTTAATCTTACTTCTTTTATTTCTTCAATTGTCGATTTCCTTTATATATTTATCTACTGTCACTTATCATATACACAATAACCCATAACCTCAATCCATTTATGTCTTTTATCTCATTTGATTATGCATTTTCCTTCGACATTTCTAAAATCCATATAATGTCACTCATTATATAAAGAATAACATTCATTTCCATCACTCAACATCATAAATCCCTCTTCAATTGTCTTATAACAATAACCAACTCGTTTTCCAACATCATTTGACCGAGAACACAATATTAGATCTTCTTTAAATACGATTCAACATACACTTTAAAGAATCTTTTCACATCACCTTACACACTTTTCTTAATTCTATATCCAAAATTATCATCTACACTTCCATATAACCTTTATCGTATCTGATCCTTTAACTCATCCATTTCATTTCTTTATTCCATTATTCCTTTATTTTTTTATACCCCAAATCATATCTTTCATTTCATGTTCACATACTCTTGTCTTATCACCTATACTCATCTCTATGTACCAATCTTCATGGCATCCTCATAACTTTGATAACCCATTTACTTATATAAAACTTCATTCTTTATCATTTCTTATACTTGTATCTTCCTTCCTTAAGGTTCCATGCAAATACTTATCTTATTTTCTACATCATAGCTATCTGATCATAATACACAACTACATTCATTTCACATCATAATTGATTAACTCAACTTTACCTTTTCTTCCAGTCTTATAACCTTTACTCTGATAATTAATCAATAACATATGTCTAATGGAGGGCACAAACCCTAGTCAACTAATCACATACATCCTTTCTAATCGAAATTATCTCAAAATTCATTTACTTAACTTGTCAATTTCACCTCCATTCTCAAACATCCCGAAATTTCCATTTTCAAACTCAACAACTCTGGCTGTATATATCTTATACGCTTGTAACTGATGCACTTATTCTCGAATTCTCCACAAATTCTAACCATATCTTTAGATCTTCTAACGTCCTTATGGTGACACTTGCTCACCATATTCTATCTTATTCACTTTATAACAAAACTTCTCCATATCACTTTTTCGATTCAAAACAGTGAAAACCTTTTATCACTATTCAAATATGATTTCAATTTATGAAATCAACATTTAATCTTACAAGACACTTTCTGAGGTTTCTGCTCTTCATCCTGTCTGGCCAGGGCAAGTGAATTGCTATCACCATCAGATTTGTCAGCTATCGATTCACTTCGACAATTTCTATAATCAATTCTACTATATTATACAAATATTGTTCTATTGGCAAGATAACATACTCCTTACCCTATCAGATCAGAAATTTTCACTATGTGTTAGCAGGTACACATTTTATGACACTTTGGACTTTAGTTTATGCCGAGAATCAGCTAAACCGTAGCTCTGATACCATTAAATGTAACACCATTAACCCGTATCCGACCCAAATACGAGTCTGGGGTGTCACATTGACTTTTCAAACTTTGACTCTTGACAAAATTCAAAGAAAATTTAAAACTTTCATTAAAATAAAAACTGTTTATTTACATAAATTGACCAAAATAACCAAAACTAATCAGAGCATATTCAGCTCAATCAATTAGTACATGCCAACTATGTTCAGATTAACCAAACACCTTTAAATCATTTATTTTCTGATCTGAAACTTTGTAAGGAAAATGCTGACATGTCTTGCTCCTCTAAACTTCTCTTCTTGCTTTCCAGAACCTACGTGTGAAACACTCAAACGCTAAGTCTATGACTTAATGAGGCATTAAATACATTAAAGTAACTTTAACTACTTAATCATGCATGAACATATCATATCATGCTATCATACAAAACAATATAGCATTTCATGTAATCAAATGTACACATATACACATCATCATATCAATCATATAATACAATTCATATCACAAAAGCATATACTTTACATGTAATATATATGTTTATTACTATCTCTTTGTTAGCCCATGTACATCTGTGAGAACTGTAGATATATGAGTCTATTGAGGTTGTGCACTATGCTGTCACCACAGCTTGTATGGGGTCCCACTAGGGGCTATAAGATTTGTCCCGAATGACCTATGTACTGTATTTGTCCCGAAGGACCACTCCTTAAGAACCATATACATATTTCAATGGATCATATATGTGTCTCATAAGACCCTGTAAATGTTCCAAATAATACATATATGTCCCGAAGGACCACGTAGAACCCTCGACACTTGGCATGCTAACTATACCTCTAGCTCTCTTTACACATAACATGGGCATTAGCAATCTATCATGTCACATATTCACATGTACACTTTCATATCACGTCATATAAGCTCATAGCTTCTTTCACATATACATGTAGTCACATAGCTTCTTTTCATATTCTCATAAGATTACATAGCTTATATCTTATACTTTGTTTTCTCATGTTCACATATATCCTGTTATATGGCTCATATATATACATCACATAGCACATACTTCTCATATCATTACATTCAAAAGCATGTTAACACATATAATCATGCATACATACAATTTATGTCATGCATATACGTACAATCATATATTCATGCATTCAACATAGGAAATAGACTTGTCACAAGTCTTGTTTCCATTTAGCATCATAAACGAATTAATATGCACTCACCTGAGCCTCACTAAGTTCCAATCCACTTTTATGATTTTTCATTTCTTTCGATCGAATCTTAACTTGATGATCGTTCCAGAACTTGTTCGTGTTCGATATCTACAAAATCACATATTGATACATACCAATATCCAATTGATATACTCCAATCTATCATTTCTTAGACTACAAGAAATGTCTATTTAAATTTCCCCTTGAAGTGCATCGATGCATTCTACAGTGCATCGATGCATTCTTTAACATGTGCATCGATGCACTACCCATGCATCGATACACAAATTACCTTCGATGTTTTCATTTTAAGGGGATGCATCGATGCACTTCTTATGCATCGATGCACCAATTGCATTCGATGTTTCTTCTTTAAAGAGTGCATCGATGCACATTGAATATGCATCGATACACCTTGCCCAGAATTTGCATTTTAGCACGAAAATCATCAACTCTTCCCTTAATTCTTCTATTTTAAGCCTCTAATATGTCATTAAACTCAACTACCATTACTTAAACCAACTTATATCCATGTAAATCATCTTTAACCTCAAAATCATATATTCCTTATGAAATTCAAGAATCATTCTCAATTTCTAACATGTTCCAAATTCCATTCAATTGCTTCTAACTTCTTAATTAAACCCTTGACAAGTCAAATCCAGCTTTAGAACTTCAAAAAACCTTTCTATAACAAAAGTACATTTCTACACCCTTCATATAATTTCCTTTTTAATTCTATATTCTTGATGTTTAAAGCTTATATAAGCTTTCCTTAAGCTTATATAATACTCAAAGAATCAAAATCAACTTATAAATCCAATAATTAAACAGCTGAAATTAAACTCACCTTTGCTCAGCACGTTAGAGAAGAAGAAAGCAAGAAGAAGAAGAGTTTTCCAGATACTCCTTCCCCTCCCACGTGTTTATCTCTTCTTATAGAGATAAAAAAATATCTTTTATGCTAAATGACCACTTTGCCCTTAATTCCTTTAATAATTACTAACAACTTTCTGAAAATATTCCCAAATAAATCATTAAACTATTTTATTCTTCTACTTTAATTACCAATTTCTGAAACTTTACAATTTGGTCACTAACATGATATTGAGGATGTTACATCCTGCATCTTATATATATAGGAATGTATGTATGTATTTCAGTATATCACTGTAATATTTAGTTTGATATTAATATTTAATTGTGTGTGGAACGGTAAAGGTAATGATTCCGGACAGGAAGGCTACAACATATCTCTCTTTTATCGTATTTACAGATACGAGAATGGAGTTAGACAGTAACATTAAACATGGAAATCCCATGTATTATCCAGTACTTTCGATTATGGCTTGTAAAGCAGTTTACAATAATATTGCTTATAGCCAAACTTTAATTGAAGATCAATGGAAGGTATATCCATAGTTTTCTCGAATTAGATTACTTGAATATCATTAAACTTACTGTAACCCCCTAGACCCGGCCTATGCGTTTCGACTAAGTCTAGTGGATCACATTATGATTCTTAAAGACATTTTCTGAAACCGTTATTCAATCAATGTAAAATCACATTATAAATGTCATGAAATAAATTATACCATCAAAAGTGTCAATCTAAAACCCAACTTGTAAATATAATACCAATAAGTAATAAATTAATTTAAAACAGGTCTTCAAAATCAAAATCACAATAAACCGAACAGTAATAGCAAAAGTCTCATCATCCTAAAATACAATACTTTAAAATAAGGTCTATGTCACGAAAATAAAGTCAACTAGCAAGATAAAACATTACAATCAGATATACTTCAAGAGATATGTTGATCCTCCAAGTGCTCGAACCGATGTATCTAACCAACAGTATCTGAAAGAGGGAAAAACATTTTCGAAAGGTGAGCTAGGCTCAGTGTGTCCCAATATTACCTTAAAATCATAATAGGTACATTAAACAAATCATAGTCCAGTAAATCTCATAAATTCATAAAAGAGTTTAACTTTTTAAAATCATAGTTTAAACTCTTTTCTTGTACACCATCAGTAAATTCCAAAACTATTTTCCATATAGCTTACTCTAAGCACACAGCAAAAAGAAAGCCAACCTAAGGATAAGCTTTAGAGCTTGTACCCTAAGCACACAGCAAGGGAAGCCAACTTAATGTATTTTGGGGCCCCAAGAGTCACATTAGACCCATTCTGTTTATTAGCTTCATCAGAGCTATACTATTGTAATTCAATCCAAAAGTTCAATTGCATCGTGACACAAATTCCATAAATCATCACATTAAATTGGTGCATCAATAAAACAGTAACCAAAGAACTCAATGTACCTCATATTAAAACCAATAAAACAGTTCAGTAATAATTAGGGAACACACATCGATAATAGGTTCAAATAGTAGATCTACTGATTGCTGGTTTCACCACGCTCTGCTACAGTTTTCGAACCTATTTTATAATAACACTATATTACTTATGGGTAACATAAATAAATCTCTAAAATCATAAAATTTACGGGTCTTACGGGTGAATACTGGCACACGTGGTTTAATTGATCTAGAAGAGATGGGTCGAGCTGTCGAACGATCCGGAGAGTTTCTTGTACCTTCAAACAATAATAATTTATCAGTCCCAAATCTTACTTAATTATTCAAAGCTAAATTCTTAAGTATATAAGCATTTTCATGGTTTGACTATCAATTTGGAGGATTTCGGGTTTAAATTTGGCCAAACAGATTGCGGAATCGGAATCAGGACGTCGAAAAACATAAAGTATGTCTTTTCGAAAATTTAAATTCTTGGTCAAAGTCAAAGTCAACCACTTTGACCGTTAATTTGGAGATCTTCGAGTTTGAATTTGACAAAACGGACTTCGGAAACGGATTCGGGACGTCGAAAACTATCAGAATAGGTATACTCGGAAAAGATTAACGGTCGTTTAATGGTCGGTCAAAGCCATTTTAAGTTTTGATCAAAGGAGGTCAACGGTCAACGGTCGGGTCAACGAACGGGTCGGGTCGGTCGGGTTGGGTCAGACCGGTCAAACCGGTCAGAACCGGTCGAAATCAGTCAAACCAGTCAAAATCGGTTCAAAACCGGTCAAACCGGTTTTCAGCCACTCACTCACCCTGCGGAGGCGCGTGTGGCGCGTGAGGCCTTCTCCGGGGGTCTAAAAATTACAGAAAATTTTCCAAAAATTAGTTTTGAGCGATTTTGAGATACTTACAAAGATCGGTTCTAATTTTTGAACGGCGGAGAGCTCGATTTCAACTCGGCCGAATCTTTGACTGCTCCGCCTCCTCACGCGCCGCCGTCGACGGAGACCAAGGTTGACACCGGCGGACTCGAAACGGCATAAGGAACACGATGGTGCGGGAGGTGTCAAAAATCGATCAACGATCGGAGATGAATTTAAGATTTTCTCGGCGGTAGTGCTAAAAAAACGTCGAGACTTTGACTCGAAATTCACGTCGTTTGGCAGCGTTTCGCTATAATTGATTTACAAGGTTTTGTTCACGGGTTGAAGATGAACACGATGGTGGTTTCAATTTGACGGTCGGAGGTCGGACGGCGTTGGAATCAGGCTTTGAAGTAGAGTGCGGGAGGAGGAATTTCACAATTGTTTTCTGTTTTGAAAACAGAAAACCATACATACGTATATATCAAATTTCCTGCCAACACTAAAAGGAGTAATTCAGAGCTTGGTCCCTGAATTTCCTTCACTTCTAATATTGCCTATAAGTTTTGAAAATTTTTAATTTAATCCCCAAATTTCACCAAATTACACCGATTTAAATTGTTTTTTTTCGGGTTGTTACAATTCTTCCCCTCTACAAGAAATTTCGTCCTCGAAAGTTACCTTATGAGAATAACTGAGGAAACTGAGCCTCCATTGACTCCAATGTCTCCCAAGTAGCTTCTGAAGGGCCTCGATTACTCCATTGAACTTTGACCATTGGGATACGCCTATTCAGAAGAACTCGCTCATCTCTTTCTAAGATCTGAATGGGCTCTTCCTCATAGGATAAATCAGGTCTCAGCTCTACCTCTTCAACCTGAATGATGTGACCTAGATCTGGACGGTATCGCCTCAACATTGATACATGGAAGACATCATGAATACGACTGAGCTCAGAAGGTAACTCAAGCCGATATGCTACAGGTCCTACCCTCTTCAAGATACTAAATGGTCCAATAAATCTTGGACTCAATTTATCCTTACGCCCGAATCTCAATACTTTCTTCCAGGGTGAAACTTTTAAAAAGACCTGATCACCAACCTCAAATTATATATATTTCCTTCTCTGATCTGCATAAGACTTCTGCCTATCAAATGCCTCTTTGAGACGGTCACGGATCAATCTGACTGTGTCCTCCGTCTCACGCACTAACTCAGGTCCCAACGTCTTCCTATCACGCAACTCAGTCCAACAGATCGGAGTGCGACATTTACGCCCATAGAGTGCTTCGTAAGGTGCCATACGAATGCTGGTCTGGTAACTGTTATTATAAGAGAATTCAGCCAAAGGCAAAAAGTTCTCCCAGCTACCATGAAAATCAATTACACAACCCCGTAACATATCCTCCAGAATCTGAATTACTCTCTTAGATTGACCATCAGTTTGTGGGTGGAATGAGGTACTATAATCCAATCTCATACCCAAAGCTGTATGTAGCGCCTTCCAAAATCTCGAAGTAAAACTCGGATCTCGATCTGAAATGATAGATAACGGAACACCATGCAATCTAACAATCTCTGAAATATACAACCTCGCCAACTTGTCCAACGTATAATTTACCCGTACAGGAATGAAGTGAGCTGACTTTGTAAGTCTGTCAACAATCACCCAAATTGAGTCCTTTTTCGAAGTCATAGGTAAACCAGTAACAAAATCCATAGTAATACGCTCCCATTTCCATTCAGGAATCTTGATAGGTTGTAACAAACCTGATGGATGTTGATGTTCTGTCTTAACTTGCTGACAAGTCAAACACCTCGCCACAAAATTTGAGATGTCCTTCTTCATGCCGACCCAATGATACCTCTCTCTCAAATTCCGATACATCTTATCTCCACCGGGGTGCATAGCATATGAACTACTATGAGCCTCCGTAAGGATAGTCTGCCTCAACTCAGCATCATCAGGCACACAATACCGACCTTTGAAGCATAAAACTTCATCTTGATCAAGAGCGTAATCTGAGCTTGTCCCTTGCTCTACTTGCTCAAAGATGGAAAGCAAGGAGCTATCAAGGGGCTGTTTAGCTTTGATCTCATCAACCAAGGTCGGCTTAACTTGTAATTCTGCTAACAGAGTGCCATCGTCATATAAATTCATCCTGGCCATTAAAGATCTCAACTCTGTTACTGCCTTTCGACTCAAAGCATCCGCTACAATATTAGCTTTACCAGGGTGATAATAATCACGCAATCATAATCCTTTAGAAGCTCTAGCCAGTGTCGTTGTCTCAAATTAAGCTCCTTCTGGGTCAGAAGATACTTTAAACTCTTATGATCCTTGAAAATGTAACACTTCTCTCCATAAAGATAGTGTCTCCAAATCTTCAAGGCAAAAATCACTGCTGCTAACTCCAAATCATGAGTAGGATAATTACACTCATGCGGTCGCAGCTGACGGGATGCATAAGCCACTACCTTACCTTCCTGCATTAGAACACAGCCGAGTCCTAGTGTGACGCATCGCTATACACTGTAAAATCCTTCCCGGACTCTGGTTGAATCAACACTGGTGCTTGAGTCAATACCGCCTTTAATTTCTAAAAGCTCTCCTGTTACGCCTCACCCCAGTCAAACGGCACATTCTTCCTTAACAACTTTGTCAAAGGATAAGCAATGAACGAGAAGCCCTCAACAAAACGTCGATAATAACCAGCCAAGCCAAAGAAACTACGAATCTCAGAGATATTCTTGGGTCGTTTCCAATTCATAATAGCCTCGATCTTTCTTGGATCGACCTGAATACCTCGCGCAGAAATAATATGCCCCAGAAATGACACTTCTTGAAGCCAAAACTCACACTTTCTTAGTTTGGCATATAGACGATGCTTTCTCAAAGTCCGCAGAACAATCTTCAAATGCTCGTCATGCTCTGCCTCAGTACGAGAATATATCAGAATATCATCAATAAAGACCATCACAAATTGATCCAAATATGGTCGGAACACCCGATTCATCAAATCCATGAAAGCTGCAGGAGCATTCGTCAAACTAAAAGGCATCACTAAGAATTCATAATGACCATATATAGTGCGAATGGCCGTCTTTGCAACATCAGATCCTTTAACTTTCAATTGATAATACCCCGAACGAAGATCAATCTTAGAGAATACAGTAGCTCCTCGTAACTGATCAAATAAGTCATCAATCCTGGGTAGTGGATATTTATTCTTGACCGTCATATGGTTCAACTTCTGATAGTCAATACATAATCTTAGCGACCCATCCTTCTTTTTCACGAACAGAACTGGAGCTCCCCATGGTTAAGTACTATGCCGAATAAATCTTCGATCGAATAATTCTTGCAATTGGACCTTCAACTCCTTAAGTTCTTTTGGAGCCATGCGATAAGGTGCCATAGAAATAGGTGTAGATCCCAGATAAGTCTCTATCTCGAACTCTACCTCTCTATCAGGAGGTAAACCAGGCAACTCCTCTGGAAAGACATCAGGAAACTCGCTAACTGTACGGATCTCTTCGATCGTGGACAATGAACCTTTAGTGTTCAAAATACAAGCAATGAAAGTCTCATATCCCTTCTGGATCATACGATCAATTTCCATCGCTGAAACTATATTTGAGAGATAGCCACGCTGTTCACCAATTAACATAACAGTCCGACCATCTGAAGTCTTTAGAGTAGCCCGCTTGTATTCGCAATCCAGATTTACCTTGTGTTTATTCAACCAATCCATCCCAAGAATTAGATCGAACTCCTCTAAAGGAAGCTCCATAAGATCAGTGAGAAAAATTTCTCCCTGAACCTCGAGAGGACAACGCCGAAATACTTTATTCACTAATACCGTTTGTCCTACTGGACTCGTAACTGTAATAGTATTTTCAGTATTCTCGATTGGAATTTGAAGGTTTCGAGATACCGAGCTCGATACATAGGAGTGAGTGGAGCCATTATCCAGTAATGCAAAGTATGGATAGAATAAATAGTAAATGTACCTGCAATAACCTCAGGCTCATCTCTGTCATCCCGATGTCTAGTGGCATAAACCAAAACTGGCTGTCTAGCCTCAGAAACTGTTGGCCCTCTATTTTACTGAGGTCGGGCTCTACTGTCATTCCTGGATGCTGAACCACGAGTCTTTCCTTGACTACGATCTCTAATTGGGGTATGTACTGTAGTCTGAGAACGCACAGGAGTCTGGGTAGCGGTCTGCTCAAACGAAGCTAGTTGAGGATAATCCCTCCAAAAATGACCACTAGATCCACACTGATAGCAAAGACCCATCTTCTTACGACACTTTCCTGTGTGTTGTTTACCACAAAACTCACAGATGAACCCATGATAATACGACGAGGAACCGCCTCGACTATCAACTAACGGTGAGGATGCTGCAGGCCTGAAACGTGTATTGCTTCTCTGAGGGACTGAAGTACAAGTCCTTTTTCCGGACTGTGCTGATGACTCCATCGGGCCTGAAAATTTCTTAGATCGTTCATGTTCAACACGCTCTCTACCAGAAGCTAAAACCTCAACCTCTTCAGCATCTTTGGCTCTGCCCACCAGCACATCAAATATCTCATCCTGATGGGTTACAACTTGCCTACGCAGCTCGTATCTGAGTCCAAGGGCAAATTTACGACATCGATCTCTCTCAATAGGTACCATACTGAATCCATACTTCAGCAACTTCAAGAACTCGATCTCATACTCAGAAACAGTCATGTCTCCCTGAACCAGGTCTTGAAACTGCTGACGTCTCTGAGCTAAGTAGCGCTCTCCCAGAAAACGACTCCGAAAGTGATCCTTAAAGAAATTCCAGGTCAAACGATCGGAAGGAACACTACTGGTCACTGACTCCCACCAAGTCTAGGTATTGCCATCTAACATCGCCACATCACCCTGATATCTCTTAGTTGAGTCTAAACCCAACTGATCCATGCGTATCTCTGTATCCTGGAGCCAATCCTCAACTTCAGTAGGAGCTCTACCAATCTGTCCCCCAAAAGTTCTAACTCCATTGGCAATCAAAGTCTGCAAAATAGGAACCTCTGATACAACACCAGTAGCTCTGACTGCTCCTTGTATCAACTGCAGAAATTGTCTACCAAAATTCTCATCCAAAGCAACTTCGGTAGACTCTGACTCAATATCGGTTGCTCCTATGATCGGTGTAGTCATGCCAATACCAGCGACGAGAGACAGATTCGTTGGGGTCATAGGAGCAGGATCACCTATCGGAGGTGGGGGATCTACTCGTATCTCATCGATCGGGTCTGCAAATCTAGCCACTCGACCTCGTCCACGGCTAGTTCGACGACCACGTCTAGCACTCATTTTTTTTATGGATCTTGAGTTTACTACAGGAAATAAAACTTAGGGTTAGACAAGCACTTGGAGTCTCGAACACAGTTAAAATCTTAATAACTTGTGACATGGCCTTAGTAACTTGTTTTGTAAAATATTTCTAAAACCGTATTTTCAATGTGGACTCATACACAGTCCGAGGGTTAAAAACCAAAAGTTCTGATACCAATAAATGTAACCCCCTAGACCCGGCATATGCGTTTCGACTAAGTCTAGTGGATCACATTATGATTCTTAAAGACATTTTCTGAAACTGTTATTCAATCAATGTAAAATCACATTATAAATGTCATGAAATAAATTATACCATCAAAACCCAACTTGTAAATATAATACCAATAAGTAATAAATTAATTTAAAACAGGTCTTCAAAATCAAAATCACAATAAACCGAACAGTAATAGCAAAAGTGTCATCATCCTAAAATATGATACTTTAAAATAAGTTCCATGTCACCAAAATAAAGTCAACTAGCAAGATAAAACATTACAATCAGATATACTTCAAGAGATATGTTGATCCTCCAAGTGCTCGAACCGATGTATCTAACCAACAGTATCTGAAAGGGGGAAAACATTTTCGAAAGGCGAGCTAGGCTCAGTGTGTCCCAATATTACCTTAAAATCATAATAGATACATTAAACAAATCATAGTCCAGTAAATCTCATAAATTCATAAAAGAGTTTAACTTTTGAAAATCATAGTTTAAACTATTTTCTTGTACACCATCAGTAATTTCCAAAACTATTTTCCATATAACATACTCTAAGCACACAGCAAAAAGAAAGCCGACCTAAGGATAAGCTTTAGAGCTTGTATCCTTAAGCCCGTAAGTCCAAGTCCATATAGCTTACCCTAAGCACACAGCAAGGGAAGCCAACCTAATGTATCTTGGGGCCCCAAGAGTCACATTAGGCCCATTCTGTTTATTATCTTGATCAGAGCTATACTATTGTAATTCAATCCAAAAGTTCAATTGCACCGTGGCACAAATTCCATAAATCATCACATTAAATTGGTGCATCAATAAAACAGTAATCAAAGAACTCAGTGTACCTCATATTAAAACCAATAAAATAGTTCAATAATAATTAGGGAACACACCTCGATAATAGGTTCAAATAGTAGATCTACTGATTGTTGGTTTCACCACGCTCTGCTACAGTTTTCGAACCTATTTTATAATAACACTATATTACTTATGGGTAACATAAATAAATCTCTAAAATCATAAAATTTACGGGTCTTACTGGTGAATACTGGCACACGTGGTTTAATTGATCTAGAAGAGATGGGTCGAGCTGTCGAATGATCCGGAGAGTCTCTTGTACCTTCAAACAATAATAATTTATCAGCCCCAAATCTTACTTAATTATTCAAAGCTAAATTCTTAAGTATATAAGCATTTTTAGGGTTTGACTATCAATTTGGAGGATTTCGGGTTTGAATTTGGCCAAACGGATTGCGGAATCAGAATCAGGACGTCGAAAAACATAAAGTATGTCTTTTCGAAAATTTAAATTCTTGGTCAAAGTCAACCACTTTGACCGTCGATTTGGAGGCATTCGGGTTCGAATTTGACGAAACGGACTTCGGAAACGGATTCGGGACGTCGAAAACTGTCAGAATAGGTATACTTGGAAAAGATTAACGGTCGTTTAATGGTGGGTCAAAGCCATTTTAAGTTTTGGTCAAAGGAGGTCAACGGTCAACGGTCGGGTCGGGTCAACGGACGGGTCGGGTTGGTCGGGTTGGGTCGGGTCAGACCGGTCAAACCGGTTAAGACCGGTCAGACTGGTTCGAACCGGTCAAACCGGTTTTCAGCCACTCATTCTCCCTACGAAGGCGCGTGTGGCGCGTGAGGCCTCCTCCGGGGGTCTAACAATTACGGAAAAATTTCCAAAAATTATTTTGAGCGATTTTGAGATACTTACAAAGATCGGTTCATATTTTTGAACGGCGGAGAGCTCGATTTCAACTCGGCCAAATCTTTGACTACTCCACCTCCTCACGCGCCGCCGTCGACGGAGACCAAGGTTGACACCGACGGACTCGAAATGGCACAAGGAACACGATGGTGCGGGAGGTGTCGAAAACCGATCAACGATCAGAGATGAATTTAAGATTTTCTCGGCGGTAGTGCTAAAAAAACGTCGAAACTTTGACTCGAAATTCACGTCGTTTGGCAGCGTTTCGCTATAATTGATTTACTGGGTTTTTTTCACGGGTCGAAGATGAACACGATGGTGGTTTCAATTTGACGGTCGGAGGTCGGACGGCGTTGGAATCAAGCTTTGAAGTAGAGTGCGGGAGGAAGAATTTCACAATTGTTTTCTGTTTTGAAAACAGAAAACCATACATACGTATATATCAAATTTCCTGCCGACACTAAAAGGAGTAATTCAGAGCTTGGTTCCTGAATTTCCTTCACTTTTAATATTGCCTACAAGTTTTGAAAACTTTTAATTTAATCCCCAAATTTCACAAAATTACACCGATTTAAATTGTTTTTTTTTCCGAGTTGTTACACTTACGTTAATTGTTTCTATGTTTTGTGTGTCTGTAGATGGAGTTCTTGGGATTTAAAAATTACTGGAATGGTACCAACATATTTTGATTAAACTTCAGTTTATGTGATTAATTGTTTTCAACTTATTGATTGGTTTTTGTTATTTTTTAATCATTTGGATAGATTTCTTGCAAAGTGCTGAAACACAAGTTGTGATGTTTCGAGACAAGGGTGTTGACCACGACACCATCGTCGTCTGCTTCAGAGGGACACAAAAGTTTAACACCGAGGATTGGTGCTCGGACGTGGATTTGTCTTGGTTCGAGTTCCCCCACTTCGGGAAGATCCATAGCGGTTTCTCGAAAGCCTTGGGGATGCAAAGTGGTGCAGGTTGGGCGAAACAAGTGGTGTCCGATTCGACCCACGGTCCACGCCGAGCACCGTTGGCTTACTACGACATAAGGAATACGTTGAAAGACCTCCTGCAAAATAACCCTTGATCATGAGCCAAAGTTATAGTGACGGGACACAGTCTGGGCGGCGCGTTGGCTGCTATTTTCCCGGCGATCTTGTTTTACCACGACGAGCAGATGTTGCTGGAGAGAATGGAAGGGGTTTATACGTTCGATCAACCCAGAGTCGGGGACAATGAGTTCGGGGATTACATGGCGAAGAACTTGAGAAAGCATGGGGTTCATTTTTTCAGATACGTTTACTGTAACGATATGGTTCCTAGAGTTCCTTTTGATGGAGTGTTCAAGCACTTTGGTACATGCGTTTACTACAACAGCAAATATCAACCATATGTAAGAAATAAAAAGAATATTTGAATTAATCGATTAATGAATCAAACATTATATATATATATGAATAAATTTCAAATTTAGATAGTAGATGAACAGTCATACAAGAATTATTAATCGATTGGAGGTTCGATTGCTACGCAAATAAACGCCGTCTATGATGTGGTAAGAAGCTTCCTTATGTGCAAAGAGTATGGATCGGATTACAGCTTTTTGGCATGAGAATTCTTGGTTTGCTGAATACCGGTATACCAGCTCATCGTGCACAAAATTATGTCAACTCCACTCGTCTTGGATCCCTCCGTCATCTTCTCTTCCATCATTTCCAACATAAATAGAGCCCCGCATGAAGATTAGCATTTGGAAGATTTCGAGAAAAATAAATGAATTATTAGTGTTGTATGACAGATATATATATATATATATATATATGTATTTTATTTTATTTTTGTTAAAAATAAATGTTTATATGAACAAGTGAATGTGAAGGTATAAACCCAATTGAATAAAATCAATTATCTATGCCATTAATGAAGTTTACAACGATAACTACACAAATTCCCATGCTAGTTGTTAAAATTTTGGGTAAAGTACACAAATAGTTCCCTGACTATAAGATATTATTTTTATTAATTCTTTTGATTATTAAAAGTTATAAAATGGTTCCTTGGCTATAGGGGGAGCTTTGTTAAGTCCATCGACTATTAAAAGCTACAAAATGGTCATTTAACTATTCATTATGTTCCAAACTCGTCCTTTTATATTAAAAAACAGTCATATGAGTTGGTCGTTAACATGCTAACTGGGATATGATAGTTGTTTAAGATTTAGATATAAGATTTTATCATATCTCAATCAGCATATTAATGTACAACTCAGACCGCCGTTAAATTTTTAACGGAAAAGGACGAGTTTGGAATATTATAAATAGTCAAGTGATCATTTTGTAACTTTTAATAGTCAAGTGACTCAACAAAACAACTCCATATAGTAAGAGGACTATCATGTAACTTTTAATAGTCGATGAACTTAATAAAGTAATATCCTATAATAAAAGTACCATTTATATACTTTATCCTAAAATTTTATCATTTCATCGAATAATAATTTCGTTTAATAAAATAATTTTTGGAGTATAATGTGTTGTTCTGAATTTTAATAATATTATGTGGTTGGTTATCAAAAAGCAAAGGCCAGAAAAGTCCAGTCATTTGAGTTGAATTTTCTCATTGATTCATGTAATATATATATATATATATCCTAATTTTATTATTTTTAATTCATGCATTTTAAAAAACTTGGAATATTATATTTAATTTAAATAATAGAAGATAATATGATTAACTTATAATGAATTAAAATAATTAAGTTTTAATAATATGAATTTAATTTATAAATATCATATTATAAAAAAATAATAATAGAATTTAACTTAATACATTATAAACAAACTTTCATGAATAATTTTTTTTTGAAAATATGAACATAACCTAATTATATCTTTTACTAATTTTCTACTTGATGTTAACGATGGTTCACCTTATTAATAAATTCATGTTATTTCTTTTTTCAAATAAAAGCTTATATGGAACCATACTAATTCATTAACTTATAAAAAATATATATATGGAGGCTTCTGAAATTATACCAAAATTTGAAGAGATGGTCATACCGAATTATCAGCTTGTATGGAATCATACCATTTTTATTACTTCTTTTATACTAAGTTATCTCAGTGGTAAAAAAATTACTATTATTTTTTAAGGTTTCAAGTTCGAGCACCAAAAATACTAAAGTTGTGAAAGTTCAATGTCAAATTTTTATTTAATAATTAATAAATTATATTAAGTCAAAATTTTATAATTGATGTTTTGAATCTAATATTGATATTTTTCTTTTCTCAGTTAATATGATTTTTTAAATTTATATAAGGTAAATACAATATAATATTTATGTAAAGATAACTCTTAGATATGATTTTTCAACCATTAATCCTATGAATAATTGGCTTAACTATGTGTTTAATACCTAAACTATCAATTTTGGTCGTTTTAGTAACTAAACTTTCATTTTTTTAAATTATACCTAACATTTATTTTTGTTTCATTTTAATACCCTCCATTAAAAAATTAACGAACGAGCTCGTCGGTCGCGACATTTATAGTCGTTAGTCGTCACATCCGTCAACCAATAAAGTCCAAACTTTTCAGCCCACACCTTTTCGCACTCTGAACACGATTCTGGCCACCGTTTCATAAGGAAACTGTTAACATGATGAGTCAGTAACAATGTTGTTAGTACTGCAGCGTGTATGAGCTTAGACTGCATGGGATTATTAGTTGAATAGTTAGAAGCTTCTTGATGTTGTTAATATCAGTTAAGGTTGTTAGGTTGTTAGCATGGTTAGTTGTGAAATATGTTTACATTAGTCATTAGAAGATGTATATAAACAGCAGCATCAACCTTGTATTCTACACAGTTCTTTACACAATCAATATACAAGTGTTATATTTTCCTTACTGAATACTTGTTGCTCATCTCTTCTTCATGCACAACATAGCATTAATGGCTCATTTCTCACAGAAGCGCCTCAATCTCTCCAAATCAATGATGGACTCTTCAATTTCTTGATATTCCGATCTCTATGGTCCACCGGCCGATGGGTGTGAAATTAGTCATATGTCCACCAGAGCTATGCGTCGGTCCGTCTGTTAATTTTTTAACGACATGATACTAAAATAAAATAAAAACTAAATGTTATGTATGATGAAGAAAAATGAAAGTTTCAAAAGGACCAAAAATGATAATTCAAATACTAAAAGTGTAATTCACCTAAAAAAAAGTTACAAAGTTTAAATAGTTTTTTTTTTTTTTTACAGTCAGGAAAGATAAAAACAGCACGCGAACAAAGGATTCTTCTTTTACTTTGTTTATTGGTACGACAAGTGGCTAAATGCTAATCACATTCAAGTCAATTTCCCAGTTCACCAATTAAACACAAGTCTTCGCCAAGTCATCCTTTCCGCGAAACATTATTCAATTATCCAACCTGATATTTGGCAACTAATTAATCCTCACTGTCCACCATAAATATTCACTTTCTGAGTCGAATAAGGAAATCTATCGTGTTCCCCTCACTGTTGCTTCACCAGATAACCTTAGTCAAAATCCCTTGAAATTTCTTCTCCTGCAGTTTTAATGGCGGGCCAAGAAGAAACCAAGGAATGCGACAAGGGTTTCCCCAGCAATTTCATGCTGTTGAAACCCGAAGAATTGAGATTCGTCGATCTGTTTCGGATCTTGTATTCGACTGATTTGGATGACCGGAAATTCGTGGATAGTTCGTCGGAGACAGCCGAGAGTTTCCGGTACCGGTGGCTGATTTTCATTTCCATCGTGGCGCAGAAGATGTTGATATTCAATTCGAAGCCAATGGCGTGGATGGGATCGAAGATCGAGATGTTGCTTAATCTTCTGGCGATTAAAAAAAACTTTTTCGTGCTCATGCTCAATCTCATGCGAGGTATTTACGTTTTTTCTTGTTTTTGCTGCAGTTAATTTATCAGCTTATGTTAAGATAATTATATCACTGTTCATTAAATTTGTTCATATACGGATAGATCACTGCAATTGGCGTTTAATGAGTCGACTCCGTTACTTAAGCATCATTTAAATTCTGTCAAAGTACCTGATTAATTGAGTGACAGAGATTCATAAGATTCATGTTTTTCCAGAAAAATGGGGATTTGCTTAACAGTGTTTACACAAAGCATTATTATCTCAGTGACAGTAGTAATAGAAAAAAATTAAAAAGCATATACGGATAGATCACTGCAATTGGCGTTTAATGAGTCGACTCCGTTACTTAAGCATCAAAATTCTGTCAAGTACCTGATTAATTGAGTGACAGAGATTCATAAGATTCATGTTTTTCCAGAAAAATGGGGATTTGCTTAACAGTGTTTACACAAAGCATTATTATCTCAGTGACAGTAGTAATAGAAAAAAATTAAAAATAAGCTCAAATATTATTTAATTTAAGATTTAGAACTTTTAGATCTAAAGTTTACATTTAGAATTTTTTAGTTAAAATTTAAGAGTTTAGAAGCCTTAAATAAAATACATAATAAAAATTGGACAGTTTAGAATTTTTTTATAAATAATAATCCTTATAAAATTATTTTAAATACTATTTAATTTTTTATTTAATATATAATTTTCTATAAAAAATGAATGAATAATATTTTTATCTTTTATATTTCATTGTTAAAATTGATTATATTAAACAAACAAAAATTATTTTTTTAATAGCCTAAAATATTATAAAATAATATATTTTTAAAAAATTCTATCAATTAATTGATAACATACATATATTCTAACTGTTTTCTTAATTGATTATTATAGAATGGTTAAACTACTTTGTAACTTAGCTTTAGATCATGAAGATGGGTCCAGGCTGGTGGTGGTGCGACGAAGGTGAGCTGGTCCACTATTTCAATAAACTATTTTGTGACGTTGACTATATGGGTCCAGGTCGGTGGTTCGCTAATGCTCACCTTACCTTGTCCACTACTTCACCGCAATCACCTAGCAGCCTCTTCTTTTGGGAATATTGCTTCCACCATTTTCAACATCTTTATGATTTCTGATAGCACGTGTTAAAAGTTTATTAGAAGTTTTTTTATTATATTTAAAGGTTTATTTTAATTCTTTTTTTTATAAAAATGAACACTTTAACTATTATATATTCACTTTCAAAATGTACATGTTATGAACTAAATTAGTTTTCTTTTAGATGGATTTGGATCGGATATTTTTAAGGTAAGAATGATTTTTCCAATCCATTATATTTCATTCACATCATCAAAATTCAAAATTTTAATCTTATTTGAAAATCTCATGTCTCGTCCAATTAAATCAACTTATAGAATAAACTTTTTAGCTGATTCTTATTCTCATATGTAATGGGGTAAGGGAGAGGTAGGATAATAAGCTGCTCCCCAACGTCAAGTTGAGAGCAGCTTCCGTGGGAGACCTCCGAATTATGAATTGCCCACCGTGGGACTCGATCCCACGACTACAAGGTTAAGAGATTTGTGCTCTACCAACTGAGCTAGACAGACAATTCATTTATAGAATAAACCAATATCATAAATAAAATTATAGGAAAATAATCTTCGCACGAAAATACGATTTTTCAAAAAATGAATATATCTATGTCAGTATACATTTTCATACCAGCAATTCCATCCTAATATGACTAGGCATAGGGTTATGCATGACACCAAATGATAAGTAATGTATAATTTTGCGCTGTTTTTTTTCTTCATACAGGAAAGGAAAACTGGCCAGATAGAGATTCAGCAACATTCATATCTTTCATAGGTAATATGGACAAGCGAATGAAGCTCGACGGTGAGATAAAACCCGAACATGGATGCAGGTATTATTCAGCATTATCGATGATGGCCTCCAAAGCATCGTATGAGAATCCAGCCTACATTGAAACTATTGTCAAGGATCATTGGAAGGTATACATATGCATACGTACGTATACATATTATTGGAAGAATTGAGTGAAATTTATTGAAACAAGTACTCTTTTTGCTATCTTTTTTTGTAGATGGAGTACTTGGGATTTTTTGATCACTGGAATGGTAAGACTTTGTTTATGCTCGTTATATACGCAATCGAGAAAACCAAGACAAAAGTGAAAACCAAGAAAAAGCCATTGGTACATGTGAAAACCAAGACAAATGTATAATTAAGTAATGTATTATTATCTGGTTCGGGCAGATTACCAAGAAAAAGCCACAACGCAGCTTTTCTTTTGCCGTGACAAAAGTGAAAACCATGACACCATTGTCGTTGCCTTTAGAGGAACAGAGCCATTCGATGCAGACGCATGGTGTTCGGACTTCGATTTATCGTGGTACGAGCTTCAAGGGATGGGGAGAATCCATGGCGGATTCATGAAAGCCCTTGGGTTGCAAAAGAACGTAGGGTGGCCGATGGAATGCAAACAAAACCGGAACCGGAAAGAACCCTTGGCTTATTATTTCGTGAGAGACAAGTTAAAATCACTCTTGACCGAAAGTGAAAACACAAAATATATACTGACTGGCCATAGTCTGGGTGGAGCATTAGCTATTCTTTTTCCTGCAATTTTGCTTCTCCATGAAGAGAAATTGCTGTTGCAGAGACTGGATGGGGTTTACACGTACGGGCAACCGAGAGTCGGCGACGAGAAGTTCGGGAATTACATGGAAAATAAGCTGGAAGAACATAAAATACGTTATTTCAGAACTGTTTATTGCAATGACATGGTGCCGAGGTTGCCTTATGACGACAAGGATCTTTTGTTCAAGCACTTTGGTACATGTGTTTACTATAACAGGCACTATCAAGGGAAGGTAATTAAACCCTATTTATTCAATTCGAGATACATTTCAAATAATTTTTCATTAGTAAAACATCGGGTTATTGTTGTTGTTATTGCAGGTTGTTCCGGAAACACCGAACAAGAACTATTTCTCGCCGTTATCAGTGATACCGATGATGATAAACGCCATAAGCGAGTTGATAAGAAGCTTTACTCTATGTTATTCGAAAGGACCTGAGTACAAAGAAGGTTGGTTTATGAAAGTTTTTAGAATAATCGGATTGGTGATGCCGGGTGTTTCAGCTCATTCCACTCAAGATTATGTCAACTCTACTCGTCTTGGCTCATCCGATGTTTTTCTTCCACCCCAAGAAATGATCCCATAATTCAAACCATACTGTTAAAATACCACGTTTCGACTACCTAAACTAAAATATTTATGCACTTAGAAAATTAGATTATGTATTGGATGTATACTATTGTCGTGGCTTAATTTCATGTCACCGTCGGTCCAAATGAAAGTGAAATGTGTTGTTGCATGCGATGGAAAAATTAAGATCTCTAAAGTGAAATGTGCTTCTCGTGTAGGACTGGTGCTTTCCTAAAAGTCACTCTTGGAAATATGAAAAATTATTTCAAATTCTTTTTATTCATCCAAAAAAAAATACCATCGAGTTCAAATAAACATTACAACACTCAACCCCAACACCTAAAGAAATAAACCAATAAAAAAAGGAAAATAACAAATAATAATAAGCTTGCATTTAAAGGCCTGGACAGTAGCTAAACTAGAAGTTGAATTTGAAACCTACCTATTGCTGGTCAAAGAAAATGGCAGCAGCTGCTTGGAAAAATGGAGGGCTACCCAATTTTTTATTATTTTGTAATAGGGATAATTATAAAATTTAGTCATTCAACTTTAGAGTATTTATAAGATTTGTCCTTAACCTTTAACTATAAATACCCTAGCTCATTTAGCTTCAAAATCATCCCAAAATCTCAAATCATTTCTTTCTCCCAATACTAGAGAGTTTCTTGTGAGTAGTGAGTGTTTTGTAAACACCTGTAAATTTTCTCTCTTAGTAAAAGATCCGCAGTAGTCCGGAGAGGTAAGCACAATTGGCTGAACTCCGTTATCAATTTCGGGTATTATTTTCAAAGATCCGCAGTAGTCCGGAGAGGTAAGCACAATTGGCTGAACTCCGTTATCAATTTCGGGTATTATTTTTCCGCTTTTATTTTAAATTCTCACTAATCTGGTTATAGGAAAATTATTTGTTACTCGATTTATTTCCCAACAACTGGTATCAGAGCTTTTGGTTGTGATTTTTGTCAATTTTTTGCGAGGTTACTGTTTATTACTATTTACGTAAATAGTAAATTTCGTGAATAGTAAAAATTTTGTCGGCGATACGAGTTTGTCGACGGAGGTGTTATAATACATGGTGGTTCGCACAAATTGTCAAAAACGATCAAAAGAAGCCAGATTCGAGTGGGAGCGATGGATGCAGACGAAGGGAAGGTGAAAATTGAAAAGTTCGATGGTGCGGACTTTGGCTTTTGGAAGATGCAAATTGAAGATTTTCTGTACCAGAAAAATATATATCAACCCCTTTTAGGAAAGCAACCAGAGGGCATGAAGAATGAAGACTGAGCTCTTATCGACAGACAAGCCCTCAGAGTTATCCGACTGGCGTTATCCCTCAATGTTGCTTTCAACATAGCAAAGGAAAAGACCACGACAGGTTTTATGGCGGCTCTCTCCAATATGTATGAGAAGCCATCGACATCAAATAAAGTTTATTTGATGAGGTGATTATTCAATTTGCGGATGGCGGAAGGGGCATCAGTGGCTCAACACCTAAATGAACTCAACACAATCACAAGCCAGTTGAGTTCCGTGAAAATTGAATTTGAGGATGGAGTTCGAGCTTTAATTCTCTTATCATCTCTACCAGACAGTTGGAATGCTACTGTTACAGCAGTCAGCAGCTCATCAGGAAACAACAAATTAAAATTCGACGATGTTCGGGATCTGGTATTGAGCGAAGAAATTCGACGGAGAGAATCGGGTGAAGCATCAACCTCCTCAGCCTTGCACACGGAGTCCAGAGGGAGAACTTCAGAAAGAAATTCAAATTGTGGCAGATCGAAATCCATAAGGGGCAAATCAAGAACAGGAAAGAAAGAATTTACCTGTTACAATTGTGGCAAGAATGATCACTTTAAAAGAGATTGTCGAGCACTGAAGAAAGATACTGGTACACAAGAATCTGCCAACGTGACAGAGGAGATAGGTGATGCCATGATTCTAAGCATCAACAGTCCGATTGAATCATGGATCTTGGATTCAGGGGCATCTTTCCACTCCACCCCATGCCAAGAAATCATGGAGAACTATGTTAGTGGTGATTTTGGGAAGGTTCATCTAGCTGATGATGAAACCTTGAAGATCGTCGGAAAAGAAGACATCCGATTAAAGTTGCCAAACAAGACCACCTGGACGCTGAAGGGAGTGAGACATATTCCTGGCCTCAAAAGAAATTTAATTTCTGTAGGACAGCTTGATGAAGAAGGATATAGTACAACTTTTTTAGGCTGTGAATGGAAGATTACCAAAGGAGCACTCGTCATTGCTCGTGGTAAGAAGACTGGTACTCTCTACGTAACCTCAAATTTAGAGAATATCATTGCAGTAGCAGATGCTGATGGAAAATCAAACCTATGGCACCAAAGGCTTAGTCATATGAGCGAGAAAGGGATGAAGACACTTTTGTCAAAAGAGAAGCTGTCGAATCTAAAGAATGTAGATATCGGACTATACGAGGATTGCATCTTTGGCAAACAAAAGAAAGTGAGCTTTGCAAAGATTGGTAAGAAACCCAAGGCTGAAAAGTTAGAGTTGGTTCATACTGATGTATGGGGACCATCTCCAGTTCCATCTTTTGCAGGCTCATTATATTATGTCACCTTCATCGATGATTCAACAAGAAAGATGTGGGTTTATTTTCTGAAGAAGAAATCAGAAGTCTTTGATACCTTCAGAAAATAGAAGGCCATGGTGGAAAATGAGACTGGTCTGAAAGTCAAGCGGTTGAGGTCTGACAATGGAGGAGAGTACAAAAATAGGAGATTCAGAGATTTATGCGCAAACAATGGGATCAAGATGGAGACAACAGTTCCCATGACACCGCAGCAGAATGGCGTAGCAGAGCGCATGAACAGAACTCTGAATGAACGTGCCAGAAGCATGAGGATACATGTCGGATTGCCCAAATTTCTATGGGCTGAAGCTATCAACACTGCAACTTACCTGATCAACCGTAGGCCCTCAGTTCCTTTGGATGAAAGAATACCAGAGGAAGTTTGGAGCAAGAAAGAAATAAACCTTTCACACTTAAGAGTGTTTGGTTGTATTTCTTATGTACACATAGATTCTGCTGAAAGAAGTAAACTTGATGTTAAGTCCAATAAATGTGTCTTTGTTGGTTATGGTGGTGATGAGTTCGGTTACCGTTTTTGGGACTATGAAAATCGGAAGATCATCAGAAGTGTCATTTTCAATGAAAATGTGATGTACAAAGAGAGGGCAACCATAGAATCAAGTAGCTCCAATATCAAAGCTGAAACAAAGGAATTTACTGAGTTCGAGGAGATTTATAGAAATGATGTTCAGATCAATCCTGAAATAATTCAAGAAGAACCAGGCACACCAGAACTAAGACGCTCCTCCAGAATTCCTAAACCAACCCAATGGTATTCTCCTTCTTTGCACTACTTGTTGCTGACTGACAATGGTGAAACAGAGTGCTATGATGAAGCAATGCAAGTGGAGGATTCAGTCAAGTGAGAGTCTTCCATGAAAGATGAGATGGACTCGTGTAAAACTGTCTACAATCAGACTGGTGTTGAAAATTGTAGTTGCAGAAAATTTACATCTTGAGCAGTTAGATGTAAAGACAACTTTCCTTCATTGTGATTTGGAGGAAGAAATCTATATGAGGCAGCTAGAAGGCTTCATAGAGGCAGGCAAGAAAAACCTGATATGCAGGTTGAAGAAGAGCTTGTATGGTTTAAAACAAGCTCCTAAACAGTGGTACAAAAAAGTTTGATAGTTTCATGAGTAGTAGTGGTTTTACCAGAAGTCAAGCAGATCATTGTTGCTACATCAAGAGGTTCGACAATAGCTTCATTATTTTATTGTTGTACGTTGATGACATGCTTGTTGCAGGCTCAGACATGCAAGAGATTATAAACTTGAAGCAAAAATTATCGAAGCAGTTTGCTATGAAGGATCTGGGAGCTGCAAAGCAGATTCTTGGGATGAGGATCAAGAGAGACACAAAGTCGGGGACTTTGATATTATCACAGGCTGAGTACATCAACGAAGTACTCTCCAGGTTCAACATACAAGATGCTAAACTAGTAAGTACACCTTTAGCTGTTCATTTCAGACTCTCCAAAGAACAGTCCCCAAAGACGGATGAAGAATGTGCACACATGGTGAAGGTACCGTATGCCTCAACAATTGGAAGTCTGATGTATGTCATGGTTTGTACCAGACCAGATATTGCTTAAGCAGTGGGAGCTGTTAGCAGGTACATGAATAATCCGGGCAAGGTACACTGGGAAGCAGTCAAATTGATATTCAGATATTTGCGGCGTACCACAAACAAAGCACTTTTTTTCAAAGGTGGAGATACGATATTGATAGACTATGTAGATGCAGACTTAGCCTGAAATGTTGACATTAGAAGGAGCACTACAGGGTATGTCTATACTCTAGGAGGAACCACAGTGAGTTGGATTTCTCAACTACAGAAGATAGTTGCTCTCTCCACAACTGAAGCAGAATATGTCGCTGTTACAGAAACCATCAAGAAGATGGTTTGGCTCCAAAGTTTCTTGGAAGAGTTAGGCAAGAGAAACAAGAAAACAATGTCTTGTATTGCGACAGTCAAAGTGCTATTCATCTAGCAAAGAATCCGTCTTTTCATTCCAGGACGAAGCACATACAATTGCGATATCATTTTATCCGATCTCTTCTGGAAGATGGGATTTTGAAACTTGAAAAGATCAGTGGAGCTCAAAATCCGACAAACATGTTGACAAAGACGATGACTACGGACAAACTGAAGTTATGTTCAGCTTCAGTTGGCATGCTAGAATAAAAGACGAGAAATACTGCTGCATTGATCGAGGTTTGAAGACAGATTGAAATCAGTCTTCAAGTTGGAGATTGTTGGTCAAAGAAAATGGCAGTAGCCGGCTGCTTGGAAAAATGGAGGCCTGCCCAATTTTTTATTATTTTGTAATAGGGATAATTACAAAATTTAGTCATTCAACTTTAGGGTATTTACAAGATTAGCCCTTAAGCTTTAACTATAAATACCCTAGCTCATTTAGTTTCAAAATCATCCCAAAATCTCAAATCATTTCTTTCTCCCAATACTAGAGAGTTTCTTGTGAGTAGTGAGTGTTTTGTAAACACCTGTAAATTTTATCTCTTAGTAAAAGATCTGCAGTAATCCAAAGACGTAAGCACAATTGGCTGAACTCCGTTATCAATTTCGGGTATTATTTTTCCGCTTTTATTTCGCATTCTCACTAATCAGGTTATAGGGAAATTACTCGTTACTCGGTTTATTTCCCAACACCTATTTCCAATAAGCCTTGAACGAATAACGTTTTTCACCTGAGAGAAAATTACAGAGACCTAGCATTCTCCACTCCCATGCAACCTATTATTTCTTTCTTGGAAATTAAATAGTTAAACGCACACCAAGCTAACTGGGTGATAGCACACTGCAAAGAATTACAATACGTAGGGTTTCAACATATATAATTTCAACATATTATCAAGAGAGTTACGATACGTAGGGTTTCATGTTTCATAATTAGAGGATAAGTTTCTCGACGAGATAAAAATATTTGTTTATTACTTTATATAAATAAATTTTAGGATAAATACAATCACTCAAACGATTTGAGATTATTAAAATATAAGATTTATTTCAAATTTATCGATTTAACATTTTTAAATATATGTTTAAGGGAGTGCTTTCATATTTTCATTCAACAAATTAACAGAGACCATAATACCTACACCCAAAGATAAAGAGAGAACAAATGTGGCACTCAGAAAATAGAAGCAATCCAAAAAACTGTAATTGATTCATAAATCAATTTAATTACAAAACAGATGCTAAGAAGACTTGTCCTGCGAGGTTGGCGAGTTGGATCCCCTCAGCTTCTTTTCATCCGACAGCAGTTTTGCAAACCTACAAATATTAATATGAATATTATTAATCCATTCCATTTTCACTCCATACACTCTAATTTATGAATGGTGCATGTATGCATACATACCTTTTCAGTGCTTCGGCGTTGGAGCCACCACCTTCGACTGGTTCGAAAAGTCCGGTGTCTAAATCGATCCGTGAAACAGTTTTCTCGAGCAACTTCACTCCGATTTCTTTGAGGTTGTCCATGTTCTCCTTCGTCGATACATCGACGGAGGCCATTTCTCCGGTTAGGGTATCATCCTGTACATGTCAAGTTTTGAGTAAGTTGTTCGAGCAAAACTCGAGATAAAAAGAAAAGAATGAAAAGCTTACGTCGATCCGGAGATAATTTTCCTCGGAATGAAGGGCTTGGAAGACGACGGAGTTATGGTAATCAACCATATCTTTGCTCGCTTCGCCGAAGAAATCAAGTATGGGGCTATTGTTATCTTCAAATAACCAGCTTATCACACCCCATTTGGAGGCCGTTTTAGCATCATATTTCTTTTCACGCTTGCTGGATCCTGTGCCTATCGAGATGACGAGGAACCGGGTGTAATCCGTGGGATCTGTCCCGGAAAAATCTGGGTTGTCTTTCATTATCTGTTTCGTCACTTCTCGTAAGGCCACCAGTGTCTGATATCAAACAACAACTTGTGTCAGTTTGTGTTATGATTTTCATTTCTGTTTTAAGGTTTTTGTTATTTTGTAATCACGGGATTGTTTGCTGCGATGCCTCCATCGATGAGGTTGAATTCTTTTCCGTTGTTCTCGAAATAATAAGGTGGGAAATAAGTTGGTGCTGCCGATGTGGATATGCAGATGTCTGATAACAGGGCGTCGATGGCTGGATTGATCGGAATCTGCATACCCAAAATCTCTCAGCTCTATTAACCATATATATATATATATATACACATCGGATCGAACTGATTACCGGTTTCTAGTTCGACCGGCGAATGCAGTCCGATTCGATTTGAGATAATATTATTTCGGACTACCTGATAGCTGGAGAAGATAGTTGGCTGAAGTTTCTTGATATCGAAAGCAGGAATGGCGACTTTGGTTAATGTTTGATGCAATCTGGTGTTCCCTAATAAGTCTCTCAAAAGCTTGTAAAGATACTTCCCATCGTATCTTGGTCCCGCTAGAACCTTTGGTATTTTTGAAGCCCAAGCCAGTATTCCGCTACAACATCATCCAACATCGTAAATAAAAAGATACAAGAAAATAGTGATGTTGCATATATGTGGTTATATCATATCATATGACATACCACAAATACCTTGGCTGTGGGAAAATTTGAGGACCATTTTTGAGGTAAAACGGCACTATATCTTTAGCAGCAAATAGAGGCCGGCCGTGCTCATTCGGGGCGGATAACATGGCTGTTATGAGACCACCGGTGCTTGTCCCTGTGATCACGTCGAAATAATCCGCAAGCCTAACATCGTTACCGTCCAAAATCTGTTTTTGATACGAAATTAACTATAAAATTCTGGACAAAATCGAATTACGTCAACAAGCATATATAATACGTTAATTACCTGAAGTTCGGATTCAAGTCTATCAAGGATAACTCCGGGAATGATTCCTCGAATCCCTCCTCCATCAATACTGAGAACAGTGATGAGATTTCCACATACCGGTGGGTGGATGTTGGATACGCTTCTCTCCATTTGGCCGTTATTTGTTAAATCAAAGAGATAGTTTTGAAATGATTAAACAATGTATTTATAGAGATTAATTCCGGACCTAGTCGTTTTTCATTTGATAACTCATTATCCAAAAGAGTTGACAAAGCTATAGTAGCAATATTCTGGGTTCTGGCACTACAACTTGGTGTTTACAAAATTAAACAAACTAAAGCTTTACCGGTAACCATTTAAAGAATTCATGTTGAAGTTATAAATTAGAGTATTTTTTCCCTTCTAAAATATAAATTATAATATTTAAACTATCCGTAATCTTTTAACCCGAAAATAGTTATATTTAAACCTACCATAATAGTATAAGTTAACGTGTGGTCAATGGTTATTAAACCTTGTAACTTTACACGAGTCAAATTAGTAGTAAAAGAGATTTACTTAGTTGAAACTTCGTCTAATGTCCCAAACTGATTAAAACACTTCAAACAAAAGTAATATTTTTAATGAATGCATGTTTGCTGTTTTTGTTTCCATGGCCGAGTCGCATTTCACTGCCACAAACTGCATGACCGAGTTAAAGAAAACAACAACAATGTCGTACTTAAATGTAATTTACTTCTCTTTTTGGTCTACCAATCAAAGGTTGATGTACGGTTTTAGGATTCTATCACGCCTCAACTATAATTTTTTAAAGAATCAACGTAAAATCATGATTATTTCATTATTTATTGAGATATTCAATGTACAATTGAATGTTCAAAAGTTGATTTCGACACCAATTACTATAATGATGTGGCTATCTATTGTAATGTGTGTTTTTTATACAACTAGCTTTCTCTTGTTTTTCTATCATTTTTTGAACAAATTATTCAAAATGTTAATTGGAATTTATACAATTTAAGAAGTTTGAGCTTTCTTGTGTTAAACTTGTTACTTAGAAGAAGATAGATTTATGATCCCCATACGTATACTATTTCTTCATTGACCCGCCAAACCACCCATTTCTCTTCGTTTTAATAAAAGAGTTCAAAGACTATGAACTTATTCTTTATATTTTAAAAGAACAAACAAAGAAGTATATGTTGGCAAGAAAGGGTGATTGGGATGCTGAGAAAATGTAGACCAGTCCTGAGAAAATAAAATAATAGAGTTGTCATCATCACGTGTCATTATAATGTATAAAATGGGTTTCTTGTATTTCACTATTGGACTCTAAATAAACAAATACATTTGACATTTGAAGATGGAGTTTATCAATTTCATTGCGGTTGATCCATCTATTTTCTCAACACACTTTACAAATTGACACCTTGTATATCCAACCCTTTTTATTTATTTATTTATTTTTATTTTTTTGCTTAAAGGTTACTTCTGCCTTTGTAGTATACCTGATTTATCATTTTCTCCTATCGTATTTTGCATCAATTTAGCATTCGAAGTTGCTCAATTACATCAATGTTTAAAATATTTACTATTGTTTAGGGTTTTAAGTTAGTGTTTAAAGTTTAAGGTTTATGATTTAGAGGTTGAGGGATTATAATTTAGGGTTTATGACTAGAATTTAGGGTTTAGGGTTTAGGGTTTGGGTATAAGATAATGAAATTAAATAACTTTTAGGGTTAAATTGATACAAAAATACAATAAGAACGAAAATGATAAGTTGAATCTATATAGAAGACCACCTAACTATAGTCCATTTTCATTTAAATGCATCCAATCAAACCAATTGTCAATAACAATTAACGGATGTGTTGACGTGGTATTAGTAAAATTGATATAATTACATATTTGATCACTCTTACTTATATATTCCACCAATTTGGTCCTAATTTTAATAAATTAAAATAAAATTGATCTTCCAATCAGATGATGTCATGAGTCACCATTCAATTTGATAATTAAACTTATTTTAATTTTATTTATTTTAATTTAATATATTTATTTTATACCAACAAGAGGGTAACATGTTGAAAAGAAAATTAAATAACCCAAAAAAAGGGAGATGATTTTCAAACTAATGATCCCTAGGAATGAAGAAATACGCTCAACCACTAAGCCAAACAATTTATTTAGTTAATAAAGGACTACATGTAGTATATATCTTATAACTTAGTGTATATCTTTAACTTAAATTCAAATCTTAATATTAAAAATATATTTTATTTTTATTTTATTTTAACTAAAATAAAAAATATATATTTTAGTCTTAAATTCATATTTTTATTTTTTAAATTTAAACTTTAAATTCTTATTTTTAATTTTTAAATTCATATTTTTTTTAAACTCATACCTTAAATTCATATTATTCTTATCTTAACTAAAGCAAAAATATTTTAAATATTTTAATTTAAAAAATAAAAATATGAATTAAAAATTAAAAATAAGAATTTAATATTTAAATTTAAAAAATAAAAATATGAATTTAAGATTCAAATATATTTTTTTTACTTTAGTTAAGATAAGAATAAAATATATTTTTAACGTTAAGATAAGAATAAAATATATTTTTAACGTTAAGATGTAAATTTAAGTTAAAGATATACACAAACTTATAAGATATATATTATATGTAGTCCTTTTTGAACCAAATAAATGGCTTGACCTAGTGGGCGAGCATCCTTCTTCCCTCCCAAGGATCTTTGGTTTGAATTCCATCTTCCCCTCTTTGGGTTCTTTAATTTTCTTTTTACCAGAAGATTTAAAATAAATAAAATTAAAATAAATTTAATTATCAAATTGAATGGTAACATATGTCATTATCTCCCTCTTTGGGTTCTTTAATTCTCTTTTTACAAGAGGGTTTAAAATAAATAAATTTAATTATCAAATTGAATGGTGACACATGGCACTATATGATTGGAAGATTAATTTTATTTTAATTTATTAAAATTAGGATCAAATTGATGGAATATATAAGTAAGAGTGACCAAATATGTAATTATATCAATTTTACTAATACCACGTCAACACATCCTTTAATTTTTAATGGCAAGTGGTCTGATTGGATGCATTTAAATAGTTGAGTGACCTGATTGACAAAAATTAAAAACAATGTCAAAATAAAAAGGGACTATAGTTACCCGTATAAATAAGATTTAATAAATTAAACATCCTATAAAATTATAGTTATAATGTTTTTTTAGAATGAATTTTGAGGATAAAGTATTGATAGGAGTTATAAAGAAGTCAATGAATTAATGAGAAGAAAGATCTAGCAAAGAGTTACAACCGAATGATCAAATTGAATAGTACATAGAATTGAGGGCCTAAATTAAAAAAATAAATTGGAGTTACACATATATTTTGATCAAAATGGACTTAAAATGAGAGAGCTTGAAGAAAGAAGAAATCTATAGACCATATCATAAAATTGAATGAACACAAAATTCACACTTCAACTTTCTAGCTGAACTTGAGCTTCCTATAGCTTATTATGCTCACCTTGGCTTGATTGCATCCTGATATGAATGAATCATATTAGCAAAGAGAAACTACATATTTTCTTCCACCTTGCTGTTTTTTAATAATAAAGTGAAAAATAGAAGTTTTGGGGCTATGAATCAAATCTCCTATGTTTTTCCCCAAATACCCCCATGCGAGCTAATTATTTAGGGTATCGAGTCAACATCAACATTATTTTGGGAACTACGATATTTTCTACAATGCACACCGAACCAGTAACCTCAACATGACGAGTTCCATTAAATATAGTTTTCTAATAGACTCAAATTAGTAAATCCCACGTAGGCCATTAAAATATTAGTTTTATTGGGACTTGTTACCTCAACGTGAGGAGTCAATTAAAGAAATATTTGTCTTTTTGTTAAAAAAATTAAAATAGCAATTATTAAAAGAGACTAATTATGGCATGAAAGTAGAGCTGGGTATATGTGTTAAGGCCCGCGGGTTACCCGTTTAACCCACGACCCGTGCGGGCTTCGGGTCTCAAAAATTGAAGATCGTTTAAATTGCGGGCTTTTTAGCCCGGACCGTTAAACCCGCGGGTTTAATGGGTATAATCGCGGGCTACCCGCGAAACCCGCTAAAGCCCTCTTAATTTAAAATTCATAAAATTTTAGATAAAATAAACTTAAAGAATTTTATAGAAAAAAAATAAATTACCTATAAATATGATGTTACTTATAACTATTGTAGTTCTTAAATTTATTAGGGCGTTTATCATAATTTTACCGTTGTTTAATATTTTTTCATTTAAATATACATCATTATCATTTTGGTATTTAAAGATTTTTTTTTTAAGTTTGACCTTTATTTTTTTTATTTAAGTTTGACCTTTATTTTTTTTCATGAAGTATGTTATTCATTTTGTTCTTTAATTATAAAAAGTCACGTGATATTCTAATAATATATCACATGACACGTAATATTTGGATTAAAAATAAGAAAGAAAAGAAAAAGAAAAAATTGAAAACATACTTTTCAACTTTTAAAGACTTTTACAAAATAAATATATTTTAACAAATTAATGACTTATATTTTATTAATTTTAGTATAAATGTATCTTTCAAATTTACTCTTATACTATAAGTATTTTATTTTATATTTTCATATTATGTTTTAGTCTTTCTCTAAAGTATCCATAAAATACAATTATTAAGACCACCTGACAACTTTCTTGTTAGATTTGTATAATGTTTAACTTTTTTGAATTTTTATGTTTGAATTTCTGCTTTCAGAATTCAGACACTTTTGTGTTTTCATATTATATCCTTGAATAATCGTGTTTTATAAAAGTCTAATGTGGTTATTGTTTTATTTGTTTTTTCAATTTGGTGATATAAATGAATATTGTTTTTTTAATTTGAGTTTAAGTAATTATATCATTATATATATATATTAATGATTAAAAAAATTAAAAAAAATATTATTTTTTATAATCATTTCCGACTATTTAAAATAAAAATTAAAAATTATTTATTATTTTGACGGTGCTACCTTCCTTTTCAAGTTGCTCGATCATTTTTAAAGGTGTAGTAAGTTAAAACATTATTTTTTATTGCATTTAAAGCATTTAAAATTATTTTTATTAAACGGGCCGCGGGTAAGCCCGTTTAGCCCGCGGGTTAAATGGACGGGCCGCGGACCTTAAAATTCAAAACCATTTATGAATGTGAGCTTTTTAGCCCATTCCGTTTAAACCCACACCGTCAAAATTCGCGGGCTAAACCCACCTCTACATGAAAGAGACTAATTATGCATGTTCTCAGCCAATATCAAAAGAGCTTTATGCCAAGAATACCGGAGACTTGCCACTTGAGGTAAGAAGCATTGAGGTTTCTGGGACAGAATGTGTCGTTGATGGTTTTAAAGTGCATAGTTGTAAATGTTTCTTTCTTTAACCTGGAGAGTCTATGAAGTTTTTGATATCATACCAGTCAGATTTTTCAGCAGCTTTGGTACATAGAGATCTTGAACTGGCTTCGGCTGGCTACTGTCATTTTTGTCATACCCATGAAGGCAACTCTACCTCTGAATATGCTAAATCTTTGCAAAAGATCAGCGTTCTGGATGCGGCTAAGGAGACTCTGTATTGCAATTCTTCTTTCTGCTTCTATATTGCTTCTCATGTTCTGTTTCATTTTTCACCAAGCAATGATCGTGGGTTCCCAAGATTACTTTTACAAGAGTGAGGAAAACCGACCACTACAATCCAAGACATGGACAGTTTGTTAAGTTCAGTTGAGGATTCTAAATCTTTTAAGGAGCCTGCTAATGATAGATTCCCGGATTTTCATGTTACGGAAAAGGAAGAGCAGTTAACTAAGCGGAATGCAAAACTAACTCACGAAAATGACAGGGATCTTAACAGTTCGCCAGGGGGGAGTTTCATTGCCATCATTGCCCTCAAAATTGATGGTGGCTGGAAATTTTGATCCAAAGGAAGCACCTCAAACTGGTAACCTTACTATCCGGATTGGGAAAGAAAAAGGAAGGAGGCGAAGGAAAGGGAGAGGTAGATTTAAGGAATTGATTGAAGTTTCAAGTAGTCAAAGTGGAAATTCGACACCTTCATCCCCCCTATCCCCTATAACTTCTGTAACTCTGAATCACACATGGCCCCTCTCTTCCTATGTGGAGCAATCTGTTGAGTCTAGAAATCCTTTTATGCGTTTGACCGACCACATCTGTCAGAAGGGTGAAGTTCCTCAACCTGTCTCCAAAACGAACATGGATCACAGTAGTAGCAATTGGTATTCTTCGACACAAGAGCAGCCTAGAATACCAAGAAAAATAGGTTCAAAACCAGTTCTTTCGGACTCTGCTACTTTCCCTTTTGCTGGTACGCTGAGCTTCTATTCTCCTTTGGCTTCAACATCTGTGATTGCGCCTTGTGTGCGAGCTCCGGGGTCCAAACTCTCTGACCAGAAAATCATAAAAGCAGAAAGAAAAGGTGGAAATGGAGATGAATATACTTATGATATTTGGGGTGACCATCTTTCTGGACTCCATTTGAGGGGTAGTACAAGGGATGTTGTAGCTATGAATTCCAGCATTACAGAAAATAACTCTGATAGTTTCTTTGTAAGGGGTCCACAAACCCTCATGAACAAATCTCAACCAAAATCTGTAAGTTCTCTCAATCGGGTAATGATAAATAATTTAGATAAATGTTGTTGAATATTCAAGCCAATATTGTTGAAAAGATAAGCAGCACATGGGCTGCTAGTTAAATGGGCAGCTGAAATTTAGAATTTAAAGTTAGGGGTTGTTTTTGTTGAAAATAGAAATAGGATTCACATTTTAGTCCCTATATACTTTAAGATATTTACAAGTTTAGTCCTTAAGCTTCACCTATAAATACCCTAACTCTTTAGCTTCATAATCATCCCAAAATCCCAAATCATTTCTTTCTCCCAATACTAGAGAGCTTTCTTGTGAGTAGTGAGTGTTTTGTACACACCTGTAAATTTTCTCTTAGAAAAGATCTGCAGCAGTCCGGAGACGTAGGCATAATTTGCTAAACTCCGTTATCAGTTTCGGGTATTATTTTTCCGCTTTTATTTCGCATTCTCACTAATCTGGTTATAGGAAAATTACTCGTACGCGTTTTATTTCCCAACAACTGGTAATCAGAGCTTTTGGTTTTGAATTTGTCAATTTTTGCGAGGTTACTATTTACGTAAATAGTGAATTTCGTGAATAGTAACATTTTGTCGACGATACGAATTTGTCGACGGAGGTGTTCTAATACACGGTGGTTTGCAAGAATTGTCAGAAACGATCCAAAAGAAGCCAGATTCGAGTGGGAGCGATGACTTTGAGAAACAAAGTTGATGAGCTCAAGAGGGAACTGCTTAGATGCAAGGGAACAATGAGTAAATGGGATGCGCTCAAGACCTTCTTGGAAGGACTTAGACCAGGGGTGATGCTCGGAGAAGAGCAAGGAAATGCTCGGAGAAGAGCAAGGAAATGCCCAGAGACTTTCGGAGGCCATAGTTGTAGCCGACAAGCTGACTGAGCTTGCAGGTGACAAGCCAAGTAGCGATGTGTCGTCCAGGCCCATGCCAAGAGATAGTGGCAACAGTGGTGGAGACAAGGAAATGGTAGAGAAAGCTCTTCGAATGGCCAAGGTGAGTCATCGATTGTTCATAGCCAAGGAAAGCCATCAGGAAAGAATGACAAGGCTAAGTTCGGTGCGAAGAAGAAGGGGAGCAAAGAAATATTGAAGTGTTACTTCTGTGATAGTCCTCATTTGATTAGAGGATGTCCCAAGAAGCGTCACCTTACAACCATCATGAATAGGATGGAAGAAGGAGAAGTAGCGGGAGTTGGCGCGGTCGCAAGTGTTAAAGCTACCAAGCCAGGGAAAAGACTTGATCCGATTGAGAGGATCAATGCGACCAAGCAAGGATGGAGACGTGATGAGACTGCGAGTGTCAAAGCAGTCGAGCATATGAAAGAACTCGGTGCGATAGCAAGAGATAAAGCTGTCAAGCCGAGGGTGCAAAGTGAGCAAGTTCGCTCACAGTATGCCAAGATGGAAGCGTGGTCCAAGTTGAGGCGTCTCAGGCATAAAGGGACACATAAGGAGTATGTGAGCCGATTCAGAAGACTCATGCTCAAAGTCTCGAGTTTGACTGAAGAAGATGGGTTCTTCACCTTCATGTTCGGATTGAAGCCGTGGGCGAAGAGAGTGCTAGAGCGAAGGGAAGTCAGGGAGCTGTCCAAAGTCTTGACAACCGCTGAGTCCATCAAAGAATTTGGAGTCAAGAAGAACAAGACTTCCAGAACAAAGCCGAAAGCCGAAGGTAGCGGTAAGAGATTTCGTGATGAAGGCAATTCAGAGGATGATGAATGTTGTTCCTCGAGTGGCAGAGAAAATCCACTCAATGATGAACCAGATGATGAGTCTGGGGAAGATGTGTGTAGTCTTGGCACAAGTTCGAGTGTCAAAGATAATAAACTGAGGGTAACAGTCGAGCAAACGAGAGGGCACAGACTTAAGATGCCAGAAGTGTTGCAAAATTACCCGAGGGGAGCCGAGTCGTCTAAGATGATGGATGAGCCCAAGATCGAGTTATCCAGAGAAGAGGACGAACCCATGATCGAAGATGCGTTGAGAATTGGCTCAATAAGGTTCATTTCTACAAGGGCGAGTAGAAGCCAAGTGCAAGAAGAGTTGTCCATGTCCAAAGAGTTTGCCGAGCATGTTCGTGTAGAGAACATGGCTTCAGCGACCATCTTAAGAGAAGGGTCGAAGTAGGGGCTTACCGAGGATGTTCAAGTGAGGAACAATCATTCTAAGACTAGTAGACAAGAGTCAAATGAAGCCAGGACATTGAGGGACAAGGTAACCACAGAGAAACTTCCCAATAACAAGTGGGTTTACAGGGCGATGACTACAGACAAACTGAAGTTGTGTTCAGCCAACTTCAGTTGGCATACTACAGTAACAATAGCATAAATGCTACTACATTGATCGAGGTGTGAAGACAGATTAAAATCAGTATTCAAGTGGGAGATTGTTGAATATTCAAGCCAATATTATTGAAAAGATAGGCAGCACATGGGTTGCTAGCTAAATGGGCGGCTGAAATTTAGAATTTAAAGTTATGTGTTGTTTTTGTTGAAAATAGAAATAGGATTAATCACATTTTAGTCCCTACATACTCTAGGGTATTTACAAGTTTAGTCCTTAAGCTTCAACTATAAATACCCTAACCCATTTAGCTTCATAATCATCCCAAGATCCCAAATCATTTCTTTCTCCTAATACTAGAGAGTTTTCTTGTGAGTAGTGAATGTTTTGTAAACACCTGTAAATTTTCTCTCTTAGTAAAAGATCTGTAGCAGTCCGGAGACGTAGGCATAATTCACTGAACTCCGTTATTAATTTCGAGTACTATTTTTCCGCTTTTATTTCGCATTCTCACTAATATGGTTATAGGGAAATTACTCGTACCCGTTTATTTCCCAACAAATGTTGTATGTCTCGCATCACAAAAGGTTCTTTTTTTTCCTTCACTGATACTCGTCCATGCATATACAAACATTCATATGTATGCATGCATGCATGAATGTTCTTCTCTGCATCTGCATACAGATGTTATCTTATCCATGCGAATATCATATTCGCATATTCAGTTATAATCTTATGTTGTATAGATTCAGAGTTAGTACGGTGAGATGAGGGTTTTTCGAGATCGAATTCAGGATCTAATGCTTATCAGAATTTTATTTCAACAGAAATCTATTGTATCGGGAGCTTGATAATAAAAAGGCGATTGAATTCAAAATTTGATAATCGTTTCTTGATTTTTTTTTCTTTAAACCATTCCTTTGATTTGGACATGCAAGTTTATATTAATATTTAAATATAAATGGTCAAGATCATCACTCAATAGTCTAATGAGATGAAATAATATATCCTTTAATTTAGATCAAGAGTTCGAATCTTGGGTTGAAAGAATTACCTCGTCCTTTGTAAAATTTAATATAAAATAATTGATTAATAAATTAAATACCAATTACACAGTGAAGAAACAAATAAATAAATACAATGATTCGAATCTTTTCTCTCAATTCAAGTGTTTTTCCACAATTGAAGACTGAATTAAACACTTTTTGGTTCATTATTTATAATTTTCACATAACTCTATTTGACAACCATTGGCTGTAAATCGTACGATGTTTCGAAGAACACATGTCGGGTCTCTGTTTGTACCTTTTATGTACCAAATGCAATCTAAAAAGGCCATTTAAATCACTTTTAAAAATAGTGTATAAAAAACGAAACAAAAGTCTCAAATATTCCTTAAATTCTCTTCTGAGACATCGAATTAGATCTTTTGTGAAAGGGAGAATATCCCATACACTTTCTCTAACAAAGATCGGAACAGCACAAGTAATCAAAGATGCTCCCACAGCAGTCATAGCAGCAAGAACAACTGCAAAAAGAGAAACCCGGAAAATAGCAGAATAGAGAGAATTAAACAAGTACAATTATGGTATAAGAAACGAGATTAGAAAAAAAATGATTTGTAAGTACCATTCATCAACAACTTTGTCTTGTTCATCTTCTTCAACCTGGAAACTCTTGTTTCAATCCTCTATGGACTGGGTTGCAGGTGGTTCCATTTTTCTTTGACTCGAATTGTCTGCTAAAAACAACTGTTTGAGCTGATTATGGTTTTATCTGTGAATTGTGTTGTTCTGAAAGAGAAAGTGGGGAGAATGGAGATGAAATGTGCTTTTACTTGTTCACGTGATTGCAATTAGTTCAGAGTTGAAGAAGAAAGAAAAACAAGTTTTCGGACTTCGTTGGCTTGACTGCACAGGCAATTGATCCAGTTTGAACAAATCGATCTCCAGTGTTGGGAAAATAGACCCCTTGTAATCCAACAATCCCTTTAGATCACAACATTAACAAAAATACTTGAAAAATAAAAGAGAGAAAACACAATAATTTAACGTGGAAAACTCCCAAATGGAGAAAAACCACAAACGTTGTCAAAAGACAACCAAGAGAAAAAATATTTACTATGTGGAAAATTATTACAACCACACTACAAAATATTTAACTCTCACACATGCCCAAAAGCTAAAGTACACCCCAAGAGAATTTCCCTTTAAATTCTCTACTAGTATAGCTAATAGCTTTCTAGTACACCACTTGTATTTTGGTGATTGACATACATTTAACCAAAGGGAAATGTTCTATTTATAGGCTAAGAATTTTTCCATCCTTTGTTCATTTCCAATGTGGGATTTGGCCAATTTTTGCCAAAAACTAACAAATCTCTACCTTGGCAAAAATTCCATACAATTCTTCACCATAAAAACAACAGCTACCTCAATAACACCATCAGCTATGATAGTCACAATTCTAAAAACAAGAATTATCATACTCCACCATAAGAGTATACACACTTGGAATTCACTAACTCCAAGAATTTTTACCTCGACCAGTTCATGTCGAAAAACTGCTAATAAGTTATGGTGCAACTTCTAATATTGACTTTCTAGGAAGTTCATTAGCCATCGACATCAATTCCACCACACACATTGCATCAACTGTCAACCAATGCCCATGTGTAAATGTGGACATGCTACCTTTTCATACATCCTTTTCCATGGCAACTCAATTGGTAGCTATCATGCCATGAGGATATATATCTTACTTTAAAAAACAAATTCATCGTCTTCATTTTCAAAGACGACTACATTAGTAGCATCACTTTTGGAGCCATTAGCCGAATTAGCTCCACCGTTTTTGCAATCCTTCTTTAGATATCCAGGTTGCCCACATCTCCAGCAGATAATTTTCTTTTTGGAGCCTTTATACTTGTTCCTATTTCCACAAACCGACAATGCTCCACTTTCAGAAGATTTGTTCTCTCCATTTTTCAGCATTCTTTCTTCCGAAATCAGCTTACTTGTCACTTCTGAAAAATTCACATTCTCTTTCCCGTACATTAAAACGGTTTGCATGTGCTCATAGGAAGATGGAAGAGACCAAATAAGTCTCAATGCTTTATCTTCATCATCAATCTCCACTCCAATAGATTCCAGTTCAGAAACAATCCCATTGAGTGCACTAAGGTGGTCAGAAATTTTTGTACCTTCTTCCATTTGCAATTTGTGAAATTTCTCCTTCAAATATAACCTATTTGAAAGACTTTTAGCTTGGTACATTTCCTCAAGCTTTTCCCAAAGCTCCTTTGTTGATGACCATCTAGCAACATTAGCAAGAACATTTTTTGCTAGACAGAGACGAATCTGACTTGCTGCTCTCATGTCTAACTCCTCCCATTCTTCTTCACTCATCTTGGATTTTCCCTTGTCTCCACTGCTGTCACTAGGTTTATCTAGTTCCTTTCCTTCGGACAAAGAAGCTGGCTTTCCTTTAAGGCCTTATACAATCCAGACTGGATTAGTATATCCTTACTTGTACTTGCCACAACCCAAAATTAATTCTCCCATCAAATTTCTCAATATCAAATCTGAAACTCATTTTTGCTCAACAATGCTCCAGTGATCTCACACGTGAATAATGAGTGAACAATTGTGTCTACAAAATGCACTAAGAAAGTTTCCAGGAAAGATTGAGGGGACACAAATGGTACCGCTTAAGTCCCAACCTCCTTAGGCGATTATAGCCTTTGTGACAAAACTTTCTTGGCTGCACTTACTTACACAATACCACACTCAATAAACACAATAACGTATTTAAAGGACCTCCAGTTGGACCACAACAATTTCTAAAAATCTTTTCTGATGTAGAAGATCGGACAAAGCCGCAACCACAGAGCATACTAAGAATTTTAAAGAAATTCTTACCCTACCTTTATCTTTTACCAAACCATTGGCTCCGATACCAATTGTTGGGAAAATAGACCCCTTGTAATCCAACAATCCCTTTAGATCACAACATTAACAAAAATACTTGAAAAATAAAAAAGAGAAAACACAATAATTTAACGTGGAAAACTCCCAAATGGAGAAAAACCACAAACGTTGTCAAAAGACAACCAAGAGAAAAAATATTTACTATGTGGAAAATTATTACAACCACACTACAAAATATTTAACTCTCACACATGCCCAAAAGCTAAAGTACACCCCAAGAGAATTTCCCTTTAAATTCTCTACTAGTATAGCTAATAGCTTTCTAGTACACCACTTGTATTTTGGTGATTGACATACATTTAACTAAAGGAAAATGTTCTATTTATAGGCTAAGAATTTTTCCGTCCTTTATTCATTTCCAATGTGGGATTTGGCCAATTTTTGCCAAAAACTAACATCCAGGACTAAGGGGCATATCCTGCATGTATATATATTTAGGAAATAGACGATTACATGTCAGCAGCAACGAGAGGGGAAGTATTTGTATTTACTATTTACCATCGACTTTATACCATTCGAAGATGACGCACCCGACTGAGGTGAGCATTTTACATTTTTGCCAAAAACAACATCCAGGACTAAGGGCATATCCTGCATGATATATATTTAGGAAATAGACGATTACATGTCAGCAGCAACGAGAGGGGAAGTATTTGTATTTACTATTTACCATCGACTTTATACCATTCGAAGATGACGCACCCGACTGAGGTGAGCATTTTACAAATCTGTGCTCGAGTAACATGCTTGCAGTCGGTCTCTTGGCGGGATTCCTTCTGAAGCAACAGCGTAGGAAATCCTTCCCCTCGGGCGATAATGTTTCAGGAATGGGAAGGATATCCTTCATCACTTTAAACATAGCTGCAGCCTGCGTTAACAAAGAGAAAAGTTGGCATGTTTCGGTTTTCTCCAATATGCGGTGAGATTAATGACGTGAATGACGATTATATCAGGTGCTTACCCCTTCATACTCACTCCATGGTGCTTTACCAGTGAACATTTTGATAATGGTACAACCCAAACTCCAAATATCAACCGCTAGAGCAAGATCGGAACTATTATCTTTCTGCGTCACGGCTTACATAAGCTGCGGTGAAACGACCAATGTCAGTACGTACAGATTGTATTACAAGACAGTGTATTAAAATGCATTGATGTATTACAAGATAGTACCTTGGAGCCATCCAGTATGGACTTCCCTTCAAAGATAGATCAGCTCTTTGTCCGCTAAGCTGTGCAACAAACAGATCGAAAATTATTCAAGCTATTTTTCTTGGAGAAACCGTGAGTAAAGAAAGACGATACAGATTGTATCCGAAGAGAAGGGAACGATACGAAACTCAAATGTTTAGACATCCCAAAGTCGGCAAGCTACATTATATATATATACATATATATATATATTGTAAGCAAGTAAGGCCGAGTTGATGGGGAGAAACAGTGAGCGGGAGGATTCAAGACCGAGTCACACTCAGTGAACCGGGTTTAGGGAAGGTCAACGATCAAACTTTCAAACGGTCTTTTGCTCTTCCCTTTTAGGACAAGTCGCCATTTCTGCTTCCTCCCAACTTTGACTCCTTGATGATGCAAACGTCCGATAAGCAGCCCTGGAATTACTATATATTCAACAACTCATTTATATTAAGTATATTTACGTTTTCTTATTCGTAATTACGTATGTAAGTTTAAATACTTAATAATAAAATTAACTGGTTTTTTTTTTGGTTTAATTAATTTGTTTTGAAGACCGAATGTATGTGTCTGGGAAACGGACAAAGGGATGCAGCCAAAATAGAATGACAAGTAAGCCCACGTCAAAACCCTATTTATTGTACTGACTAAACAAGTTGAGGGTTGTGGTTCTTGGATGTAATCGTCAAAACCCTCCCATTAAAAGACCAATAATATTTAACCTGGGAATATATAATACGAGAAAGATCGTTTGAATGTTTCCGGTTCGGGGTGGAGGAAAGTCGTTGGGGGGAAGAAAATGGACAGGAAAAATCTTGGTAAAAGCCCGTCATTGGGCTGCCGACATCTTAATTTGGTACAAGACAAGTCTTGGGAATATGCCAATGTTACAAACTACCGAAAAACCCTCTCACCAATCATACAATACACACATGTTGGGACTATCTCATGCATGGCCATGGTTACTGGTTAGGAAGGAGAGTTTTGAGATTGTCAAGCACCGTCATAAAATTACATTTTGGTTTTAAAACTTTAAGCTAAAACAATTGGAAGTGATGGCTTTAGTCCATGGATAAAGTAATCGTGTGATTATTGTAGTGTAGGGCTTCATTTCTTTGGATATGGATGAAAAGTTACTGTAATTTATTAGACAATCAATTAATGATAAATTAGTTACTTATTTCGTTTAGTATTTAAATTATAAGTTTTTGTTTGTTTTAATATTTAATTTTTTTAATTATAACATTAAATTTTGAATATATATTAAAATGAAATAAAAATTAAATTTTAGATATGATTTTAAAAAAATTAAAAAATTAAATATATCAAAATCAACAATTTAGATATTAAACACATGATTTACTCTAATTTATGATTGCTTTGCATTAGCCAACGAAGTATATAAATAACCTCTCTAGAGGTATTATAAATTTATTTATCCGTAAGTATAGTAATTTTATCTTTTAATATATACTAATCTTTATCGGTGTAAAATAAATATATATATTATAAAGATGTAATTATTTTTATAAAATAAATTTAAAAATCGACAATCAACGACTGACATTAAAAATTATGTTATCTCTGTTGCGGAAGACGGCTATCGGATAGAGCAAAATCGCAACTGATAATTTGAGAAAATAAAAATGAAGATAAAAAGAGACAAAAAATTTACGTGGAAAACCCTTAAATAATATAGGGTAAAAATCACGGACAACGGTAGAAGAATTTCACTATGAGAAAATAGGAATTACAACTTCTCTCGATCTACCAAGGAGAAAACAATAATTCTCTCTTGATAAATAGGAGAAAACAACTCTCAAGAAACTCTCTAAATTCTCTCTAGTATTGGAAGAAAGCTAGAATGCTTTGGGATGGTTTTGAAGCTAAATGAGCTAGGGTATTTATAGTTGAAGCTTTAAGGACTAATTTATAAATACCCTAAATTACAATGGCTAAAATTGAGATTTTACCATTGTTGAAAAATCAACAAATGCTGCACCGAATGTTGAAAACAATTTATGCAGCCCAAGCTTTTTGACAATTTCCATTCAGTGCATTAATTGCACCGAAATGGCTTGACTTTCAACAATCTCCCACTTGAAGATTTGATTGGAACAATCATATCTTCACACCATTCTTTCTACCTTGTACCTTCATGTTGCTTACGTTTCTGACAGGCCATAGGAGGATCGACACCAGGTAAATTTATCAGCATTGATCGCCTTCGTCATGAAATCTGCTATGTTGTCTTTGGTATGGATCTTCTGCATATCTATTGTCTCTTCTTCCACCTTTTCACGAATGAAATGGTACTGAACTCGTATGTGTTTTGTCCTTGAATGAAATGCTGGATTCCTTGCTAAATGCAAGGCGCTTTGACCGTCACAAAATAGAGAGACATACTCTTGATTGTGCCCAAGCTCCTCCAATAGCATCTTCAACCAAATTGCTTCTTTACTGGCTTGTGTAGCTGCTACATATTCTGCTTCTGTTGTTGCCGTAGCCACAACTGACTGCAATTTTGAAACCCAGCTTACAGCTCCACCAGCAACTTTGAACACATACCCTGTAGTAGATTTGCTTTTATCCAAATCCCCTGCATACCCAGAATCTACATACCCATTGATTAGTAAATTTGATCCTCCGTAACATAATGCAACATTTGAGGTCCCTTTAATGTATCTCAGGATCCTCTTTATTGTATTCCAATGCTCTATGCCTGGATTCGCCATGTACCGACTAACCACTCCCACTACTTGTGCAATGTCTGGTCTTGTGCATATCATAGCGAACATTAAACTTCCCACTGCTGATGCATACGGTACTCGAGACAATCTTCATCCTCTCTTTTTCACTGCTAGGACTCATACTGGAGGATAATTTGAAGTTAATAGGAAGAGGAGTAGAAATTGGCTTACAATCTTGCATGCTGAATTGTGATAAGATCTTCTTCAAATAATTCTTTTGTGAAAGCCAAATCTTCCTATTGCTTCTGTCTCGGTGAATTTGCATCCCTAGAATCTTGTTTGCTGATCCCAAGTCCTTCATTTCAAATTCCCTATCCAGTTGTGCCTTTAATTCTTCAATATGATCTTTGTTGGGTTCTGCAACCAACATGTCATCCACATATAACAACAATATAAAAAAATTGTTATCACTAGACCTCTTGAAATAAGCACAAGGGTCTGCATTAAGTCTGTTGTATCCAAGGCACATAATGAATGAATCAAATCTCTTATACCAACACCTCGGCGCCTGCTTTAGACCGTACAGAGATTTGTTCAACCTGCAAACCAAGTTCTTCTTTTCTTTTTCTTCAAAACCTTCAGGCTGGAGCATGTAAATCTCTTCTTCAAGATTTCCATGAAGAAAAGCTGTTTTAACATCTAGCTGCTCTAGATATAAATTCAATGTAACACACATTGCCAAAACTACTCGAACTGTTGTTAGTCGAACCACAGGGGAAAATATTTCATTGAAATCAATACCTTCTTTTGAGCATATCCTTTGACCACCAGTCTTGCACGATACCTCTCAACTTGATCGTCACCATTTCGCTTGATTTTGAAGACCCATTTGTTACCAATTGGCTTCCTTCCTTGTGGTAGTGGCACAAGGTCCCATGTATTATTTTTATGAAGAGCTTCGATTTCTTCTTGCATCGCCATCATTCACAGTGAAGTATCTGAGCTGTTTATTGCCTCCTGGTATGTTGATGGCTCACCGTCCTCTGTTAAAAGGCAGTATGCAATATTACCTTCTATAACATAATCTGAGTGCCAATTGGGACGTTTTCTCACACGATCTGATTGACGAGTTGTTGGAGCTTCAGAATTCTTTGGTTCTTGTTCATCTTGTACTGGTTCTGCTTCAGAAGAATCTCCTTGTTCAAACTTCTTTTCCACATATATCTGTGTAGTCTCTGACTTTTCAGTGCTATCATCGTCTTCTTTTCTTTGTAGTTTATCTTCTACAAAGATAACATCCCTGCTGATGATCACTTTGCGGGCAGTGAGATCCCACAAGCGATACCCCTTGACTCCATCAGCATACCCCAAGAATTTGCATTTCCTGGATTTTGGATCCAGCTTTGAGATTTCTTGGGAGTTGTACATCACGTACACAATACTTCCAAATACATGGAGGTTTGAATAATCAGCTGGTTTACCAGTCTACATCTCTATTGGTGTCTTCAGCTCTATTGCAGTTGATGGAGCTCGATTCACCAAATAACAGGCGGTATTGACTGCTTCTGCCCAGAATGATTTTCTAGGCATGCATCCCTCAACATTGCTCTTGTTCTTTCTAACAAGGTTCTGTTCATCTGCTCTGCCACTCCATTTTATTGAGGAGTGTTCGCCACTGTGATTTGTCTTTTGATGCCTTCTTTCATGCAAAAGTCATTAAATTCTTCGCTTGTGTATTCTCCTCCATTATCTGTTCTGAAACACTTGATCTTATTTCCAGAATCAAGTTCCACCCGCGCTTTGAAGTTTTTGAAAGTGGAAAACACATCTGACTTCTTCTTAATAGGGTACACCCAACATCTCCTGGAGTAGTCATCAATAAATGAGACAAAGTATTTTGCTCCGCCTAGGGATGTAACTGGTGCTTGTCATACGTCAGAGTGAACCAATTCTAGAACACTTTTATCTGTAAAATTTGATGTGTTGAATTTCAACCGGTGCTGCTTACTTGTTATGCAATGCTCACACAAATGAAGTGATACCTTTGTTAAGCCTGGAAGTAGCTTTTGCTCCACAAGGACTTTCATTCATTGTTCTGACATGTTTCCAAGTTTCTGATGGCATAGCATTGCAGAATCTGAACTACATGAGGCAACAGAGGCTTCTGCTTCTAGCAAAGTCTCTCCCTTCAGCATGTACAAGTTTGCAGCTATCTTTTCGCCTTTCAGCACCACAAGCGCTCCACGGAACACCTTCATGATTCCTTTCCGTGTTTTAATCTTGCTAGCATTATTATCCAACAATCCGTAGGATAATAAATTTTTCTTAAAGCCTTTCACGTGTCGTACATCTCGAACAACTTTAATTGTTCCATCATACATCTTCAATTTGATGGTTTCCACGCCAACGATATCTAAGGCATGATCATTGTAACTATACACAGATCCTCCTGAGACATGTTCATAATGATGGAACCATTCTCTTCTTGAGGTCATGTGATATGTTGCTCCTGAATCAATGAGCCATATATCTGCAAATCTTTTTCTGCCTTCCACGGTGGTTGACGCTTCACAGCATAGAGCATCTCCATCATCTGAAGTGTTTGCGGTATTGCCTTGTGGATTGGAGTTTTTATTGAGACTCCAACAATCCTTCTTTAAGTGTCCTTTCTTTCCACAGTTATAGCACTTTAAATTCTTCTTGCTCCTCGACTTCGATCTACCATGTTTGTGACTGATGCTTTGGCCACGTTCTGTTGATCTCTCTCTTGTCGTTGTCAACGCTTCTGCTTGTTGCAGATTTACTTGTTTGTCTTCCTTGTTCTTGCACTGATTTTCTTCTTGTAGAATAGCAGCTGCAACATCATCGAAGACTAGACTGGTGACATTACTATTTGTCAAGTTGATGATGAGTTGATCATACGAATCCGGTAGACTTTGAAGTAGAAGTTCAGCACGTTCTTGTTCTCCTATTTTACAGCTTAAGGATGTAAGCTGAGAAAATAAGGTGTTCAGTGTATTTAAGTGCTCCGTCACTGAAGTAGATTCTGGCATACGGAGAGTGTACAATTTCCTCTTAAGGAAAATTTTATTGTGCAACGATGTGGCCTCGTACAATTTGGTGAGATGATCCCATATCTCCTTAGCTATTTTCTTCTCCTCAATGCTTGACAATACTTCATCTGCTAATGCTAGATGAAAGTTTTCCATAGCATTTCCGTCCATCTCGTTCCATTTGTTGTCATCTGCGAAATCCATCGGCCTTTCATTGATAGCCGCTAGACACCCGTCTTTCCTCAGGATTGCCTTCATCTTCAATTTCCACAGTGAGAAATTTCTCCCATTGAATTTTTCAATATCAAATTTTGTTGTCATAGCTTCTATTACGGATATCTCCCACTATTTCACTATCGTGAATAGTTCTCTGGAACCTTCAAAGAATAGGTAATACCTTCTTACTTTCTTATGTTGCAGAATCACCTTTTGGTGGCAACCACAAAGACAATAAGCTGATATTATACACTCTAATTTGGCTCGGATACCAATTGTTGCGGAAGACGGCTATCGGATAGAGCAAAATCGCAACTGATAATTTAAGAAAATAAAAATGAAGATAAAAAGAGACACAAAATTTACGTGGAAAACCCCTAAATAATATAGGGTAAAAACCACAGACAACGGTAGAAGAATTTCACTATGAGAAAATAGGAATTACAACTTCTCTCGATCTACCAAGGAGTAAACAATAATTCTCTCTTGATAAATAGGAGAAAACAACTCTCAAGAAATTCTCTAAATTCTCTCTAGTATTGGAAGAAAGCTAGAATGCTTTGGGATGGTTTTGAAGCTAAATGAGCTAGGGTATTTATAGTTGAAGCTTTAAGGACTAATTTGTAAATACTCTAAATTATAATGGCTAAAATTAAAGTTTTACCATTGTTAAAAAATCAACAAATGCTGCACCAAATGTTGAAAACAATTTATGCAGCCCAAGTTTTTTGACAATTGCCATTCAGTTCATTAATTGCACCGAAATGGCTTGACTTTCAACAATATCTAGTTAAATAAAATTAAAGAAAAAATTGATCTAATTTATATAATATTAATTTTTTTACATGTTTAAATATAACTTTTTAATTTAAGAAAATACATATACACATATGTTGCTGCAACCCGATCTCTCTCTCTATGTGATTTTTATCGATATCTATTTTGTTATTCTTCTTAATAATTCCACACTATTTTTGATTTCCTTCAATTCAGTCACTGTATCGTCATTACTTGTATTTTCCTACAATTAAATTTGATCAGTACTACTTCTATTTCCCTTCAATTTGGTATCTACAACTCCCTCACCCAAATACCCGCCACAAACTATGGATCGGCCACCAATCGTCAACAACCGTATTTCAATTTAAAATTGATTCCCTCTTCCCAAATGAAAAAATGTTAATAAAATTCCAAAAAAAAAAATTCTCTCGTTATTTTCTTCAAAGATATCATTCCAAAATTAAATAATTTATTCCAATTTTGAATAATAAATTTATTATATTTTACCTTAAAATTTATAACACTTGTATTTGAATACACAAATTTCAAGATATCTTAGGAATAGATATATCAAGGTGTAGTCAATCAAGGAGGGGATATCCTAGTTATTATTTTTTCTTTTTGTTTGCTCTCTCGATTTTTAAAATTTTAGCTTAATTAATTTAAATTATATACTTAATTTTAATAGGAATCTTTTAACAAAATTTTTTTAATATATAATAATTTAAACTCGATACTTAAATAATATTTAATTATTTATCACCTGAATTAATCTGTTAATATTCCCGGAAAGCACTTAAAAGAATCTATTCTTTGTTCCGAAAATAATACGGCTTGAAACTCGAAAGTTTGTAACTTTCCTTTGTTCCGAAGTCTTTGTCACCAATAACCAATCCTCTTCTACCCGAATTTACCAAAACATCCCTTCAAAGCAACTATATTATGCATACCAAACACACTCATTTTGAATGCTCTCAACTACTTACATTCCAATTAAAATATTATATTAATAATGATATTTTTTTTTAAAAAATTAATAGAAGGGTTAGTATTTGAAGATACTATTTTTTATCCATTTTATTATTATTATTATTAATATTAATATTATATTATTATTATTATTATTATTATTAATATTTATTATTATTATTAATATTATATATTATTATTATTATTATTATTTAATAAATAATTACAACTGGACCGGCCCAATTACAAGCCAACTAGAACCGGTCCAGCCAACCAGAAACCCTAAACAATTAGTAAGGTTTCAGCTAGGGTTTCTAAACCCTAGCCACACCCAGCCGCCTCTGATGCTTCCAGATCCCAGCCGCCGCCTCACTGCCAAGTGGTCCAATGGCCCACTGCCGACGCCTCCGCCGCTGCCACGTCCCGAATGAAGGCTCCAGAAGATTAACGACGGCCGTCCACGCCAAGGCTACGGGGTGAGTCACCACTGGTAGTCCGGTGACTCACCAAAGCCCTCTCTTCGGACCGGTCCGATGACCGCACCGGTGGTGGCTATAAAAGCCACCACCCACCTGCAAGACAAAAAGAAGAGAGACAGAACGAGACACAGAAACAAAAAAAGGAGAAATAGAACCGGAAAAAAACAGAGAAAACAACAGCTACCAACGATCCCAGTCCATCACAACAGAGCAAAAACAAAAGGAAAAGGAAGAAAAGAAACTTACCGAGGGAACCGTTGATCATCAGAGCCTTTTTGGAGCCATCGGAAAGTCAAAGGTCGAAGGTATAAACTTTAGATCTACGCATTTCAGTAGTATTTTAGGCTAAAAACCTACGGATCTAGCTTTAGGAAAAACCAGGCTTTAATTTAGGGTGGGATTTATAATTTCCGGCCACCGGATATGGTGGCCGGCGGTGGTTTTGACGGTGGCCCACGGTGGCCGACTGATAACCAGCTTCCCTCCGATGAGGGAAGCTAGAGAGAAGGAAGAGAGAAAGCTTCTTCTCTCGTTTTTGAGAGAAGAAGAAGAAGAAAGAAATGAGATGCTGGCCCTTCGGGCCAGCTATGAATGGGCTTAAATAGCCCTCCCCAAACGACGCCGTTTTGGGGAGGGATCTGTCCGTAATTAATAAAAAGATTAACCTCTTCCGTCATCCCTTTAGTTTGTAATCTTTACCTTTTAGTCATTGAATCAAATTTTTGATTCTTTTAATTTGGTCTCTACATTTTATTTATTTATATTTTAGCCATTAACCGTATTAATAATATATTTAAGATAAATTTCATATTTAGTCCTTTAATTTTGATAAATAATATTTTAATCCCGAGTATATATTTTTAATTTATTCTAATATGATATTCGAATTTTATATAGTTTTAAATTAATCACTAAATTAATAAAATACGAAAATAACATGTTTAAACCCTATAATTTTGAATTAGGTTTTTTTTTTTAATTTTAATTTTTACTATAATTTAGTCACTAATTTTAAATATTTTCATTTATTTTACCACTTTTAAATATATTGTTCTAATTGTATTTTTATTGTTTTAATTGTTTATATATTTAAATAATTTTACTATTATTATATAGTCATAAATATATATAATGAATAATAAATAATATTTTTTAATAAATTATTTTTTATATATCGAAGAAAAGGACAGTCTTAATACAACTGGATGTCCTATTCTGATGTTTTAAAATTAAACAATATTATTTAAATTAATATTTATCAATATCAAAGAAAAAAGCTGTCTTAAGGCACCTAGAGGTTCTTTTCTGATATTTTTAAATAAATAAATATTTTTTTTATAATTTTGAAATAAATAGAATAATAAATTAAATATATTTTTGATTTTTTTTAAATTTTAATAATAGAGACAATTTATAATTAAAAAGTACCAATTTTGGGCGTTGTAGGGGTGCTAATCCTTCCCTAAACGTAACCGACCACGAACCCTTTTTTTTTATTAAAAAGAACAAATTTTTGGTTATAAAACGCAGATCAGTTCATCTTTTAAATATGGTTTTCTTAAAAACTATTTTAAAAGAAAATTTTTAGGTATTCGACCTACCTGATCCAAAAGGTCGATGGCGACTCACAAATTATTTTCAAAATTATTTATTAACATTAATTTCCCCACCATAAATTAATATTTCGTGCCCGGACGAAAACCGGTTACGACAGCTTGGCGACTCTGCTGGGGACTGGTCAAACTTTTAAAAATTAATTATAAATTGTCTCTATTAAAAATTAAAAAATTTATATATTTAATTTTTAATTCTTTCTTTTCAAATTTTTTTTTATATATTTATTATTTTTATAATATTTATATGTTTTATTTGCAAGTATTTTATTTCAGTATTTATTTTTATGTCAAAAGTTTAACATTTCTCCTCACACACAAACACTTGCATTGCATAACATAAAGCTCTATAATTGAGTTGTCCCTTTTAAGTGAAAGTGAAAGCAACGTCTTCGTGAGAATTTATTCTCCGTGTCAGACCTAGCAAGTAACTTTCGGGGTTCATATGCTCTCTGTCTTCGTGAGAATTTATTCTCCGTGTCAGGCATAGAGAAATGTATCCCCTCGAATTGAACTCGATTCACTTTAGTCTGTAATGGACTAGGATCGAGGGTTAGCAACCCAAGGGGGCACTAACAAGGACAATTCGGGTACCTTTACTCCTAGTTCTGAAACCCTGCATATAAAAAAAAACCTTAGAAACTCTTCCAATCAGAAGTCATGCCGAAATTTTGTCCAAAATAGGTGTACACACAGGAGAAATGAATTATGTCTTTCCTGTTAATTTATTTTACATGTTTATTTAAATTATTTAGAAAAGCATGTTTAAATTAAATAAATGTTATTATCCTTTAAACTAACTTATTTTCTTTTTTTGTGTTCATTATTTTTCTGTTTGCATTGCATCATACAGGATAAAAGACATTGATCCTTGTGTTAATAGTCTCATTGGAAAACCTTCATCCATGGATAAAAAGGGTTCAAGTCAAGTAATTCTGAACTCAGAAGTAAGACAGTGGGCTGAGGATTTACAAAGACAAGAAGGAGACAGTCTGCAAGATGATTATGTGTCTGACTTGGCCAGTTATGCTTCAGTTTCACTAAAAAGAAATGACATGCAAGATTTGCGAAGCATTTGGGAAAGTTGGGATTCAAACAAAAAATTGCAGTTTTATCAGATTTACGGAGACATCCCATATCTGCTCTATGTAGAAGTTGATGATGAATTACTCCGAGCCCTAGTTCAATTCTGGAATCCAGGGTACAATTGCTTCACTTTCAATAAGGAAGACTTGGTCCCTACTATTGAAGAATACACAACTTTGTTACATATCGAAGGGGTTTTGGAGAATTGAATATATTCGAAGTCAATTAAAACTCAACCCTTTCGAGTTAAATTAGCAAAGATTGCCGGTGTACGAGAAGAATGGGTAGCATCCCGTACAAAACAAAAAGGCGAAAGCGAAGGCATTGCTTGGACCAACATCAGAGAGCTTATTCAGAGTCATCCAGACGCTAAAGTACGATTCGATCTATTTGCTCTGGGTATATATGGTATGGTCATCTTCCCAAAAGCATTGGGATATATTGAAGCTGCAGTAGTAGACTTGTTTGAACAACTGCCAAAGAAGATTAACCCTGTTTCTGCCATCCTAGCAGAGACCTTCAGATCGTTAAATGCTTGCAGAAGGCTAGGAGGTGGACGATTCTCAGGGTGTACCCAGTTGTTATATGTTTGGATCCGTAGTCATTTCTGGAGGACGGAAAAGGTTTCATACCGACGCTTCAATACGGATTACTCACCATTAAAAGAATTTCTAGAGCAGGAATGGCCGAAAGAAATTAAGAAGGATATGTGGATTAATGCCTTTAGAAATCTGCAAAGCAATGACGTTGTTTGGCGAGCCCCGTGGCAAATACAAAGGGAATTCATTTACAGATGTGGTGATTACAACTGGATAATGCTGCTCGGATTATGGGGAGGAATTGGATATGCTCCACTTCTGGTTATAAGACAATATGAAGGTCGTCAATTTATACCTGTCACTGCTGGACTACAGTCATCTGAGTTTGCATTCCACAGCAAAAATTATAAAAGAAACATCATGGAAGCCGTTACAGCTTGGAAAACAACTTTTTGTATCCGAGCTAAAGCAGCAAAGGAAATGCTAACTCCTGATTATGAAGAATGGAGATCTGTCAGAAAAAACGAAAATATTCCTCTACCAGATCAAAATGAGGATATTCCTATGGAAGATCACATTAAGGTGGTTCCATCAGAGATTGAAATCCTGAGAGCTGAGTTTGAAGCAGAAAGAGATGGTTGGACGAAAGAGTTAGAGCAAATGAGACAAGATAAAGCTATGTTGGGTGTTGACATTGACTTTCATTCGTCACAATGTGCAATGTTGAGAAAAGATAAAGAAAAAGGTGAGGATGAGTACAGAGCCTTACAGAAAGATTACCAGGAGTTATATAAATCTCGAAAAGCATCAGGACCTAGCCAATCGACGGTACAGATGACCAGAGAATTGAACATCGAGAAAAGACGAGTTGAAGATCTGAAAGAAAAGAATAGTCGTCTACTCAAAAGCCTGGAAAAAGGAAAGCAAAAAATGAAAGATTTCGAGGTTGACAGAAGAGAGCGAATTATAAAACACAAGGCTGAACACCGCGAGATCATGAATGAAATGCAAAGAGAAAGGGATCGAGCCAAAGATTTAGAAGAGATGAAGAATGACATCTTTGTTAAATTTGAAGGCGAGAAAAATAGCATGTTCAAGGGATTTGAATCTGAAATGAACCAGTTGATTGCTGAACTTGAAGTCAGAGGCCAAAAGATGGAAGAATCCAATATTGAAAAAGAAAAATGGGAATTAGAAAGAAAAAATTTCAACACCAGACTTGAGGTAGAACAGGAGATGGCTAGCAATTGGATGCAAAGATGCAGAAACAAAGATGTTCAAATCCAGAAGCTTAATCAAAGAACGCAAGAAGCACGAACAAAACTTGAAGAGGATCTGGATCAGTCTAGAAACAAAAACTCAGAGTTTAATGCTTACATTTTGCAACTTGAAGAATCATTGTTTCAAGAAAAGGTTCGTCTAGGACCTAAAGATCTCAAAGAAAGTAATGAGGAAAATGCTTCACTGCAAAGACGCATTAGAGATCTTGAAAAAATTCTGCACAATTGTCAAGTCAGAATCACTGAGTTAGAGCAAACTCTTGAAAGAAGCAATATGGTGTTCGAGGCCATGGTGCAAATGAGCGAGGTTGCCAGATATGTTGGGGAACTAGCTGTTGAAGCCGAAATAATTGAGCATCACGTTGATCCAGTTTCTAAGTGTGGAAAGAAGGTGTCATGGTTAATGAAAGAAATTATAGAGCTTAATAGGAAAGCTATGCCTTATCTGTAGTTCTGAACTATTATAAAGAAACTTTTGTATGCCGATGAAAGTTGTTCTATGACAGTTAACTTTTTGGGATCAATGTTTTTTTCATACATGCATTTTGCATACATTCATCATTCATTTCATAATTTTTTCTATGAATTATCATTTTATTTATTAAGTTAAAATTCATTAATTAAAATTTGAAGAAATAATATTAAAAGATTTTTCAATCGCAGTTACTCTGGCCAAAAGAGAAATACTACATCACTACGGTACTAGACAAGCCACTAAGAGAATTATGGAAGATAAAATACAGCGTATTGAGGAACAGCATCATAAAGAACAAGAAGAAATGAAAATGAAGCTGGAAAAAATTGAAGCCAGCATTGCAAATTCACAGGACAGTATGATGAAGAAGATAGAGGACATGTTTAAAAGGCAGGCTATCAGTGGAAAAATGCATGAAAATCCTGTATCTTTTGACCAAGAACCCATATATCCTCTAGGTTTTCCACCAGAATCAATTTATCACTCTGGTACTACCCCTATACAAATCAATGCTCGTACATCTGCATTACAAAAAGTCAAATCACATGAAGATCAACAAGTGGATCCTGCATCTTCAAGCAAAAATCCACTTATATCAGATGAGAAAATAGGGGATCTTAATACTGATCAGTTGATCCCAGATTTGAATGAGCTAAATGAGAAAGAAAAAATAAATGAAGAACTGACCAGACAGATCAAGAGCTTAGAAGAACGAATGAAATCTGTGGAAATAACGGAATCGTTCTATGGATTTGATGCTAGTGAGTTGAGTTTGGTTCCAGACCTAATCCTCCCTATCAAGTTTAAAGCTCCCGAATTTGATAAATACAACGGTACTACGTGCCCTTCATCCCACATCACTATGTTTTGTCGAAGAATGGCAGGATATGTAAAGGACGAAAAATTGTTAATTCACTGCTTCCAGGATAGTTTGACAGGACCGGCTTTAAAATGGTATACTCAATTGACCAAAGCCAACATTAGATCCTGGAAAGATTTGGCTAAAGCATTTTTAGAGCAGTACCGCCATGTGACAGACATGGTCCCTGATAGATGGACTCTACAGAATTTGGAGAAAAAGAATAATGAAACATTCAGACAGTATGCCCAGAGATGGCGTGACACTGCGGCCCAAGTTCAACCACCTTTGTCAGAAAAAGAGGCCACAGTGATGTTTGTCCATACATTGAAGGCTCCTTATTTAAACCATCTAATGGGGAATACAACAAGAAATTTTGCAGATTTGGTCATTTCTGGAGAATTAATTGAAAATGTCTTGAAAAGTGGCAAGATTGAATCAAATGATGGGTCTAGTTCCAAAAGACCTACATACCGGAAAAAGGAGAATGAGGTCAACAATGCCAATTCTTACAGCAAAGATTCATCAAAAAGTGTTACAATAACCCAGCCAAGGGTTAAGAAAGAGGAAACAAACACTAATCGAGCAGAGTCCAGAGGATCTCGAAAGGAAAATGAAAGGTTGTCTTTTACACCTTTACCAGTACCATATGCAGAGATCTATGATTCGCTGTTAAAAGCAGATGTTATAAGGCCCTATCCTTTGGTTCCCATGCAACCACCATTCCCTCCTTGGTATGATACAAAGGCACACTGTGTTTACCATGAAGGAATTACAGGACATTCTATTGAAAACTGTCTAGCATTCAAAAGAGTGGTTCAAAATTTGATCAACACTGGGAAGTTGGAATTCAATACACCATCCGCATCAAGTCATCCATTGCCAAATCATGGAGACAAAAACGTGAATGCAATTCAGGAAGAGAACAGAAAGAAAGCAAAGACTGATATTTCTGAAATTAAATCTCCATTTGTTTGGATATTTCAACAGCTTTCTTTAGCCGGTATAATTCCACAACAATTCAGGCCAAGGCAGAATGAAGGCAAGAATTATTGTGAATATCATCAGGAGAAAGGGCATAAAATTCAACTATGTCCTGAGTTTAGAAATTTGGTGCAAAAATTGATGAACAAAAGAGAAATAGAATTCTTTGAAGAAGAACCCGGGAAAAAAGAAGATGATGTTTGCTCATCAGAGGATTCTAAACCAAATCAAAGAATAAATGATCCTGTGATCATTAATGTGAAATCATCCACGGTTATTCCGGCACCAATAAGGCCAAAAGTAGTCATTACCACTCCTCTACCATTTCCATACAAAGATACCCGCAGGGTACCTTGGAATTATACTACCCATGTTTCAATGGTAGGAGGATCTGATTCTCTAACAGAAGAGAAAAAACAGAGTTTGAGTACAACATCGACATCTGAAGCAGTGAGCGAAGTCGGTTTCTTTACGAGAAGTGGGAGATGTTACTCTCCCGAAACATCTAATGCTTCAGAACAAGTGAAAGCAAAAGGAAAAGCTGTGGCAATACCTCAGAAGGTATTTGAGGATGAATCCCTTCCAGCATTCAATAAACCTGTGACAGAAAAGCAAGCTCAAGAATTTTTGAAATTCCTGAAACATAGTGAGTATAGTGTGGTTGAACAACTACACAAACAACAGGCGAGAATTTCTATTCTTGATCTTTTGATGAATTCAGAAGCGCATAGGAATGCTTTGATAAAAATCCTCAATCAGACATTTATCCCCGAAGATATATCCCTCAATAAACTTGACAGAATTGTGGGACATATAGCCGCCGACAATTACATAACCTTCACAGATGATGAAATACCGGAAGGCGGAATGGGGTCAGTAAAAGCTTTGAACATCACGACACATTGTCATGGTCATGTGTTGCCAGGAGTATTGATTGACAATGGGTCTGCCCTCAATTTGATGCCTCTAGTTACACTTCAAAGAATGCCTCTGGATCAATCACACATGAAGAGTTATCAGAATGTAGTACGAGCATTTGATGGTACTCAAAAAGAAGTGCTTGGGAAAATGGAAATACCTTTGTTAATTGGCCCAGTCGTGTACAATATTGATTTTGTGGTGATGGACATCCACCCCACATATAATTGTCTATTAGGGAGGCCATGGATTCATTCAGCAGGAGCCGTTCCTTCTTCATTACATCAGAAATTGAAATTTGTTGTTGATGGACAACTCATATGCGTCAGTGCTGAAGAAGAAATCATTGCGTCTGTAACAAGCGATGTTCCATATATCGACACCAATGATGAGGCTCTTGAATGCTCTTTTCGAGCTCTTGAATTTGTAAATACAACCTTTGTTGCAGAAGGAAGGAAAATTCCATATCCCAGATTGTCTGATTGCACCAAGATGACGGTACAACAAACTTTAGGCATCGGAGCTAAAGTTGGGAAAGGTCTAGGAAAGAGTCTTCAAGGGATTTCAGTTCCTATCAGTATAAAGATGAAAAAAGACCGTTTTGGGCTGGGGTTTAAGCCCAATCTTCAGCAAAAGAACAAAGAGATGAAAAGAAGATGTGAAGACAGAAAGGCAAAATTGAAAGGAGGAGAAATCCTTTGGAAACACATGTCTTTCCCACAGTTGAGGACAACATTCAGATCAGGGGGAACAATTAATGTGGAACAGCAGCTTGTTGAAGCCTTTAAAGAAGAAAAGTTGACGAAAGATCAAGACATAGTTGAAGAAGCTATGAATGGATTATTTATCAACATGATCACGAATAACAACAAGACTGGCAAGTACTTGGATATGATTCGACCATGCCTTCCTGGAGAAACACTCACCAATTGGACCACTGAAGATCTTCCTATAGTTTTTAATATTAATGCAGAGTAATATTCAGAACTAATCTTTATGTTTAGCTCAAAAATATGAAAACTTTTTGTTATCTTGTAAAAGAAATTATGTTAAATATAAGAAATTTTCTTTAAAATTTTCAGATGGCAATCATTCTTTACATTTTATTACATTTTTACATTTCATAAATTTACTATATTCTTTCGGAAATGTTCCGATTTAAATTTGCAGGTGTCACAGTGTTAATAGCATGTGTATTCCTAAATTTAATCCAGTGATAAATTTAGAGCAGCCTATATGTCTGGAAGAAATCAATGGTTGTGAAGATGAACTGGAATGTGATATTCCTACTGAACTATTAAGATTGGTAGAAAAAGAAGACAAACAAATTCTACCCCACAAAGAAAAGGTTGAGACTGTGAATTTGGGAACAGATGAAGACAGAAAAGAGGTGAAAATTGGTACCACTCTGACAGTCCATATAAAACAAGAATTGATAAATCTCCTTCAAGAGTTCAAAGATATATTTGACTGGTCCTATCAAGATATGCCTGGTTTGAGCACAGATATAGTGATACACAAGCTTCCAATCAATCCAGAATATAAACCGGTCCAACAAAAGCTCAGAAGAATGAGGCCAGAAATGTTGTTGCAAATCAAAGAAGAAGTGATGAAACAAATCAATGCAGGTTTCCTACAGGCATCTAAATACCCAGAATGGGTAGCCAACATTGTTCCCGTACCAAAGAAGAATGGGAAGGTTCGAATGTGTGTGGATTACAGGGATCTCAACAAAGCTAGTCCGAAAGATAGTTTTCCATTACCCCACATAGATACATTGGTGGACAATACTGCAGGACACGCATGGTTTTCATTTATGGATGGTTTTTCAGGATATAATCAGATAAAAATGAATCCTGAAGACATGGAAAAAACAACATTTATAACCATGTGGGGCACATTCTGTTATAAAGTGATGCCATTTGGATTGAAAAATGCAGGGGCAACATATCAAAGAGCCATGGTAACTTTGTTTCATGACATGATGCACAAAGAGATTGAAGTATATGTAGATGACATGATTGCTAAATCCAGAACGGAAGAAGAACATATTCAAAATTTGAGGAAGCTTTTCCAGAGATTGAGGAAGTATCAATTAAAGCTTAACCCCGCTAAATGCACTTTTGGGGTAACTTCTGGAAAACTCTTGGGATTTGTGGTCAGCAAAAAAGGAATCGAGATTGATCCAGATAAAGTCAAAGCAATTCAAGATCTTCCACCACCCAACACAAAAAAAGAAGTTCGAGGTTTTTTGGGAAGATTAAATTATATATCTCGGTTCATTTCTCAATTGACTGACAAATGTGATCCAGTGTTCAAATTACTTCGAAAGAACAATCCTGAAGTCTGGAATGAAGAATGTCAGGAAACTTTGGATATTATTAAGAAATACTTATCCAATGCCCCAATTTTAGTATCACCAATGCCTGATAGACCATTAATTCTCTATTTGACGGTCTTCGAAAATTCGATGGGATGTGTACTAGGACAGCATGATGAATCAGGAAGGAAAGAAAAAGCTATTTATTATTTGAGCAAGAAATTTACCGATTGTGAAGTTCGATATCCACAAATACAAAAATTATGTTGTGCTTTGGTGTGGACTACTCGAAGACTCAGACAATATATGTTATACCATACTACTTGGTTGATATCCAAACTTGATCCTTTGAAATTCTTAATGGAATCACCAGCTTTGACAGGCAGAATGGCTAGATGGCAGATGTTATTATCTGAGTTTGATATTATCTATGTCAACCAAAAAGCGATAAAAGGAAGTGTCATAGCTGATTTTCTCGCCAGTCGTGTATCAAATGATTATCAGCCTTTGAACTTCAATTTTCCCGATGAAGATTTGTTGTGCATATCCATGAATGAAGAAGTCAGAACAAATGATGAATTTGCAACTTGGAAGCTTTACTTTGACGGAGCATCTAATGCTTTGGGACGAGGAATCGGGGCAGTGTTAATTTCTCCTGAAAATGTTTATTATCCCTTTACAAGCAGACTGGAGTTCTTTTGTACCAATAATATGGCGGAATATGAAGCTTGTGTCATGGGATTGAAAGCAGCTATAGAAAGAAAAATCAAACTTCTCAAAATATATGGAGATTCATCGTTAGTGGTGTATCAATTACGAGGAGAATGGGAAACAAAAGATCCCAAATTATTAGAATACCGAAATTTTATCCTCGAATTAGTGAAAGAATTTGAAAAAGTTACATTCAATTATCTCTCTCGGGAAGAAAATCAAATGGCAGATGCTTTGGCTACATTAGCTGCTATGTTTCAGGCAACTCAGAAGGTTGATATGATGCCAATCAAAATGCAAGTGTATGAAATTCCTGCACATTGTTATAGTGTGGAAGAAGAGGTAGATGGTAAACCATGGTATCATGATATCCTGCAATATATCAAAAATCAAAGTTATCCACCAAATGCATCAGAAATTGATAAAAGAACTTTGAGAAGAATGGCTGCTGGATATTTTCTTGATGGAGAGATTATGTATAGAAGAAGCAGTGATCAAATGCTATTGAGATGTTTAAATACCAGTGAAGCTCGAAATGTCATTGAAGAAGTACACAGTGGAATATGTGGAACACATGCAAATGGTCTTTCCATGGCCAGAAAAATAATGAGATATGGATACTATTGGGCTACTATGTACACAGATTGCATTGATTATGCTAGGAAATGTCATAAATGCCAAATATATGCAGACAAGATTCATGTACCCCCATCTCCTCTACATGTAATGACAGCACCCTGGCCATTTTCTATGTGGGGAATAGATGTCATTGGGGCAATCACACCAAAAGCATCAAATGGACATTGCTTCATCCTTGTGGCAATTGATTATTTTACCAAATGGGTTGAAGCTGCTTCATACACCAATATTAAGAGGTCCACAGTCTGCAAGTTCATAAAGAAAGAGATAGTTTGCCGATATGGCTTACCAGAAAGGATCATTACAGATAATGCTCTGAACCTGAACAACAAAATGATGACCGAACTTTGTGCACAGTTTAAGATCAAACATGCAAACTCAGTGGCATATCGTCCAAAGATGAATGGGGCAGTTGAAGCAGCAAATAAGAACATCAAGAGAATCATTACAAAGACTACTGAAACTTACAAAGATTGGCACGAGAAGTTATCTTTTGCTCTATATGCATACCGAACTACTGTTCGAACATCTACTGGGGCAACACCGTTTTCTTTAGTCTACGGGATGGAAGCAGTCTTACCAATTGAAGTTGAGATTCCATCGCTCCGAATATTGAGAGAAACAAAATTGGATGAATCTGAATGGATCCAAGCTAGAGTTGATCAATTGAACCTTATTGAGGAGAAAAGATTGAAAGCTATTTGCCATGGACAGATGTATCAAAAACGGATGATGAAGTCTCATGACAAGAAAGTACATCCAAGAGAATTCCAAGAGGGTGATCTAGTACTAAAAAAGATCTTGCCTATACATAAAGATTTCCGTGGGAAATGGATGCCTAATTGGGAAGGACCATACGTTGTGAAAAAGGCCTTTTCCGGAGGAGCATTGATCTTGGCAGAAATGGATGGAAAAATTTTGAAAAATCCAATAAACTCAGATTCTGTCAAGAAATATTATGCTTGAAGAAAAGAAAGAAAAAGAAAAAAAAATATATATAGAAAAAGAAAAAAGAAAAAAGGAGGGTCAAGGTGAAAACCCGCAAAGGGCATCTTGTAACCAAATGAAGGATTTGAGTTGAAAACCTGAAAAGGCGGCTCAAATGCAGGTTGATATTAGGCATCTGGTAATTGAACTCTCTTAAGATTTTGACAGTTTGGAAGAAGCTTCACATCTACAAGCATTTTGACAACGTTTGAGATCTTCCAGACAAAGGCTTACATCATTACTCTAAATTGTGTCAATGTGATTAATTTAGAAATACTTATGCTTGTAATTTGTTGAGACATTTGAATTTTATTCTTATGATTGCCAGAACTTTGAATACAATTCTATCTATTTTAAGTTCAATTTATTGGAGATTCAATTTATTTTTGGAAATTCAATTTATTCTTTTCTATTGAATTAACATAATTTTGAAATAATTTAAAGATTTCTGAATATCACTTTATGTTAATACTTTTAAATACATGGAATACAAAGTAGGCAAATCATCACTAGCTTAAAGTCATGAACATCAAGATTGTTACAAGTGGTGCTACCGACAACGAGGTCGAATCCGCCAATTCTACTCATCAATTGCTCCAACCAATCATCATTCAGTTCTTGCACATCTGTTTTCAAAGATATAATAAAACAGTAGAAGATGATCTTTGCAGTATTGATTCCAGCAAAAAGAAACAAGACATTAATACAAATCCTTGTGTAAGGTTTTTAGGAAACCTAGAAGCATTTCCACCTCATCAGGTTCAAGTGGAGTAACTTTATTCCTTCCAACCCATACTAGATTCCATTTTCAGCACTCATCAAGAACATACTTCTGGACACTCGAAGGTGGCTCATTGTCATAGGCTTCAAAAGCCTTACAGATCCTTTCTGTCAATTCAGCACTTCCTGAACATGTTTATAAACAATTCAACCTTTTATATGTGCTCAATAGCATCTTCTGGAAGTGTTCTTTGAGTTATCTGATCTGGTTAGCAGAACATAGCATCTTCTGGAAGTGTTCTTTGAGTTATCTGATCTGGTTGAACAGAACATAGCATCTTCTGGAAGTGTTCTTTGAGTTATCTGATCTGGTTGGAAAGAACATAGCATCTTCTGGAAGTGTTCTTTGAGTTATCTGATCTGGTTGAACAAAACATAGCATCTTCTGGAAGTGTTCTTTGAGTTATCTGATCTGGTTGAACAGAACATAGCATCTTCTGGAAGTGTTCTTTGAGTTATCTGATCTGGTTGGAAAGAACATAGCATCTTCTGGAAGTGTTCTTTGAGTTATCTGATCTGGTTGAACAGAACAAAGCATCTTCTGGAAGTGTTCTTTGAGTTATCTGATCTGGTTGAACAGAACATAGCATCTTCTGGAAGTGTTCTTTGAGTTATCTGATCTGGTTAGAAGAACATAGCATCTTCTGGAAGTGTTCTTTGAGTTATCTGATCTGGTTGGACAGAACATAGCATCTTCTGGAAGTGTTCTTTGAGTTATCTGATCTGGTTGGACAGAACATAGCATCTTCTGGAAGTGTTCTTTGAGTTATCTGATCTGGTTGGACAGAATCAAGCATTGAATTTAGAAGATAAAATTGCCAATAGCATCTTCTGGAAGTGTTCTTTGAGTTATTTGATCCGAAGAAGTGCATCAGCAGCCTTAGTCATTTGAGCAGCACATATAAAATTTATCAATTTTACAATTGATGAATCTGGACCACATTTCTACATGGATATTGAAGTTTCAGCACTTGAGAATCCCATTTTTGTCAAGTATAACAGTTTATTTTCTTTATCAGAATCAGAATTCAGGATTTCTCGGTATTAGAAGAACTATTGATAACTGTGAAATCATCCTGAAAGGTTACTTCATAATCAGATGAGTTGTTATCAGAATCAACATGTTGTCTGAATGCAAGCTTTTCAAAAGCCTGTACTATTGAGTTTTATTCTCAAGAGGTTTTGTGATATTATATCTACATCTACATTTGTCAAAGATGATAGATTCTCTGATTCTAAGAAGAAAGATCTATTGGGTTTTTACAATTGAAGAAATACTCAATTCACCAATTTGAAATCAAACAACTTAACATTCATGCATCATATTTAGACATTTGCAAAAATAGATGCATTTTCATTCTTTTTTATTCTTGTTGAAATTTTAACAGGAATTTCAAAGATTTTAGCAAAGATGAATCCATCATTTGTTAGATCATTATTTCCAGAGAAAGTTCATAATGAGAAGAACTCATCTGAAGAAGGAAGAAGAAGTTCATAATGAGAAGAACTTGTTCAACCTTTTGCTTGAATTCATCACTTGATGGATCAACATTTCCAGAGAAAGAGTTCATAATGAGAAGAACTCGTCATCTGAAGAAGGAAGAAGAAGTTCATAATGAGAAGAACTTGTTCAACCTTTTGCTTGAATCCATCATTTGGTGGATCATCTTTTCCAGAGAAAGTTCATAATGAGAAGAACTCATCTGAAGAAGGAAGAAGAAGTTCATAATGAGAAGAATTTGTTCAACCTTTTACCTGAATCCATCATTTGGTGGATCATCTTTTCCAGAGAAAGTTCATAATGAGAAGAACTCATCTGAAGAAGGAAGAAGAAGTTCATAATGAGAAGAACTTGTTCAACTTTTTGTTTAAATTCATCATTTGATGGATCAACATGGCCAAAGAAGAAGTTCATAATGAGAAGAACTCATCTGAAGAAGGAAGAATAAGTTCATAATGAGAAGAGCTTGTTCAACCTTTGTTTGATATCATCTGAAGAAAGAAGAGAAAGTTCATAATAAGAAGAACTCATCAAGAGTTTATTCAACCTTTTGAATGACTCTATCACAGAAAAGAGGTCATCATCATCCCCAGCAGAGAGTTCATAATAAGAAGAACTTATTTGGAAAGAGAGAAGAATTTACTCAATATCTCCATTATAATCAAAGTAAAGTCAAATGGATAAAAAATTTTATTATCTTTTCATCTTTGCCCTATTCTTGTTAACACAAGAATGAGCAAAGAGGGGCAGCTGAAGATACTATTTTTTATCCATTTTATTATTATTATTATTAATATTAATATTATTATTATTATTATTATTATTATTATTAATATTTATTATTATTATTAATATTATATATTATTATTATTATTATTATTTAATAAATAATTACAACTGGACCGGCCCAGTTACAAGCCAACTAGAACCGGTCCAGCCAACCAGAAACCCTAAACAATTAGTAAGGTTTCAGCTAGGGTTTCTAAACCCTAGCCACACCCAGCCGCCTCTGATGCTTCCAGATCCCAGCCGCCGCCTCACTGCCAAGTGGTCCAATGGCCCACTGCCGACGCCTCCGCCGCTGCCACGTCCCGAATGAAGGCTCCAGAAGATTAACGACGGCCGTCCACGCCAAGGCTACGGGGTGAGTCACCACTGGTAGTCCGGTGACTCACCAAAGCCCTCTCTTCGGACCGGTCCGATGACCGCACCGGTGGTGGCTATAAAAGCCACCACCCACCTGCAAGACAAAAAGAAGAGAGACAGAACGAGACACAGAAACAAAAAAAAAGGAGAGAAATAGAACCGGAAAAAAAACAGAGAAAACAACAGCTACCAACGATCCCAGTCCATCACAACAGAGCAAAAACAAAAGGAAAAAGGAAGAAAAGAAACTTACCGAGGGAACCGTTGATCATCAGAGCCTTTTTGGAGCCATCGGAAAGTCAAAGGTCGAAGGTATAAACTTTAGATCTACGCATTTCAGTAGTATTTTAGGCTAAAAAACCTACGGATCTAGCTTTAGGAAAAACCAGGCTTTAATTTAGGGTGGGATTTATAATTTCCGGCCACCGGATATGGTGGCCGGCGGTGGTTTTGACGGTGGCCCACGGTGGCCGACTGATAACCAGCTTCCCTCCGATGAGGGAAGCTAGAGAGAAGGAAGAGAGAAAGCTTCTTCTCTCGTTTTTGAGAGAAGAAGAAGAAGAAAGAAATGAGATGTTGGCCCTTCGGGCCAGCTATGAATGGGCTTAAATAGCCCTCCCCAAACGACGCCGTTTTGGGGAGGGATCTGTCCGTAATTAATAAAAAGATTAACCTCTTCCGTCATCCCTTTAGTTTGTAATCTTTACCTTTTAGTCATTGAATCAAATTTTTGATTCTTTTAATTTGGTCTCTACATTTTATTTATTTATATTTTAGCCATTAACCGTATTAATAATATATTTAAGATAAATTTCATATTTAGTCCTTTAATTTTGATAAATAATATTTTAATCCCGAGTATATATTTTTAATTTATTCTAATATGATATTCGAATTTTATATAGTTTTAAATTAATCACTAAATTAATAAAATACGAAAATAACATGTTTAAACCCTATAATTTTGAATTAGGTTTTTTTTTTTAATTTTAATTTTTACTATAATTTAGTCACTAATTTTAAATATTTTCATTTATTTTACCACTTTTAAATATATTGTTCTAATTGTATTTTTATTGTTTTAATTGTTTATATATTTAAATAATTTTACTATTATTATATAGTCATAAATATATATAATGAATAATAAATAATATTTTTTAATAAATTATTTTTTATATATCGAAGAAAAGGACAGTCTTAATACAACTGGATGTCCTATTCTGATGTTTTAAAATTAAACAATATTATTTAAATTAATATTTATCAATATCAAAGAAAAAAGCTGTCTTAAGGCACCTAGAGGTTCTTTTCTGATATTTTTAAATAAATAAATATTTTTTTTATAATTTTGAAATAAATAGAATAATAAATTAAATATATTTTTGATTTTTTTTAAATTTTAATAATAGAGACAATTTATAATTAAAAAGTACCAATTTTGGGCGTTGTAGGGGTGCTAATCCTTCCCTAAACGTAACCGACCACGAACCCTTTTTTTTATTAAAAAGAACAAATTTTTGGTTATAAAACGCAGATCAGTTCATCTTTTAAATATGGTTTTCTTAAAAACTATTTTAAAAGAAAATTTTTAGGTATTCGACCTACCTGATCCAAAAGGTCGATGGCGACTCACAAATTATTTTCAAAATTATTTATTAACATTAATTTCCCCACCATAAATTAATATTTCGTGCCCGGACGAAAACCGGTTACGACAGTATTATTAATAAAAATAAAAATATCTAAAATTATAATAAGAGTTTATCATTATCACCGTAAACTAAATATATAATTTGGATATTTTCCTATAACATTAAAACTAATTACTTCAATCATATAATGAACAATATATGAAAAATGTTAAAAACTTAACCAAAAAACTTGACTAAAAATAGATAGTAACGAATCTGATTGTAATGGCAAACGATCCAAAAAAAAGAATTAAGTTATTAAAAGACCATTGAGAATCATAAATCAGAGCCGAGTGACGTGAGAAATTATCAACGAACATAAAATCACGCATCCAAATTCAATCTGAAGGTCTATAGCATGAAATATAAACAAGATTTCAAATAAGTGTAATCATGATCAGTCTGGCGTCGTAAAATCTAACACTGTTTACAATATCTAATTAATCTTCGAATTAACCGAAATTTTTTAGAATTTTAGAATTTAATATTTTTAAATTAAAAAAAAATTTACAATATCTAATTAATTTGATTCAAAAATTATATTAAAATAAGATATTTATATCTAACAATTTAATTCAAAAAAACCCAACAATACTATATTTCTACAAAATAAATCAGAACAAAGTACAGACTACAGAACTAGAAGCATAATTCAGTATACAAACAGTTTACACTTTGAAAAAGACTCGCATCTGGTTTGATTCTACTTTTATAACATTAAACCTTTGAGTCAGCAAATATTGCTTACTCACTCAAGTTCTATAAGGACAACACGACAAATCCAACAAACCTGAGACTTATCATAGTTGGTTCATGCATCCACTCTTTAGAGACAAAATCTAACGAGTCCGAGGGACTGTTTTGACCATCGCCTACATCCAAACAAGGCATATGATTTCCAGAAAGTAACTCCCAACAAACATACACAAACAATTTAAGAGCTCAAATTTATTCATGAAGTACAATTATGTAATATTTTAGCCAGTGACGCCACCGTTATCATCCAAATAAAAAACATTGACTAAAATGGAACCTAATCCAAAAGGCATACATCAAATAAATTTTTGCCCATACCATAGTCAAGGAAGCAATAAACCAGAATTTTATAAATGCAGTTTAACAGTCTATTAATCTTTCAGTTGTCTCAGCATAAACAAAACAAGAACCCAACTTTTATTCGGAAGTTTGTTGCTTTCAAGTTTCAAAACAATCCATTATATCATTCCCAGAAGTATTTATTTCGAATAAGAGGAGGGAAAACACAGGAGAAACGACAAACAAAAATATGTCAAAAGCAATTCGATTTCATTCAACGAAATAGTAATAATGATTTGAGTGATAACTAATAGATAGGAAAAAATCATACAAATTCCAGAAACATTAAACAAATGAAAGAAAAGAGAAAAAATCCCAAACACAGAAACGATATCAAATCACAAACCTTAAATCAAACAAGTAATTAAAAATTTTAGGGGAGAAGTAAACTAATCAAAGAGAAAAACTAGAAATTTTAAGTTAGAAAGCTAACCTGAATCGAGATTCGAGAGTGCAGAACTGAGATCAGAGAGACTGAGATAGATAAATAGAGAGAGGGAATGAGGGTTTGATGAAAGGAAAAAGTTCGGGTGGTGAGAATCGTGAGATGGGATTGAAAGGTAAAATTTTACATTTAGTTTTTAGGTTATTTTATTTAATTAAAATTGATTTGGACATTTGAGTTTTAAAATTTAAATGAGTTTTAACTTTCAAATGGATTAGGGCAGTGGGCTATTTGACGGGCTGAGTTATATATATATATATATATATTTAATTCGATTAATTCAGTTAATTAATCGATTTAACTATTAATTGAATTTTTAAAAAAAATTAACCGTTAACCGATCGAATTAATTTAGTGGTCGGCCGAATTAATTGAAGTAATTCGATTTGATCGATTAACCGAATTAATTCGAAAATTTGAACATCCTGAACCAGAGTTGCCGCGTAAACATAATGATATTCATTAAATTAACATTTAATTTATACATCATTAAAAATATGAAAATTAAATTCGTATAATATAATTTTTAATAATGCGTTATTTTCTTATTCATTATATTATTTGTTATTTTTAAGATAAATTACACATATAATATTTAAGTTATCAATTTTTATCTATTTTAATATCTAAAATTTTATTTTTTTTAAAACAACACCTAAAGTTTAGTTTTTGTTTATTCTAGTATCCTATTGTTAAAAAATTAATGTGTTTAGTACCTAAACTTTTATTTTTATTAAAAATTTAACGTTAAATTTTTAACAGATAATAAAATGAAACAAAAATAAAACGTTAGATATGATTTTAAAAAATAAAAATAAAAACTTAAGTACTAAAACAAATCAAAATTAATAGTTTAAATATTAAACGTATAATTTATCATTTTTTAATAAATATCGACTATAATAATACAATTAGATTAATTGACGTTAACAATAAAAAATATTATTTTCTTTTAAGGTGTTGAATTTAAATAATTATATAAGTAAAATATGTATATTATTAATTAATTAAGAATATTTAAAAAATTATTTTATAATTACTTAAATTATTAAAAAATATATATATATATAATTTAATTGTCTTTAAATAATGGTTGAACTAAAACCGTCAGATCACTTTGACGTGTAAAAGACAGCATAGCACCGAATCACCTCTCATCATTCTAAAATCACGTGACTCAGGGACATTTATGTCATTCAAAATTTCCAAGTCCTAATTGAAAAAGAATGTACCCAAAGATAGGAGCAATCTTATTGGTTATCCAAAATGCAATCCACCGCTAAACGACGCCGCATTTCCTCTCCTCCTTCCTTCGATCCTATCAGATATTACCTTGAATTATCACTTCCTCTTCCCCAAAAAGAGTATATCCTCCTCTTCTGCACTGTTGCAGACACTCAATTTATCATCGATCAACTAAAAGAAACGCTTTATTTTTTAAATTCAGTAACCGACTCTTTTAACTCAGTGACTCATCTACAAAACTGAGTCCGGTGGTGTTTTGAGGTTTTTCATTTCGGTGATGCTTCGTGAGTTTTTTTTCTTCCCTTTGAAGTGATAAGATTCAAGAAACTGAAAAGGTTGCAAAATGGATCGAGCTGGGCCGGCTATGGATATGCCGATCATGCACGACAGTTACCGTTACGATTTCGTTAAAGATATCGGGTCGGGTAATTTCGGAGTCGCCCGACTTATGAGGGATAAGGTCACCAAAGAGCTCGTTGCTGTCAAGTACATCGAGAGAGGCGATAAGGTTAGATTAAAAATTCCCCCTCTCTCCAAATTCATAAATAGTAACTTTCCTTTTTCGTTTTGCTTTTTCGATTTCGGTCTATTTATGGAAATAAAATTCTGTTTGGATAATTACGGCAGTTACGCTTATCGAATTTTCAACTGCTTAACGAACTTTCTTTTTCTTTTCAATTTTTAATATTGTATTAAATGTATTATTGTGTTGTACAGATAGATGAAAGTGTTCAAAGGGAGATTACTAATCATAGATCATTGAGGCATCCTAATATTGTTAGATTTAAAGAGGTAAGGTTAATTAATTACATTTTTATTTTTTTAACTTGAAATTATTTTGGTGTTTTAAGTAATAATTATGGAAAATGTTAATTTTAGGTTACTTTAACACCTACTCATCTTGCCATTGTTATGGAATATGCATCTGGAGGTGAGCTTTTCGAGCGGATTTCTGCCGCTGGCCGATTCAATGAGGATGAGGTTTCATTTTCTTGTATTTTTCATTATTTTAAATCCTATTATTTCCCCCCTCTTTTGTTTATACATTCATTTGTTTTGGTGCAGGCTCGCTTCTTCTTCCAGCAGCTTCTATCCGGTGTTAGTTATTGCCATGCAATGGTAGTTTTAGTTTATCCATTTCCTTTTATTTTTTCTTTCTGAATTCTATGTTGGACATGGGAAAGTTTCTAACTGAAGAAAACTTCATTACCTAGGATAATAATCTTATTAGAAAATTTTAAAAAGAATGAATGTAAGTTGAACACGAATCCACGTCCGATACTTGCACTAAAACCGAGTAACATCGGTGTTACTATAATTTGTTTTTGCTCATCAAAATGATTTCTTTCTTGATGAAGCAAGTATGCCATCGTGATTTGAAGTTGGAAAACACATTATTGGATGGAAGTCCAGCTCCCCGGCTTAAGATTTGTGATTTTGGGTATTCAAAGGTATACATTGCTCGAACCCTTTGTTGTTCCTGTCTCAATTGATGAGGTTTATAGTTTTACATTCTATAATGTGAGACATTTAGTGTTATGTTCTTTTTTGATCCTTTTAACTGCCATATTGGATTATGATAATTATTCTTTGCTTAAAAAAAATATCGTCTTCATTTACTTCCATTTACATTTGTACATGAAGTTGCCTGTGAATTTGTCGGTTATGCAAGATCTTTATTGTACTTATTTGTTTAATTATGGTTTTTTTCAGTCTTCGGTTCTTCATTCACAACCGAAGTCCACTGTCGGAACTCCTGCATACATTGCTCCTGAGGTACTCCTAAGGCAAGAGTACGATGGCAAGGTATACTTACGGGCTAGTTCAAATCAGTTTAGAATTCACGTGCAATTCCTGTTTAAGATGTAAAGAGGTAGATCTTATATGGGTTAATCATTGTGTTCTAGTTTTGTGTTCGAGTGAAATAAATCCAAATAGGTGGTTTTCACCCCTTAGTTGATTTAAAACTTTGGTTTACTATTCATTTTCCGTAAGATGACGGTTGCGCACTCCTTTAACTAGGAAGGTATGGGGTAATAGATCATTGCTCTGCTTATGTGTAATGTGAGGTTTTGTTAGATGGATCTGGTTCTTATGGCTCATATTTTTTAAGTGTTGGCAGTTAGATTGGGTTGCTTAGTTTTTTCACTTCTGCAAATTTTGACAAGATCTTGAATGGTCGATAAGCTTGTTGATATGCAAATGGACGCAAAAGAAAACCAGAGGGAGTTTTCTCCGGTGGTCTACTTTTAACCAAGTCTAGGCTCGTTCATGTAGATGTTGGAATATGAAAATATGTAACAAAGTGTTGCTGATTCTGTCTTGTGATATCAGATTGCGGATGTATGGTCATGTGGGGTTACCTTGTATGTAATGCTTGTTGGGCAATATCCTTTCGAGGATCCTGATGAGCCAAAAGACTTTCGGAATACTATACAAGTATGCCATAAGCTCTTGTTATAGTCTTACCCTCATTTTTCTTTTCTTCCCAAATGATCTATTGTTAATTTCTTTTATTGATTGATGCAGAGAATTCTAAGTGTCCAGTACTCCATTCCGGATTTTGTCCAAATATCTCCCGAATGTCGACATCTGATTTCAAGGATTTTTGTTGCTGATCCTGCAACCGTGAGTATTTCCTCCGGAGAACTCTCCCTCATTGCGTTTTTTTTTTTGTTTTGTGGTTTTGTCTGGCAACTACCATGATTCTGACCGATAATGAACCTTTTGTGTAACAGAGAATTACGATCCCGGATATCAGAAATCATGAGTGGTTCTTGAGGAATCTCCCTGCTGATCTGATGGATGAAAACACAATGGGAAACCACATCGAGGAGCCTGATCAACCTATGCAGAGCATGGATACGATCATGCAGATTATAGCTGAGGCCACCATTCCAGCTGCTGGCGCCCCTGGCTTAAATCACATGTTAGACAGCCTTGATGATGAGGACATGGATGACATTGATTCCGAATCTGAACTCGACATCGATAGCAGCGGGGAGATAATTTATGCAATGTAATAGGAAGAAGATAGGTTCCATGTTTTTTGGTCATATCGAAGCATAAGTCATAGCTGCAGAGGATCTATGCTCTAGTGTGTAAGGTAAGCATCTGAGATTAAGACTATATTGAAGTGCACAATGCTGGAGTCCGTCACGGTCATGGAAGCTTTATACGAATCGGTCGAAGACGATATTTAATACTACTTTATGAGGCAGGATCATTAGAAAAATATATATATCTTTATTATATAATTATTAAATAAAACAAGTAATTCCGAATTTTTAGAATTTATATATTATAAAATTATATGTATGAATCAAGCAAATTTAGTAAATGGATTGTTCTTTTTGAGGTCCCAAGTTTGAGAAGTGTTAGTGTGTTCATTATTAATTTTTTTTTAAATTTTTTAAAATTGATATTATTTTGTAATAATTTCAGTTTGAAAAATTATATAACAATTGTATTTTCTTTTATTAAATTTACGTTTTTCGTATGGATCTGTTGAAGATAACATGGATGGGGAATCCAAAGAAACCACCACCAATGGGGCGGTGCGTCGGTGGAAATCCGTGTGGTTCCCACCTGTTTTGGGTTGCTCGGTTCCCTATGTTGCAAAATTACGAAACAGAAAGACCAGTTTGTTTTAGGTATGCATGTGCAGCTGGTGTATTTAATTCATGCTGCAATTGCCATTATTTTCTCTACTAAATTATAACATATGCGAAAATGTTAGGTTAGAAAAACTACAATTGTGAGGGTTAATTTAGTCTTTACATAAAATCTGTTGGAAGTTATTTAGTGATATTGTCGCAATGTGTTAATGTTATCATCACAATAAAATCAAATATAATATTATAATTTTTAAAAATAATAAGGGATCAAAATGATATCGTAGAAAGAGGTGGATGACTAAATATGAAATTTACCCTATTATTTACATAAAATCTGTTGGAGGTTCCTTGGATTGCCAGTTTCCGATAAAGGGGAAGAACAAGTACAAGTGATCATCTTCCAAACTATTCCAAGAAATTGGAAGAACAAGTATAAGCGATCAACATCAATTTTCCGGAGCAACTAAAATGTTTATGTTATATAAACTTTAGGGGAAAAATAATATATGATGTAAGTTAATTTTAATGTGATCTTTCAACTTAAAAAATAAATTTAGTATAGTCATTTAATTAATATTTTTCATCGTTGATTGTTACGATATTGATGTAGTAGTTTACGGTGTTGACATGGTGATTCGTATTGACATGACAGTCTATAGTTGTTAATATCATAATGGATAGATTATTACATCAATATTGAATATCGTCATGTCAGTATTGTGAACTATCACGTTAGTACTGTGAATCTTCGTATTAATATTGTGAATTATTACATTAACACTGTAAAAATCAAATAACTAAAAAAATTCATTAAAAATCAAATTAAATATATATTTTTAGTTAGAAGACTACATTAAGAAAAAAATATGTATTTTTCTCGAAAAATCATCGGTGATCGGTATATTTACCGATCTAACACCGGTCATATTATATTTTTCGATCTAACACCCGTAGCAGTAAAGCGCGCTCCCTGCCCCGCGTTATATGCTGATTTGGTGCCACGTGGGGTATAGTGCGCCCCCTGTACCGCGTTATACGCTGACATGGCTTATACGTGGGTATAGCGCGGCCCCTGGTCTGCGCTATAGCTGTTTATCTGACACGTGGGGTATAGCGCGGTACAGGGGCGCACTATACCTTTAATTACCCCCCAATCCTCCTTATAAATACCCCCATTTTCTATTAATTTCATCACACCATATTCTCTCAAATACTCTATCTATTTAAGGTATATTTTATAATATTTTTAATATTATGTATTTAATTTATTTGAGCATTTTACTTTATTTAATATTTTACTAATATAATTTTTTTGTAGATATATAATAGAAGACGGTTTACTCCACTTGGATAGAAATCATATATCTCGACACTTTGCTGATACGGTAGCATTTTAACGTTTTAATTTAATTTAAATTATTTGTAATAATTTATTGATTTATTTAATGCATGGTTATTAGATTAAGAATTAATTTGTGTAATTATTTAATTTTAGGAGAATGACCGTGTATTAAATCCTTTTATTAGGAATCTTAAGTTAGTGATACCTAGCCGTGTCTTGCCGTATTTAGTAGAGGCTGGATTTGGTTACATAGGTAGATATCAGGGTCACTGTAAGATAGAACCAGACCTTATTTCTACTTTAGTAGAGCGGTGGAGGTCGGAGACCCACACATTCCATCTTCCGTGCGGAGAGTGCACGATTACACTTGAGGATGTTGCTATGCACCTAGGGCTTCCGGTGGATGGAGATGTGATATCAGGGATCTCGTAGGATTCCTGGACTACTTTGTGCTGGGATAATCTAGGACGTGTCCCGGAAAGTTTTATCGGAGGTAGGATACCATTAAATTGGTTAGATGCCAATTTTCGGGAGTTGAGCGCAGACGCCTCTGAGGATGAAGTTAAGATGTATGCACGGGCATGCATACTGCAGTTGATAGGAGGGTTGGTGATGCCGGACAAATCGCGTAACCTAGTTCATTGCATGTGGTTGCGACATCTTAGCGACTTTCGTCTGGCCGGATCATTCAGTTGGGGCTCGACAGTTTTGGCTTTGTTGTACAGGGAGATGTGTGGAGCCACTGACTACATACGTAATGCTATCGGCGGATGTCTCCTGCTGCTGCAGTCTTGGGCATGGTATCAATTGCCCTTTTTATGTCCCGTTGTGAAGAACTCATTCGTATTTCCACTACTTCTGAGGTAATTATAAAACTGATTTTGTATATTAATAATTTTATACAACGTATAATAATTTTTTTCCTTAAATAGGTGGTCTACTGATAGAAAAAATCATCAGGAGCTACCTGATGATTTAGAAAAAATTAGGGTGCTAATCGATCAGAAGGCTGGCACACAGGTATGAATTTTAATGTTTAAAAATCGATTTTAGATTATAGTTATATAATTAGATTATTATTTTGATAAAAAATTATATAATATTTGTTTTAGTTTGAATGGGTGCCATATTGTACTGATGATGTGAGGGCGGTGATCTCACCTGAGTTGAGAGCCCCATCAGATGTTTGGATGGCGATGGTCCCTCTGATCTGTTATGCGACCGTCGAGTGGCACTCTACTGATCGCGTGCTCCGACAGTTTGGTTGTTTTCAACTAATTCCGGAAGCACCTCGCAATATGGACGAGTTTCATAGCTTAGATAGACGCGACAAAACAGATACAAATTGGCTGGTGAGGCATCATGAGTGGGTCGTGTTGTGGGAGGATCCTTCCCCGTAGAGAGCCCATTTTTGATGACCTCTTGATGGTTGCTGACGGTTATTATGAGTGGTTCAACAGTAACGGGAAACCGTTTTTGCTTCCCGAGGATGCACGAGGGTAGACATTTCTGCGACGTCGATAGAGACGTTCATCGATAAAGCACCATCGTCCCCCGACTCATGGACAGAGAGCAGGTGCTTCCGGTTCATCCTCAGCTGCGCCAGCAGGACCTTCACAGCAGGTACCACAACCATTTATGATGCCGCCGCCTTTCCATTACCAGATGTCGCCGCCACCTTCACCTGGTTTTATGACCCTGCCGTCGTCGTCGTCACAGATGACCCCTCCTGAAGGCTATTATGGGTCTATGTTTGTAGATCCGACTTGGGGTTCATATATTGGATATCTGGCGGGTTCAACCTCATCACCCATGGCCGCAGCACAGACACCTCCTGTACAGTTTTCACACTCAACGATGTCTGGGTTTTATGAGTTTTCCCAGTTTTCGCATGCCGATGGGATAGTCAGTCATACACCTCCAGGGTCCTTATTCTATGGAGGTGCTTCATCGTCATCAGCTCCTCATCAACCTAATGTACCTGCTCAGGACGACGACGACGATGGTGATGATGATGACAGCGAGGAGTCAGAACCAGTGATACGAAGAAATCCTCCTCGAGACCGACAGCCATCGCCCTGCGGAACACATTCGCGTCGCAAGCATCGATAATTTTTTTTATATATTTGTATTTACTTTATTTTGTTAAATTGTAATTTTTTATTATTTCTCATTTAATACTTACTTTATTTTGTTAATTTTTTTGGATTTTTTAATGTATTTCAGTTAATTTTGTTTATTACCATTTAATATCAGTTATTATAATTTGGTTATCATTTACCATTTAATTCTTATTGTAAGTTTGTTGTATTTAAAATTATATTCAAATACCAAATTGTTATTAGTTTGATAAAATTTAATGATTGTGTTCATTTTTTTAATCTTCATCAGCGATTATCGAATGACATTAACTTGAAGTAAATGCAAATTAAAGTACAAGAATTATTATTTGATAAACAAATACATCATTTCCTCATCAATTGTTACTTGATGACAACATAAGTGGACATGTTTTTCTAGTGTGTCCTGGGTTTCTACAATTCCCACATCTTCTGTCTTGTCTAGATCTTTCTCGAATATCCATATCGCAATGAATTCGATTGGATTTTGGATGACCACGCTCCCTCAATAAACTCGGATTTGATACAATCGGAAGCCAATCTTGAACCTCATCAGGGTCTTTATCATTACCTATGGGGGGAAACTCAAATTCTTATACCTTAAAAACTTCAGATAGTAGGTATACGGGGTCCACAAAATGGTTATAGTATTGACGTGTATGCGAGCAAGTTGCTATCACATGAGAGCATGTATATTTCAGAGCTTGAAAAAACCCGCAGTCGCACGTTCTGTCCCTTAGATTTACTCTTAACGACACAGCTTCAATCCCTTGAAGAGGTCGCGACAACTCTGTGACACGAAACATTTCATGCCTTCTAGAGAAACTTATTACAGACATTCCATTTGATGCAACAATTTTTTTCTGTAGATCTGCAACTAATCTAGGATGATAGACATGACCGCCTTGCATCCATGTTTGAGCTTGTCCCTCGAGCTTCGCAAAAAGCGCCCAAACGAAAATATATAGTTTTTACCAAAGCCGCTACAGGTAAGTGACGTGCACCCTTTAAGGTTGAATTGATTGCCTCAACCAAGTTGGTCGTCATGTGTCCATATCGATATCCACCATCATATGCGTTCGTCCACATTTATTTATCAATGAGGCTGATGTAATCGTATCCTTCCTCGTTCTTCGCCCGCAAATCTTGAAGCATTGATTCAAACGTTCGAGGAAGTAGTTCGTAACCTGATCAAAAAATGTATAACTTACTAACTTGCTTTCGTTGCAAAATTAAAACGATTGAAAGAAAACAAACTACATCAGTTTCACTTACCCATGCGCACAATTAATTGGCGGTCATCATTCTTCTTGTACCTTCCATGATAGTTCGCAGCAATGTGTCGGAGACAATACCTATGTTGGACAAAGGGTGGTTGTCACATTGGACCCAAACACTCCATTGTTGCTTTGATCCCAGCTCCGCGATCTGAAATGACACAGATGTTTTCCCTCATGATAACATGTGCACGTAAATTTCAGAGGAAAAAAGCTCAAGAATCTGTATCTTCTCCTTCGACAAGAGAAAAAGCAACTGGAAGAATGTTGCGATTGCCATCTTGGACAACTGCCAATAATAAAACTTGCTTGTATTTTCCATACAAGAAAGTCCCATCGATCTGGACCATAGGCTTGCAGTATTTGACAGCATTAACGCACTGTGGGTAACTCCAAAAAACCCGGTAGAATTGGCTTCAATCGCGAAGAACTCGATCATTATGGTATGCATAGGAGGTTTTGAAATCCACAGTTGTCCCATGATTCAACGTCCACACCAGCCTAAACCAACCTGGAAGTTCGTTGTAAGATGCATCACATTCGCCATGAAGTTTGACAATGGCATTTTGTTTTGCCAACCAAGCTTTTTTATAGGAGACAGTGTACCCATACTGCGATTGTATAGCTGAAATCAACACTGCAACAGCTATATGAGAGCTTGTTTTTACCATGGGCATGATGGCTTGACATATCATTTCAGAGTCCAAGTTGGGATGATCTTGGTTGACCCCTCCAGTACAACATGTGTAAGGACCGTTGTATACTGTTAGTTCCCATATGTTGTTTTTCCTCTTCATTTTCGATACGCGAACCATCCAATTGCACCCATTTTCGCGTCAGGCACAATAGCATACATATTTTTTTGTCGTCGATCGATTGACTCTGGACTGAACAGAATTACATATATTTTAATTTTTTATAGCCATCACCGCTTCTTGGTTGCTTGAAAACTCCATGCCTAAATATAACTCACCATTATTTATTGATGAGTAATATCCATAGTCACCAAGATGAGGCATATCTGCAAATTCTGGCCCGTACATTGAACCATAATCAGCTTCATACATGTGTGTAGGAGGGTCAGTTTGTGCCACATTTCCTGGAACTTCATCATCATCGGAGTTGAATTGCGGTGATTCTGGGTGAATGAATAGTCTAGTCTCAGCACCATCCGCAGCGGGCTCACGAAGCAGTTCTTCTGGTGGAGATGATGGTTCCTCCATGCTCTCCACATTTAGGTCGGAGAACCTACTACTTGCACGCCTTCCCCTTGAACTGGAAGGCATATCGACATTGAGATCGAAAAAGCTTGCAGACGAATGCCTCCCCTTGGAGCTTGAAGACATCGTGTCAAATGGAAACTGCACGGATGGTTGATTCGATGACATCTCCATATGGTCAAAGAAATTTGCAGATGAATGTCTTCCCCTTGAACTGGACGCGGTGTTGCCATACGGATTATTCGTGGACCCACCTCGATACATATCGTAAGGAGTTGCGGATGAATGTCTCCCCATTATGGCATTAAAATCATTACACATTACTGTAGTCGGGCTGTCAACTTGATCAACTTGTTCAACCAGCTCATAGTGGAAGCTTAATGATTGACCCCAAACAGCACGCACTTAAACAAAATGTGCATACATCTCAATAGTGGCGTCTGAATAATTACTTTGAGCTTCAACCATCATTTGAACATCATCATTGTTCGAAAGTTTGAACGTTGTATAAGTTAATGGCAACAATGATGTTGGAAATCTGTACTGCAACGACGACATTCTTCTACTACTTCCAACATGAATCTTCTTCGAAATCTTCGTTATCAGCTCCTCAAGAGTTATGTTTCTCTTGAATGATATTTTAACACGCTCATTTGATACGAAAACAACGCCGGTTTCATCTTCTCGAATTTCACCATCATAATAAACAATAGCTGAAAGTCGCGTTATTCTTTGAGTTTAAAAGTGCGACAATATTATATCTGCAAAAAAAAATAACTGAAACAAACCTGATTAAATAAATTATATATGAACAAAAATATAACACAATAAATTTTTTACACATCAACATAAATAATTTAAATAATATAATTTTATATTATTACCTGTATCGCAAAACTATTTTGACGTATGCTCCTGCTTTTCAATTTTACAAACATAAAAATTAATTGAAAATAATTAGTATAATATTTTTTTCAAATAATCATAATAAACAATAAGTATAACAAAAAAAATTATAACGAAAAATCGCACGAACTTCTAAATCAAATATGAGAAAATTACCAGAATTATTACTCGTTGACGGAATTGTTGTATTAATTTATAAGTTTAGCTAAATTTTTTCTTTGGATTTTGACTTGAAAAACACCAGGGAGTCTCAAACCAGGTAGCCTTCTCTTTTCAGCCAATAATGCCAATGTCTTCTGATAACAACCCGTTTTTTGCTTTTGCTTAACTAGCAGTTGTTTGATTTCAGGGTATAAAAATGGGGAAATCAGTGATTCTTTTCCTATTGGCTGTTTTGGGTGTGTCCCTGGTGAATGCTGAAGACCCTTACTTGTATTTCACTTGGACTGCCACTTATGGTACTCGTTCCATTCTTGGAGTTCCCCAACAGGTTGGTCGGTGTAAATTAAAAAAAAAGTAATGTGCTTTTGATTCTGGTTTACTAAAGTTCTCATGTTTTTGTTCTCGTGTGAAGGTTATCCTTATCAATAATCAGTTCCCTGGACCAAAACTTGATGCGGTGATTAACAACAACATCATCTTGAATCTCATTAACAAGCTCGACCAGCCTTTCTTAATTACATGGTAAGGCATTGCTTCTTCTCATTGAGATCTTGAGTTTCTTGCTATTAATGAATCTGAGAAATGAAGGGAAGATCCGAGATTTGTCTATAAGATTTTTCTTTGCTACAGGAATGGGGTCAAGTAAAGGAAGAATCATGGCAGGATGGGGTTTTGGGGACTAATTGTCCAATCCCTCCGAACTCAAACTATACCTACAAGTTCCAGGCCAAGGATCAGATTGGATCCTATAATTATTTCCCATCAACATTGATGCATAGAGCTGCTGGAGGATTTGGAGCACTCAATATAATCCATAGGAGTGTGATCCCTATACCTTATGCAAACCCTGCTGGAGATTTCACTTGTTGGTGACTGGTTCAAGACCAACCATAAGGTTTGTCTTCTTTACTGTTATGTTTTTTCTTTCTTTTCTACCTGTAAGTTACCAATTGCTTACTTGACATGCCAAATGTATGTTATAGGATAGGAGAATCTAGGCAGCCATTTGTTCATATACTCCCTTGAAAGAGCTTATAGTCGGTTGAAGTGTGTTTCTTAACGTCGATCCCCATCACTATCCTTTGCCATGAAACTAATCATTTGTTCTTCGTTTTCACTTGGGCAAATCTTTGTGCTCATCATGTATTGTTTTCTGGTTTTCAGACATTGCAGCTATCTTTGGACGGAGGCAACCCTCTTCCCTTCCCCGACGGAATCCTTATAAATGGCCAGACTTGAACATCCTTTAGTGGGAGATCAAGGTCATCATTAAGTCATGTTGCCTTATCATCGTTTTACTAACAATCAAGTTTCGGCGCTTACTTCATAACATATTATTAATTCATGCAACAAATTTATTGTGTTTGAGGCAAAACTTGCATGTTCAGGATCTCAAATGTTGGATTATCCACCTCACTCAAATTTTGGATCCAGAATCATAAAATGAAGCTAGTTGAGGTTGAAGGATCGCACGTGATTCAGAATTTATATGATTCTCTTGATGTACATGTTGGCCAATCCATAACCATCTTAGTGACCTTGGACCAGCTGCCAAAGGACTACTACATCGTTGCATCCACACGATTTACAAAAACTGTTCTCACTGCAACTGCGGTTTTGCACTACACAAACTCGAATGCCCCAGTTTCTGGACCTATTCCAGCTGCTCCTGCAAACCAATTTGATTGGTCAATGGATCAGGCGAGAACATATAGGTACTAGTCCATTGAGATCATATGATTCTTTCTTCAAATCATTTTCGGACTAAAAGAATGATCTTATTTGATTTTTTTTTCTTGAAGGTGGAATTTGACATCAAATGCAGCCAGGCCTAATCCTCAGGGTTCCTTCCATTGCAGGCAGATAACACCAACAAAGACTTTTGTCTTGGCCAACTCGGCATCTTCAATAAACGGGAAGTTGCGTTATGCAGTGAATGGCGTCTCCTATATAAATCCCTATACACCTTTGAAGCTTGATGATCATTTTAACATCCCTGGAGTTTTTAGCACGAATTCCATCAGTGCAGTTCCTTCGGGTCGTGCTGCAACTGTAGCTACCTCTGTTATGCCAACTTCTCTCCATGATTTCATTGAAGTTATCTTTCAGAACAACGAAAACACCATGCAAGCTTGGCATCTCGATGGTTACGATTTTTGGGTTGTTGGGTTAGTTACAATACTCAGTTTGTTTGTTCGATGGTTCGCTTTAATGTACAAGTTCTAATCGTTTGTATTACTATATACACAATTTTGGCGCGGGGCAGTGGACGCCAGGCAGTAGAAAGAGCTACAAATCTAGTCGCTGCTCTTAGGAGACACACTGACTACTCAGGTAACCCACATCAATTACCAAATACAAATCATTTCTCTTTTATCAATGGTGGCTATGAGGTCATGCCTTTACTATGGATCACTCTCTGTTCTGTTGTCATGTTTTCTAGGAGCCATGGTTCTCACGTTTTCAGTTTCGGTTTGGTGAAAAATGATTTGATGCTTCCCCTTTACTCTCATTAGCATTGTGGCGATTCGTCTGATATTTCGAATATCCCATGTTTTCCCCAGCCACAGGAGCTCTGCAAATGTCTCCTACAAGTTGCTGAGAAATATAATTGAGTATTTCACCATGCCTACTTTGTAATAAATACTACATAAAAGAATAAAGAAATTTTCAACTCGAATCGATTTATATTTAAATAAATAAAACATAATTTATGTTATACGAGTAAATATATAATTTTTATATAGTTTTTATTATTTTATGATCGTTTTTTCATCGAGTTTAGTAAAAATCCAATTCGCTACTCAAATTATAATCAATTAGATTTATTAATTTTAATAAGTAAAATGAATTTAGGGAGAGAAATTATCTTTAGTATTTTATAATTTATTCTTTGAAAAAAAAAGATAGTCAAGATAAATATTCATATTTTATGAAGTGAGTCTACTGGAAGCCGGGAGGCATATGACTTTGACTAAAAAATAGCGATATTTTTTTATTTCCATGTATAAAATAATAAAAAAATTATTGATATGATTTAAATATGAATATTTAAAGATTCGAATCTTAACGTAAAATTATTTATAATAAATGGAATCTGTTCTGTGAAAGCTTGCTTATCGAATAATCACCGGAAGCAACGGAGAAAAACAATGCCAGCCTATGAAGATCAATGCCTTGTTTCTCAAGGCAACTATGTCAAGCCCCTTTCCCACGTATTGCAAAGTTTTTCAACCTAGATGTTAACCGCTGCTGAAAATTCAAATCAATCTAGAAACGGTCGTATTTTAAATTCTGGGTTCAGTTGACTGTAGGGTTTTATTCGGTGATTTTTAAACCGATTGATGTGATCCAATTTTGTATTCTTCCACAATGTTAAGGAAAATCTCTCTTATATAAATCCCTCCTTGCAGTAATAACTGAACCAACTGAAAACTGAAGAAAGAGGGGGCATTGAGATCAAGAACTATGGCACATTTTGTTCTGATCCATGGTATATGTCACGGAGCTTGGTGTTGGTACATGCTTGTCTCGCTGCTCCAATCGGCCGGTCACCGTGTCACTCCATTGGACCTCGGTGCCAGTGGAATCAACCCGAAGCAGATCAGCGAGCTGGATTCTGTGTCGGATTATGCTCGGCCATTGATGGAATTCATGGCCTCTTTGCCTCGACACGAGAAGGTGATACTAGTGGGACATAGTTATGGTGGGGTTGTCATTTCCTTAGCCATGGAAAGTTACCCTAAGAAAGTATCAGCCGCTGTTTATCTCACGGCTTTTATGCCCAATCTTCATTCTCCTATTGCAACCGGAGTAGCCGAGGTAAAAAAAAAAAGATTCAGACACGGCCATACGTGTTCGTGTTTGTCGAATTGTCATGTCATGTTTTAATTATTTTTTTGTTCGGATTTTAAACTTTTGGGTGAATTATTTGTGGAGATCAGTTCTTCAAAAATATTTCGTCGGAGCCAAACATGGATTCGCATCTATGGTTTGATGATGGCCCCGAAAATCCACCTACTCGTACCATTTTTGGACCAAAATACATAGCTGCAAAGGTTTATCAACTCTCACCAAAAGAGGCGAGTTTAAAATCAATCTCATTTATGCATATTCTTAAATGATTAGATCAAGATGGTCTGTGGGTGCTGTTGCTCTGATGTTTTCTGTTGTTGGAATTTACAGGACAGAGAATTGGCCATAACGTTGTTGAGACAAGGGAAGTTCTTTATGAAAGATTTGTCCAACGAATCTCTGCTAACAAAAGAAAATTTTGGTTCGGTTAATCGGGTTTATATAGTTTGCAAAGATGATTTGCTGATCAAAGAAAGCTTGCAGAAATGGTACATCGAAAATAGCCCGACAGTCGATGTTAAGTTCATAGATGGATCTGATCATATGGCCATGCTTTCCAAGCCCCACCAGCTCCGCAAACATCTCCAAGAAGTTGCTGAGAAATATAAATGATTCATCAATCAGATAGTTCAGCCTATCATCTTCAAGAGATAGTATATATTATGTATGATCCAAGTTTGGCCACAATACACACACACACATACATGTATGCATGCATAACTCAACTTTATAGCTTCCAAAAGCCAGTTTATTCATCCATTGCATTTATAAGAAATGCAGTCTCCATAGCTGTCTCTTTGCATTGAAGATATCTATTTTTCTCTACTATATCTGTGATTAGATTTAGTATGGGATGTTTAGGGTCATAGATAGTTTGTTCCCGAACTCGAGTGACCCATTTTGCCGCTTCCCATACCCCAAACCTGAAAAAAATGTTAAACCGAAGGCATCAATGCCTACTTCAATTGCAAGGGAAAATATATAACCAACTACAAGACTGAATGCGGTACGAGTTGTCGATGCTGTTTTAATATCTGTTTTAATATCTGTTTTAAAGGCAGAGGGAATAACTTTGTAGCCCTCTTATAACACACACACACGCAGATGGTCTATGATCAAGTAATGAATTTCCGAAATCCAAAGTGATTTATATGCTGTTATTCGATCCTATTCCACCCAATTTGGACCTTCATTGTCCCTAGTTAAGTTATTTGGCATACCTTTTTTGTAGATCAATGTCACAAAACATTAAGTTCAGATAACCGGACAAAGCGCAGTTAACGAGAAGGCTACTTACCTTGTGTTGAAAGATGAGGAGACTAATACTGCTGGATAGAGAGCATCCTTCTGGATATTGTCATAGGAAGAAAATTTCCGAATGGCATAAAACTCATCAATATCCCCAGGGTAACCAAACTCTTCATAATCAGCGGCCGTGAGAGGTAAAATGAGGTATAGCAGAGTGTTGGTTGCATCTAAAAATGGAACCTGAAACAAATCAAAGATGAAATGAGTTTACCTAGAATTATAAAATAAGATAAAAAAAAAACAGCTCATACGCATATGAAAATTAAGACTATGTAGCAAGTATGATTGAGCAGACATGAAAGCAAAAGAGAGATTTGTCATACCTTCAAAACTGCAGCACGGAATAAATCTGGGCAGCAATTGATGGCAGAGGCAACCAGGAGTCCTCCAACACTATATCCCCAACCAACAAGCTTGTTTTCTTGCACAATTTTTTTTTTCAATAAGGTACTTTGCACAAGATATGTAATCTCTAATTGAATTTTGTTTCTTTGTGCGTCGGCCATCATGGTGCCAGTTCTTACCACCGCTGCCACCACCTCTGCAGAACATACCATCCATAAACCAAGAAACAAAGTGCTAAGCATGCAAATATTAAAAACGAAAACAATTCATAAAATAATATAGAAACGAATAGCGCTACAGAAAGGTGAAGGTAACGACAGCCAGGAAGAATTAATATAATTATAATGAAAAACAAACCTTACATCAGCATAAGCAATAATCCAACCCCGATCAAGGAGGCTTTTCAACTCACTACGCCACCGTTTATCAAGTATCTCACCATAAGCTCCATGTCCATGAAGCAATCCGAGGCTTTGATTATCCTTTCTATTTTTTTGTGAGTAAACAATAGTTAAAGGAACCATAGCCCCATCGTAAGAAGAGACATTGTGATGCTCACAAGCATAAAATTCAGAGAGGTCATTCCACAAGTTATTTTCTTCAGATCTGACATCATTCATAGAAGAAAATTTCACATTTGTTGTCTTCTCAGCAATGGCTGAAGACAATGCAGTACCATACAAAATCCGTGTTCTTTCATGAAGCATATTTTGCTGTTGAACAATATTCCACTTCCCATTTGATAAATCATAATCAACCACCGCATCAGGCATCTGTAAATATATATACATATATATAACCCTAGAATATCAGTATCGATGAAAATTGGAATAATGTTAGCATATATGACAAGAAAACCAAAATAAAATAATAAAAATAAAAAATGATAAACAAGATGTGAAAAAAAGTAGACACTAGTTTTTACTTAAAATAATGATTGAAAATCCTGCCATGTGAGCTACAAAATGTCATATTTTTACTCATCCTAGAAGACAAATATGAACAGTTGCTGCTCGCTGGACCATATTCAAATAAAGCAAATATCAATCCAAACCAAAACAATAACGTTTGATCTCTAGATTCCATTCAGGAAACAAATTGATTTAAGCAGATTATTTATTATGTTCAAAACTAAAAACCCAAATTATAAACAATAGAGGCAACATATCTTCCTACACTGATAGCAGACATTTAAGCTCCATTAAGCTTTCTTCAATTTGAAACCATGCTTAACATGTTACATGCATCAAAATTCTACTAAATTATAAAGTAGAGATGATAAAGGAATAGCTGTGGTCAATTAGGAGCTAAATACTGTTCAAATGGTAGTCGTCTACATACCACAGGTGATAATATTGTGAATCGCATGGTTGTGAATTGTAGTCATAGTTTGGTCCAGGAGAAATGCTACAAACATTCTTTGGAAGAGGAAGGAAATGAGGCTGAAGCTCTCGTAGATGAACTGCTTGCTGCCATAAAACAAAAGATATGAAGAGAGTATTGTAAGAATGCAAGAAGAAAGATGAAGCATGAGTGATAAGCAGAACACACACACACACACACACATATTTCCTACCTTTCCATCAGGCAATGGTAGAGCAACAGAGCAGATTCCGTGATTTCGACCTTCCCTTGTAATGAGAACCAAGTGTGACTTGCAGAAATCAACATCCTCTATGACCAAGTCTTTAGAATCAATGAATACATTCTGAGGTCCATAAGAAATGGGATTACATAAATAATGTAGTGAGCATTGGTAGCATTTAGGCAAGAATGTCTACATGTATCAACACATATCATCGTACATTGGTGCAAAAGGATAAAAAATTCATTATGAACCAGGATAATGGGAAAAAAGGAATTAAGGAACTCGTATAGAATTCACCAACCTCCCAAATTCTAGGATTTGATGAAGAATCAACAGGGCTTCGAAGAAGATAGTGATTATCAATTGTTTGTCCATTCTCGGCTGCATCTGTGAATAAATAGAAGTATCCTTGATGATGCTCGAGAATGCAGTGAACAATACCTTAACTCTCCCCAAGCTAATGTCATGCCAGAAAATGGGTCAGCTGCATTTATCAGAAAGACCTAAAATATCATAAAGTTTGTTAACACCATTTGATCATACGATCATTTTACAACAATCTAAGTTGACTACAAGCCAATTTTTCTCTACGGATAACTTTGAAAATGTAGGAGAAAATGTATTAACTGTCACAAAATGGAAATCTTTTGTGTGCCTTATATTTACATAGACATTTTCATCTTTTTCTTCCTGCAGCAGAACATCTTCATCCGTTGATCCAATCATGCTACAGTATATCCTAAACAAAAAAGTTAATTTCCAATTAGCTTTTGTAAAATTCATTTGACAACCAAAAAATAATGAATATATAAGTCAATTGGTTATGAAACAAACAGAGTTTCCACCTATATGGCCTCTTATTTTCATCAGTTACGACATAGAGCAATGCCTGCCCATCCTTGACCCATGCCAAATTCGAAACATGATTTGCATGAAGCTTGCTGCATAATGCCCCAGAATTCAAATTTCTCACTTATAACTTGAAGTAGTCATTGTCCTTATCATACATGGTGTATGCAAGAAACTTATGATCCGGTGATACCTCCGATAATTCTTCATAAGCATAACCTTTAAACATATTGAGAAAGTAATGTAAACAAATTCTCAGAAACAAATAAATAAAGAGGGCAATCTTCCATTTTCTTCAATACCTCCAAATCTTTCAGCTTCTTGATTGTAATCAAGCAGCTTCTGCTCAATCCTCTTCCCAGAAGTAAAATCAAATCCAGAACTTGGAGACTTGTGTGAAATGAACTCCTCGTTCAAGCTCGCTAACCTCCTACATAGCACTGTATATTGCTTCCCTTCTTCCACTCTTCTATAATACAAACTGCAAACTTATTTAGATTTCAACTAATACAGCAATTAACGTTCATATGATAAAAAAAACTAAGCCCCTATGACTTCAATTATACATACAATAACACTTCCATTAGAACAAGCATAATACAATTCGACTTTCCATTAAAGAAAAGCTTAACAGTTCGTTCTAGGAGCAAATAAATTACATTGTATCTGACAGCATTTAGCATTCTCGTCTAATAAAAAAGACTTGTAAGAAGCTAACCAATCTGAACCTAAGAAAACTCGAGGTTTTACAAGATACCGAATTTGACAGATTCTATTTCTAAACAAAAAGTGCTAAGAATGGAAAGATTGAAGGAAGTACCAGGGACCCCAACGGACTGGAGGCGTAGAGAGATCAAAATTCAATCGAGAAGCCATCTCAGACTGTAGCTTAGTTTGGAGTCGTTCAGTGTCCGACATGACAGCCTCGGTGTACTTCTCTTCTTGTTCCATGTACATGTCCATATGCAGCTTGGCGACTTTGTCTTGGAGAGAACAAATCCAGGAGTAAGGATCTTCCCAGGTGACATAATGGAAAGTGAATGTTTGTGGTTTTTGGGCTCAAACCTCCACTTTTGAAATTACATCAATCCGACTAAATTAATTTAATGACATTAATTACATGATGTAATGATTATATCGTTTTATTATTTATTTTTTGGTATATAAAAGTTTAGGTTAAGGGTGACTCTCCAGTCCAGGGTCAGGATATACCTAAGACCCAATTGAGATTTACATAGGACTTTACAGATTACTTACCAAGAGTGACGGTGGTGAGATTCGAACTTGGCCTTACAATCTCAAATTCCTGAATCTCAACCACTTGTGCCAACACTCATTGACGTTTTATTATTTATTTATATTAATCAATGCTAACATCTCCATTTTGTAACATTATTTTTTTCCTAAAAATTTTGATGCAATTTTTATACTACCGATAAATCTGACGACGGAGATCAACAAAAAAAAATATGGTCATTTTGTAGAAACAAGTTCGAGTGTGGACTTGTTAAGCACGAGAGAGTTCTTTAAATGAATAAGGAGTGTTTTATTGTTCTTCGGTTTATAGCTGCTTTCAACGCATGAGGAACAAATTTGTGATTTATTTATTTATTTTTGGACAGTTTAAAACTCTGTAGACTTGTCTTATAAAACTGGCCATCGTCCGACATTTGATATGAAGTCGAATGTGAACAGTGGCTGCCACAAATCAAAGCGGTCATAGGAAGTTGGGTGACGTGAATCAATGAATTCAAAATAAATAAACAAAAAATAAGCGAACGCTAGACTAGTCAAAGTCAAACCGATATTTAAGGGATTTTTTTTGGGAGTCCCAACATTTCACCTCTTCTATCTCAAATAGGGGTGATGAGTCGATCAACCAAAGAAAGTATATTTGATGACTAATCGAGAATTATGAGTTGGCCCGTATTTTCTTTAGCACTTATAATTTTTAATTTATTCAATTAGGTCCTCAAATTTTCAGTTAGTAACTTGGAATTTTAATTCTTGTTTTACGAGGGACCGAATTTATATTGATCACTAACTTAAGAGTTAAAATGAAAAGTGATTTAATTTATCGAGGGGATAGGTCTTAAACCCATTTGGTAGAGGAATTCCCGGTGAACACCCAACTTTATCTTCTAAGTTCAATGTGGTCAAACGAAGACATGGAAAGACTCAGTATACATTCTTATCTATCCATATGACAAATAATATACATGCATAAGAATGAGCTTTTGCTCTTAATGGATTTATAGCTCAGATTTTGGGTGCTCTTGGTGAGAAGGACTTGATGAATCCACCGACATGAAAGGATGAACTTTACACTCTTAATGAATTCATAGCTCAGGATTTGAGTGGTCATAGTGAGACGAACTTGATGAATTCACCGAATCTTAAAAAAAAAAGAGGTTGAGCTGTCTAAATGCTCTTATTAGTTTCATATTCTTGATTTGGGTGGTTTATATTGAGATATACATGATGAAATCACATACGTAAGTGTGAAGAACTGACAACTTCTATGAAATATATTGGGTTACCTTTGTAGAGCACTTACTAGCATCGCGAAGTATATTGGCTAAATTGATTGGTCTATCACATAACTCAATTGGATATGAGATTAGTCATGTGTCATAAGTTTACTCCTATTTTAACAAGTTCAATATCCATTCATTTGTTAATTGAAGAATTGTTTGTTTCACTACGTATTAGTTTAAATCTAACAGATACTAGTGCTTAAGTGATTAATTTCGTTGTTATTTTTTCTCATTTTCAATAATCTTGTATTTATTTGCATTAGTTGAGGATTGTTAGATAGTGCAAATAATTGAATAAAAATTAAATATCTTTTAGAAAATATTTTTTCTATATTTGAAAGATATTGAAAAAGTAAATGAGATTTTTTTATAACATCATTTATTTATTACTTATTTACCCCTTATATATTTCATTATAAATATCAATCTATGTTTCACTATTTGATATACCAACTTCTTCTTTTCTCTCTACGATTCTCTTTTATTTTTTCTTCGAAAAGAGCAATGCTAAACGACTTCTATTTCCTTATTTTGGGTATACGAAATTTGGAAAAATGTGTTAACCTCGGGGGACAACGTCAACTTTTGGGATTACATCAATCCGGATGAAATTACTTCTAAGACAGTGATTACATGGCAAAATGATTATATCGTTTTATTTTATTTATTCATTTATTATTTATGTTAATCAATGCTAACATCTCCATTTTCCAACAATATTTTTCTAACATATGTGAGTATTAAGACTAAATGGATGGTACAATATATTCTTAAAAAAGATGTACAACTTGATTTTTAAGATTATATAATTTTACTTTTGGTTGAGTTGTGAGAGTACACTTTAACTTCTGTTAGGCCTTATATTTCAATCAAAATCCTTATTGCATTTGAGATTAGTTAGACCTTATATTTCAATCAAAATCCTTATTGTATTTGAGATTATATTATGACTTATATGAATGGTTGATTTTTGTTTTCTTATATTTATGATGAATTTTAGACTTATTAAAAGTATTTTTTTCCTTTTCGTATAATCCTTTTTCCCTTTTTTTATTAAAAGTATTTATTTTCTTATAATCCCTTTTCCCTTTTTTGGTGTGTGTGCAGGATTAAGATTATAATTTATAAAATAAAAACAAATCACGAGAACTGTTAAATTATCAAGACATTCATTTCTCAAGTGTTGTATGACTTCAAAATAAAATAAACACAAACTCAATTTATTGGATGTAAACATAATTTATTTGGAGAGAAAATCGCCTCAGAGACCAAAAATGCCTTATAATATACGATTTTAACCAACTTTTTTTGGATTTGCCAAAATGACCAACAAAATCGCAACACGAAATAAAAATCGCAACGCGATCCCCAGAATCGCAAATCAGTTTCCAAAATCGCAACGCGATTCTTAAAAATCGCAATGCGATAGTACAAATTCGCATTGCGATTTTCCAGAATCGCAACGCGAATATGAAAATCGCAACGCGAACACATAAATCGCAACGCGTATCCGTAAATCGCAACGTGTATCCGTAAATTGCAACGCGTATCCGTAAATCGCAATGCGTATCCGTATATCGCAACGCATATCCGTAAATCGCAACGACAATACGTAAAATCGCAACGCGTATCCGTAAATCGCAACGCGATTTTTAAAGTGCCATTATAATCGCTACGCGTATTTTATTTTCAAATTACAAAAATGAATATTAAGACAAAATCCCGTAATCGCAACTCATAACCTAAAACCTAAAATCACAACTCAGTCCCATCTCCATCTCTCACTCTCTACGGCGAAATCCGTCCCCATCTCCGAAGATTTCCGTCCCCATCTCCGGCGAAATCCCTCACAACCATTCACGGTCAGAAATCCCTCACAATATTCAGAAATGGAAAATCAACCTCCGAGGGTTAGTTTTTTTAATTATTTTTATTTTGAAATTTTTGCATTATTGTAGGTTTTTCATATTGAAACTGATGATAAGTTTACTGGTCATTTCAATAATAGATTAACCATTTCACTTAGATTTCATTTCGCGTTACGATTCTCTCGTTGCGATTTTCATTTCGCGTTGCTATTCTCTCGTTGCGATTTTCAAGTTAGTATTTATCTTTGTCTTTGTTCTGTCTTTTGGTTGAAGTAATGCAATCCATTCAAGTTTCAATTTGCAGAAGAGTCGCAACGAGATAAATGAAAATCGCAACGAGAGAATGATTGTCGCAACGAGAGAAATGAAAATCGCAACGAGAGAATCGCAACGCGAAATGAAAATCGCAACGAGAGAATCGCAACGCGAAACCAAAATCGTATTGCGATTTTCATTTCGCGTTGCGATTCTCTCGTTGCGATTTTCATTTCGCGTTGCGGTTCTCTCGTTGCGATTTTCATTTCTCTCGTTGCGACAGTCATTCTCTCGTTGCGATTTTCATTTCAACCAAAAGACAAAACAGTGTTGCAAATTTTAGTTTCAAGAATAAACTACTACTTTTTATGTTTATTGTTTTTGGTATATCTTCACAGTGTAATTTTTGGTATATCTAACTTGGTATGTTTATTGTTTTTGTAGAAATTTTTTTTGGCTTCATTGACATTAAGGAATAAAGTTAGCCTAGCCACTACAATTGCTTCGAAGCTTTCACCTGCACAAAGACAATTGTTTGAGGAAACCTGCTTCGGGCCATGGCTGAGAGTACAGCATCCGGGTGGAGATGCTAATTTGACCCATTTGTGGCTTCAGACCATGACATCAAATCTACCCGACAGTATACAACGTGGTGAGGAAGAGATATGGTTTCATTTTCCACCAGCGTATACTTGTTTTGGGCGGAAGGAGTTCTGCTTAATCACTGGTCTACGATTCGGACACGATGATGTAGGCCGGTACACTCGTCATATCGCCCGCCCATCATGGTTATCCCGGGTTTTTCCGGATGAGTCAATGGAGAAGCCGAACCTACACGTCGACGACCTGAAGAAATTGTTTAATAAGAAAGCTGGTTTCACTCGGATGGATGACGTCGATGTTGTCCGAGTATGCCTTCTACTACTTGTGTATGCCGGCTTTTTAGGCAGAGAGGCCAGACAACCTATTCCTCGGGACCTAATAATATTGGTAGAGGACCTGAATGCATGGAATTTGTTTCCGTGGGGTTCGTATATATGGAAAGCTACCAGGACTAAGTTGTCTACTGCCTTTGATGACCGCAAAAGTTTGCGTGGCGATGGGTCGAAATACACTTTGTCAGGCTTTGTTTGGGCCTTTAAGGTAAGAATTTCTATATAATGTTTCTAAAATTATAATTAATTATTTAACAATTACTAATTTTGTTATTATATTGTTTGTAGATTTGGATATTCGAGGCTTTCCCCAGCATGCGTACATATGCAATAAAAACGTCAAATGATATTCCCAGGGCTATTTCCTGGAAGAGGAAAAATCTGTTGGATTGGGAAGACTTAATACCATATGCGACAATAATAATGTAAGTTAACACAAATACTTTCATATAATATAAACAAGTTATTAATAGTAGACGTTTAACTTTGTTTGAGTTTTTATATTGTTAGGAGGCCAACATTCCATTACAAAGACTGACACCCACGGAGGAAGAGCTTGCCACTGATTGGTGGCAAGCTAGTAAGAGTTTTTTTGATGGCACGGATGATGAGCAGCATCCACTTCCTCCAATTCGAGAGCCATCACCTCACCTAGAGCCATCACCCGATCGACCCGACTATACACCTCTAGAACGAGAGCCATCACCTATCCCGTCACATCATCGAGCCTCTTCTCCACCATCACCTCATGATAGGCGACCGGTAAAGAGGCCACGACATTTATCTCCTTGTTCTCCACCTCCACGGGATGAGTTACGTGATGAGGTCAATGCCTTGCGTGAGGAGATCGGTACTCTACGCGATAACGATGGTGCATGGCGTGTGGAGGTGTCAACTTTACGTGGTGAGGTTGCCGCTCTACGTGAGATGATAGTATCGTTGCAGAATGAGGTTCATACTCTACGCAACGAGGTAAGTTTAAGATTTTCCATATTTAACTTAATGATAAATTTACTCGTAATTTCACTTAGATTAGCCATTTCACTTAGATTGCTTAGTAAATTTATTCGGTTGCTGCCAATTCTGCTAAACTGTGTATTCTTTAACACTGTGAAATAGTATTTGTCTTTGTTTTGTCTTTTGGTTGAAAGTAAATTTGTTCGGTTGCTGCCAATTCTGCTAAACTGTGTATTCTTTAACACTGTGAAATAGTATTTGTCTTTGTTTTGTCTTTTGGTTGAAAGTAAATTTGTTCGGTTGCTGCCAATTCTGCTAAACTGTGTATTCTTTAACACTGTGAAATAGTATTTGTCTTTGTTTTGTCTTTTGGTTGAAAGTAAATTTGTTCGGTTGCTGCCAATTCTGCTAAACTAATACCCTGAAGTCAGTATTTGTCTTTGTTTTGTCTATTGGTTGAAGTAATGCAATCCATTCAAGTTTCAATTTGCAGAAGAAGAAATAGTTTACTTTCGCAACACGAAACTTAAAATCGCAACGAGAGAATCGCAACGCGAAATGAAATCGCAACGACAGAATCGCAACGCGAAACCAAAATCGCAACGACAAAATCGTAACGCGAAACCAAAATCGCATTGCGATTTTCATTTCGCGTTGCGATTCTCTCGTTGCAATTTTCATTTCGCATTGCGATTCTGTCATTGCGATTTTCATTTCGCGTTGCGATTTTGGTTTCTCGTTGCGATTCTCATTTCGCGTTGCGATTTTAAGTTTCGTGTTGCGAAAGTAAACTATTTCTTCTTCTGCAAATTGAAACTTGAATGGATTGCATTACTTCAACCAATAGACAAAACAAAGACAAATACTAACTTCAGGGTATTAGTTTGAAACATATTTTTCTTTGTTATCTGATGCATTTTGTGAACTATGATAGAATAATGACTTGGGTGAATACAATGCAAGTTTGAAACATATTTGTATTTGTTTTCACTGTTTAAATATCATGTCTGTTTATTTACTGATTTTTGTATTTAATTATTTAGCGGCCCGATAGAGTGGATGCTTTACGTCGGGTTATGCTTGCACGACGGAGTTCACGCATCAGACAGCGTGCACGTGCTATTAAGTCTCCGTACACCCCAATAGTGCGAAGACACCGCAAGAAGAAGCCCGACTCGCCTGTCATCCCTCAAGAGTCCACTCCTATCGTTGAAGAGGCCCCCCCTATAATTCCTCGAGAGTCCCCTCCCACCGTTCAAGAGGCCACTGTCATCATTGAAGAGGTCCCTCCCACCATTCAAGAGCCCGATTCACATGGCGTCATATGTAGGCTTCTTGAGAAACCCTCTGACGTGCCGGACATGATGGATTCAAGTTGGCTCTCGTATGAGTTACCGGCCAGTACCATACCGGTATCTGAAGAGGAGAGGAAACAACTACCGGACACAATTCTGGATAACACCCTTTGGGCTAAGACCGCAGTTGATTTTTATCTACATGAGCGGAGCCAGGGGTGTTTCACTGACATATGCAAGCTCACCGATGATATCTATTTGTTGCTTGATTGGTCTTGGTGGGGCGTATTATTAGGGGTCGAAGACAATGGCTATTTCGATGGGGGGGGTAAGTCTTATATTTTTCTTATATTTCAATTTGATTAATTTTTTTTTTAAATTTATGTAAGTCACTAATATATGTCTTTTTTTGTAAAACAGCATATCGATGCGTGGGTGACACGTCTTCTAATAATAAGAAAACTTAAGAAAAATAAAAATATACGATATACAATTATGCCGACGTCTTTTAACGCCGTTCACTTGAAGAATGCACGAGATGAATCATTTGATTTGGGCAATGGACAAGCTAAACTTTATCCTGCATGGTGGGAGGTCGATAAGGTTAGTATTTATTTTAGATTAAGTTTAAAGGTTTTATGAAATAAGTGCGCAAATGAATGAATTATTACTTATGATTGCAGGTGTTTATCCCTGTTTTGGAACGTAAACATTGGATTCTCGTCGAGCTTCAGCTCCCATCCCTTAAGACAATAGTGTATGACAGCATGATAAATTACATATCATTGGCTGATTTAAGAGATATTATTAAGGGATGGAGCTCTCATTTGGCTAAATTCTTGGATGCGATCAATTATTGGACTCGTTCTGGAAACAAGAAGCCAAAGAAGCTCAATATTACAGTTATTAGAGACGAGACCGCGCCACAACAAACGGAAGGAGCCAGAGGAGATTGTGGTCCTCTCGTATGCTTGGCGTTGGAGCGTTTGACGACGGGAAGCACCAAGTATCTACCTCCCACCGATAGAGATAGAGCTGCAGTAGGCTTGTGGTTTCGGCATTATATGGCTAAATCGATATATACGAGACGCTGCCTACCTGCATCCGCGTTATAAAATGTCCATAAACAATTGGTAAGTTTATAGACTTTTGGTTTGAAAATGTTTGGTTAAGTACCTAGAATTCAATAATTTGCTGTTTGTAGGTTTTAGATGTGTAGAAAGTGTTGTTTGAGCAAATGTTTGGTTTCTGCAGGTTAATCTCAGAAGTGAACTGCGTGAAAATGATGTATGGCTGCAAAAGTTGATTCAATAGTTTAATTGATTGTTTTTTGATTGTTTAATTGATTTGTAAAAGTTGATTCAATAGTAGATGATTGGAAATAAGAATTATTGCTTATTTTTTATTGTTTAATTGATTTGTAAAAGATGATTTGTGAAAGTTGATTTGTGTAATTGATGCGAACATAATTCTTATTTGTGCTTGTTTAATTGATTGAAATGTAATGGTTGATTTTGTTGATTTCAATCTGCATTATGTTGAAGGCAAAAATGACTATCGCAATGCGAAATGAAAATCGCAATGCGAAATGAAAATCGCAACGAGAGAATCGCAATGCGAAATGAAAATCGCAATGCGGAAATGAAAATCGCAACGAGAGAATCGCAATGCGATTTTCATTTCGCATTGCGATTTTCATTTCCGCATTGCGATTCTCTCGTTGCGATTTTCATTTCGCATTGCGATTTTCATTTCGCATTGCGATTCTCTCGTTGCGATTTTCATTTCGCATTGCGATTTTCATTTCCGCATTGCGATTCTCTCGTTGCGATTTTCATTTCACATTGCAATTTTCATTTCGCATTGCGATTTTCATTTCCGTATTGCGATTTTCATGTTGGGATTTTCATTTCGCATTGCGATTCTCTCGTTGCGATTGTAATTTCCGTGTTGCGATAGTCAAATGCATGCCTAATAAGTGATAACAACTGAATAACAAGAGTTGGTTAAGTCAAAATGGTTGGCCTGAGTCATTAATTCAACTGAAAATGTTAAAAGTTCACACATAAAATCCACATAATACAACGTTTGCATTTAAAAATCACCTAAGTTAACAGTCCCAAAAGGTGAAGCCAATTGTGATTGGGATTTTAAAGATGATTGCCTTTTGCTTGACACCATATGAGCTTTGGATTTTGATGAGGATCCATATTTTGGTAGAGGAAAAGATGATTTTGATGGCACTGGTGATCCACATGTCAACCTTGTATGACCACTTTCCTTGCACCGACTACATGTCGATCTCTTCTTCTCTTCACCCTTAGACGGTATACGATCGTGACTTTTTGGTCGGCCAGGTAGCCTTCTGTCCATGGCTGGTAGCAAAACTATTTGTAAGTCATCTGGTATGTCCCACTCAGAAGGATGTGGAATAGGGTAGACAATCTCGGCATAAGTCTGTCGATAAACTTCTGTAGTGTAGCAATCCATAGCGTATGCGCTTGAATCATCTTGGTTTAAATGAAGAGCAACTTTTATAACATGGCCACACGGATAACCAGATGTTTGCCATTTCATACAACTACACGTCTTTGCATTTAGATCGACTAGCCCATTTAAGTTATTATCCAGTACTTGAAACAAAGTGTTTGAACATGGTTCAACTCTCCATGACGTTGACTTCACAACACGTTTCGTTATCTTTTTTTCAGTCCATGGTGTAACACGATGTTCCAATGTTCCTGTAAATTTAAATAAACAATACTTAGTAAAATATATAAATATGATAAGTTACGAATTCAAAGAAATAATACCTGCATGGTTTCTTTTCTTGTAGTACCACTGTTGAATAGAGGCTCGAAAAAACTCCATTAACATAGTAATGGGTAATTTCCGGGAATGACGACTTAGAGCGTTGATTGATTCTGCACTATTAGACGTCATGAAACCATATCTTGCTCCAAGTTGATGTACTCTTGACCATCTTTCAAACCCGACATCTTCTAGTGTTTGAGCACACTGAGGCAAAACACGTCTTAAACAATTTATATGCTTATTGAAATCCACTTCCCGATAAGCTTTTACAGCCTTCCAGTATGTCCATTTGTGCTTTTTTATACCAGCAGACCTTGATTTTAGATTTCTATACAAATGAACACCACAAAGTCCATGAAAAGCATCTGGGAAACACCTTCTAACAGCGTTGTCAATTGAGTTTGCCCTATCGGATATGATTGTCAGATTGCTAATAGGACCTATGCAATCCCTAAGATGCCCCATAAACCATGTCCATGAATCAGAGGTTTCAGATTTGCCAACCCCGTAAGCTATTGGCAATATCCCATTGTTAGCATCCATGGCTACTGCTAATAAGTTTACTCCAAGGTATCGACCTTTCAAATGTGCTCCGTCAACTATAATAACTGGGCGCATGCAAGTAATAAACGAACGAATCTACAAAATAATATACACAAGAAATATAATCATTTAAATGTGAAATGCATGTAACTAACAAAAGTGAGTCAACAAAATTTATTGATTTACTAACCGTAGCACCAATGGCGATAAACAGCAACTCAAAGTGTCCATCTCTATCTGTTTTGATATGAGTTACCGACCCAGGATTTTTCAGCTTTAAATTGTGACAATAAGCCGGCAGTTGGGCAAACGATGCTTCTGGCGACCCCCTCAACAATTCCAAGGCATAACATTTGGCTCTCCAAGCTTGAGAATATGATATACTAATCTTGAACCGAGCATTCATGTCAGTCATAATTTCATGTCCCCGATATACCCTGCCATTCAAAACATTAACTCAGCCAGAAAACCACCCAACACCTTTTTGTTTGCCTGTCTATGGTGAGGAAAAACTTGGGTTCTTGAACATGTATGTTTATCAATAAAAGTCCTAACTTGAAACATTTCGCAATCTTTTATTCTCTTTGCAATCATACGCCACGTACAGTTTTTGTCAATCATACACCTTGTTTCGAAACGATCTTTGCTTGATTTGTTAACTTTTAGTTGATAGCCATCTTCCACACATTTCGTATACAAAGCTATCTTCAAGTCTTCCTTTGTATCAAAACAATCATCTTTCTTGATACGAATAACTTTTGTGTAACAATCAACTGCTTTCTTTACCAACTCTTCTTCCGGTATCTGAAGTAATTCTGGCATATTCCAGTTATACGCCCGTGGCATTTTCTTTTCTTCGGGGACTTTTTCTTCTTTTTTTCTTCTTCAGGATTATATGAATTACAGAATGGATGTTCAACATGTTCATTCACAGTCGTAACTTCCTCCTCATTATCATCAACAATACATTCTTCGGCAACGGCTGTTTCATCATCAAAATTCGGGTATTGACCAATATCAAAATCATTACACGCAGGGTCTGTTTCTTCTTCTGAAACATCATCAAAATCCGTGTATTGACCAATATCAAAGTCCGGATATTGACCAAGACCAAATTTCGAATACTGACTAGTACTCACAATTTTTTCTGTTGGCTCATCATCGTCTAACTGGTCAATACGAAAACCGGAATTTGGTGCTGAAAGTTGATTGGGATTTGGATTAGAGAAAGGTTGTGGGTTTTGAGAAAAACTTAGTTGATTACTACCCGCTACTGACCCAACAATACTACTTCTAGGTTCAACAACATACAATGTAACATCATCTTGTGAAACACTAATGTAAGCAATGAATCGTTCAACATCTTCATTGTCGGTTAACAAATAAACTTTACCATTTCTCTGATAAGATAGCCTAAATCCACTTAGGGGCTCTAAATTCAATTTATTTGAAACACGTAGCATTAGAGTTTCATAAGTTAACTTTTGTAAAGACAATTTTAGTTGAAGATTCATGGGTAAAGGCATATATTGTAAAACACCATGAACATTATCCCATGACCCTCCAAAACACAAATCTATCCAAACATGATCAACATTAGATGATTTCATGGTTGTAAATTAATTTACTAAACAGACGAGCTGCGAAACTAAAACCTGTTGCCGGATTGGGAAGGATGTCGTTGGATATAGGAACGGATGTCGCCGGAGAGAGTGATAGATGGAGATGGAATGAGTTGCGATTTAGGGATTTAGTTTATGATTTGCTGCTGTTGCGTAGTTATATACCCAAAATTTCAGTGTTGTGAATTACAGATTCTCGTTGCGATTTACGGATTATCGTTGCGATTTACAGATTCTCGTTGCGATTTACGGATTATCGTTGCGATTTACGGATACGCGTTGCGATATACGGATACGCATTGCGATTGACGGATACGCGTTGCGATTTACGGATACACGTTGCGGTTTACGGATACGCGTTGCGATTTATGTGTTCGCGTTGCGATTTTCATATTCGCGTTGCGATTCTTGAAAATCGCAATGCGAATTTGTACTATCGCATTGCGATTTTCAAGAATCGCATTGCGATTTTGGAAACTGATTTGCGATTCTGGGGATCGCGTTGCGATTTTTATTTCGCGTTGCGATTTTGTTGGTCATTTTGGCAAATCCAAAAAAAGTTGGTTAAAATCGTATATTATAAGGCATTTTTGGTCACTGAGGCGATTTTCTCTTTTTTGGAAAGCGTCCTTTATAAGTAGGGATGAATATGAAATCCGAACTCAACGGGTTTCGATCTGACTCGATTCGATTGGGTTAATTTTTTTTAAAAAAATTGAATTTGGGTTGGATTGAGTTTAGGGTGAAAAGTACCCGACAAACCCAAAAAAAATAATTTTATCTTATATATTTAGGAATAATTACAATAATACTCTTTATTTTTTTTTAATTAATTCACTGTTTTTATTGAATAAAAATAATATTTTTATTATTTCGGGTCCGGTCGGGTGTGGTAGGGTTTTTAATAGGGATGGGCATGGGCCAGGTCAGGTCGTTTTTTTAATGTGATGTTCGGGTCGGGTTAGATTCAGGCTTAGGGTGAAAAATACCAGACCCAACCCGACCTAAAAAAATATATAATTTTACCTTATATATTTAAGAATAATTACAATAATACTCTTTTATATATTATTTTTTCAATAAAGTCACTATTTTTATTAAATAAAAATATATTTTTTTATTTCGGTCGAATCGAATTTTTAAATTATATATCAGGTCGAGTCAGATCTCAGGTGGAAGACTCATTATTCTCAGATCGGGTGAAATCTTATTTTATGCGAGTCGGATATCGGATGAAGAAATCATTACTATCGAGTCGGATACAATAAACTAAAAACCCGACCCATGCCATCCCTATTTATAAGTGCTCCACAAAATACTAACCTAGAAAATAGGTTATGGTCGTGATATTTTCTTCACTTCCTCACCTAAAAAGATTGGATTTCTTGATACCCAAAGCTCGGCCGTATTTCTCTGCCGTTGACGATAAGATGAATATTAACCCATTAAAAAAAAGCGAAGAAAATGAATAAAAACCCAGAGGAAGATCGTGGTCAAACGAACAACGTCGTCATCAGCCAACTTCAGATAAGATCTTCAGCTGAAGCACTCGGGGAAGAGGTTGTTCTTAGGCGCGAATCCTCAATCATAAGTGCAAAAACAGGTTCAGGACTACTTTCACTTGCCATAGATAGAGGAAGAAGAAAAAACCCCAGAAATTCATGAGATCTGTAGATAGGTAGGTCGAATAGTTATCAGTTAATGTGGTTGTAAATTGAGTTTGAAAATATTAGTCCGATTCTAATCCACCACCGTATGAGCATTCAAAGATAATTTAAGAAGAAAAAACTAATTGTTTCACAAAAATATCTAAATAAAATTAAATACACATGAAATTTCATGATTTCGGGGCATCAGCCGCCAAAATTCCATTAACAATAGAAGTAGCCACGACAACGCCGAGAATCTCGGCTCCCGCCACGGTACCGGCCTGAGCCAACGCGCCGAAACTAACGGCACTTTCAATCTCCTTTTCAGCCGTCTTCAACTCTTTCTCCACCGTAAAGATCTCTATCCCCGCCGTCACCACCCCTTTCTCCGCCGTCTCGAGTCCTTCTTTCACGATCTCCACCGCTTCCTCCTCCGCTTTCTTCAGCTTCTTCCTAAAACCGAACAACGGAATGTCCTCCGCATTCGATTTCTTCTCTGTAACATTCAATGCCGTCGTCGTAGTCAGGAAGAACAGAAGTTGCCTCCGGTTCGAAAGAGAAACCGCCGGCGCAGGTTTGCTAACGTACGCCTTGACGGATCGGCCACGGCTCGAAGTTTGCGCACAGTGAACTGAGAGAGAGTGGAGCATAGGTGGCGAAGTTGTGGAAGCCATCTCTGCTCTTCTTCACAATCTGATCCTTAGGAAATAAAAATGCGTGACGCTCAATAAATTAAAAAAACAAATAAAATCTTTTTATTTCAATTACGGGAATACCCTTCATCTCTTTATTTTCTCGAAACGCCGTCGTTTATGCTTTGGTCTTCCGTTCCAAATCCCCAATATGTGATTTTCCTATATAAATGGTTTTCAAATGAACTGAAAGCGAAACCCCAAAACTTATTTTCAATCTTCCAGTTTTTCGCGCTTCTGGGCAAATTATTGAAGCAAAGAAGTGATGGCTGAAGAATATAAGGCGGAGGCGGCGGAATCAGAAGCGTCGGTGACAATGACGGAGCAAGCTCCAAACCCTGGAATAGCTGAAACCCTAGATACACATGGCTCAGTCGAAGCCACTATTAACTTTGCGGTTCCAGGAGGCAGCGAGTCGACATGCAACAATAATAGTAATGGTGAAAGCTGTGTAGTTGCTTCGGATGTTGGTCGAGAGAAGACGCTGGAGTTCGCAGACGAGTTGACAGAGAACGGATCGAAGGCTTTTAAAAAAGATGATTTCGCTGAAGCTGCTGATTGCTTTAGTCGCGCCCTTGAAATCAGGTTAAACTTGAGCTTCAATTCTTTTTCATCTCTTTTATTTTTTCATAAATATTTCCCTATGAATTTATGTTGAGAACAGATAATGTCTTGCTAGTAGGACCTATGTCTTCAGGTCAGAGCTGGGGCTTGATTTTACAAAATTATTTTAATTCTCTTTCAAGGTCTTTCAAGGTTTAAGAACAGAGTATTGAACTTATTGAATGAAATTGTGATATTATATTTTAATATGTGAAATAATTATGTTTGATTAACATCTTTTGATGAAGTAAAATTCAATCGGAAAATGCTGCAACCTTAGGGAGGTTTCTAGAATTTCAATAAGTAGCCTAATTAACTTGTTATGTTTCAATATTTTTCTTCTTTTGTTGGTAAAATATATTACTTAATACTAGGGTTGCGCATCATGGTGAACTTGCAATTGAATGTCTCAAGGCCTACTATCTCTATGGGCGTGCGCTGTTGTACAAGGCTCAAGAGGAAGCTGATCCGTTGGTTTCTGTACCAAAGGAGTGTGAGGCTCAGCAAGAGACCAAGAAAGAAGGTGCTTTAAATCGTGAAACTTCATTTGCCTCTGTATCAAGCAATTCCGAACAAGATGGTGGTAGGTTTTCCTAAAGGGATTCTTGTATTCTAGTTCAATTGAGCTTAGGTAGTTGAGTGTAGTTGAATCTTTTTCAATGTCTTGAATCTTGATTTATTTGCTATTTCTTACATATGGTACGGAAGTGTCAATTAGATTAGACTCATATTCAAATTTTCATTCAAAGTGTTGTCAGTTATAGATAGTAGCTGCTTTACAATTAATATTTGTTGCTTATGGTACATATGTTAGCCATAAGAATAGAATGTCAACTGTTCTTTATTTTGTTGTGTTCCAGGTGGAAAAGGTGAGGAGGAGGAGGAAGAAGATGATGATAGTGACGGTGATGATGCGGCTGAAGCAGATGAGGACGCAGATGAATCTGACCTGGATTTGGCATGGAAAATGCTAGATGTTGCCAGGGCAATTGCTGAAAAGCAACAGTTGGGTGACACCATGGAGAAAGTGGATATTCTATCAACCTTGGCTGAAGTTGCCTTGGAAAGAGGTCAGTATCTAACTATTCGTTGTAGTTAGTTGCAATACTTGTTTTGGTTATGTGGGGAATGGGAGGAAGTGGGGAACCCTCTCTACCAATTTGATTGTAGCTTTTTCTTGAAGCATCTTGTTTTGCCAAAAACATAAATTTGTTTCTAATATGCTTCTTTAGAGGACATCGAATCTTCACTTGGTGACTACCAGAAAGCTCTATCCATTTTGCAACGGCTGGTTGAACCAGATCACCGTCAAATAGCTGAACTGTATCCTTTATAGGGTTGAAACTTGAAATATCTATATCATTTAGATTATTATTCTTTACGTAGTACGGAATCCTAGGTTCAAATAAGTAGTGTGGTACAAATGTATGATGATCAGTGAATGCATACTAAACGGGAAAAGAAATTTGGATCCACCTATTCCATCCTTCAATTTCATTCAAATTCTACATATGCTACTTAACCCTTCAATTTAGAAATTTCCGAATATGTATGTGTTTGGAAATTGGCTCAAAGCCCCAAGAAGCAGTTCCATACTGTCAGAAAGCCATCTCAGTTTGCAAGTCTCGGCTGGAGCGACTCAGAAATGAAGTAAACGAATCATCAGGATCAGCATCATCTGCAGCTGCTTCTGAATTGGATGATGGTATACAACAGTCCTCAAATGGCTCGCAGAATGTTAAATCTGTCAAAGATAAAGAAGCAGAGATTGAAACACTTGCTGGACTTGCCGAAGACCTGGAAAAGAAGGCAATTGCAAATTTGATAGTGTCTTTTAATTAAAACCTTACTGTATAGCTTTATTTATTCCATCCATTTCTGCATTGCAGCTTGAAGATCTACAACAGCTGGTCTCCAACCCAAAGTCGATTATTGCAGAACTTCTGGGAATGGCATCTGCCAGGGCAAGTGTTGATGATAAGAGTGCACCTCCTGCTGTGCCGAGCTCTTCACAGATGGCTACTGCTAACAGTGAGGGTCATTTTGATTCTCCAACCGTTTCAACTGCTAATACAAACGGGGGGCCTGCCGTCACACATCTTGGCATTGTAGGACGAGGAGTGAAGCGTGTTTTGACAAGTACAGGAGCGGCAGAATCGAACCCAATAAAGAAACCTGCAATTGAGCCATCATCCGACAAAGGAAATGGCAGCAGTGCTACTTGATGTTTGTGATCCTAATTTCCGTCCATGCATGCTTTCATTGTTCGAAGTACAAATTAGTAGTCACCGTGGTATGCTATTCGAATCGCAGTTCGCTAATGCTTGATGTTAACAGATTCTTTCCTAGCTACTAAACTTAATTATGCTCTATGCAATAGTAAGCTAAAGTTTACGTTCCTTTGTTCAATCTTGTGACGCTCTTATAACGGGTTTACATTCGCAGAGATTTCATTTTATTTACTTATAATCCATTAAAACGATCGACATAAAATAAATAATCAAAGGATCGGTTTAATATCTCGAAGCACAAACTTGTCCCTTTCCTTCAACATAGTCAAAGACTCAAATTCCGGAATACAGTTATGGATCCATAAATTCGGCTCACATTCCCTTTTTAAAACTTTAAACTAAATCGAAGCGTAAAATTGCGAACTTTTTGAAGCAATCGGATAAGGTTATAGTCTAAGCTAATTATCAAACAAACACGAGTGGTACTAAATAGCCCGTCTCCCATCCTCGTCTTAAATGTTTTTGTCTACCCTACAATATCCTCATTGTTGAATAATTCTCATTTGTTTAAGTCAGATCTGCGAGAAAGAAAGGGGAAAAGGGGTGAGAAATGGGGAGAATGCAACAGTATTTGGCTATGAAAACCGATCCCGTTGCTCAAGAAATGATCAGTTCTGATATCAATGATCTCAAGCTGGCTGCTATGAAATTGATCGATGATGTAACTAAACTTGGAGGCCTGGGTTTTGGAACTTATTTTCTCAAATGGGTCGCCTCTTTTTCTGCTATGCAAGTTCTCTTCTTTCACCTTCGTTCAACAATGGGCTTTGTTTTTTTTGCTTTGCTTGGTTGTAAAATTTCTCAAGATTTTCTGGCGGTTTGGATTTTTTGGGATACGCATTAGATGTGTTTGCTTGTATTTTCGTGTGGTTATAATCCCTGGATGGAACGGAGTTTTGTATCTAATAAACAAGAAAGGGTTTTCCCCTTGAATATGAAACTTGTTGTTGCATTTATGTCTGAAATTTTCTGAACTGTTTTACTTTTGAAAGTTTGATAAGTGAGCTGATGAATCCGTACTTCGATGAGTGTCGGATATAAGTTTGTGTTGGATAAAGCAATCATACACTATTCCGATCAGGGGACTTATTGTTCGAATGCAAAAATGTTTACAAATGATTTGACAACTTTGTTTCCAATGCAAATAATGGGAAATGTAGTTTGATGAAATTCACTTAATGAACAACATCTTGTGTCTTAGGAATATGACTCGCAGAATTTATCTGCTACTTGATGATGATTATGAGTTCATTCTACCTTCTTAATTTGTCTAAGAGCCTCTGTGCTTTTTGCCTCAGTCTCGGTTGTCAGTGTCAATATGAGTGTGTATTCGACACAAATATGTTAAATTCTATTTTCTATGTTTTTCAATGTATTTGGATGATCTTTGAAAGGTCATATATTTGGTAGTCAGAAAAGGGTGCTTTACCGAAAATGAGAAGTCGGAATTTCAAAGTTTGTCTAGGTTGCTGAAGAATACTTTTGAAACTTGTGAAATTTTCAAAAAGATTAAAAAGCTCCTTCTGTGAGTTCTTTGAAACGACTATGCTTCATTTGTAGCCTAATTCTCCATTTTTGCTGTGGGAATTGAACTTCATGAGGTTTATAAAACCACATTTATTTTTGTTTGCGTATATGTATAACAAGGATTGTTTGCAGTAAATACTTATTCTGTATGATCTGTGCAGTTATTTGTTAATCCTGGACCGAACAAACTGGAGAACAAACATGTTGACATCACTTCTGGTACCTTATATCTTCTTGAGTTTCCCTTCAGGATTGTTCGACTTTCTCAGGTGACAATCTTTTCCATTTCTTTCATCCAAGTTGTCTTTTTTCTTCTTCTTTATATTGTGTTTTGCTCGAATATCGTTCATTGAATAGCTATTTCAATATGTTCAGGGGAGATGTTGGAAAATGGATTGCATTCATCGCTGTCGTTCTGAGACTGTTCTTCCCTAGGCACTTTACAGGTTTATGCTCAATCTAAATTACCTTTTGAACGCAGTAAAGACATGAAGAGTTCAGATAACATAACAAGATATAAGTGATACTTCACTGCTGGTATTTGTAGACTACACATGTTTCTCAATTTGAACACGAACTTGAACCCGAATTGTCCTTGTTACTTGGTTACTTTTTCTGATACCGTAAAAATTGTGAGTTGCAGATTGGTTGGAGATGCCAGGATCATTGATACTTTTACTAGTGGTGGCTCCAAATTTCTTTGCGGTCACCTTGAAGGGCAGCTGGGTTGGCGTTTTAATATGCCTCCTAATTGGATGTTACCTGCTACAAGAACACATTCGAGCATCGGGTGGATTCCGGAATTCCTTCACTCAGAGTAACGGCATATCAAACACCATCGGCATTATCCTTCTGTTAGTGTACCCCATCTGGGCACTTGTGCTCCGCTTAGTCTAGCCGGAAGCCGAACAGACTCGGTGCTGAATCATTGCTGCCTTTGCGAAAACTTGAATAAAAACTTGTGCTGTTTTTAAAAATTTTCATATGCTGAAGCCTTCGTCAAGAGTGGATTGGGATTCATGTGATATTAGTGAATGAACGAACCAATAAACTAGCAATAATTTCATTTCTTTTGTATATTTTCCCATGGCTGAGCCTACTGCCTTCACTGTCAAAGTTGAGTGTGTCGACGGAAATGCACCCCAAAAGTTAAGAAGAACCAACCTAATGACCTGTTTAACCTACACGCTCAATGTGTAGCTCGATTTCATCGAGAGACATTCCGAAGTATCCATTGATGGAAATGCCAAATTCGAAGAGAAAAATGGGGTTGAGATTACACTACTGTGAAAGTTAAGCTACCCGGTGGTGAACCCGTGCCTTCAAAGAAATCCGAGATCTTTGGTGGAGACTTCCTCGTGCTGTCATACGCCATTTTTGGAACAAACAGGAAGGGGTGGTTCAACCGGTTACGGCAACGATGTGGTGTTGCCTGCCGGTGGAAGAGGAGGTGAGGAAGAATTAGCCAAGGAAAACAACGAGTGCTGCATTGTCATCAGGGGAAATACTCTTGAGTGTACAACAAGAGTTGTCATTTTGTATGGGATTGCAACTGCGTGCCGTCCTGGTTTGGATTATTGCATTAAACTAATGTGATACTAATAAAAAGTTCCTAATAGAAATTGAAGTATAATCCAGAAAAAAAAATGATGCGATTAGTATAATCATTTAAGATTAAAGCTAAAGACAAAGGCCACTTAGATTTTTATTTCAAAAAAATATGTCATTTTCGAATCTAAAACTCACATACTCGTGAGCAACAACGATTTCACCTTTTCCGTTAACTTCAAACTAGACATTGAGGTACTCCTGTTTTAGTTATCTATGGCAATTTCTTTCTCTTCTCAACAATTGCAATCCTTGCAAGTTCTGTTTTTCATTCTCATCTATGTTTTTGCTTCCTATATCAGAACTCAGCCCTCACTCGTCGATGGGGCCGACTTTTGATGCTCAGAATCATCGGTCCCGTGCTCAACATATGCTACCTTTTTTGCTCAAGAACAGGACTTTTTGGACCTTCGGAACATAGCTGATTTGTTCAGAACCAGCCGTCAAGAGATTGCAATTGCTAGCAACTTGGTATCCGAAGATACTCGGTTGTTCCCAGGCCAACTGTTGTTGGTCCCTATAACCTGTGGCTGCACCATGAACCATTATTTTGCCAATGTTACATATGATATAGTGCTTGGTGACACATATTACATAGTTTCGACTACGGTTTTCGAGTGTCTCAGCAATTTTACTGCAGTGGAGCAAATGAATCCTTCTCTCGAGGCGAAAAATTTGCACGCCGGTGATGAAGTCGTGTTTCCTTTGTTCTGCAAGTGCCCTTTGAAAGCTGAATTGGATCACGGAACCGTGTACTTTATTAGCTATGTATGGCAACCAAAAGACAGTATTTGGAGTGTAAGTGCCATGTTCAATGCATCAGCAGCAGTTATCATTGATGAAAATAAGTTAAACGGTTACCCCGAGATTAGCTCGGCAGTGATTCCCCCACTGATGATCCCTGTGTCGGACTTGCCGGTTCTTTCGCGAATTCACCTCTCTCGAGGAAGCAAATCCAAAGGGATCCTCATAGTTGTTTTAAGCATAGTAGGCTGTTTGCTTATTTTAGCAGGTGTGTTTGTACATGAGAGAAAGATCTTTAAGCACAAAAGTTCGTCTCTGGAGACAGTTGGTTTGATTCCGGCGAAGGATCTTACGAAAAGTGAGAGTTTCCGGCCAAAGATCGTGCAAGATAAGCTGCTTCCTGGAGTTTCAGGGTACTTAGGCAAGCCTATCATGTATGACGCTTATGTGATTATGATGGCAACCATGAACCTTAATGAACATAGCAAAATCAGAGGCTCGGTGTACAGGGCCACCATTGATGAGAAACTGTTAGCCATAAAGAAAACAAAGGATGATATCACAAATGAACTCAAGATTTTGCAGAAAGTAAATCATGCAAATCTGGTGAAGTTAATGGGCGTCTCAGCTGATTCAGAGGGAAACTGCTTCTTGGTTTATGAATATGCTGAAAATGGATCACTCGATAAGTGGTTGCATCCGAAAAGTACGTGTTCTTCGAGCTGTGTCGTGGTTCTCACCTGGAGTCAAAGGTTACATGTAGCACTGGATGTTACCAATGGCCTGCAATACATGCACGAGCACACTCGACCTAACATCGTCCACCAGGATATCAGATCGAACAATATACTTCTCGATTCCATGTTTAAGTCCAAGATTGCAAATTTTTTCGGTTGCCGAAAATGGATGTTTTTGCATTTGGGGTTGTTCTGTTAGAGTTGCTTTCAGGTAAGAAAGCAATGGCAACAAAAGAGAATGGTGAAATTTTCATGCTATGGAAGAATGTAAGGGAAGTTTTGGAAATTGAAGAGAAAAGGGAAAGAAGGCTAAGCAAATGGATGGATCCAAACTTGGAGAGCTTTTATCCCATTGACAGTGCTCTAAGCTTGGCAGTATTGGCCATGGCATGCACTCAAGAGGATCCTCTGGCTAGGCCAAGTATGGCCGAAATCGTCTTTAACCTTTCCGTTCTAATTCAGTCATCTTTTGAGATATCGGAAGGCTCTTGGGCTTCGGGGACAGAAATAGAATTCACTCAAATCATTGTTCCGGTCATAGCCCGTTAAGTATTGCAGAAACTCCATATGTTCAGTTTATGTAATAACCAATGTATAATTATGTTTTGTAATACACAGTTTAGCTTGGTTTTCAGTTTTGAAGATGTATTGGACTATGTCTTATTAATGTGAATATAGATCATGCATTAAAAAACAGCTTCTTCTCCTGCTATCAGTTACTGAAAACATTCGATAAATGAAAGCTACATCAATAGCTCCCAGTAGATGTTTGAGACCACGACATGTAGCTCGACGAATCCCCTGCCGACGAAGTAGTCAGAATTCTCGACAACGACTGTGCAATTTCGTCCATAGCAGGGCGAGCTGTTGGATTTTTCTTCAAACAACTATTTATCAATTGGACAACCAGTATGGCAAGCTCTGAAGGATAATTATCTACCATAGAGGGTTCAATCAAGTGCTTCAAACCCTCCTTTCCAATTATCAACCACATTGCTTACGGCATCTGATAAGTTCGTATATTCGTCGCCGTAGAGCGCTGCAGCTTCTTTCCCTGTTATCACCTCGAGCAAGAGAACCCCAAAAGCATAAACATCTAGCTTTGTGGAGACCAAACCGTTTTCCAAATACTCAGGAGCCATATACCCCTTTGTTCCAACAATGTGCCTTGTAAAGGAAAACTCGCCCTCTCGTCCTTAGGTCGACCTCGCAAGAGCAAAGTTCGTGATCTTAGCCCTGAAATCACTATCAAGAAGAACATTACTGGTTTTGAAGTCCTTGTGGATATGAGGAGGATTGGTGAAGCTAAGCAGGTAGTTAAGCCCTGTTGCTACGTCTAATGCAATCTGAATTCTATGTTTCCAGCTTAAGAATTTCCTGCTGTCATATTGGTTAAAGATCCAGTCGCTCAATGCACCATTGGCGGCATACTCGTAGACCATATAACAGTTTCCGTCGTTGATACAAACTCCGGAAAGGCGGATAAGATTTGAGTGGTTGACATTGTTTAACAGCTGTATCTCCTTCGAGACGTCTCCGTGAACCTTCTTGATGGCTGCAAAGTCACCATTGATCACGCCTCGGTAAACCGAACCTTTAATGTGATTGCTGGGGCTGAAGTTATCTGTTGCAGATTGCAATTCTCCGAACTTGTACATTTTGAAATGTTGAAAATTGGTACACCAAATTACATCAATTGTCAACATTATGGGTGGAAATTTGGTGACAATAATGGGGTAACAAAATTGGTCAAATTTGGCCACCAAATTGTTGAAAATTTTGGATGGTAAAACTATGCAATTAGTCATTGTAATTTAGGGTATTTACAAATTAGTCCTTAAAGCTTCAACTATAAATACCCTAACTCATTTAGCTTCAAAATCATCCCAAAGCATTCTAGCTTTCTTCTAATACTAGAGAGAATTTAAAGAGTTTCTTGAGAGTTGTTTTCTCCTTTTTTATCAAGAGAGAATTATCATTGTATTCTCCTTGGTAGATCCAGAGAGGTTGTAATTCCTATTTTTTTCATAGTGAAATTCTTCTACTGTTGCCTGTGGTTTTTACCCTATATTATTTAGGGGTTTTCCACGTAAATTTTGTGTCTCTTTTATCTTCATTTTTATTTTCTCAAATTATCAGTTGCGATTTTGCTCTATCCGATAGCCGTCTTCCGCAACAATTGGTATCAAAGCTAGATTAGAGTGTGTAATATCTGCTTATTGTCTTTGTGGTTGCCACCAAAAGGTGGATCCTCCAACATAAGAAAATAAGAAGTTATTACCCATTCTTTGAAGGTTCCAGAGAACTATTCACGATAGTGAAGTAGTGGGAGCTATCCGTAGAAGAAGCTATGGCAACGAAATTTGATATTGAAAAATTCAATGGGAGAAATTTCTCATTGTGGAAATTGAAGATGAAGGCCATCCTAAGGAAAGACGGGTGTCTAGCGGCTATCAATGAAAGGCCGGTGGATTTCGCAGATGACATCAAATGGAACGAGATGGACGGGAATGCTATGGTAAACTTTCAGCATTAGCAGATGAAGTATTGTCAAGCATCGAGGAGAAGAAGACAGCTAAAGAGATATGAGATCATCTCATCAAATTGTATGAGGCCACATCGCTGCACAATAAAATTTTCCTTAAGAGGAAATTATACACTCTCCGTATGCCATAATCTACTTCAGTGACGGAACACTTAAATACACTGAACACCTTATTTTCTCAGCTTACATCCTTAAGCTGTAAAATATGAGAATAAGAATGTGCTGAACTTCTACTTCAAAGTCTACCTGATTCGTATGATCAACTCATCATCAACTTGACAAACAGTAATGTCACCAGTCTAGTCTTCGATAACGTTGCAGCTGCTGTTCTCCAAGAAGAAAATCGACGCAAGAACAAGGAAGACAGACAAGTAAATCTACAACAAGCAGAGGCATCGATAACGATGAGAGGGAGATCAACAGAACGTGGCCAAAGCAGCAGTCACAAACATGGTAGATCGAAGTCGAGGAGCAAGAAGAATTTAAAGTGCTACAACTGTGGAAAGAAGGGTCACTTGAAGAAGGATTGTTGGAGTCTAAATAAAAACTCCAATCCACAAGGCAATACCACAAACACTTCAGATGATGGAGATGCTCTATGCTGTGAAGCGTCGACCACCGTGGAAGGCAGAAAAATATTTGCAGATATATGGCTCATTGATTCGGGAGCGACATATCACATGACCTCAAGAAGAGAATGGTTCCATCATTATGAACCTGTCTCAGGAGGATCTGTGTATAGTTGCAATGATCATGCCTTAGAGATCGTTGGAGTGGGAACCATCAAATTGAAGATGTATGATGGAACAATTAAAATTGTTCGAGATGTGCGACACGTGAAAGGTCTAAAGAAAAATTTATTATCCTACGGATTATTGGATAATAATGCAAGCAAGATTGAAACACAGAAAGGAATCATGAAGGTGTTCCGTAGAGCGCTTGTGGTGCTGAAAGGCGAAAATATAGCAGCAAACTTGTACATGTTGAAGGGAGAGACTTTGCTAGAATCAGAAGCCTTTGTTGCCTCATGTAGTTCAGATTCTACAATGCTATGGCATCAGAAACTTGGACACATGTCAGAACAAGGAATGAAAGTCCTTGTGGAGCAAAAGTTACTTCCCGGCTTAACAAAGGTATCACTTCTTTTGTGTGAGCATTGTATAACAAGTAAGCAGCACCGGTTGAAATTCAACAAGTCAAATTCTAGAAGCAAAAGTGTTTTAGAATTGGTTCACTCTGACGTATGGCAAGCACCAGTTACATCCCTAGGCGGAGCAAAATACTTTGTCTCATTTATTGATGACTACTCCAGGAGATGTTGGGTGTACCCTATTAAGAAGAAGTCAGACGTGTTTTCAACTTTCAAAAACTTCAAAGCGCGGGTGGAACTTGATTCTGGAAATAAGATCAAGTGTTTCAGAACAGATAATGGAGGAGACTACACAAGCGAAGAATTTGATGACTTTTGCAAGAAAGAAGGCATCAAAAGACAGTTCACAGTGGCGAACACTCCTCAACAAAATGGAGTGGCAGAGCGGATGAACAGAACCTTGTTAGAAAGAACAAGAGCAATATTGAGGGACGCAGGCCTAGAAAAATCATTCTGGGCAGAAGCAGTCAATACCGCCTGTTATTTGGTGAATCGAGCTCCATCAACTGCAATAGAGATGAAGACACCAATGGAGATGTGGACTGATAAACCAATTGATTATTCAAACCTCCATGTATTTGGAAGTATTGTGTACGTGATGTACAACGCCCAAGAAATTTCAAAGCTGGATCCAAAATCCAGAAAATGCAAATTCTTTGGGTATGCTGATGGAGTAAAGGGGTATTGCTTGTGGGATCCCACTGCCCGCAAAGTGATCATTAGCAGGGATGTTATCTTTGTAGAAGATAAACTACAAAGAAAAGAAGACGATGATAGCGCTGAAAAGTCAAAGACTACTCAGATACATGTGGAAAAAGAGTTTGAAGAAGGAGATTCTTCTGAAGCAGAACCAACACATGATGAACAAGAACCAGAGAGTTCTGAAGCTCCAACAACTCGTCAATCAGATCGTGTGAGAAGACGTCCCAATTGGCACTCAGATTATGTTATAGAAGGTAATATTGCATACTGCCTTTTAACAGAGGACGGTGAGCCATCAACATACCAGGAGGCAATAAACAGCTCAGATGCTTCACTGTGGATGATGGCGATGCAAGAATAAATCGAAGCCCTTCATAAAAATAATACATGGGACCTTGTGCCACTACCACAAGGAAGGAAGCCAATTGGTAACAAATGGGTTTTCAAAATCAAGCGAAATGGTGACGATCAAGTGGAGAGGTATCGTGCAAGACTGGTGGTCAAAGGATATGCTCAGAAAGAAGGTATTGATTTCAATGAAATTTTTTCTCCTGTGGTTCGACTAACAACAGTTCGAGTAGTCTTGGCAATGTGTGCTACATTGAATTTACATTTGGAACAGCTAGATGTTAAAACAGCTTTTCTTCATGGAAATCTTGAAGAAGAGATTTATATGCTCCAGCCTGAAGGTTTTGAAGAAGATGAAAATAAGAACTTGGTTTGCAGGTTGAACAAATCTATGTACGGTCTAAAGCAGGCGCCGAGGTGTTGGTATAAGAGATTTGATTCCTTCATTATGTGCCTTGGATACAACAGACTTAATGCAGACCCTTGTACTTATTTCAAGAGGTCTGGTGATAACGATTTTGTTATATTGTTGTTGTATGTGGATGACATGTTGGTTGCAGAACCCAACAAAGATCATATTGAAGAATTGAAGACACAACTGGCTAGGGAATTTGAAATGAAGGACTTGGGATCAGCAAACAAGATTCTAGGGATGCAAATTCACCGAGACAGAAGTAATAGGAAGATTTGGCTTTCACAAAAGAATTACTTGAAGAAAATCTTGTCACGATTTAGCATGCATGATTGTAAGCTAATTTCTACCCCTCTTCCTATTAACTTCAAATTATTCTCCAATATGAGTCCTAGCAGTGAACAAGAGAGGATGGAGATGTCTCGAGTACCGTATGCATCAGCAGTAGGAAGTTTAATGTTCGCTATGATATGCACAAGACCAGACATTGCACAAGCAGTGGGAGTGGTTAGTCGGTACATGGCGAATCCAAGAAAAGAGCATTGGAATATTGTAAAGAGGATCCTAAGATACATCAAAGGGACCTCAAATATTGCATTATATTACGGAGGATCAAACTTACTAATCAATGGGTATGTAGATTCTGACTATGCAGGGGATTTGGATAAAAGCAAATCTACTACAGGATATGTATTCAAAGTTGCTGGTGGAGCTGTAAGCTGGGTTTAAAAATTGCAGTCAGTTGTGGCTACGTCCACAACAGAGGCAGAATATGTAGCAGCTACACAAGCCAGTAAAGAAGCAATTTGGTTGAAGATTCTATTGGAGGAGCTTGGGCACAATCAAGAGTATGTCTCTCAGTCAAAGCGCCTTGCATCTAGCAAGGAATCCAGCATTTCATTCAAGGACTAAGCACATACGAGTTCAGTACCATTTCATTCGTGAAAAGGTGAAAGAAGGAACGGTAGATATGCAGAAGATCCATACCAAAGACAACATAGCAGATTTCATGACGAAGGCAATCAATGCTGATAAATTTACCAGGTGTCGATCCTTCTGTGGCCTGTCGGAAACGTAAGCAACATGAAAGGTACAAGGTAGAAAAAATGGTGTGAAGATATGATTGTTCCAATCAAATCTTCAAGTGGGAGATTGTTGAAAATTGGCACACCAAATTGCATCAATTGTCAACATTATGGGTGGCAATTTGGTGGCGTTAATGGGGTGGCAAAATTGGTCAAATTTGGCCACCAAATTGTTGAAAATTTTGGATGGTAAAACTATGCAATTAGTCATTGTAATTTAGGGTATTTACAAATTAGTCTTTAAAGCTTCAACTATAAATACCCTAGCTCATTTAGCTTCAAAACCATCCCAAAGCATTCTAGCTTTCTTCTAATACTAGAGAGAATTTAGAGAGTTTCTTGAGAGTTGTTTTCTCCTTTTTTATCAAGAGAGAATTATCATTGTATTCTCCTTGGTAGATCGAGAGAGGTTGTAATTCCTATTTTTCTCATAGTGAAATTCTTCTACCGTTGTCCGTGGTTTTTACCCTATATTATTTAGGGGTTTTTCACTTAAATTTTGTGTCTCTTTTATCTTCATTTTTATTTTTTCAAATTATCAGTTGTGATTTTGCTCTATCAGATAGCCGTCTTCCGCAACATGAGATTGATTGATTGTGCTATACTTGACATACTATCCAAAAAGTCCTGAGATCCTCCTCCAAGCTTTTCTCCAATGGTTTTTCAACGGCCTTGAAGCTTTCCGAGCTAACAATCGGATCAGATTTCTTCTTTGTTTTGCGGAAAAACATACAGAAAATCACAATGCAAACAACCGAGATGAGGCCAACTCCCCCAAGAACACCAGCAAGTATATGTCCATGTTCTGTTTGTTCCACTCGGAGGAGAATTCGGTGGTGGTATAGCTGAAGGCGGCAGTGGCGGTGGTGGAGGTGACAGTACGATTCTAGACGGCGGATTCCGGAGGAACTAAAAGTGTAGTGTAGAAAAAAAATGGTGTCATCAGAAAGCTGATTAGCTTCACGAATCATATCAGGATCTGCTCCGAACAATTCACTAATACCATCAACATCATCACCTTCAGCAATAAGATAACTCAACAAATAGTTGATTCCAGCATCTGTTTGATTCCTTGTGGGACAAGCACATCGGAGAGGAACCGTAATTCTCATTCCCGGCGTCAAATTCCGGGACAGAATCCCGGGCTGCTGGTTCTGTATAGCTTGACAAGTTGAAAAAGCTTGAAATGTATTATTTGCAATCACAAAATAACCTTCTCCGCTCTGAACCGTGTAGCTTGTGTTCCTTTGATAATGGTCTCCAGAACATGAACAGTTGACCGGAACTATAACCAACTCGTTCGATGCGAACGTCGCCGTCTCGGAAACCTCGTTTATCCCTGCGATTTGCGACGGATTGGAAGACAAGAGATTGGAGATTGATGTAACGTTGTTGAACAAAGGTTGGGGATCTGAAAACAAGGTAACTTTGGTAGCTCCTGTTGACGCCATTGCAGGTGTATCCGAGAACAGAACCCGAAGTGTCCGGATTTTCGCAAGCCGTCGTCCTCTGTCCGACATAAGGCTGCTGAGCTTGAACCAAGAAACCGCAACAAAATACACAGATGGTCAGAAGAGAAAGGAGAGACGAAGAATCCATAGCCGAAGAAAAATTGGTGGGCAAAGGAAATATCTTGGCCATATCCAAAGCTTGGAACTTGAAAGCAAGTCTTCAGAGACGTAACATCCAAGTTATAAAATATTGATCTTGGAACCACGAAGTTGACTTTTCTTTTCATGAATGCCATACCATATTAACAATTAATTTGCATTTAAAAACGAAACTGATTGAATTCAAAAACCCATTCAAGGGTTGATCAAATCTCAATCTTTTTTCCCCTTTTGTTGCAATTTGCAGACATGCTAAAAGAACTCGCCGCCAGAAAAGTTCCACTCTTTCTATATTTTTTCTGAATTATTTTCAGAGGAGGTACCTAAACTATGATCCCGTTCTAAATTAATCACCAAATTTTAAAACATTCTATATCAATCTTCAAACTATCATTATCATTCCATTTTGATATTTCATTTCGATCTTTCCGTTAATGGATCATTAACTCTACTGGTTAAAAAAATTAATTTATTCATAGTTTGAAGATTGATACAAAACATCTTAAAATTCAAAGACCAATTTAAAATGAAGGTCATAGTTTAGGAATTAGATAGAATATTTTAAAATTTAAAGACTAAGTTAAAATGAGAGTTATAGTTTGTGACATCGTGCGCAATTGATAATTGAGAAAAATTCAACTTTACTTTTGCATCCACAATTCAACCAAGTCATATTCGGATCCGGATATTCGAGATATAATTCAAATTTGAATTCAGATGATAATATTCGGACTTAATGGAATAATAAAGAAATTCGGGAAAAAAGTTCATTCTCATTCAGAAGCTGTAAGAAAGAGCGGAAACAGAGAACAACGTTCCTTCTCCCTGTGATGCTTTTCAATTCTTTCTAAGTGGCAAGATACAACATTGTAAAGTATAGTATCCAAGCTATACTAAACCAGTAACTAAGACAATAACAACTACATTGACTATCCTCTAATGCTCCGGCTCCACGAATTTCAGTTAGTATAATTAAAGCCGTGATTATGAGACAGATGATGCCGGGTACCTTGTCATCTCGTAACCGATGGGCCAGCCAATTGGGTGCGATGACGAACAGGACGAAACGCGGAGCTGTTACAAATAGATAATCATTATCGGAAAAGAGACATAAAACATTTGTAGTCACAACCAGTTGATTTGTTTGAAATCTTGTTTTGAACCTGGACAGGTTTCGGGAAAATATAGATTCGAAGCGACGGCAAGAAATGCAACCCAGCAACCAAATTGCCCTCTGCATCATTACGTGAGAAGTTGTAGTGAAATGTAACTCACATTAAAACAGATACCAATCAACCAAGACAAGATCAATGTTGAAAATTGCCTAGTACCTTACGAGTTTAAGGAGTATGGTTGGGAAACTAGCGAAGAGAAATAATACTAGGAGGTTAGTCAGCATGTGCGATCTCCGTCCTGTTCGGTTCATGAGTAATAAAAATCTGTAGAGAAAGAAAAAAAAATAAACAAAATGATTCTTGAATAAGGAAACAGAGTAAACACAAGACTAAGCTTTTGTTCATACACAATCCGGGAAATGGCACTTTGATGGAACTAAAAGCCTTCATATGCAAAACAGAAATCACGGACAAAGAATATTTTCAATGAAGATGTCGTTCAAATATGTTCTTTCCAATGTATATTGCATTCATGATTTCCGACCACTAATCAAGACCTTTTCCTCAAGTATATACAAACATAAGAGAAAAAATGCAGATTTTATCACATACTACTTTCTTATCCAAGCATGTTCAAGGCATGCATGACAATAATTAAACGATGAAGGCAACAGATCTAACAACTATTTTCTGAGAGTATTTATAAGTTGTTTAGTTCCTCTGCAGTAAATAGTCTATTATCATGTTTGCTTATGTTATAGTTCTCCAGCTATAGTTCAGTTTATCATTTCTCGAGTTCTCTCGAGTCGAAATGGATTCAATGAACCATGACTCGTCTTTCTACTAAACCATTTCCCTCTGTTGCTGTCTACTCTATTTTTCTTGAAATATTAAAGCCCGAGACATATTCGGACATGCATATGGAAATACCCATTAGGAACATAAACCCGAATCAACACTCGGATTCAAGCAAAATAGCCATTTCCTACCATCTAAGCATCCCAAAAGCCTTCAAAACTCAACCCTTTTTATCTTACCTTGCTAGAATTTAAAACCTTAAAACACATCAAAAGGCAGCTGATTTGCAGCAACCCTATACAAGAAGGGCACCCCAATAGGGATCAACAGATTGCCAACATCACTAAAATTTACACTCATTTGACCCTTACTCAAAGATGAGTGTCGAATTTAACTACGATAGTGTATAATTGAAACTTTCTATAAGAAAATCCAGCAAACATAATTGATTCATTCAAAGTCACAAATGACTAGTGCAAAAGAAAATAATAATATAAACACACAGCAGTTTCACCGATTAACCTACATAATCATTCATCTCTGAAATTGGAAAGCGACCCAAAATGCGTTCTCATCGAAAATCGAAGAAAAACAAGTCATTTATATCAATCATAAAACAAAATTCAACATATTTGAACCATTCAAAGGAGAAGAAAGAAAAAAAAAAAGGAAGAACTGGGTTAACTTACAAAGCCAAAATGGTGCCACCCCATTGAAAAACGGCTCGAGCCTGTGTAGATCCTAAATCTGAATCTGCAAAACTTGAGTTCAGTTTCATCTTCATATCTGCCAATCCTAAACTAACCATTTTCTTTCCCTTTTTTTTGTCCCCTCTAGTTAAAAAAAAATACCGGAGGTCATCTTTATTTTAGTTTTTGAATTATTTTGATTATTTCTAACATTATTATCATTTGATTATTAAACTTTACATTATTCTAATTAATTTCATAATTCATAAACAATTTTAGGTTAACACTATTTTCATTTTGGGTAAATTATGCATTTAGTACCTAAACTATCAGTTTTGATTTATTTTAGTATATAAACTTTCAATTGTTTTAAAAATAATATCTAACATTTAGTTTTTGTTTCATTTTAGTATCCTATTGTTAAAAACTTAACGCATTTAGCACATAAACTTTTTATTTTTTTTAAAGTTTAACGTTAAATTTTGAATGAGGTACTAAAATAGAACGAAAACATTTTATCTACGAAGATTTTGGACATAACAATTTTATCTTGATTTGTAGGAGAAAAAAGCTGAAGCTAAAAAAACATTTATATACAAATTCGTCGATTTTGTGTTCGATTATTAAGTACACATTATTCATCCAAAATGCAATGCTTCAAGCCATAAGCCTTCCATTGGAAACAACTTCATCAACATCATTGATCCCTCGCCAATCAAATCATTATCAACCATCTTGCTGCAGGCTTTTCTTTTCCTTCCTACAAGTTTCTGCATTCGAGACTCCATCGGGTTTCTCCAGGCCAGCTAATACAGCACAGTACTATGTGCCTAAAGAAGGGCAAATCACGAATCCCTTTCCTTCGCATCGTTTCGTATATTTTAAGTCATTTATCAGCAGTCCCGGCGCGAAGTAGACGTCAACCGAAGCGGCGTAAGTAGCAACACATTGCTGATCATCGGACAGTGAATCGAAGATCCTTGCACCGCAAGTTGGCCTTGTGTTTGAACTTCGAACTTTACCGTAGTTTGATTCTTCGGTTTCCTACCACTTGGCTTCAGTTGAATTCTCCGTTTTTCAAAGACCAGATGTACAGAAAAAAAAACGAAACAATCAAGATTCACAAGCTTCTTATTCTTTTCCATTGCTTACCTTGATATTCCACTTCAGCTGAGATGGATCATGTTCTTGCTTCTGTTTCTCCCTATGGTGATCTCTTTATCATCATATGCATACAAGACACAAAATACCAGTACCATGTAAATAAACATTTCGATAGCATTAGAGCGGCATAAGCTTTGTCTCGAAAAACGTCACCAACGGATCAAACTCAAGAAGAAGCATCCATTCAAATTTATGGGGAATTTCATATGCCATAACAGCAAGAGACAGGAGAACAATTTTCTTTAGTTATCATCCTAGTAGAATTATATTTCCAACATTAAAAACTACTCACCTGCTTCTTTCTCTAAGCCTATTGGATCAAACACAACAAGAAGCATCAATTCAAGGCCAATTCAACCTTAATATAAACCAACAAGAATAAGAATTATCCAACAACAAAAAGAAAAAAAAAAGTTAGTTTTGCCTGTAAGCTATGTAATTGGCCAAGGCAACCAAAGGAGCAGCTTTCTCAGGATCAAATCCTTGAAGCAACTCCAACGAATCACTCCTCAACTTCTCTGCAAACTCCCTCGACTTCTCGATTCCGATCAACTTAGGATAAGTCAGTTTATCAGCCACCAAATCTTTGCCTGCAGTCTTCCCTAATTCCTTGGATGACTTTGTAACATCAAGAATATCATCCACAACCTGAAACAAAAGACCGATATACCGAGCGAATTTCCTCAACTTTTCGACATCTTCATCGCATCCGCCTCCGAGAATTGCCCCCAAAACCACAGCAGCTTCAAGCAAAGCAGCAGTTTTGTGAACATGAATGAATTCTAAACGATCCAACCCCACATCTGTTAGTCCCTCACTACATATATCCACAACTTGACCAGCCACCAACCCTTCAGCCCCAATGGATTTAGCTAATTCTCCAACTGCTCTCACTATCCTACCATGTGAAACACCAACTGTAGAAACGGCTACATTTTCGAAAGCATAAGCTAAAAGAGCATCCCCAGCTAAGACAGCGATATCCTCACCGAATACCTTGTGATTAGTCGGTTTTCCTCTACGAAGATCGTCGTTGTCCATGCAAGGAAGATCATCGTGGATTAGAGACATGGTGTGGATCATTTCAACAGCACAAGCAGCCGGCAAAGCCTTGGATTCTTGGCCGCCAACAAGCTCACAAGCAGCTAAACAGAGCACCGGACGGACCCTTTTGCCGCCCGCTAAAAGCGAGTAACGCATTGCTTCATAGATTTTAACCGGGTCACGGATTGGAACAGCCGAGTCCAGGGCCTGGTTAATCGTCGTTGCCTTTTGAATCATGTAGGATTTGAAATCAAAACTCGGGTTCTGAGGGTGCTGCTCTTCGTCCTTCACGGTGTCTCCTTTGGTAAAAACCGCTGAAACCGAAGGAACAGATGTAAAGCCGTGAGCTTTCAAGGTCGAAGACGACAGATTCATAAGGGGATTGAACGGAAACGAACTGGGAAAAAGAAAAGATTTGGATCTAGAAGCTTGGTTGAAAATCGAGTAAGATTGAACCCAAGAACCAAGATACACCGAAGCCATTGTTTTTTCACTTTGGGTGTTTGAAAGATAAGATCTTTCAAGCAATTCCCGCTATCGAAACACGAAAAAACTGGTTATGAAATCAAGCAGAAGGATGTTCGGTCAATAGAAAATGGTATAAAAACGACTAAAAATGGGGAAAGTGGGGGGAAACGGTAAGTTGATGGGCAGATAATATGCGAGTAGAAATGGATGAGCATTGAGCATTACGTGGAAATAGGAATAGAAATGGAAAGCGAACCCGACAAAGATAGCAAGTTTGGAGATTAGGTCTTCGTGTAACATTGCCATCCTCTGCAAATTCCAGCCGTATATGAATGGGAGGTTTATCCCATGCAAACCAGAGGTGCCCCAGAATTCTTTGCTAAGATTTGGATTGAACACGTTCGTTCGTTTTCGTTCTTCAAATGGTGCCTATATGTGCATTTTGATACCTGAACTTTGTTTTTATGTTCAAATTAATACTTATTTTTTAAGGGTAAAGTACACAAATGGCCCTTCAACTGTAGAATATTGTTTTATTGAGTCCTCTAACTATTAAAAGTTACACAATGATCCCTTAACTATAGGACGTTGCTTTTCTAAATCCCCAAATATTAAAAGTTACAAAATGGACACTCAACTATTGATTGTATTCCAAACTATCCTTTTTGTTAATAAATTGATGGTAGTTTGAGTTGTACATTAACTTATTGACTGTGATATGATAGTCATTTGAGATTTTGATCTCATATTATATCATATCTTAGTCAGCAGGTTAACGTCCAACCCCATCATTTTTTAATGGAAAAGGATGAGTTTGGAACATAAAGAATAATCAGATGATCATTTTGTAACTTTTAATATTCGGGCATTTAAAAAAACAACGTCCTATATTTAGGGGATCATTTTATAACTTTTACTAGTCAAAAGATTCAATAAAATAACACCCTATAATCAGGGGACCCTTATGCACTTTACCCTTTTTAATTAAGTGTTTAAATTTAATTTTAATATCTAAACTTTTTTAGTCTAATTAAACACATGAATTTGATTTCTTAGTACAAACTGATATATGAACTTAAATTTTGATCTCCTCTATCAATTTATGATTTAAAATAATATCACCTAACTCTTCATTTTAGTTCGGGACAACGTGAGGAGGATTCATGTCCCGTAAGAGATGTCGAAATGAGCTCAGTGAACTCGAGCTATAATGTGTTGGAATGACCTTGGTGTCCAGTCCCTCCAAAAAGTCAAATAGTATATACAGGGACAGATTTCATTAAGAGAAAATAATATCAGTGATTAAAAATGTCTTATAATATATGAATTTAACTAATTTTTTTTGAATTTGTCAAAATGACCAACAAATTCGTAACGCGATCTCAAATTTCGTAACCCAGTTCCCAATTTCGCAACGCGAATATGTAAATCGCATTTCGATTTTCTAAATTTCGCAACGCGAAAGTCAAATTCGCAACTGAATTTCAAATTCGCAACTGAATTTCAAATTCGCAATGCGAATTTAATTTCGCAACAGGTTTTAGTTTCACAACACAAATATTTTGGGTATATAACAACGCAGCAACAACAACTCATAACCTAAATCTCTAAATCGCAATTCATTTCATCTCCATCTATCACTCTTTCCGGCGACATCCGTTCTTATATCTAACGACATCCTTCCCCATCTCTATTTTTTTTACATAATTTTATTTCTATATAATTTTTCAATAATTTTTCTCCCAAATTATCAACTATCAACTTAATAAATGTATGTTTTTCTCTAAGTTAGTGATGATATCTAGTTTATAGCTCGTTTGTTTAGTAAATCAATTTACAATTTTTAGAATGAAATCATCTAATGTTGATCATGTTTGGATAGATTTGTGTTTTGGAGGGTCATGTGAGAATGTTCATGGTGTTTTACAATATGTGTCTTTACCCATGAATCTTCAACTAAAACTGTCATTAAAAAAGTTAACTTATGAAACTCTAATGTTATGTGTTGCAAAGAAATTGAATTTGGAAAATCGCAACGCGAAATTTGAAACTGGGTTGAGAAATTGGAATTCGCGTTGCGAATTTGTTGGTCATTTTGATAAATCCAAAAAAATTTAATTAAATTCGTATATTATAAGACATTTTTTATTTTTTATTACTGATGATATTTTCTCTTTCATTAATAATCGGAGAATGAGAAAAAGAAAACATCTTTAATTGGTAATTTGACCAAAAGGAGTTAGTGAATAGTTATGGAGGTTAAATTGTCTTGTTTAGATTTTTGGCTTTTCTATAAAAATAGACAAGCATGGCCACTCGAAATTTTAATAGAAAAGGGAAATTTTTGGAAGCACTTTTAACAAATTTGGAAGCTATTTTATGATAATTAGTAATCTTTGAGTATGATTATTATTGAAGCTTCCAACCTCAGAAGGAAACAGCAAGCTGGTAGATTGAAGCTTAGAGAGTGAGGTTGAAGGTGAAAACGGAGAACTCATCAGACTGTGAGAGGAAGAAGAAAACAATTAAAGAGTATGTTTTGTTTTTCAAGATTTGTCCTTGAAGAGGACTGCTTAGGAATTATTAAGAGACTCAAGGCTTGAAGCCCAGACCTTGTGTTAATATGATTTTAGAAGAAGAAGAAACCTCATTGAAATCAATGGGGAATAATAATAAAGATGATTTCTCGGTTAACAGAAAATTGATTTGGAATTAGATTTTGTTCTTAAAATAATAAGGGGGGAAGGGATCCTTCATTCCAAAATAGCGATGAAAAAAAGCAACTTTTTCATTTACTTCCCACCTTTGCCACATGCCCACATCCATATACCCAAAGCAATCTTATACCATCATTCTTTCCCTTTCTGTTCATCCATCATCAAATTTCTCTTAGGGCTGTTTGTTTACTTCAGAATGATTAAGCGTTGAATGATTCAAATGCTGAATGATTCAGAAACTCTGTATGAATTAACTCTAAATGTGACATGATGTTTGATAATGACTCTGAATTATTCAGATTGTACTTCTGCACTAAATCATTCAGCATTGTTTTGCTGAATCATTCAGCATTAAATCATTCAAAGGTGAGAAACAAACACGCTAAATATTGAACGGCTCAACATTCAGTGTTAAATGATTCCATTCAGAATCAAACAAACAGCCCCTTAGGCTTTTCATGGTTCGTCACAATCTGATAAAAGTAAGAACTTTATGTTTACATTTCTATTGTACGATCCTGAGGTATTATCTGTTACGAATTAATTCAGTTCTGATTTTTTTTTTCAATTTCGAATTTTATTGATTAATGGGAAAGTACACTTTTCTTTTAGATTTTATCGATTAGGATGCTGGAATCCTATTGAATGATATTGGAAGTAAGCCTGCTCAATTTCTATTGTGTGCAGCTGATTCCACCTTTTGAATCGGTTAAAAGAACGATCTTTTTTGGTTCTCTAAAGCAAACTAGATAACAAATGCAGGGTGTTTGAGTTAGGGTTCATTAAGAACAAGTAATTTGTTTTCAGGGTTTATGAGGAACAATTATTTTGTTTTTTGATGGTGTGTTTTGGGTTTTGAATTGGTATTCCTTTGGTGATGTAATTGATGAGTTTGTTTTAGATTCTGTTATTAACTATTGAAATGAAAGGGTTTGTTTTAAAATTTTCAAAATGCTTGTGCAGGAATTATGATTCGGCTGTTTAAAGGAAAAGCAGAAACAACTTGCAGAAAATGCAAATGGCGGATCACCAATCAGAAAGCAAACTACAGGGGAGTTACGTTTACACAAAGGTTTGCATATCCTGTTTAGCGAATTCGACTTTTTATGCGTGTGCACGTGTGCGTGCGCGTGTGTTTGATCTAGGATGGAATTAGCACTTAGTACATGGGAGCAACATGTTATATTTGACCTTCTACTTGCAGACATTTCCGACCTAAACCTACCGACATTTTGTTCCATATCATTTCCTAATGGAAAGGATGACCTGATGAACTTTGAGGTTTCGATTCGACCTGGTGAAGGATATTATGTGAATGCAACTTATTTCATTCCTCTTGATCTTAAAACAAGCAGTCCGTACGTTGTGTTCTATGTATTTCATTTCTCTTGTTAATAAAACAAACAAGCATTCGACTGACATGTCGCTGCATTTTTAGTGGTGGCACGTTGTTGTTCTCCTTCCAAGTTTCTCCTACCTATCCGCACGAGGCACCGAAAGTTAAATGCAAGACCATGGTAGACTGCTTCCGTCCCCATATTCACGTTGTGGTCCGATTTGCTTTCCGTTTATGACTCGTTTTATTTGATGTTGTTATCGGATTCTCAGGTTTATCATCCAAATATCGACTTGGAAGGAAACGTTTGCCTCAACATCTTGCGAGAAGACTAGAAACCGGTGCTGAATATAAACACAGTAATCTATGGATTATATCATCTTTTCACGGTACTTGCCTAGTGAGTTCATGGCGTTAATTCTTTGAATTCACAGCTGTCTGATACTCGAATCTTTCGGTTTTGTTTGCAGGAACCAAATCACGAGGATCCCCTCAATCACGATGCTGCTTCAGTGTTGAGGGACAATCCGAAGATGTTTGAATCTAATGTGAGAAGGGCTATGTATGGTGGGTATGTGGGGCAAACCTATTTCCCTCGGTGCATGTAAAGTCCAAACGAACAATGTTACCGACGATCGAGTTCCGGTGGGTTGTATAATCCCATAAGACCAACCGGCAGAAATTCTACTCTACCTTGTCTAATGCTGTATACTGTATGTTGGTATGGCATATATCATCTGGGCATGATTGAATCTTATGCATTAGCTTAAAACATGGCATCATTCCATAGTGCCTCTCCGTCTGAAAATCAAGTCTAGTTGGATTTGGCACATGGGCTGGTAAGTCCATACCTTTTGGAAAACAAGGAGTTTGGGCCTCGAACTTAAAAGAACAGGTTTCTAAAAATTTAATTTAAGCTCATTTGGGTTAGGTATGCACGAACTAAATTATCTCAGTCATTATTTTTAGTGATCATAAATTTGAACGTCAACGACTACAATAGGGTGATGAAACGGACATTGTCAAATGATTAAGAGTATTTAAAATAAATATTATTTTATAATCACGTTAGTATAATAAAGAAAAACTCATTTTGGTTTGGTTTCAATTTTTATAAATTTAATTTAAATGTAGAGCATTCATTTTATTATTGAAATTTTATTTCAGAGGTAAAATTGATAATAAAAGAATTAGATGGACTCTAAAGGTTTAGTTTGAGGGTAGGATACCCGTGTACTTGTACAGTTGTACTATACTAATTAATGGGTCGGGTATGTAACTCGTAGTCTTTATTTTTCTAAACAAAATATTCAATTTTTTTTATTATATCGATTGGTCAATCGAATTGCGTACATATGAAAATTTTAGACAACCCTAATAACTAAAATCCACATGCACACACGCTCAAACCTGCACAACACATAATTGATCTAAAATGTAAGGTAGTAGACTCAATTTATCATTTTCACCCCTATCGTATTTTCGTATTAACTTAATATTTGAAGTTGCTCAACTGCATCAATGTTTAATATATTTATTATCGTTTAGGATTTTAAGTTAGGGTTTAAATTTTAGGGTTTACGGTTTAGAGATTAAAAGATTGTGGATTGGGGTTTAGAGTTTTAAGTTAATGTTTAAAATTTAAGATTTAACATTTATAGATTAAAGAATTATTGTTTACGGTTTAAAATATAAGATTTAAAGTATAATACGATGAAATTAAATAATTTTAAAAATTAAATTGATACGAAAATATTAGCGATGTAAAAGGACTGTTAAACCAAAAAGTAAAGAGAGAAACATTATAATCGTCCCGTTAACTATTATTATCCGCGTATAATAATTTAATAATGTTATTATTGTTAGTAAGTTCGTGAATTAGTTAATGAAAAAATTGGCAGATAATTTTATGAAAATATCACACTAATGGTCCCGTTAACTCTAATTATTATAATAATACATAAACTAATAATTCAAATATCACACTAAATAATTTATCAAAAACATAATTAGCATATTAAATATTGAATAAAACATATGTCACATTAAATATTATATATATATATATATATCTTATATTAGCAGGTTTATGTTGCAGGTTGATGGAGGGAAAGAACGACAGCTTGGGATTGGTAAAAATTTCTACACGGACCAAACTTTGCCACAAAACCACTTGCCTCCTTACACCTCTATATTTGCCACAGTACACTTGGTGTGTACTTTAAAGAAAGTGAAATGACAAGCTCAGTTTTTGCCTTCCAATAGAGAAAAGGTTAAACCGTACTTATTCCTTTCTTCCTGTATTTCCTTTCACGTATTTGACTCTACGTGGATTAGGTTTCATTTCCTGATTGGTTAGTTTTTCTTGTCTACCTTTTCTTTTTTTCGATTTTCACGTGAATTTTAATTTGAAAATTCGCTTAGAAAATAAACAAATTTGATTTTCAGAAAAAACTTGAACTCTAGTAAAAAATCAAATAAAAATAATTTAAATATCGTCTTGTTACATTAATTACTGACACTGACGTTGTCGAGGGAGTTATATAAGGTTATGGTGGTAGTTAATTGCCCGGATTTTATAAAAGCGTAGGGGTCATCGATGTTCTACAAATTACATGCTTATGATTTCGAATATACGTAGGCTCAAATGACAATGTCTAATTTGCACAGTTGATGAAAGATCAAGAGACCAATAATGTCTCTTTCGTTCGTTCAGACAATATTCAAGTATTGGATAACATATACAATAAATATGATATCCGAGGAAATAGTCAAAATAACATATTTTTAACCCTTTCAAACAATCATATACAATAAATAAAATAGCGGTTGCGGCATTTGTCGCGGTTGCGAATGCTGCGGACGTTACGTAACATGTTGCGGCTGTCGCGGACGTGATTTCTTCCTCAAAAATACAATACTTCTAAAATATTTTATCGCGTTACGTTAATATTGCGTCGCGGTGACCTTCAAAACCATTACGATGCGACCGTTACACTGGGTTGCGGCCGCAATTTAATACCATGGCATGTGCACGACCTTAAACAGAGGGTCCAACATTAGCATCCATCATATAGGCTGGATTTGATGTAAAAACAAAGTCTAATACTCGTGTCTTTTTCACCATTAAATCAGAGAAAACGGGAGCACAATATTGATGGAGATTGAAGCCTTTTAAGCCTGGGAAATATTAAAAAATATTGATGGACCGTCCTGTATTCTCTTCAAGTGTGAAACTTTATTATATGACGCTGTCATAACCATTTTTAATAAAACACAATTAAAAATTATTTTAAAAAATGATTATGATTTTTATTTGAAAAAATTGAGGATTTTGGATTAATTGGAAATTAAATTACAAGGAGTCGCCATCGACCTTTGGGTTAGGTAGGTCGAATACCTAAAAACGTCTTTTAAAACAATTTTAAGAAAAATAGACAAAATTTGGTATGCGTTACCGAAGATTCATTTAAATGGATTCGGGAGTCGGTTACGTGTGGGGAAGGATAAGCACTCTCATAGCACCCAAAATTGGTACTTTGTCGCTTACATGTTGTCGTACATGGTGAAAATCGTGAGTCGAACGTAAAGTTAAGATGTGATCCATTTATTGAAATTTAATTAATTTGCTTCGAATCAATTGATTAGAGAAATTTCCTTAACTCGATAAAAAATCTTGAAATTTGCAATCCTCCGTCGGGAAAGCTATTTCAACTATTTTTCATTAATAAAGAATATTCCTCCTTGATTATAAAAAAATGTGAATCGAATATAAATTGATAATCAACATTTGCATGAAATAAAATAAATTGTTATTTAGAGATTCACCGCAATGCTTGACTTAAAATAAAAAAAGATTAATTAGCAAGATAAAATCAATTTTATTTCAAGTTCACATTTGTTTAAATGTCGTAACGGATTACACCGCTTCAATCAAGCAATGTTTTCCACGCTCATTCTACAAATTGTTGTTCTTGAAAAACATTAGAGTAAAACTAAAATATCAATCTTGTTTACAAGACACATGCATCGTAAAAAACATTACATAAATCCAATTAAAACGAATAATATAAAATAAATAAAGACGAACGTCTTACCAACATACAATATAAATATTAAATAGCTATATTTACATATATAATATAATAGCGAAGCATTAATAACATATGTAAAAATAAAATAAAGAAAATGTCTTAGCTAAACAATTTAAATAAGAAAAATAATAATAACTATACAGACAAGGATTTAAGCAAATAAGCTATAAATCAATGGCCTAAAATAGACATTAAACCAAATATATTAAAGAACAAAAAATGACTAAAATACAAGCAATCAGAACCTGAAGCCAAACATTCAAAGATTCAAAGTTATATCCAGTGATTAAAATAAAATAATTACACAATATGAGATCAGATCCAAACATCCACGAAAGTAGTATAATACAAAAGAGTAAGGACTAAAATATAAACAAGGAAAACATAGATGCCCAAAACAAAATATCATGAAATTTCATTCATGGCTAAAACAGAAGATACAAAATGAACAGGGACTTAAACTTATATTATCCATCAAAAAGTAAAAGCAAATGGGTGAGATTACAAAGATATAGGGACCAAAGTTGCTATTAATCCCAAACGCCCAGAACATGCGAGGTGAGATTAAAAAGCTATGGGGACCTATTCTGATATTTACATATTTAGCAAAAACACGCAGACACTCTCCCCATCGAAACTGTATCGTTTGGTTGGGTGTCAATAAACCATCTTAAGGGTTTAGAAAACCCTAATATCCCATTCTCAACTCCCAGCCGTTTCTCCTTTTCTCATCTCCATTTTCTCCTTTACCCCCGACCGAAAAGAACAAACAACCACCCCGGCCACCGTGGAACGGTGGCCACGGGGATTCAAACGCCCATAGCCTCTCTCTTTACTCTTTCTCTTCTAGCAACCCTAAAATAAACCTAAACCCGAGCCTCCTCCCATAACCGATTAAAAACAAATTTTACCTTTGAAACCAAAAATGGTTCTGGGCTCGATGAAGCAACGACAAAGGTGATTATAGCTCCGAAGGTAAGACCTTTCGATCTTTCCTTTGTTTTTTCTTTTTGTTTTTGATGTGGGTTCCTACCGAATACCTCTCCTCTCTCCCTCCGTGTCTTTTATCTCATCCATGTGATTGTTGGATGTGAATGATGATTCTATTTTCTAAGAGAATAGGGTTCAAGTACTCTATCTCTGCTTGACAGAGTCGGATTTGACTCCATCGGGATTTCATTTAGATTTATTTTCGTTTTTTTATTAGGGTTTTCTCTGATTTGCTGATTGATGGATTGTTTTTCGTCCACTGTTGATGATGGACTTGACTCGAGAGATGTTCGGTAGCTATTCAGAATTCAACGGCGGTGGCTTGGGTTGGCACGATAGCGGCTCACGCGGCTTAGGAGTGACCGGTGAAGACCAACGTGTGGCTGGGGATTGGAAGAGGTGGCGTGGCTGCTCTTCTAGTTTAGGGTTTTAGAAACCCTAAAGTTGATAGGTCAAATCCAGGCCTGATTCGGGTCTCCAATTGGGTCTGGGTTGAGTATGATGGATTACAATTATACTGGGCCTTGGGTGTATATTGTAATCAGGCTCTGGGATTGGGCCTGTAGATTGGATCTACTGGGTTGGCCTACAACAAAAATGTAAATGTAACATTAATAATAATAATAATATAATAATAATGATATAATAATTATTATTACTAATAAAAAAGACCCGGACAAAAACGGGTGTCTACAGCTGCCCATCTTTGCACATTCTTGTGTTAACAAGAATAGGGCAAAGATGAAAAGACATTACGTTTTTGTCTGGTTCTCTCCCTTTTAAACTTAGAAATTGGATAATGTTGATTATTGGGGACGACATGTCTCATACGCGATGAAGAGTTCTAGTCGTCTAAGGGTGACATTATTCCTACGTGATGAGGAAATTTGGTTGTTGGATGACACTGCTCATACGTGATGAAGAGTTCTTGGCCATCTTTAGGAAGGGTGATAACTCGGTTCCTACGCGATGAGGACGACTGGTTATCTAGGGGTGACACGGCTCCTACGTGATGAGGAGGTTTGGCCGGGGAATGGCACGGCTCATACGTGATGAAGAATTCTGGCCATTTTTAAGAAGGGCGATAACACGGTTCCTACGTGATGAGGATGACTGATTATCTAGGGTGACACGGCTCCTACGCGATGAGGAGATCTGGTCAGGGGATGACACTGCTCATATGTGATGAAAAGTTCTTGGTCATCTTTAGGGATAAAAATTTCAAAAGAAACCGACTCAAAGATGAGTGTTTTGTTTCAATGGAAACAGACTCAAATATAGGATTTTGATAGAAACTGTCTCAAGATAGACAAAATTTTGTTTCCAAAGAAACAGACTTAAAGATAGGTTACGTCTTAAGTGTAACGAAATTTGTTTCAAATGAAACAATCTCAATAGTTAGTTTTTCATTAGAAACTGTCTCAAGAGAGAAAAAATTTGTTTTTAAAGAAATAGACTCTAAGATGATTTTGTTAGTAGAAACAAACTCAAAGATTTTTTTTTTCAAAATGAGCATACTCAAAGATTTGTTTCAAGAGAAAATGTCTCAAGAGAGACAAAATTTTGTTTCCAAAGAAACCGACTCAAAGATTTTTGTTCCAAAAGAAACAACTCAAAGATTTTTTCACGAAATTGTCTCAAGAGAGACAAAACTTTCTTTCAAAAGAAATAGACTCAAAGATTTTTCATGAATTTGTCTCAAGAGAGACAAAAATTTCTTTCAAAAGAAATAGACTCAAAGATTTTTTCAAAATAAACAACTCAAAGATTTTTATTCAAAAGGAACAGACTCAAAGATTTTGTTTCAAGAGAAACTGTCTCTAGAGAGACAAAATTCGTTTCAAGGGAAACGACTCAAAGATGGTTTGTTTTAAGAGAAACAAACTCAAAGATTTTGTATTTCTAGAGAAACTGCTTCAAGGGAAACAAAATTTGTTTTAATAGAAATGATTTCAAAGGTGGGTGTTTCAAAAGAAAGGACTCAAAGATGATGTTTGTTTCCGATGAAACAAATTCATAATTTGGAAAATTATCACAAATGAGACAACATTTGTTTTTAGAGAAATTGTCTCAAACGAGACAAAAAAATTGTTTTTAGAGAAAACGATCTCAAGTGAGATCAACTTTGTTTAATGTGAAACAAATTCAAAATTTGTATCTCAAAGGAAAAGTGTCTCAAGTGAGACGAAATTTGTTTTTCAAGAAATTGTCTCAAACGAGACAAAATTTTTTTTAGAAAATTGTCTCAAGCGAGACAAATTTTGTTTTTCAAAAGAAGTTGTCTCTAGCGAGACAACATTTTATTTTGAGAGAAACAACATCAAAGGATACTGATAATCTTCTTGTTCCTGATAGTGGATGAAATGCCTTCAGAAGATTTAATTGTTGACTTCAGGAAGTCAAATCATTGTTTCTTCAAGTTTGATACATCTGGTAATTTCCGAGCTTTGATTTCCTGAGAGATCAAAATGATGCATTTTTGACTGACTATCTTGGATGTTATGATGGATGTCAAAATGAAATTTATTTGATGTTTTATCGAATTTTTCCTCAATAGAGGAAAAAATGTCTTTAATACACATGATGATAAATGTTTGATGCAAATTTTATGTATCATATATGTATGCGTATGTATGTTTTTCTCGATCTAGAAGGAGAATAGTTGCTAGAGCAGTTTTCACTCTATCATTGATTCAGTTTGTCTGCATTTCCACTAAGGTGTACTCTTACAAACCTCAACCTGAGACAATTTGGTTTCCTTTCCCCATCAAAATTTGCCCCAAAAATTTATCTTTTCTTGCCTCAGCTTCAATCTTGAGCTTCAGATGGATCTTTGTTGAATTCCAAGATATGCCTCCAGAGATTATCTTGTTTGAAAAACATTTTTCTTCATCTTGTATTTTCAAAAATATGAAAATATCAATTAAAAGAGTTTTGAAAAAATATTTAATCAAAAGTTTTGAAAATATTGTTCCTTTCAAGGTTTCACAATTGACAAATCATAAAACAAGAGTTCATTGGATATCAAAGAATTAATTACACTGTTAATCCTTCAATAAATTATAGCTATTTGACAAGTGTCAAGATCAATGCTATCTTTGAGAAATGGTTAAGTAAGGAAGGATAAAAAAGTCTCAAGTGGTTAATTTTGGTCGAAGGTATGGTGTTATCATTTATTTGATGTTCACTGATCTGATGAAGTAGCTTTTGTACTCATTTATTGGAAGTGTTCTTCGACTCCCAGTTCTCCTGTTCTCATTCATGTTGTGCGATGCCTCATCAAGGGATTTGTGTGATCGCCTCATATGCAATAACCTTCATATTAGAGCTGCCTTTTCAGGTTTTCAACTCGAATCCTCCTTTGGTTTCAAGACATTACTCAGAATTTACGTCTTGAATAACGTCTTGAACCCCCATTTATTATTTTCTCTATCATGCATTAAAGATTTTAGAAAACCTTTTGTAAATAAAGATTAATCCTGATGGGCGGGATGAATTCTGAAGATAGTCTCTTCTGTTTAGAAATTCATGTATGATTAGAAGGGACTTTTGAGGAACGTAATGTAGGCTATGGCTCACGGTTATGAAAGAAATGGATAAAAGGCCCAAACATGTGTTTTAAGGGTCTTTGAACCAAGGATCAATTAACTCTGATACCTTCGATCTTGTTTTGCTCAATTTGGATCTGCTTGTATGTCTTCTCTTAATGTTCTATGATCTTCAAGTGAAATGATTCTGGAATGATCGTGCTTGATCAATCTCATGGTTTGAAGCTCGATGCGTCATTTGAGTCGAGAGACTCTTTGTCTGTGCTCTTTGTCCTCTTTTGTTCTTTCCTTTTTCTTTGCTATTTTCTTTGTTTTTTTCCTTTTTCTTTCTGTTTATTTTCTTTCTGTTTCTTTTCTCTCTTTTTTAAATTGGATCTTCGCACTTGGCATTTGGTTCACTTTTCGGTATCTCATCTGGATCAATGGTCTTCACTCATGGGAGCAGATTTCCTCCAACTTGCCCCCCAGTATGGAGGGTGATCCTTGGTTAGGGTTGAATCAGAAGAAAATATTATTTAGGCTCAAAGGGGGACACAAGGGATATATTTTCTCCTTTTGTGAAGGGATAAAGAAAGAAAGCCGTTCATCATCTCATACATAGAAGTCCTTGCAAAAGAGGTATCCCTAAGGGGATAGATTTTCAGGAATAATTTTTATTCATATGAAAAAAATGTAATTAATGCATGGCAGAATTATTTTGAAATAATTTCTTTTTCTTCTTCTTGCTCCCGACATATCTCAATTGTTTAGGCTCATATTCAGGAAATTGATGCGAGATGTCCCCAATTCTTGTTGTAGAAAGGTTTATGTTCAAGTGAACATTTATTACTCAATGCTTGTAGGTTTTATTGGTAGAAAAATGTTGGTTTTGCGTCTAAGAAGACAATAGTGTGATTTTGTTGGCTCAAAGAAAGGTATGTGTATGATTTTTGGATCTCAAAAAATAAAGGCGACGTTTCAAGGTCTCAAAGAATGTTTCAAGGTCTTAAAGAGAGTGAATGTCAAAAATTGGTTCTTTGGTAGTGACCATGAATTATTTCGGGTAAAAAAAATCGAGAGATTTTATTTTGGGTTTTAGACGGGATAAGAAAGGTCTAATCTTGTCATATGTCAAAAACCCATAATTCTTGAAGAATTAAAAGAATTTGTAATTTATTCGATATTCAAATAACTAAAGATTAAAACTTGTTCAATTTTCCACCTTAGAAGGCAACATAAGTTCAAACATTAAGATTAAAAATATTTAATCAAATATTAAAGATAGAAAAAAATGAGTTCAAACAATACAATCTCTGAGTGCAAATGGTAGATGCAATACCCCCCATTCTTCTTCGATTGTCCATGCCCCTGAATCCATCAGGTTCTGGATCTTGCGCTTCAGTGCCTTACAATTTTTAGCGAACTGTCTGGAGCTTCCTATGTGATATCAACATCATGGACCTCAAGAAACGAAGACTCTTTTCTCAGATCGTCCTGGCAGGCTTAGTCCTACAACCAGCTGAATAGGCTCCCATCGTAATGATTTCAACTTATTCTTTTAATTGTCAATGTAGTTAGGACCACTTCATCAAATCCTCCACGGATTATTTCTCTGTTTTTATGAATGATGCATGTGAAAATGCTTAAAAATGAAATACATATGCAAAATGCAAAGATGCAAACGCAGATGAAAAAATGTTGATCCCAACGATGAATATCATAAAATAATTTTCACCAGAGATAAAAGCCTTCACATTACAAGACAATCCACTTTACAGACATGTCTTCGCTTAGATGCTGAGTCTGAAATGGATTGTTGCTTCGTCTTGGATCTTCGTCCTCAAAAATGATGCTTCTCAATGCTATGTAATCTGACTCCATTAATGCCCTGGCAGTGCTAAGTTCAGTGTGTCGCTCCTTGATAACTAGTGATAACATGATTGTAGATGAGGCTCTACTGCTGGATTACTTAGTGGATCAGAGGATTATCTCTCCAATCTCGAATGTTGCACGATCTTCGAGCAAGTCTCATTCTTGTATTATGAACCTTTTTTAGCCTTCGGTACATGTTTGTGTATGTGACTGCTTGATTGAAAACTTCTATCTCTTCTTGTGAAGATTTTCTCATGGATATCCCCTTGCGGATCAACATTTTCGCATTATGTTATGTCGATGAAATGCAATGCAAAGAAGGATGAAAAACGACACAATCAAAAAGAAATAAGTTAGTGTGTAAAAACAAAAGAGAAAAATGAGTTAGTACATGTAAAATAATTGATACGAATAAAAATGTTATTCAAAGATGAATATAACACCTACCTGGTCATGATATCTACCCGAACATGCTTTAATTAAATAACATTCCTACCCGGACATGTTATCTACCCAAAATGATTTTTTTCAAGAAAATGATCATAACCACATGATATCTAGTTCGCATGCTTTTATTCGAAAAGAAACAAATTCTACAAATTTAAAGCAAAATGTAGAGGTTTAGAGTCGTTCCTCCTTTGTGTACACCTATTTTGGGTACCTACTGACAGACAAAGGTTCAGTATGACTATAACTAGGGTGATCGTTCTACGGTTCACTATATGCATGGTTTCGGCTCTAACGGGAAAAAGGGACTCGAATTGTCCTTGATGTCGGTGCCCCCTTGGGATGCCAGACCCTCGATCCTCACCCATTACAGGTTTCGAACGGAACGAGTTCAATTCGAGGGGATTCACTGCCTTATACTCATACGAGGAATAAATCCCTACGAAGGTAAAAGGTATGTATCCCATGGGTTATTTGCTAAAACTCATACGAAGAATAAATTCTTATGAGAGTAAAGCATTTACCCCGATTAATTTGGATCGAAGCTCTTGTCTAGAGCTTATGTTATGTCAATGTTCGTGATGTGTGTGAGGAGGAACGTACCTACCTTTGACTCAAAAGGAAAACGAAACAAGAAAAGAAAAAAAACTTGATAAAACCTTGACGAATCTGAAAACAAAGATTAAATTGTTAGTTTGACAGATAAAAATGAAGCAATTAAAAACTTCAATAAACGAATCATAAGTTAACTAAATACTCAAACTCATAATTTCCACCAAACGACAATGTATAAGCGACCTTACAGCTTGACTCTCATAAAAAAAGATCCCCAGCGGAGTCGCCAAGCTGTCATAACCATTTTTCATAAAAACAATTAAAAATTATTTTAAAAAACGATTATGATTTTTATTTGGAAAAATTGAGGATTTTGGATTAATTGGAAATTAAATTACAAGGAGTCGCCATCGACCTTTGGGTTAGGTAGGTCGAATACCTAAAAGCATTTTTTAAAACAATTTTAAGAAAAATCATTTTTAAGACAAAATTCGGTCTGCTTTACCGAAGATTCATTTAAATGGATTCGGGAGTCGGTTACGTGTAGGGAAGGATAAGCACCCTCACAGCGCCCAAAATTGGTACTCTGTCGCTTACACGTTGTCGTACATGGTGAAAATCGTGAGTCGAACGTAAAGTTAAGATGTGATTCATTTATTGAAATTTAATTAATTTGCTTCGAATCAATTGATCAGAGAAATTTCCTTAACTCGATAAAAAATCTTGAAATTTGCAATCCTCCGTCGGGAAAGCTATTTCAACTATTTTTCATTAATAAAGAATATTCCTCCTTGATTATAAAAAAATGTGAATCGAATATAAATTGATAATCAACATTTGCATGAAATAAAATAAATTGTTATTTAGAGATTCACCGCAATGCTTGACTTAAAATAAAAAAAGATTAATTAGCAAGATAAAATCAATTTTATTTCAAGTTCACATTTGTTTAAATGTCGTAACGGATTACACCGCTTCGATCAAGCGATGTTTTCCATGCTCATTCTACAAATTGTTGTTCTTGAAAAACATTAGAGTAAAATTAAAATATCAATCTTGTTTACAAGACACATGCATCGTAAAAAACATTACATAAATCCAATTAAAACGAATAATATAAAATAAATAAAGACGAACGTCTTACCAACATACAATATAAATATTAAATAGCTATATTTACATATATAATATAATAGCGAAGCATTAATAACATATGTAAAAATAAAATAAAAAAATGTCTTAGCTAAACAATTTAAATAAGAAAAATAATAATAACTACATAACAAAAGGACTAAAATATAAAAAGGCAAATAAACTTATGAACCAAATCGTAAATATGAATAATTTGACTAATACAGACAAGGATTTAAGCAAATAAGCTATAAATCAATGGCCTAAAATAGACATTAAACCAAATATATTAAAGAACAAAAAATGACTAAAATACAAGCAATCAGAACTTGAAGCCAAACATTCAAAGATTCAAAGTTATATCCAGTGATTAAAATAAAATAATTACACAATATGAGATCAGATCCAAACATCCACGAAAGTAGTATAATACAAAAGAGTAAGGACTAAAATATAAACAAAGAAAACATAGATGCCCAAAACAAAATATCATGAAATTTCATTAATGGCTAAAACAAAATATACATAATGAACAGGGACTTAAACTTATATTGTCCCTCAAAAAGTAAAAGCAAATGGGTGAGATTACAAAGATACAGGGACCAAAGTTGTTATTAATCCCAAACGCCCAGAACATGCGAGGTGAGATTATAAAGCTATGGGGACATATTCTGATATTTACCTATTTAGCAAAAACACGCAGACACTCTCCCCATCGAAACTGTATCGTTTGGTTGGGTGTTAATAAACCAGCTTAAGGGTTTAGAAAACCCTAATATCCCATTCTCAACTATCAGCCGTTTCTCTTTTTCTCATCTCCATTTTCTCCTTTACCCCCGACCGAAAAGAACAAACAACCACCCCGGCCACCGTGGAACGATGGCCACGGGGATTCAAACGCCCATAGCCTCTCTCTTCACTCTTTCTCTTCTAGCAACCCTAAAACAAACCTAAACCCGAGCCTCCTCCCATAACCGATTAAAAACAAATTTTACCTTTGAAACCAAAAATGGTTCTGGGCTCGAAGAAGCAACAGCGAAGGTGATTATAGCTCCGAAGGTAAGACCTTTCGATCTTTCCTCTGTCTTTTCTTTTTGTTTTTGATGTGGGTTCTTACCGAATACCTCTCCTCTCTCCCTCCGTGTCTTTTATCTCCTCCATGTGATTATTGGATGTGAATGATGATTCTATTTTCCAAGAGAATAGGGTTCAATTACTCTATCTCTGCTTGACAGAGTCGGATTTGACTCCCTCGGGATTTCATTTAGATTTATTTTCGATTTTTATTAGGGGTTTTCTCTGATTTGTTGATTGATGGATTGTTTTTCGTCCACTGTTGATGATGGACTTGACTCGAGAGATGCTCAGTAGCTATTCAGAATTCAACGGTGGTAGCTTGGGTTGGTTCGATAGCGGCTCACGCGGCTTAAGAGTGATCGGTGAAGACCAACGTACGGCTGGGGATTGGAAGAGGCAGCGTGGCTGCTCTTCTAGTTTAGGGTTTTAAAAACCCTAAAGTTGATGGGTCGAATCCAGGCCTAATTCGGGTCTCCAGTTGGGTCTGGGTTGGGTATGATGGATTACAATTCTACTGGGCCTTGGGTGTATGTTATAATCGGGCTCTGGGATTGGGCCTGTAGATTGGATCTGCTGGGTTGGCCTACAACAGAAATGTAAATGTAACATTAATAATAATATAATAATAATAATGATATAATAATAATTATTACTAATAAAAAAGACCCGGACAAAAACAGGTGTCTACAACAGTCATTAATGTAAACAGTTTCACTTCATTGTTTATAGCTTAATTGTTAATCTAATAACCCAAAAGCATGCAAAGGAATCTTCCCCTAACATGCGCAAAAACATTAACAAAAAGCTAGAGCATTTATTTAATAATATATCATTATTTTTCATAAAATGACACAACAACTTGATTTAGGATCTAAATGCGGCGCCATGATAAATGTAAGCATGAAAAGATACAAGATTTTATGTTAGAGGTGAACATTAACTTATAAAATTTCAAAGAACGAACTCGAATTTATAAAATTTTAAAAAATAAAAATATATCTTTAAAAAAAAATTAAAATATATAATAATTTTAAATTTTTAGAAAATACAGCCACCCTCATCCGTCGTGCCTAGGTCCTTCTCTGAATGAGTGCGGTGAAAGAAAAAAAATAAAAAGGATTGATCAGATAATGAGTGAGTTGAGTTGGTGGAAGAAATCTAGGTTCCCCAAATGGTTAATCGACAGACAAACTTATCATTCATGGATCTATACCTTCCCAAAATCGACACATCTACTCCAAACTTTGTTTCGAAAGGACCCAATAATGAAACACATCTATCTACTTTATCTCCACTGACACCACCTGCCTTTCTTTCTTTCTTTCGTCTGACCTTCATTGGTATTATTATTACAGCAATGTATTGGTTACTAATTTTTAGCATATTTAAATAATTTAAGAAGAAAAAAGAACAGATGTGGCCCTGACAAGAGAGACGGGGTAAGGACACGACTTCATGTGTTTACTTGAACCCCATGTGCGTTCCTCTAAGTACCACTCACTCTCACCCCTTGCCTCTCTTAAATCCCTTTTTTTTACTAGTTAATAAGTTAATATACGATTGAAATATTCTAAATCATTTAATAATAAATATTTAAATATTTTCATAGACGTCGTATTCAACTTTATACCTCTAAAAATATAATTTATTAATCATTAAGATAATTTGGTTCGTACTTAAATCTTTTTTTTTATCTCTTAAGTGACGTTTGGTTCGCTGAAATGTTTATGAGAGAATTAGAATCTGTGAAGGAATTGGAATCTGTCAAGAATTGGAATCTGTCAAGAATTGGAATCCAATTCCATATTCTGTTTGGTTCACAGACATATAGATGAATTTGATTTCAATAATGTAAAATGACATAATTGTCCTTGTTTTTTTACTTTATTTTAGTTTGTTTTACAACTTACATGTAGTAATATATTATAAAAAATTATTAAATTTTCATTTTATTGATTGATTATTCATTTCAATAAATTATAAAAATCATGCTAATAAACATCATAAGTTAAAATCATCGCAATCAAAATATTTTAATAAGTTACCAAAAGATAGAGCAATATTTCGATACATTCCAATCGGAGTATGTTAATTAGTTACCAAAAAATATACCAAAAACTATTTTTATTCAATATATGAATTAGAAACCCGACCCGAAACGACACAAAATAATAATAAAGTTATTTTTATTTAATAAAAACATTGACTTAATTGAAAAAATTATATATAGAGGGGTATTATTGTAATTATTCTTAAATATATAAGGTAAAATTATATATATTTTTCAAGTCGGTCCGGATTTTTTACCCTAAACCCGAACCCGACCCGACCCGAATATCACACTTAAAAAAACCCGATCCGACCCGAATATCACACTTAAAAAACCCGACCCGACCCGACCCGAATATATGAATTAGAAATCCGACCCGACCCGAAATAATAAAAAAAATATTTTTATTCAATAAAAACAATGACAATTGAAAAAATATATATAGAGAGGGGTATTATTGTAATTATTCCAAAATATATAAGGTAAAATTATATATATTTTCGGGTCGGGTATTTTTCACCCTAAACCCGAACTCGACCGACCCGAATATCACACTTAAAAAAACCGACCAGACCAAAATAAAGTTTCACCCGACCCGACCCGAATATATGAATTAGAAATTCGACCCGACCCGAAATAATAAAAAAATATTTTTATTCAATATATGAATAAGTTACCAAAAGATTGATGAGGGTGCTATGGTCAAATTTCAATTATCTCCAATAAGGGAATTGAATTTTATTCATTCTTGGATGGAATTCACTTTCCCTCATTTAATGGAAAGTTGAAGCCATGAGGGATTCCAATTCCCTTAGAAAACTTGAACCAAACATGAGAAAGTGGTGAAATTGGATTCCAATTCCCCCCAATTTCAAGGGATTCCATCCAACCAAACGACACCTTAATGGTTTTTTCTTTTACATATTATAATTTCTATTATTTAATTAATTTAAATTAAATGTTATAAAAATATTTTTTCCAATTCAATTTATCATACTTATATTGCTTTTTAATAGTATTATACTCGTAATTAGAGACAAACGTAGAGTTTTATGATCTGAAATGATAAACTTATAAAATTTTAAAGAAAATCAAATTTATAAAAAATTTAAAGTGACAAAAACCAATTTTTAATAAAAATATCTAAAATATATTAAACCTTCTAAGTCCATCCTAATTATAATGTCAACATCTTAACTCTATTTTTTTCTTAATTTTTTCGTAAGTTTCCTGGATACTCTTACATGCAATGACCCCCCATCTTTCAAGATAATTTGTTAAAAACATTATAATACAATTTATTAATATAAAAAATGTATGTAAATTAATAAAAATCATAAATCAAGTGGGAATACGTTGTAAAAGTTGAAAAGCAAGACGTCATCAATGTCGACGCATGGAAACCTTGAAATTTTTTCCTCCAATAATCGATTGCTAAATACGAGAATATTGTGCAAACATGATACAAGCCAATAATATTGAGAGGATTTCTTTATGGATTAATTTTCTTAAAAGTAGTAAAGAACTCCATTGTTACTGTTGGGAATATTATGCTAATATTCTATAAATGGAGAGAATACTCATGGTTGTCAAAGAATTCGAATATCAAGTAGTTCGTTTTTACTCGTTAAGAACTCGAATCGAGCTTAAAATCGAGTTTAGTTCATTCTAGTTTAGTATTTATCAAGCTTTGATTGAGTTGATCTCGAGTAGCTCACAACATATCTCGTCTCATTTACAATCATAATCAATGATATGAATGTTTATTGTACAATATGTAAAAGTATTTGAACAAATACTTTTTTATATTTATCCAGATTTACATAAAATATATATATATATATAAATTCTCACCTTGTTGTTTCTCAGATAACGTGAAATTCTTTTTCTTTCTAACATTTCATAATTTTGTATAAATATTTAATAAATCTCGACACCACTTTCATAATCACAAAATAAATAATTATCACACTTCACTATAAAATACGTACTCATATAAAATAAAAATAACCTCAACACATGTAACATGTGTTAAAACTTATAATGTAACTTTTTCTCTTAATTAGTGTAACTAGGAAACCCTAATCTAATACCTAATTTCATATTGGGGATCACAATCATTCTAGAGAATCTTATAGAATTGTTTTTCTATAATATTTTATATAAAAAGAAGGGAGAAATGAGATTATGAAATTTCAGTGTCATTTATTTGAATTACAATAACAATACTAAATTAGACCTAAGTGGAATATTTGGTACAATGATGGTAGTTAAAGAAAGAAAAAACAACTACTTAAGTCCTACTAAACTCTATAAATAAACCATGTTGCTTCCTAACACATTCACTTCCTTGGCATTCATCACTCATATTAACCATGTTGCTCACGTCCTTGCTCGTGAGGGTTGGATGCACAGTGAACAGAGATTCTGGGTTGAGGAAGCTCCCCGGGCACAACTGTCGCTGCTGAAGAGGATAGGGAGCGTTTGAAACTCTCTTAGCTTTGTCTCTCTTGGATAGATTTTACTTACAGATCTGCTACACTCCGAGTTTTCTAGTTTTGATAGCTGGTATGTTTGTTTTTTGCGTTTGGGTGTTCTTTGTTTGAGTTTGTCATCTTGTTGTTTCACGCTATTATTATTAATGTAACCAGCTATTTAAAACAAAAAAAAAAGGAAAGAAAGAAAGGAGGAAGAAGAAGAAGAAAAAAGAACAAATGAATAAGCAGGAAGATCAAATGGCTCTTATCTCCCCATTATACTCTGGTGTATACTCTCAAATTGCACCTCAACAAGGTTACTTATTTTATAATTGTGTTCGCATATTTTAAAATATGGATATCCGAATTTACCTAGTAAAGAAAGTTATAAGCTTAAGTTAACCCAAGATTTTTTGTTGACGATGAGCAGCGGAATCGAAGCCTCGACGGCGGAGGAAGAAGAACAAAGGAGGAGAAAACAGCCTTTCAGGTTTTAGAAAAAGGAAACTCACCCAGGAACAAGTTGACGTTCTCGAACTTAATTTTGGCAATGAACATAAACTGGAGTCTGAAAAGAAAGAGCGCCTTGCTTCCGAACTCGGACTCGATCCTCGTCAGGTTGCAGTTTGGTTCCAAAACCGCCGTACTCGGTGGAAGAACAAGAAGATAGTGGAAGAGCTCAGCAAGCTGCAATCGGCCCACGACGGCTTTGTCCTCGAGAAATGCCGTCTTGAATCGGAGGTATAAAATATTACACAAATTACACTTTAAAAATTCATGAATATTGTTTTTAACTCAATTAATTTTAGGTTATCAAGCTTAAAGAGAAGCTATGTGAAGCGGAGAAGGAAATCCAACGGCTGAGGGAGCGAGTAGATGGGGGAGCGAGTAATAGTCCAATCTCATCTCTGACAATGGAAGCCATGGATACACATTTACTGGGTGAATTTGGAGGATATGAAGAAGCTTTCTACATGGCAGACAACAGTTACAATATTCCTGGCATGGAGTGGATGAATCTGTTTATGTAACTAAGTAGGAGGTCCGTTTTTAGAAATGTAGTGCAAATTAATCCTTAATATCCATGCTTTAATGTTAACCTCAACTTAGATTCAGAATGCATTAAATAATTTGCCTTTAACTACAATGGTTTTTGAGGGAAATTTGATGCTAAATATAAATAGATATATATTAATCCTAGAACGAGGGAGTTACTTTTGACCTAAATGTTTTTAGTAAAAAATAAAATAAATTCAATAATATCTAATGACTTATAAAGAAAGCTTTAAAGATTTTCATATAAGTAGCATGAAATATTGTTTCTATGTGTTATTAAACAATTGGGTCACGCTAAATCTTTTTACAATGATGTGTTTATTTGCACTCAACTTATGAGATATTATTATTTTGATTAAAAAATAATGTTTTATTGCTAAAAAACTAACATATATACGTGAAATATAAATTAAAATAAATATGATTCAAATTCACTCAGCGAATTTATACATTGTGAAATCCGAATTTAAATCTTGAATTTTACTCAATATAAAAAAAGTAAAAGTTTAATAATATTAAGATTAACATAATTTTTTTATTAATTCGGGTAATTATAATTTAATATATGTTCAAAGATAACTCTAAATTATTTCACATTAAACGTTTACACCACTCACATTTTCGATATTCAAACTCAAAATTTGAATGAATATCAACAATTTTTTATGACAGTGGTTTGATTTGTGCTAAAGATTAACATAATATAATAAAGTTGGAGTATAGGAGCAAAGGGAGGCATGACACTTGTCACCTCCCCCCGACATGGAACATTAAATCTCGTCCCCAAAATTACCAAAAGAAAGAAAAACAGACAAAAGATGGAATATGTTTATAGCAAGATACCGAGGATGGTAGTGGTATTGTTTGATGATAAAAGGAAATAAAAGGAGCAGAAAATGAAAGAACAAAGTTGGATGAATGATCCTCCTTTGTCCATATGTAACAACCAGAGTGGCAACAAATATTCACGTCCTAAAAGGATGATATAACACATAAGCAAGGTTTTGTATTGGCCATTAAGTTGCGTCACACACCAGTAATTGCACTCTAGGTTTCTGCTCAATCGTTGAAAAACAAGGAACTATATATTATTAAATTTTTTTAAGTCCACTGATTTATATCATTAAAATTTTTATTTTTATCAATTACAACATTAAATTTTAACTTTAACATTTAATTATAAATTTTACCGTTGAATCAATAAAACGGTCGTGTTTTGATGTGATTGATATAATGTCCAAAACGACGTCGCTTTAGACACTAAATTTTAATTGTGTATCGATTTTACTACTAAATTTTTAAACAATTTTCTTTTTGAATGCTATACTTTTCGGTTGCTGCCAGCAGTCAAGCACTGTCCATCGCCGGTCAATTTTTTTTTATGAAGATCGATGCTTAAACGTTCGCATTTTACTCTTATTTCTTCTCTTCTATAATTAAATAATGCATAGATGATAAGATCATATTTTTTATATAATTAAATTTTTAAATAATTATTTTTTAATATATATATATATATAAATTAATAAATATTTTTATAAATAAAAAATTCAAATAGTAAAAAACTAAATTAAAAATTATATATATAAAAAATCATTGGCAATTTTAATAACATGGAATGATTAGTAGTTAGGCCCATGTATTTTCAACAGTATTGCTTTTAAATCTGGCCCACTTGGTTTTCCTCATTCTTTGGGTTCAAGAATCTTCCTACCCATATCATGGTTTCGGATTGTGCTTTTATATTTCACTTTTATAGTGTAATTCTAAATTCAATTTATTTTATTTACGAAATTTAAATTTAAATAAAAAAATTATCATTTCATCGTATTAAATTAACCCAAATATTCATCTGTTATTATCGTTCCATTTAACATTAATAAGTTAAGAACGGTACATAGCTTTAATAAATATTAAATATTCTATTAAAACAAATAAATATTAAATATTAATAATATAAAATACTAAATTTAGGAGCTGATTGGCTGTTTGTTTATTTCAGAATGATTAAGCGCTGAATGATTCAAATGATGAATGATTCAGAGGCTTTGAATGGTTTGATTCTGAATGTGACAAGTTGTTTGATAACTGGCTCTGAATGATTCAGAATGTACTTCTGTGCTGAATCATTCAGCACTGTTTTGCTGAATCAGTCAGCACTGAATCATTCAGAGGTGCGAAACAAACGCGCTAAATACTGAACGGTTCAACATTCAACGCTAAATGGTTCCATTAAGAGACAAGCAAACAGTCCCTGAGTTTTTGATCTCTGAAACAACAATGCGTGGAAAGAGCGAAGATAAACTTCTTCGTTACGAAGAAAAGCACAAAACTCCAATGTCTCTTTTATTCTTTTTCTTCAAATCTAAAACAAAAGCAATACCTTTTTTTTGTTGGTTTATTTTCTCTAATTTAACTAACCACCTCAAATTAAAAAAAAAAAGAGGAAAAATTCTTTAAAATATCACGTTAGTGTTATAAACGAAATTAACACTGCCATGCATTGGTTTTATATATTTCTATTATATTAAATGTAATTTAAACCCTACTTATAAGGTAGGTTGATAATTAAAATAAATAAAATGATTAAAAGTTGGAAAGCTAAAATAAAATGATGATAAGCTATTATTTAGAACAAAAGGTAGATGAAAGCTTCGACTGCCCCTTATAAAGTAGAGAAAATGGGGAGATTAATTAACATAGAAATAGCAAATTAATGAAACTTACACATTAAGAAACTTTCTAAGACTCGTATATATATACACACATGAGGATATATTTTATTTATACTTAAATGATAAATTAATTCAAACAAAATTAATGACCATGCTATCAAATTTAGAAGGGCCAACACGTTAAAAATCTTCCATGAAAAAAGAAACGCCTGTGTGAATTCTGGTTTTACTAGAATATCAAACTGATATAAACTCGATTCGATTTAAATTTAATAAAAAAATTATATTATTATTTGACTGAAGTCAAGAAAATTGATTTATTTAATAAAATATGGGTTAATTTGATTTGATAAACTTTAACGATAACAGATGGACCACTGTTGTGTTATCCTTCATCTTTTTGGCCCTATAAATGCTTTCGACATTTAGTGGCCATTGCTTGACCTCTAATCTTGCAGCAGAAGAAAGGGAAGATTTAGGGGGTACTAATTGACTTAAAGAAGGATATGAACAATCTGACGCTGAATGGACTGAAAAAATTGCCGCTGGGGTTCCGGTTCCAGCCGACCGACGAAGAGCTGGTGTTTCAGTACTTGAAATGCAAGGTCTTCTCCTATCCTTTGCCTACCTCCATCATCCCTGACCTCAATGTCTGCAACTTTGATCCCTGGGATCTGCCTGGTAAGCTCTTTTCTAGCTTTGCATGCATTATCTATGGAGGGTGATTAAATATATTCGTGACAGATCGATACTTATACTCGAGTCCGAATTGTTTTAGTTTCTATTCTTGTATGAATACGGATATGAGGTCACCAATATGAATATCAACTACGAGAACTCCTATGGAATTTGCTCTTCGTAGTAGGAAATGTTTCTAATGCATTTGACAGTTATATTTATATGCATATATCTAAGAATACTTCAGAAAAAAAATGAAGAATCGAAATAATGTAAAAGATTTTCTTCTGTAGGTGAGATGGAGGATGAGAAGTATTTTTTCAGCACGAAGGAAGCAAAGTATCGAACCGGGAACCGGATAAACCGAGCGACTGCTTCGGGATATTGGAAGGCAACCGGTCCCGATAAGCAAATCATATCAAGGAGAAATGAAGAAGGAGGGATGAGAAAATCCCTAGTTTTCCACATGGGGAAGCCTCCACATGGATCAAGAACTGATTGGATCATGCATGAATATCGCCTATTTACTCTATCAAACAACCAGAATTATTTGAATCATGAGATGGAAAAGTGGGTTCTGTGCCACGTATTCTTGAAGAAAACAGGTAAGAAGAGTAGTGATGAGGAGGAGATTATGCAGACTTTTTGTAACAATAGTAACGAAAAAGTGAAAAAACCAAAGGCATTGATTCATAAGATGAAGCCAAAATTGTTTGATTTTATGAGAGAAAAAGATGGCATAACAGCCGAGTCATCTTCTTCTTCTTCAAGTTGGAGCAGTAATATCACTGAGGTTTCTTCAAGTGCAGGCAGCATGCAATATTGAAGACAACATTGTATTGTGTTTTCTGTAATATTCAACTGTTTAATGTATATCAGTGCCTTTTAATCAAGTATTAGTATCGGTATTGTAACATCCTCAATACCGGGTTAGTGACCAAATTGTTAAATTTCAGAATTTAGTGGATAAAGTAAAATAATGGAATAGTTCAATGACTTATATGAAAATATTGTGTAGGATAAATTATTAAGAGGAAAGAATTGAAGGACAAAATGGTCATTTGCAAGAAAAATAATTAAGTATGGATATATATATTAATCACGTGGGGGGAGAGGAAAACTAAGTGAGTTTCCAAAATTCTCTTCTCCTTTCTTCTTCACGTGTGGAAGTAAAGGGTCAAATGTGAGTTTCTGGTTAATTGATTTCTTGTTAAATTTAAGGTTGAGTTTTTATTATTAAGAAAGCTTAGGGAGAGCTTAAATTGTCTTGAAACAATAAGATGAAGAAAATAGAGGGAATTAAAGAAAAGAGGGGAATAAGTGAAAAAATGAAAGAGGGTTCCTTAATTAAGTTGAGATTGAATTTGACTTGTCATCAATTTAATTAACATGTATGAAGTGTGAGAATTGGATTTGAAACATGTTAGAATTTGGGTATGATTCTTGGATTTCATATGGATGATAAGATTTTGAGGTTTAAGATGTGATTAATGAGTAGAAACGGGTTTAAGCATGTGTATATGAGTTATGGATATGTAAAGGGTTGAAACATAATGTATTTGTGAGAAATTGAGTGAATTTTCTTGCTTAAAATGTGAATTTTGGGCAAGGGGTATCGGTACCCATTCAACAGGTACCGATACCTCCAGAGTAAAATTCAGGAAAATATTCAAGGGGTACCGATGCCTTGAAGAACAGTATCGGTACCCAGGGGTATCGATACCTTGAGGAAGGTATCGATACCATCTTAAATAAAAATTACAAAATGCAATATGTGTATCGATACCTAGGTATGGTACCGATGCCTCAGTTAAGGGATGTATCGATACCCTATAGAGGGTACCGATACCAACTTTAAATAAGAAATGAAATTCACATTTTCTTTAGTTTGAGAAATGAAAGATTAGAGTATGCCCTTTTGAAATACTGATATGTATCAATGTATAATTATGTAGATATCGATTCAATTCAAACAAGGCTAAGGTGAGTGCGTATTAGTGATGTATGATGAATGGAAATAAGACTCGCGATGAGTCTATTTCCTATAGTAGTATACATGAATCATAAATATGATCATGTGATTGATATGAGGATATGTGATTATATATATATTTTATATGGATGTATGAATATAGGTGAATGTATGGAATCTATGTGACATGATAAACGACAATAGAGATATAAGGAATTGTATAAATGGAATTATGATCTAAAATATGTAGGGTTTTTATGTGATATAAAGTATAGCACAAAGAATATAGGAAATCATATGAGAAGTTTATAGGAATTGAACCATACAAATAAGTTATATGATAGATGATTACACATGCTAAATGATATATGTGATCAATTATAGGAATCCGTATAATAAAATTATATACTAAATTAAAATAGTATATTAATGAGGATACTTGAAAATAATAGATGATACAAAATTGTAAGATAATTAATTTAGGAAAGAATTTCATACTCAAAGGAAACTATAATATAAGAGTTATGTAAAATTGAATTAATAGAAATTATTTATATGAGTAAATGGAAGAGTGGGACCAAATCGATAGTATTTACTTATAGGATACACGAGATTACTTATCTATGTTAAAGTTATGTGATTATGAATGATATGACGTGAGATATATGAAAGAGAAAGTATAAGTGATATGATTATATGAGTACAAGATATAAAGTATGTTAAAGGAAACATGTGATTACATATTACATGATATGAGATAGATGTTCTTAACCTTGGGGTCGTGGGATCGAGTCCCACGGAAGGCATTTCATAATTCGGAGGTCCTACGGAAGCTGCTCTCAACCTGGCGTTGGGAGCAGCCAACTATCCTACCTCCCTCTTACCCCATTACATATGGGAATAAGGGTCAGCTAATATAAAGAAATGACCATCCAGCTCAGTTGATAGAGCACAAGGCTTTTAACCTTGAGGTCGTGGGATCGAGTCCCACGGAGGGCATTTCATAATTCGGAGGTCTCCTACGGAAACTGCTCTCAACCTGGCGTTGGGGGCAATCTACTATCCTACCTCCCCCTTACCCCATTACATATGGGAATAAGGGTCAGCTAATATTTACATGTTATATGATATTAGAGCTATAGGTATAGTTGGCATGCCAAGAGTCGAGGTTTACCTATGTCTTTCGAGACATATGGATAGTTTACCTATGTCCTTCGGGACATATGGATAATTACCTATATTCTTCGGAACATATGGATAGGTCCTTCAGGACATAGATTTCATATGCCACTTAGTGGATTTTATACGAGCTGTGGTAACAACATATGTCTACACAACCTCATAGTACTCGTATACCTTGAGTTCTCCATAGTGTACATGGGCTTATAAAGGACATAAAATTATGTACATAATTGTATATTAATATGGTATCATCATGATATTGATTCATATATATTATATGATTGATTTATGATTTAATGAACATAATTGCAATTGAATAATAGATTGCATGTTCTTATTGATAGAAATTATTTATTATATGATTATGTCACACTAAGTCTATGACTTAGTGTGTAAGTGATTTACACGTAGGTACCGGGAAACAAGAAGATCAACTTTAGGAGCAGTAGAGCAGCATATCTCTATGTGACGATCATATCAGAAGTACTTTCCACAGTATGTTTTGGTTATGTAATAGGAATGTTGGCATGTAAATAGAGTCGTTAAGTACGCACGCTTTGACCAAGTTTGTAATGGTTTGAACTTTAGTATGTACTGATAACTTTTATATTAATAAAAGTTTAAATTTCTCAGAATTTTTATAAATGTACATGGTTGAAAAGTCAATGTGACACCTCAGACTCGGATCCAGGTCAGATACAGGTTGGGGGTATTACATTTAATAGTATCAAAGCTATGGTTTATCCGATTCTTGGTATAAACTGGAGTCTAGAGTGTCTTAAAAAGTGCACATGCCAACATAGTAGTAAGAACTTATTATCTGATAAGACTAAAGAGTATGTTGTTTTGCTGATAGCAATATTTGTTTATATCTTATTAGATGTCCGGACAAGATAGCTCCCGAAGTGAAGCGGGAGATGATAGATTAGCTAAGAGCAGTAATTCACCTACCATGGCCAGGCAAGGTGAAGGACATGCACCCTCTGGAGTGCCTGTGCATGATCAAAATGTGTTCTTCATGACGTTAGACGCGATATTAGCGCGTTTCCAACCTTCTGCCTCCTCAACTCAGAGGATGAATGTTGCAAAAGAATTAAAGGGATTATGAGCTCCAGAGTTCAAAGGTGAAGTCGAGGAAGGTCATGTTGCTGCGTACCTTTGGTTCAACGATGTAAAGATCATGTTAGAGGGACTCCACTGTTCTGATATGGAGAAACTAAATGGAGTAGTCTCCTTGCTTCGTGGGCAAGCGATAATCTAGTGGACGAATGTCACTTTGAGGATGACTAGTGATTGGGTGACATGGTCTTTGTTTCTTGAAGAGTTTAAACATAAGTACATAGGAGACCAGTTCATAAAAAAATGAATCAAGAATTTCTGAATCTGAAGCAAATGAACCGCATAGTGTATGATTATGAGTATGAGTTCGACAAATTAAGTTGTTTTGCAGCAGAATTGGTACCTACAGAGAAAGATGCATGTGAGTGGTTCATTAAGGGATTACGCCCAAGGCTAAAGGAGATGTTAATTGTACTGAATTTTTCCTCGTTTCAAGAGGAAGTAAATCGTGCTAAAGCTCTAGAAAGAGCTCAAAATGAACGATTTGGGGAGCAAAGAGCCCAACAGTCTAAAAGAATTAGGACTTCATCAAGTTCTGCACCAGCCAAGAGAGGCATAGATTCTGAATTTCGATCCCAAGTAAGGTCTGAATCGATGACATCCTCCGTTTGAGGATTAAGTTAGATGAGAGTTAGACAGACTCAATCAGTAAGGTCGGGTGATGGAAGAGAACAACAAAGACACTGTTAGACTTGTAGAAGATATCGTGGTGGGACATGTAGAGTTAAATCATAAGCTTGTTTTCGATGTGGGGAAACCGAACATTTGATGAGAGATTGTCCATTGGGGACAGGAGAGCCTGTGCAGTTGGAGCGATCTGCTCCGATGTCTCAGAGCGGAAGAAGTAGAGGAAGATGCAGAAATCAACCAGAATCCTCGACTCAGCATGAAGTTCGCTCCACTGCTCGAGTATATAATCTCAAGACTGTGGAAAATGTGGATGATCCAGAGATAATTTCAGGTACTTTTCTATTATATTGTAAATGTGTTATGGTGTTGATGGACATGGGGTCTAAATATTCATGTATTAGTAGTAAATTGGTGAAAGAAGTGAGAATACAATTAGAAATTAATGGTAATGATGTGATAGTGATCAATTCTTTAGAACACAATGCTCGGGTTAGTAGAGTGTGTCAAGGGTGTTTCTTACGGGTTCAGGGAATTAAATTCCCTACTAATATGATGAAATTACCTTCTGAAAAATTTGAAGTGATACTGGGAATGGAAATGTTATATCGCTATCATGTAAATATGGATTGTGAAATAAAAAAGGGAGCACTAATTATTTCAGATGAATGGGAAATTATAGTGTTAGAAGATTTCCATTTTTTTAAAGAAAAGTAGAGGAATAGATGTTATCTGGAAAATAGTAAAAGAGCAAGTGATAGGATTATTGCTTTGGAAGAGTTTAAGAATGTGTACATCAGTGATCAGTTTAGAAGACAAAGGTATATAGAATGTTGAATTTAAATTAAGGAAATTGTATAGTGTATGAGAAAAGATGTGGACTTGATAAGTTAAGTAAATTATTGATGGGTTAATTTTAACTGAAAAGAATATATATATATATATGGATGATTTGACGAAGGTTTACGTTTTAATTTAGAGAATTGGGTTGAATAACAAAGTAATGTGATAATGAATGTATTAAAGTTAAAGGTGTTGTAGGTTTGACGGAAGTTAAGGATTAACAAAAAAGTTTAAGATGAAAAAGGGATGAGTATTGTGATTTGAATAAGAATTTTGCAAATAATAAGGTTTATGCAAGTAATGTTAATTTAGAGTTATTAAATATGATAAAGATTGGTGACCAGGGATAAGGATAAACGATATGAAAAGAGTATATGAGTATGAAGGAAAGGATAAGATCCATTTTATAAAGGGGATTTTGGTTTCTGGAAGAATAGTTAAATTGAAACTAAAGAGGGAGTTAAAGGATCCAGTACGATAAGAGTTATTTTGGGGTGCAGAGTATAAGTTTAATTAGAAATAAGAAAAGTATATAAGGTTATATAAAGAGATTGTTGGATTCTGCAAAGAGTATGCTGTAATCATTTGTGATAAAGATTTAAAGTTATGTTTCTTAGTTAAGTAGATGTGGTCAGCAAAATACAGAATAATTTATATGTATTAAGGAAGTTTATGAGGTGGTTAAGTGATGATAGAATAAAAAGTTTGGTTATTATTGCAAGGTAATTAAAGATTGATAAGGAATTCTAATCGATTTATGATTTTGAGTAATAAGAATTGATTATATTGTTTACATGATAAATAATAGTAGATGAAGGTATCAAAAAGAAAGGTAGTTGAAGAACTAAAAGAAAGAAAGCAAGTTTCTGATGATGACAGGAAAGATTAAGTAAAGGAAGCAGTATGCGAACATTAGGAGATATGATTTTATCAATGTGCGCAGTGAAAATTTGAGGACGAATTTTCTTAAGGGGGGAGATTTGTAACATCCTCAATACCGGGTGAGTGACCAAATTGTTAAATTTCAGAATTTAGTGGATAAATTAGAATAATGGAATAATTCAATGACTTATATGAAAATATTGTGTAGGATTAAATTATAAAGAGAAAAGAATTGAAGGACAAAATAGTCATTTGTAAGGAAAATAATTAAGTACAGATATATATTAATCACGTGGGGGGAGAGGAAAACTAAGTGAGTTTCAAGAATTCTCTTCTTCTCCTTTCTTCTTCACGTGTGGAAGCTAAGAGCCAAATGTGAGTTTCTGGTTAATTGATTTCTTGTTAAATTTAAGGTTTAGTTTTGATTATTAAGTAATAATTAAGCTTAGGGAGAGCTTAAATTGTCTTGAAACAATAAGATGAAGAAAATAGAGGGAATTAAAGAAAAGAGGGGAATAAGTGAAATCTTGAAAAATGGTTACTTAATGAAGTTGAGATTGACTTTGACTTATCATCAATCTAATTAACATGTATGAAGTGTGAGAATTGGATTTGAAACATGTTAAAATTTGGGTATGATTCTTGGATTTCATATGGATGATAGGATTTTGAGGTTTAAGATGTGATTAATGAGTAGAAATGGGTTTGAGCATGTGTATATGAGTTATGGATATGTAAAGGGTTTAAACATGAGGTATTTGTGAGAAATTGAGTGAATTTTTGTGCTTAAAATGTGAATTTTGGGCAAGGGGTATCGGTACCCATTCAACATGCACCGATACCTCCAGAGCAAAATTCAGGAAAATATTCAAGGGGTACTGATGCCTTAAAGAACAATATCGATACCCAAGGGTACCGATACCTTGAGGAAGGTATCGATACCATCTTGAATGAAAAATTACAGAATGCAATATGGGTATCGATACCTAGGCATGGTACTGATACCTCAGTTAAGGGATGTACTGATATCCTATAGAGGGTATCGATACCTACTTTAAATAAGAAATGAAATTCGTCTTTTCTTTAGTTTGAGAAACGAAAGATTAGAGTATGCCCTTTTGAAATATTGATATGTATCAATGTATAATTATGTAGATATTGAACGTGACTTTGTTCCAGAGTAATTGAAGATAATCGATTCAATTCAAACAAGGCTAAGGTGAGTGCGTATTAGTGATGTATGATGAATGGAAATAAAACTCGCGATGAGTCTATTTCCTATAGTAGTATACATGAATCATAAATATGAGCATGTTATTGATATGAGGATATGTGATTATATATATATATTTTACATGGATGTGTGAATATAGGTGAATGTACTATGTGGCATAATAAACGACAATAGATATATAAGGAATTGTATAAATGGAATTAGGATCTAAAATATGTTGGGTTTTTATATGATATAAAGTATAGCACAAAGAATATAGGAAATCATATGAGAAGTTTATAGGAATTGAACCATACAAATAAGTTATATGATAGATGACTACACCTGCTAAATGATATATGTGATCAATTATAGGAATCAATATAATTAAATTATATGACTAAATTAGAATAGTATATTAATGAGGATACTTGAACATAATAGATGATACGAAATTGTAAGATAATTAATTTAGGAAAGAATTTCATACTCAAAGGAAACTATAATATAAGAGTTATGTAAAATTGAACTAATAGAAATTATTTATATGAGTAAATGGAAGAGTGAGACCAAATAGATAGTATTTACTTATAGGATACACAAGATTACTTATCTATGTTAAATAATCTAAATATGAATAAGTTAGGAAACTACATGTGAATTGAGATTGAGTTAGTTGAGTTATATGATATATTAAGTATGTTAAAGTTATGTGATTATGAATGATATGACGTGAGATATATGAAAGAGAAAGTATAAGTGATATGATTATATGAGTACAAGTTATAAAGTATGTTAAAGGAAACATGTGATTACATGTTATATGATTTGAGATAGATGTTTACACATATATGTGGTATGTGATAGAAGAGAAGGAACATGTGATTATAAGAGAATGCCCATGTTATATGATATGAGAGCTATAGGTATAGTTGGCATGCCAAGAGTCGAGGGTTACCTATGTCTTTCGAGACATATGGATAGTTTACCTATGTCCTTCGAGACATATGGACAATTACCTCTGTTCTCCGGAACATATGGATAGGTCCTTTGGGACATAGATTTTATATGCCACTTAGTGGATTTTATACGAGCTGTGGTGACAACATATGTGTGCACAACCTCATAGTACTCTTATACCTTGAGTTCTCCATAGTGTACATGGTCTTATAAAGGACATAAAAGTATGTACATAATTGTATATTAATATGGTATCATCATGATATTGATTCATATATATTATCTGACTGATTTATGGTTTAATGAACATAATTGCAATTGAATAATAGATTGCATGTTCTTATTGATAGAAATTCTTTATTATATGATTATGCCTCACTAAGTCTATGACTTAGCGTGAAAGTGATTTACACGTAGGTATCGGGAAACAATATCAGCTTTAGGAGCAGTAGAGCAGCATATCTCCGCGTGACGATCAGATCGGAAGTACTTTCCACAGTATGTTTTGGTTATGTAATAGATATGTTGGCATGTAAATAGAGTCGTTAAGTACGCACGCTCTGACCAATTTTGTAATGGTTTGAACTTCAGTATGTACTGATAACTTTTATGTTAATAAAAGTTTACATTTCTCAGAGTTTTTATAAATGTACATGGTTGAAAAGTCAATGTGACACCTCAGACTCGGATCCAGGTCGGATACGGGTTGGGGTTGTTACAGGTCTATATTGACTTTTGAAATTATATAATATCATTTTTCTTAGAGAAGACGAAGTGGTGTGATAGAATATTATATAAACGTCAACTTTACTTAAAGAAGAAATGCTTGAATAATTAAGGGGAAATTGGTCACCATCTCCATCGGGAGAAATGCTTAGACCCCAGGCAATTCCATCCCTCTTTGCAAACGCTCTTGGTTCGGAAAAGCCAATGTGGTCACCAACTCTTCCACACCCATTCTCCTTCCCTCTTTGTTTTCTGGCCTAACAGAAACTTCTGTTGAATATTTAATTTAAACATTTCTATAAATAATTGTGTCTTTTCATTAGTTTATTATAATGAAAGTGTATAACTATTCATCATGAATGAATATGACTATTCATATTGAACATGATTATGTATGATGAAAATGTGTGATCAATAGTTTTGAAATCATTTTAATAGCCTCTTATAATCCTGCTGTTTAACAGGCTTGACCTTGTCAGGCTTCAGGGGCAGCACAATGGCAGTTGCTGGAAGCACAGAACACGATCCATAAACCTTTCTAATGTCATCAAGTTTTGGTTCTCATCTATTCACTCAGGAACCATGTATCCAAGAGCGCAGTGAGAGCAAGGGGCTTCATTGAACCGTATCTGATAGCCATTGCTGAATATGTGAGGCTGAGCACTGATCAAAAAGACACTTTTGAACTCAATTCCTACAAAGAAAACATAACACATCTTTAAATAACAAAATTCTAAAACATTTTAGCCAGGTGTAATAATTTCTGTGTTGGAGGTGTAATAAAATCAGGGTGGCCTAGTGGTCCAATTAAATATAGTGTCTGGCATAATGGGCCAAAAAAACCAAATATTTGTATAAGGTAAACAGAATCCATTTCTCAATGGACTTTTGTTTATAAAGCCTATTAAGTCTTAAATGGGCTTATACTAAGCATGATGGTTATGGCAAGTAATTATTCAATACAAAGTCCAAAAGATCTAAACCAATACAAAACGAGTAAATAACACTTTTTTTTCTCTTTGCAAGACTAAAAAACAAACATAAATTCCCAACATCGTGGCGAAAAATTCTTTATCTTTAAGGTAAGATCTTGAGTTTCAACATTGTGAATAAAACAATAAGATTAAAACAACTTAAAATTTTAAATGAAATTTAATTAATTCGACTTTAAATTTAATAGATTTTCCTATAATAATCAGACACGGACCTAAGACCACTTCTAAGGTTGTCCTCGATGGAAACTAATTATCAGTCAAAGAAGAGAGTGCAAAAGCAAATGTCGCTTTCACTGTTTCTTGTGCGTGTGGTCTCTTTCACGGAGGTATGGGCACCGAACAAAGGACATGGTAAAACCCTAGGAACCAACTTCTATATGCTTTCATTGCTCAACCTCGAATCTCTTTCGCTATTAATCTCACATACGTATTACATATATATGTTGTGGATAATGCAAATAGTAGTGGGTAATCGAACAATTTTGTTTCTTACTACCATGAAACAGAAGTCCTTTATTTTTATTTTATATGTTGAAGTATATATGCTCTCTTTCTTACATATTTTTATTTTTCGAAAAGAGTAATGTGGATTGAGTTTCATTTTCTTCATTTGAGTCTACAAATGTAGAAACAGAAACTTTGAGAAACGATATTCACTCTACGATTACACCCATAATTAATTTTGCTTTACTTACTTAAACAAACGATTTTGGTGTCGACGTTGAAGATGCTTCATATATTTTATATGCATGTTTTACGTGTAAATTGCATGGCTTAGGAATAATGGAGTGTTTATTTTCATCGTATACTGGACCACCGATGCCATGTGCTTGCATGTGTAGTCCGTCGGAGGGATGGGCATTGATCGGAATGTATGAAAAGGGTTTTGGATGCTCAGTGTTACGTCGTCTTCGACATTCAATCCGATTATAGCAGCAGTCAATTTGTTTTCCGGTGCCATTGACTAGTGATGTACAATTTACATTGAATGTTGCAAGCAAAAACACCATTGTCCTACATGTTGGGTCAATGAACTTGTCATGCGTTTGAAACGTTTCCCATTTGGATCTCATGTGAATGCAGCACAATCAAAGCGATATAACCCATCATCAGGTCTACTCCGAACATGTACCCTTTAATATTTATTTCACCTCTCGGTGGTCCACCAGCTCCTACGTACCGTCCAGACGAAGCCTGGTGCTGTGGGTCAAGACCAGTCCAAGACCATTTATATCGAACCTAAAAGCACACATGAGCCAATTGCTATTCTAAGTTAGCTCAGCTGCTTTTGGCCCTGAACTTCAAAGGACTAATCTGAAGTATTCATGTTAGAACTGTACTGTATGAAGGGACCATTCTGCTGTTGTCCCGGACACTTGCAGAGAGATGCTCATTTTACAAATATATTTCTTCTGCTCTGAATCAGACATACCATGAGACTCCAAGGCAGACATTTGCTTTGGTTATGGTCCCCGCGTTCTTGTTTCTCATGGGAACAAATGATTTACCATGGATACACGCGGTTCATCTCTTCTTGTTTGGACAAAGAGTCACAATCGGTGATAGTACATAATGACCGTTGATCAGTGTTAAGGTATATTATTTTCAAATCCTTCTATCGGTCTTGATCGATAGGTTTTATAGTGATTTTTATTGTTGATGTTAGGCGTAGAGTCATAATAACTATTTGTAGGTTGGTAAGCTAAGTGGATGTGATCGACTGATATTAGTTTGATTATGGTAGATCCATTGAGTCTATCAAAAATTATATCAAGAGATCATGGATTCCGAATAAGTATTATGAAACAAGGGACCATTTATTTTTAAAATGCCCAACTGCTGTTACAATTTGGACATCAGTCTTCTCACTTTCTGGTTTACGTTTTACTGCTTGTTCATGGGAGGTTCTTATAGCATCGGCTAGTTCTAATTGGAAGGGAAAATCATTGCTCACTATAATCATGAAGATAGTTCTCAATGCTCTCATTTACACATTATGGGAAGAGAGAAACAAAAGGGTGTTCCAAAACCGAACAAGGTCTGCAAAAGCGATTCTTAAAGCATTTCTATCTTTACTTTTAATTTTTCTAACTGCCGGAGGTCTTCCACGGAAGCTGCTCTCAACTTGGTATTGGGGGCAGCCTACTACCCTACCTCCCCCTTATCCCATTGCATATGGGAATAGGGTTTTGTTGTTGTTGTTGTTGTTGTAAGCTTACAACTAAGAGGTAGGACTATTAATAGAGTCGATAGTGTTAATATTTCTCTATGCAATCATTGGGGTATAGTTGATCATTGATCTTCTTGTTTGTAGCTTGTTTTGTTTCGAACCTTGATGTATATTATAGCAGATTCTGCTCTTGGATAATAATACTTGATTTATCCACACAAAAAAAGAGACAAAGAAGCGACCAAGCCATGCTGGTATGGTCCTTTTGTATTCGGACAAGAGCGTTAAAGAAACGCTTAATAATTTTTTTATTAAGTAGAGAGTTTACGTTCTCAAAGTAAATATCAAGATTCAAATTTATATAAAATAAAATAATATAAATTTTTTTACTACTCAATCAATTAATAAATCTTCCAATTAAAATTATTTTGATAACATATTTAAAACATAAAATTTTTAAATATGAAGTACAAAGAACACTGTTTTGATAATTAATTCTTTCCCACCAGCCAAATCATTTAAATGCATGCATTTAATTAATTATATTTAAATATCCATAATATAAATAGAACAAAAGTACTTACGTTTAAAAATGAATAATTTGATCAATTCAATAATTTTTATAATATCGATATATATTGTCAACTATTCAATCTACTACTATTTTTTTATTTTATTTTGGACCCTATCCTGATGCCTCCAAGTCAATGAAAGCTTCTCCGACTGGTATATTTCAGGGATGTACGAGTAGTAGAGTTGTTAATTAATTAATTCCAATTAATTTGGAGACACAATAATATATAGTAATCTGGGTCATTCATTCACATGGCCATCATGGGATGTATGGTTAGCATCCATATTATTTTATATTATCGTGCCTAAGAAACCCCTATGATAAAAGAGTTTTAGCATGGCCATGTAAATGACCCATGATGGGTCTTTCAATGTTAGTCATGTCTCCTTCACGATTTTGATAGGTCATGCATATATAACACAACATCATCATCATTATCATCGTAATTAAATTTTGGGACCTGCATGTATTTTTCTTCTCTTTTTTATGTTTGAATCAAAAGATTTTATTGCTGTCACTAATTTAGTATTACTTTTTATATAGTTTTAAAATAAAAAATATATATATTTTTGTGTGGCTGTTTACAGACATTATTAAGTAAGTATAAACCTTAATTAATTAAAAGAGGTTACATATGATAGATGAGGACAATTCCAATGTTTGACAATAATATACAGACCAAAATTATAGTAATGAAATAAATAGAGAAACACAAGGGACCCTGAAGAACAAGATCGATCAGTTGGTGAGCTTACATATAAGAAGAGCATTTACTCCATTTCTCATGCTTATAGAACACCTCTTTATCCAGATGGCAGCACTGCAATTTCCTCTACTGGACACAGTTAATTTGTCTAATATTTATTTCGTTTTGAAAATTAATTAAATTTAGTTGTTTAAGTATTATTCTTTTTTATAGATTCTGGGTTCGATCATTTGCGTTTATAAGGTTTATATGAATTCTCAATGATTAAGAAAGATTATATACAAATACTACATTGTAATCACTTTATACTATTAAAACAATTGTAAAAAACTCATAATTAAAGTAGAGGTATAACTTGTCCATTTTTATAAAGTAGAGGGATGAAACATGTAATTAGACCCAAAATCTAGTATCATTTAAGAATCAAAGCTTTGATTGATTATTGCGGGGGTATATTTAACTAGTAAGAATATTAAATCATGATACCCACTTTTCCCGATTCCATGTCCATTATAGAGAGTTGGATGGGACGTAGCCCTCAAACGTTTTTGTTTAATAACAATTTTGAACCCTGATAGTTTAAATGCTTATAAAAATGAGCTTCAATTCCTTTCAGATTTTAAAATCAAACACTTTATTTCATTCCATTATCTATTCATATTCCCTAGTTGTGTTCCTGAACTGAATATATATATATAGTTTGACTGTCCACCTTTATTTGCTTCTTAATATTCATTGTTTCCTTAGAAAAAGAAAACACTATGATCATCAAAATCAATATTCATCTCTCAAGTATCATCTTTTAAATCCAAATATTCTAATTTAAACAAATTGCGTTATCTTCCTCAAACCAATTAACAAAAAGCATCGGGACCATGATATAATTGAAATCAAAACTATTTTTGAATCCGCATATTTATATAATTTATATGTGTTATGTGGTATTATTTTTCTCATGTCGCGTTCATGATCATTAGATACGAAGATAGATTATTCTAACATTGCCATCGATGAACAGAAATTTTGATGCTTGGACAGCAACTGCATGTTGTGTTGAAGATTTTGTTGATCCATAACCAGACATGCCATGGATATGTTTGGTCACAGAAGTGAAAATTGTCTAACATCTATTTACAAATATGAGTCAAAATGATATATATAAAACTGACAATATATATTGTTTTATATTTCAGACCAATTATTAACCTACACTGTTTAGATGCTCAACACCTCAACTTGCAATAGAAAGAACCGAGCAAGTGGCTATTGAAACAGAATAATTCAAGTTAAATTAATGATTTTTTGTATAAAAAAGTCTTATTTAAAATGACAAAACATTTAATGAAATGATGTAATTGGTCCAAACTCATCTCAGAAATGAAGCTGAATCCCCTGTAAATGCTAAACCACAAGAAGATTCCACCTCGAAAATAACCCAGAGTCGCACAACTTGTCACGTCGACCACAGAGCATCAGAACCTACCTAGCCGTGCCTGTTTATTGTAAATTTCGTAAAATAATCATATAATGGGTAAAGTACATAAATGGTCCCCTAATTATAGGGTACTACTTTACTAAGGTACTACTTTACTAAGGTACTCTATTATTAAAAGTTACAAAATAGTCCTCCGACTATAGAGTATTGCTTTGTTGAGTCATTCGACTATTAAAATTACAAAATGGTCACTTGATTACTCATTATGTTCCAAACTCGTACTTTTTTATTGAAAATGGACAATATTCTAAGCTGAATGTTAACATTTTGATTGTGATATAATAAAATCTTATATCAGAATCTCAAACGAATTTCATATCTCAATTATTTTGTTAACGTCTAACTTATAACCGCCAAATTATTAACAAAAAAGGATGACTTTGGAACATAATGAATAGTCGAATAACCATTTTGTAACTTTTAATAGTCGATGAACTTAACAAAGTAACATTTTATAGTTAAAGGATGATTTTATAACTTTTAACAATTGAGAAACTTAATAAAATATTACAGTATAGTTAGGGAATTTGTGTACGTTATCCTATTATAATATAATCACTATTTTAAAAAATATTTAAATTTTTTGGTAAAGTATACAAATAGTCCCTCAATTATAGGGTATTGCTTAACTGAGTCCTCTGACTATTAAAAGTTACAAAATCATCTATCAACTACAGGATACTGATTTGTTGAATCTCTACACTATTAACAGTTATAAAATATTTATTCGACTATTCATATGTTCTAAACTCAATAAAACACCGCCTAATAATTGAAATACTATTTTATAACTTCAATAGTCAGATGACTAGATAAAATAGTACTCTATAATCGAGGGACTCAACAAAATATTTCCCTATAGTTGGGGACCATTGTGTACTTTACCCTAAAATTTAATATAATTTCAATATCATGTCGTACTCTTTATTATTTTCACCTTTCTATTTGACCTAGAATTCAGTAGGTGGAACGAAAATGGCCCTCGAAGAAATATAAAATAACTGCAATAACAGAAAAATCGTAAAAAAACCCTAAACAGGAAAATAACCTTATAACGTTGATTTTTATATTACATACCACTTTTTACTACGTAAAAAAACAATAATGGTTCTTTGTTTTTCTTCTAGCCAAAACACAGTAAAACAGGCGTAGGGTCTAGGAATTTGTGCGTGAAAGTGACATATAAAGAGGTAAGAGTCAAGATAGACAGAACCAACGGATCTACAGAAAGGTATGGTCTTTTTTTTTGTTGGTTTTTATATCTGTCCTTTATCTTCTTCTTCTTCCTCCATTGAATGTTGCCTTGCAAAGCTGCCCCCTTTATTCATCTTCAGATGCTGCTTTAAACTTATGCAGAAAACCCAGAAAGCCTTCTTTTGATTTTTCTTTTTCTCTGAAAAAGAATTCATGTAAATTCACATTGATTTTTTTTTTACTTTATTGCATGAAAAAGGAACAAGACATGAGGGTTTTCCTACCAGATGTTTGTAGGGCAACTCCCTCTCTCTCTCTCTCTTTCTCTTTCTGCATTAATATTAATGGAAAGAACATAAGCTTTCGTTGAGCTCAGATGAGTTGAAAAGTTTTTTTCTTTGGTCCTCCACGTCCCACAATAAACTACCATTATCCTGAAAAAAAGATGCCGGATAGTTAGCGTGCATGAAATACTATTTCTTATATAAATATTCAGTTATAAATGAAAATAATAATACCTGAGGGTTCGAGAACACATTGGGCCTTTGCCCATGTTGAAGAAACAGTGCAGCTGAAACATCCAGAAGAGGATAGTTATGAGATGGGACAATAGTTGTCTGAATGGGGTTGGGCTGTTGTAGAGATGGCGCCATTGCAAGTGGTGGGGATGTTTCTGTACTGTTAACTCTCTAAGAAAAACAATAATAATGTCAGAGAGACAAAGATTTCATCAGCTTAAGTCATGGAAAACTATGGGTTATAATAATTACTCTAAAAAGAAACATGTTTTTCTTACATCTGGTATGATCATCAATGTTTCCAGGTCCACTCCGTAGTCATAGAACATGGGATTCAAAGAAGCAAGCTTCATTGACAGAAACTATATAAAGAAAACAGACAAAGAAAACAACAGATTATTCATTGCTTGTTTGATCTCTAGATGATGGTATTACAGATTATTTGTTAGTTGTTTACCTCAACTTGATTTTGAAGGGACTGAACATAATTGATAATTTCATCCAACATGAGTGCTTTTCCAATCACCTTGTCACACCCTGGAACCAGACGCTCTAATGTCTTCATCCTTTCACTGATTTTCTGTCTTCTTACCTGTAATATTTAATACGATTAATAAGTCGAATATCGATGGTTATAAAAGAAACGAATTAGTTAAATAAAATCGTTACCCTTTCTGCTAAGCTGTGGCTGTCGGTCGCTTGACCCCTTCTGGCTCGAACATGAATGTAGCCTGAGGGGAGCTCTTCGGAGGCTTTCTTTTGGTCCTTTTTAACAGCTTTGGGATCTTTCTTTTCGTTTTTCTTTTGCCTCTTGGTTTTACCTTCTTTTGCACCCTAATGGGAAAATTTTGATGGGTCAATTGAAAAAAAAGAGAAAACAGTTGAAACATGGATTCTTTCAGGAAAGAAAAGTGTGTTTTCTTTAGATTACCTTAAATTGTGCAGAATTCAAGGTTGTCCCATTTCTTGTCCTTTTCTTCTGAGTTACTTGCTCGCCACTCTCGAGCTTATCCACAACAGTGGAGTGCTCGTCGGTGCTCTGTTTTCTAGTCGTGACGGTCGAGAACTCATTGTCACTATGAACAGCCTTGGAACCGTCATCGACAAAGCTGCTTTCATGGAACATAGGACCAACAGGGGACGACTCCTGGTAAAGTTGCGAGAAACAGTGGGGATTGATGTTCCCATCAAAACCAGACACTTTGATGGTGGATGTGTTTGGTAAGGAAATGGAGTCCAGAAGAAAAGGGTGAGACTGAAATGAAAAGGCCGCCATGTAAAGAATCAATTTTTAGAACTGAAAAACAGAAGGAAAAAATTGTTGAGTGTTTGAAGGGCTGTGAGGAAACAAGAGATGCCCATTTCCAAGGGTTTATATAAACATGAGGATTGAGGAGAGAGAGAGATGGGTAACTCTTTCCCATGAATATTTGACTGCTTTCTTATCTCTCATGTCTCAACCCAACAATTAACAAGAAGCATCAAAACCCAATAACTAGATGTGGAAATTAGAGGTGGTTTGTTGGATCGAATCTAGTGAAAATTTAATTTTATATATTTTAATTGAATTAAATAAATTAATCTAGTGAAAAATAAATTTAAATATTCGCTCATATCTTAAAAATATAAGATAAATTACGCATTTAGTATCCAAATTATTAGTTTTGATTTGTTTTAGTACTTAAATTTTCATTTTATTTCAAAGTCATACCTAACGTTTAGTTTTTGTTTCGTTTTATTACTCCGCCATTAAAAACTTAACGGATGGGCTGACGTGGTATAGCTCCAGTGGACGCATGACCAATTTGAATGGTGGACCACGAGAGAATAACGAGTCGACCAACATAATCCAGTTCCAGGCTCATCGAATAGTGGACCATGAGGATAGGAGGATGAAATCAAAGAGTAGATCATCAATTAGGGAAGACTAAGGAGTTTGCCAGTTAAATAGATGTCGAAATCGCATTCAGGGAGTCAAAAAGGTGCAAGTTAAAAAGTTTAGGCTTCATCACAGATGTGATAGCCAACGACTATAGTCGCACGTAATTCGTTTTTCTGAAAATGTTTTCCCATGCTTGTTTCACGTAATTCGTTTTCCGGAAAATGTTTTCCAGTGTTTGGTTGGTCAATATAAAACATTTTTCTGGTCAACAAAATTTCCTTTGTATTTTCTGGAAAATGACTTAAAGTCTGATTTTCCGTAAGTCATTTTCCAAACTTTTCACTTCAAAAAATAAATACTCAAAATAATTTTATTTTATGAATTTAATATTAATAAAATATTTTAATATCATTTTAATCAAAATATTAATTATTAAATTATTTAAAATATATTTATTAATATTTATAATAACATAATATTATACTTTTAATGCTATAATAAAATAATCAATTATATTATAATAATATAAGATATCATATTTTTATTTTAATAATATATAATAAATCATTAATAAAATTTATATTATTTATTAATTTCATATAACTAATATTATTAAATTATTAATAATGAATAATATTATTTATATATTTAATATTAATATAATAATCTAATAATATTTTAATAAAGATATTTAAAATATAATAATTAATATTTTTAAAATATAACATAACATTATTACTTTAATAAATAATTAATATAATTTATAATATTTTTATTTTATTATTATTTTCATTAATAAAATTATAAAAATAATATTTAATAATAAATAAATTATTTTAATATTTTAAAAATAATAATATTAAGTTTAATGATAAATAATATTATTTATTGTATTTAATATTTGTAATAAATAATTTTTTTAAAACTCATCAACTAGTGGAAAAAGATTTAAACATCTTCCAAACATCGTAAAAATATTTTTCAGATATTTTTAAAAAAAATATAATTCATTTTACGGAAAATATTTTCTGGAAAACGTTTTCCAGAAATGTAATTCATTTTCCAGAATTCAAATTCTAATAATTTATTTTCTAGTATTCAATTTCCAAAAAACCAATTACAACCAAACAAACAGATCATAAACTCATAGCTTACCAAAAAAAATATATGCCAACACTTTAGGTTCAAGTTCCTTATAGTCAAAACTCATAGATACTACATGTCAGTGAAATATACAAGTTTAACATGTCAGTGTTTCAGTGTTGAGGCATTCTATACCTAAACGTTTCAGGTACACAATGATGTCATAGCAGTGGCTTCGATTGGATGGGTTCAGCCATTGGGTGTTGGAATTTGATTTTCTTATTCACTTTGTGCGTGTAAAAAGAAAACAGCAGCAGAGGCATATTGTAAGTTAAAAAGCGGCCGATGATAGGGCATACGCTTTCCGACGAAAGCCCCGTCATTGTCCCGGCCAAATTTAAAGCACCAAATTGGATGGATTGAATGAGAGGATGTCCATTGCCTCCTTGACCATCACCCAAATCCTTTTTCAATTGTATCTTATGAGCCCAAATCAACCCTATAGGTCAAGACCATTCGGCCCGTCTTTTCCTTCAATCTAAGATGACTATTTGGACGTAAATTTAAATATGGATAAATTATACATTTAATGCTTAAACTATCATTTTGATCCGTTTTTGTACTTAAACTTTTAATTTTTATAAACCATACTAATATTTAGTTTTCATTTCATTTTAGTACCCTCTCCGTTAAAAATTTAACATGTTTAATACCTAAACTATCAATTTTGGTCCTTTTTAGTACCTAAACTTTTATTTCTTTTTCAAACCTTAACATTAAATTTTTAACGTGGCGTACTAAAATGAAATAAAAACTAAACTTTAGGCATGATTTAAAAAAAATAGATAATAAAATGGACTAAAATGATAATTTAAGCACTAAAAGCGTAATTTACCCCTTAAATATTTCTGAATTTTTTTGACTATTCAGCATTCAAAAAATATTTGTAAATGATAATTATTTACTATTTAAATCTGTTTTATTTGTTTCTACATATATTCAAATATTCGAATTTCATTTTTAATTATAAAATAAAAACATGATTACTTTTAAAAGAAAATTATCCGGCTCTTATTAAATTTGAATTTATTATATGTATATATATATATATTAAAAACATCATCAAAAGTGACTTCAATAAAATCATATTTATCTATGGATGATTTTATCCAATAATATAACTTTTGGTCTTTTTCTTGAAATTATTTACTTTCATTTATTATTATTATTTTCACTTCATTTACCTAAATAAGATGTTACAAAAAGTCAGTAATTTTATCTTAAAACACCAAAAAAAAAATCAATTTAGCACTTTTTTTAATATGTACCAAAATAACACTCTTTCTGACAAAATAGGGGAGGGGTGTGTTGTCCTTGCTGAGTTGACAATAAGACACGTTTTTGGGCGTGTGTTTTTTAGCTGAGTTAGCGCCATGTGGAATGACGCGTTGCAGGGCGTGCACTTTTGTGAGATTTTCACGCCAATTGGGAGGCACGTTGTAAGGGCACATTTTTTAGTTGAGTTGACATCACGTGAAAAGGCCTATTGCAAGACGCACGCCTTTATGGGATTTTCATCCCAGCTGGGAGGCGCCTTTCATCCCGCCCATATCTTTTGTATATGGTTCCTGCCTAAACTCCCTCCCCCCATATAAACCCCTCCCCATCTTCAAACAAATCACACAAAAAATCTTATATTTCTCTCATCTTTCTTATTAGAATTTCCTTTTAAGTAGGTTTGTCAAAAAATTTTACAGGTATAAATTTTATTTTAATTTTAATATTTTATTGATTTTTTTATTTTATTAATTATTTGTAATTGTAATTGTAATTGTTATTTTTATTTTATTTTATGCAGTTATAAAATGGAAGGCGAGATTTTGCGAATTGATGCAAATCATATTTCGAGTCAATTTGCCGATAGGTAAAAATATAAAATTATGTTATTTTTTAATATTTTATTAATTTAAATTTTGTTAATATCATTTCAAATTATAATTAGTAGAATGTTTATTAATTAAAAAATTATGGTATATTAAAAGTGTTTGTTCGTAACACTAAGATGAACACACTACGTCGTATCTGGAGGTATTTTATCTAGGGCTGGATTTGGTTAGATAGCCAAAATTGTTGGAGGCTGTAAACTTGAACCCACCCTTATTTCTGCATTAATAAAGAGGTGGAAACCAGATACACACGTTCCATCTTCTATGTGGGGAGTGCACCATTACCCTGGAGGATGTTTCAATGCATTTGGGGCTTCCAGTAGATGAAATTATTATTTGTGGTGTGGTAGATGGTGATCGACATTCTTTGCGCATAGAGTATCATGGAGCTTCCCCGATTAGGTTCAATGGTGGTCAAATACCATTATCATGGTTGAAATCCACTTTTGAAGAGTTGAACAAAAAATGTTCCTATGATGAGGCAAAAGCATTTGGTTGGGCATACATATTATAAATCATAGGAGGGATCTTGATGTCGACAAATCTCGCAATCAAGTTCATTATATGTGGTTGCATCACCTCACTGATTTTGAAGTAGCCGACACATTGATTTGGAGCTCCACAGTTTTGACATTTATGTTTAGAGAAATGTGTTTGACAACATTATAGTAAAACTGCTATTGGTGAGTGTCTCTTTCTTCTCCAATCATGAGTGTGGTATTACATGCATTTTTTATGTTCGATCGTGAATGAACCATTTGTCTTCCTATCATTATTAAAGTAATTTCAATACTGAATTCGTTTATAAATAATTTTTAACTATATAATGAAATATAATTTTATATTAAATAGGTGGTCATCAATAAGAAAAAATCATCATGAAATATTTTTGTTCAAAAAGTTAATCAAAAAGTTGTTTTAAATGTACACTTTTAAATTTTAATATTTTTATTTAATTATATTTATATAAGTATAATATCATTTTATAAGAAATATATATTTTTGTTTTAGTTCCAATGGTTACCATATTCGACTGATGAAATAAGGGCAAGCATCCCGCCTCACTTGAGCGAGCTATTAGATGTATGGGTGGTGGTTGTGCCTCTTATATGTTATGGTATTGTTGAGTGGCATTTGATATATTCCTGGAGCACCTATGAATCTCGAAAGTATGTATAACATTGATACACGAGACAAAAAAGAGATTAATTGGGTGGTGAAGTATAGAGACTGGATAGTGATGCGGGAGAACTAGTATCAACGCATGCCCCCTCGGTAGTATATGTATGAAACTGGTTCTTCGGTTATAGATTACTATATTGATTGGTTCAACGTAAACGAGAAGTTGTTCTTACTTTCTGAGGAAGCACAAGGGGAGACAATTCATCGTCACAATATCATCGTTCCTCGACTCATGGACGAAAAGTAGGCGCTTTCGGCTCGTCCTCAATAGCACCATCCCATCATAGCATCCATCATCACCACCGTGTATGATCACCCTAGGTTACATCCTAAGCTCGCCAATTCAGATGCCAACACCACAAGGTTACATACCGAGCCCACAAGGTTACATTCCAAGCTCGATAGTTTTATGACACCCATTGGAGGATATTATATGCCCATGCCTATTGATCCAACATTTGCTCCATATGCTTCTTATCTAGCGGGTGGTGTTCTTCTACAAACACCTCCACCTTCTTATGGATCGCAGACATCGATGTTAATTTTTTTTATAATTTTCACAATTCTCTTTAAGCAGTGAGATAGTTAATGATGCATATCTAGGCTCGTTATTCTATAGAGGTCATTCATTGTCATCCATTCGTAATCAAGAAAAGGTAGTTGGTATCGATGATGATGATGATACTTAAGATGAGGAGAGTGAAGAGGAATACCAACATATACGAAGAAACCCTCATCGAATAGACAACCACTGCCTTGTGGAACGCATTCAAGAAGAAGACATCGTTGCATATTAATTGTAATGTTTTTAATATTTATTTATGTTTTATGTAAAGTTTTTCATATTTGTTTTTGTTTAATGTAATGTCATCTACTTTTTATTTTATTTTTTATATACCTTTTTTAGCCTAAAAATCCTAAACCATTGAATCACAACCCTAAATTGATATTAAAAGGCGTCTATCCCACAATGCCCTTCAAAGGCACTTCTCTTGCAACGAACCTTCCACCGTAACGCCAAATCAACAAAAACTAGGAAGCACCCCTGCAACACGCCTTTCCTCTACATCATCAAGGTATATTTCGTAAAACGTGTATCCTTTTATTATATCATAAATGGTGATAGTTTGATATATATTCATTAAAAATGTCAAATCAATATTTTAATTTTTTTTTTATTTTCGGGTAAGATTGGCCAAAAAGTAGATTTCTAATTTTTTTTCATAACATTTATATGACTAAAAGGACAAAAGAATGTGGGAATAAAATAAAAACAAAAACACTAAAGTGTTAACACCAAATGATGAGGTTGAAACGTGAGCGTATTATTTGTAGTGAAGCTGCAATTTGCCATACAGCAGTTGTCATTCATGAATATATATATAAAGAACATTATGGATAAGTGAGATTTTTCAACAATCTTAAATTCATCTTCAAGCTTACATCATACACGTAATATCACCTGAGTGGTGGAAAGAAGACAACGGGAGGAGACAAATTGAGGTGGTAACTGGTAATCATATCGTAAATCCTCATGTATTTTTATTTGAGTTAATTGCACTATATGTCCCCAAACTATGACTCTTATATTAAATTAGTCTCTAAACTTCTATATGTTTCAGTTTAATCCCTAAAATATGACTCTCGTTCTAAATTAGTCCTTAAACTTTTGAATATTCTAATTTCATCCTCAAATTCATCCAAATATATAACTAGTTTCGATCATACTTTAACCTAAATTTTATTTTCTTCAAACATATAATATTATAACTTGGACTAATGATTTTATTAACAAGGAATATGATTTGTATATACATATAGTTTGGAATGAAATTAGAATGCTAAAAAATTTGGGACCGATTTAGAATGATAATCATATTTTAGGGATGAAATTGAAACATTAAAAAGTTTAAGGACCGATTTAAAATGAGGGTCATAGTTTGCGAACATATGATGTAATTAACTCTTTTTATCGTCCATCTAATGAAATTTTTACATCTTTATTCATATTATTTTTCGTTTAAAAACTATTACATAAGATTTTAATATCTTTTTACTGTCATTATCCACATATAAAATTACATATAACAAAATTGACTAAGTAGCAGCTAGTAAAAGAGAAATTCTATTGTGTTTCTTGGATGTGACAGAGCTCGTTCTTAATTAATATCTTTGTTAAACACAGCTAGAAAGCATTTACTTGGTGAAGTCGACGGCTTATTTGTTTTCTACCTTGCAAAATTTACACATAAAACGACAATTGCAAGTTGTCTACCAATTTGATTTGATATGTACGCATGCATACGTAGATTTGATCCCATGCATGCATGTTTCTGTACGTTTTATTTTCAGCTATAAAAGAATGGTTCAGAATGATTTTCTGGAAACAAACAAAGCTCCTTTAATAATATAGCCAGTGCAAGTACAAAATCAAAACGAAAGGAAACGTGCTTCTAAAAACTTTCCCGGGAAACAAACAAAGTTTGTTTAATGATTTCGTGGCGTTTATAGCCGATGAACATCAAACCCGGACAGAAAATGCCTGACGAATTTCCCCAGGAAATAAACAAAGCAGCGTCAATGGCTTTTGGACAAACGTCTAAAGCAAAATTACATAACATCAAAAGAAAGAGATATTTTCACACTGAAATCTGCATCCAATACGCAGACAAAATGATTCTGTCTTTATTCAGAAAAACGCGTTTTGTACACAAAAACCTGAGATTTGACAAATTCTTTCTGATGCTAAACTCATATTTTTTTCTATCAATTTGGACGGCTTTGGACCCCATCAAAGATTTACACATTTAGTGTATCAGTTTGGAGTTAATTTTCCATTAAAGCCTCTAACGTACTACGCTCAAATGACCATTTTGGTTACAACTTGTTGGTAAGAAACTCTAAAATCAAAATGTTAGTACTGACTAAATAACGATAATAAAATAATCAGTATAGAAATAACCGAGTCGTGGAATAAAAGCATTGACTTAAAAGCGTTTTCGCCCCGATAAGTGTAATCGTTGTAGTAGGAGTTCATCCCCTAAAGTTAAAACAGTAACTTCAAATAATCGTACACTCAAAATTCAAAATTCAAAATTCAAATTGAAGTTTTTCATCTGATTTTATCTGCTTTCAATGTTTGTTGATGTTCTCTGTTTTGAATTTTAAAGTAAAAATGTATTTCTCATCCAGTCTGATACACGTGCTTTTTTATTTTGTAAGATAAAGATAATTAAAAATATATAAGCATATTATAGTATATATATATATAGACATTATAATAATTATTCGAGTCATGTTAAATATTTTTAATCTAAATTCTAAAATTAATTCTCTTATTCATTCACAAAATCTATCTCGACATGTAAAGGAAAACAATTCTATAAATTCATATTAAAACCATCGAATTCAAGTGCTTTGATCATTACTAGTTTCAAGCACGTATACACTATTAATTGATGTAAACTTATGGACATTAAATCTGAAATTTATCATGACTTCAATATATATATATAAGTTTTACACAGATATAAGACTGTTAGATGAGTGAAAATAAATGACTAAGATTGATTACTTACTTTTTTTCAGTAAATATTTTCACATTTTCTACTTTTAATCTCAACCATTTATTGTCACTCGTCAACGATGATCTTAAATTTGTGTAAAACTAAAAGAGTTTTACATTGTGTAACATGATTTCTCTCTCTAGAAAAATAGGTTTGTTAAACTTTTAATTGGGGATCTACGATATTTGCTACATTGTTTAAGGTTTGTCAAACTCTTAAATGGGGATCTACTGTATTTGTTACAGTGTTTAAGGAACTCGTCATGTCAAGTTGACGAGTTTCTTCAAATAATATTTTTCTATTCAATCATCACCTCGAGGTGATAAGTTCAAATAAATTATAATTTTTATTAAATTTTATCACATCAGAGGTAAAAGTTTAAAAAAATATATTTTTATTAAAACTCATCATTTTAAAGTGACAAGTTACGTACATGGTAACAAATGACGTAAATTCCAAACTAAAAGTTTGACAACCCTATTTCACTAATTTTATTTTTGGGCTGTCGTATGTTTATACCTTTGTGGGAAAATACTTTAAAAGCAGATTGTAGGCCGTAGTGCAGTTCGAGCATGGGCCTATACTTTTTATATATGGATGAATTCTTTAGTAAATATATATTTTTAGTATAATTATTGATATATAATTTGTTGATAGATTAATCATAATAAAAATTGTAGATATTCATTATAAAAAGATTTTTTTTTAATTTAATTTATTTCATTTATAATATCAAAATCCGAGTATTATATCTTACTGAAATGATCTAAGGTAACAGGGTAACAGATAATTAGCTATCTGTGTGTATATATAAAAACAAGAGTATAACCATTGAGAATAATTCAGCATTAAACTTAATTCGTCGCTATACTTGTTGAAACATAGGTTTTAGGTTACAGCTTAATCGTTGCCTACAATAAAGAACAAGAACGAACAACAAAATCCATACACTAAACTTGCCGTTGGTGGACATCAACCCTATAGTATTGCTGCCTCAATAAGGGGAACAATCCCCTTACAAAATTCTTACATGAATTAACTAAACTTGCATCTTGTTCTCCAAGAACCGGTCCTTTTCATTTCTTTGCAGACGCGGGAATCGGACCACCACCGCCGGTGGTTGGCCTGCAGGAAACAAATCGGATTTAAGTCGTTTGATTGTTTATAGATAGGCCTAAATGAATGGAAAATCATAAAAACTTCAGTCCAACAAAGACTTTGAAAGCATCATAGATTCCCCATTGTGCTCCAGTAAGGGTTCCAATCATTACAATACGAAGAGGAAGTCCTCGGGTGAAAAGACCCCACAGTCCCATCTTCTTCACCGCCTGCAACAGATTAAAGAATCCAAATAAAAGACACCAGGTTATCAGCAGGATGTGATACAATAGCACAGAAAACACCAGCAATGTACCCACCAGCAAAGCTCACCCCAAGCTGAAGAGGTTTACTGCACATTTCATCATTGTATCTATCATGACAATACGAAGAGGAAGTAACTCAACGATTGTCTCAAAAGATGCAAATTTCATCATTGTATCTATCACAAATATCAATCCAATTTCATCACTACAATATATTATCTGCCAACAGGGTGAAAGAAGTTACAAAAGGAAAATGCTTGGCTTACAAGGAATATGTCTTCCCCAGAGGGACGATTCCTTTGAACAACCTACAAACATGTATAAAAACAGCGTCAGCACTTCAAGCAAAAACATAAATCTAGTACTTAAACCAGAAATTTAGAGAACAGTTATGAACTTATGATATATACCCTCCAAAGCCTTCAGCGTTCAAGAATTTCGATAATCCATCTGATAAGCCTCGGGCAAATCCTGGCTGAGTTTGGACACGGACTTTGACAGCCTCCATGGGGCACAAAGCAGCATCAGCAATCACTTCAGCCGATGCCGAACCGGCAAGATAAATCAGGGTCTTGTACTTTGAGGCGTATTCAGGACCCGCAAGGTCGGAATAGTATTTCTTGAAGAATTCATAGAAGCCAAATTTACAAGCACCCTGAGCACTGAAGCCAAGCAGAGTAGGCACCCAGCCCTTGGATAAACCTTTAATACCTTGCTCCCTCAGCAAAACTCCAAACCCAGATGAGATGCTCTTGTATTTTGCTGGATCAATCTGAGATTTCAAATTTTGCATAAACAATTAGTATAACTAAAATGTCGAAAATAATTGAATGTTTGCATATTTCATCCGAAGCATCAAGGGTGAAGGGACATCAACCATTTCTAAACTGTAATTAAACTATTTAGTGGAATATTAGTTGAAGGCAATACTATAATGGTAGTTAAACAGTAGAAGCTTGATCAATGAATCAACTAGACGAAGATCGGATGAAGGAAGAAAGGAATACCTGCATACTACACTTAACAAGATCGAGAGGCGTGACTGACTGGCAACGGCATGAGTAAGGCCGCAGCTCAATATCCCACCCATTGGACTACACTTAACATGTCTTTAGTAATTCATCCATGTGTTTAAGAAGGTTGATCTAATGTTACAAAGAAATAGTCATGCTTCACGAACTACACTCCCTTTCGAAAGATAAATCCGCCTTTGAAAAATACGGTTTTGTTGGTGCATTTCCAAAAATAATTTGATGTCCTCTATCTTTTTCAATTTATTCTCGACTCAATCTCGTGACATCCTTGCGTCAGATTATCATCACTGTTATTTATAATGTTTATCTTATTAATTGAATATTAGACATAAAATCAACTAATCAAATGATCGATTTGATATCATTTATCACGAGACTATTTTCTCTTTACGAAAAAATATATTTAATAGAATATGTGATTCAATCACTTTTAAAGTTCAAGATCTTCCCTTTCCTTTATGGTGTGTAGTTGATGTTCCTATCTCTTAAAGGTGCGATATTTATCATTTATTCTCATGACGCTCAATATGAGATCAAACAATTAAAGGATTTCTTTGATACCATTTATTATGGGTCATCATCCTTTTTAAAAAAATATATATATTTGATAGAACATATAACATCATCATTTTAGACTATAAAAATTTTATTTTTTATATAAAATTAATATCTCATTTTTAATTTTATGTATTTGTATATTATAATTAAGTTTTAATATAAATATAAATATATATATATATATATATATATATATATTATAGAATATAGGATACTGAAATTATTTATGGGATCGCTTGAGAATGTTTACATAAGTATTTTTGATCTAAAATTTCGTTTGAAATCTAAAAACATTAAGAAACTCATTTTCAACTAAATATTTACGTTTGAAAAATAATTATCGAATTAAATTAATAAATTGAAAGAAATAATACTTTTGTGATCAAACAAAATGTAGGTGGTCCCGTGTAGGGATGAGTACGAGACTCGAACTTGACGGGTTCCGATAAGATCAGAATTTTTAAACCAAAATTCGAGTCAAATTTGATTTTTTAAAGTTATGTTGGGTTAAATTCGAGTCTAGGGTGAAAACACTCGACCTAAAAAATTATAATTTTACATTATAAAAAATATTATTTTATCTAAAACAATAACTTTTAATAAATATAAGATAAGATAAGAGTCAGATTTTATCTAAAAAAATCCAGGTCGAGTTTGAATTTAATAGAAGAGGTATATCTTTTGGTCGAATAAAAAATTTAAAATTTTCAAATCACATTAGATAAACCAAAAATTCAACCTGATCCAACTTATACCCATCTATATTTACGTGGTTTGAAACAAAATGATTGGACCCATTTTTCACCGTAAGCTACCCCGGGCAGGAAATACATTCTTTACAGGGAGAGGATCCTTCGCCAGCGGCGCCGAAGTGTTGTACCGCACGCGCTCCAACTCAGTTTAACACGTTGTCAAATGGGTCCCGTCTCTACCGCGAAACTCGCATTAAGCCACAACACGATGTCGTCTTGCCCCAATCATCTTCTTCCTCTTCTAATTTCAACCATTTTCAACTCTCACAAACACCTGCGTGTCTCTCTCTCTCGCGAGACGAGACCAATCGCCCCCTTTCCGATTCTACCCCCTAAATTTAGCTCAACTGACAAAGGATATAATTATAGATAAACAACAGTTATATTTATAAGTGAAGTGATGGATCGGAGGAGGAATGGGAGTCCGGTGTACGGACGGCAGTGGAGCGGAGGATCCAGCAGCTCGGGATCATCGTCACCGGAACATCCTCAGTCGAGGTCTCAGATGGGTGTGGGTAGTGGTTTCTCAACTATCAAACGCACACAAAACGTTGCCGCGAAAGCCGCCGCTCAACGACTTGCTCAAATCATGGCTTCGCAGACCACCGATGAAGATGAGGAAGATGACGATCTAGGGTTCCAGTTCAGCGGTCCTCCTGTAACTCCTAGCTTCTCCAATAACGGTTTAAATCACAGTAATTTGCCGGCGATCTCAATAGCTCGGCCTAATAGATCTCCTTCCCCGGCGGTAATAAATTTGAACTGAAGTGATTTTAGGGGGTTTTCTTCTCGGTTTTCATGGATTTGAATTTTGTTATCTGATTTTGAGTTTTGTTTGTTTTGATTAGTTAGGTCGGAATTTTGTAGAGCATGCTCCTTCTGTGCTGTCGACGTCAGCAGGGAGGCCGACAGTGTCAACGACGCCAACTTTTATGCCGCCTAGTAGAACTTCAGTCCGCACTCCAGTTGCTATTCCTCCGACTGATCCTCCTAATCGGAGCAGAGGTAAAAGGTTAGCGTTCATGAACTTTATTGCCTGAGAATATATATGTGTATATGCATGAAATCTATAGGTGATACTTTAAAACTTTAAGGATTCACTTCATGTAAATATTCATGCATTTGATTAGGCATATTTTAATTGCTATTCTGTTTACTGAAAGCTTTCACCTTGCTTTTAGCTATTTGCACAAGCAGCATGCTTCATAAACTGGATTAGTTGTAACTTGTAAGAGAAAATGGTGGTTTTCCACGTGATGGCATCTGAAGTTGGATGAATAGCAACAACAAGATAGATGAATCCTTTAATTGATGAAACTTGGAATTATGTTTAAGATTTATAGTAACCGAGTTAGTAGATTCTGAGATTTTAAATCGGTCAACTGAGCCAGTTGCTTACAATGTAGTGCAGTTCATAATATCATATTACATGAAACAGCTTATCGCAATCTCAATGTCTCAATGGTAATATCACGTGGTTTTTCTGGTCTAGCTTTTTTCTTTAGATGCTGTGATCCAAACCTTCACGTCTGACTGGACATATCACTGGATCTTAGGATGTCATGCCATCATCAATTTGTTTATGACATATATACTTCTAGTTCTATCTACTGGCAAAAATGTCTAAGCTTCAACTCAAATTTAGTTTCCGGAATATAGTTCATCATTTCTCCCTTTTGACTTCATTCTCTGTCTGCATAATCATCCATGTGATATTGTTTTCAAAAATCTTTTATTTTTTGTAATGGAAAAAGTTAAAAAAAAGTAAACCTTTTGCAAAACAATATATTTTAAGCAGTGAAATTATATTTTTCAGGTTTACAGCTGATGTAGGACAACTCAAAGCAAAAGACACTGGAGATCAGCGTGAAGCTTCTGCACTTCGTGATGAAGTAAGTCACTGACATTTTTCTATTTATGTTTTGACATCTGAATCATACAGCTCTCAAATTTATTACTCTGATTTAAACTCTATACCTGTACAGTTAAAAATACAATGTAGCCTGTGAGCGTAAACGATCTTTTTATATATATTTTGTTTGAACTTTAAATCTTAATCTTGAAGCAGTTGATTTGAAGTTAATATATGCTATAATGCAGCTTGATATGCTACAAGAAGAGAATGAGAACCTACTTGACAAGGTACACTACAAGAGCTGAAAGAATTAAAATTTGATTATTAGGCTTGTGTTATCTGTAACATGTAGCATTTATGCCTATGTATACTGTGCAGCTTCGTTCTGCTGAAGAAAGACACGAGGAAGCAGAAGCAAGAGCTAGGGAGCTTGAGAAACAGGTTTGTTACTCTTTTGTCTTTGCTCTGCAAGGTCCTATTAAAATTTGTAGCATCATCTGAGTTGTTTCATTGAAAATGTTTCTAATCAATGAAGCATTATTGTTGAGTGTTGACGCGGGGAGTATAAGTAATTTGAACTTTTTTTGTTCATTAAGTAGTTTAAACTCGAGGACACAAAGTTTTCCAAATGCATATGGGTAATACTAATGCTTCAGAAGTCTTTCATTGAAGTATTGCATATCCTGCAGCTCCTGTGCTGCTAATCTTTTGAAGGGCTTAGCATTATGTACTCGGTGAAATTAGTTCTATAGTTCATATCACACTTATATAAGTTCAATACCTCAGCCTTTCCAGGTGTGCATTCACTAGGACAATTCAGCGTTTGAATTGTGAATTGCAAGAATTAAATATCCATTGCTCAATGCTCATTAGTTTACTGTATTAATGTAGCTGCTTATTAAATTTATATTAACAGGTTGCTTCCTTAGGAGAAGGTGTATCTCTGGAAGCCAAATTATTAAGTAGGTAAGTGTGTCTCTTGTGCATTTGCTAAACTTATGTTATTTGTTATCACTGTATTATTCTGTCTGTATTTTTTTTTTCTGCAGGAAGGAAGCAGCTTTGCGTCAAAGAGAGGTAAACAGAATATTATACTAGAGTTAAAAGATAGGTTGGACCTAGTTTAGCTTATTTCTTTCATGTCATCAGGTTCATGAATTGAATATTATGTTGTTGGTTGACCTATGTTTCCTATTTATGTGTTTTCATGTAACAACGATTATTAGTTACATCTTTCTGTTTCTCTTAGCTTTCTCCCCTTACCTCCTTCATCCCAGTTCTTCACTGGGAACTGCTAATTTTAGTTTTTTGCTATATTATTTAAGCAGTAAAATACTCTTCTCTCTGTGAACAAAAAAACTGTAAATTTTCTTCCTCAAAGGCTGCTTTTAAGGCTGCAAAACAGACAAAGGATGGTAGGGAAGAGGAAATCGCAGCCCTTCGTTCAGAACTTGAGGTAAAGTGTGCCTCTGATGCTGGTGCATAGAAGTCAAATGATTCAGAAAGTAATTCTATGACTTTCTTTTGATCAGAATTTGAAGGATGGGGCTGATACAGCTGTGGAACAACTACGTGAAGCAGAATCTGAGGCAAAAGCTCTTCGCTCAATGACACAGAGAATGATTTTGACCCAGGAAGAGATGGTTTGTCTACTCATTTGTTATATCACTTCTATTTCTATGTGCTTATATTCTAATTGTATGCTAAATCTACTTTTGTAGGAGGAAGTTGTCCTGAAAAGATGCTTGGCTTGCTCGTTACTGGGGATTGGCTGTTCAGCATGGTAATAAACTATCACCTTCTTCTTAAGCAAGGAAATAATTTACATCTTAATTATACCAAATAACTTGCATAAAAAGTAAAAATTTGAACACAGACATGTCATGCAGTGCACCTTCAGCATGAAATTTTGACCTTCCCTAAGATTGATGAAGATCAAGAATCTTATCGTATGTATGATTTGGTCAGTGAGAAGTCCTTTTGTCTATCTAAGATTTGTATTGCTAATGTATAGATTTGTTGTAGGCTTTGGATACCAACTTTGCTAATATTCTTTTTGGGTTAAGATTTTGATGTTTTGTTGGTGGAATTTTCATTTTGCAGTCCTATAGAGTTGATTTATCATATTCTTTTGTAGTTGTTTTATTTCTGTAACCTGAAAGGATTTGTTTTTCCTGCAATTGTTTCTGGATTTTTCAGGCATATGTGCAGATATAGCAGTGTCAAAGCATGAATACTGGTCGGCATTTGCTCCTCTTCCATTTGAAGTTGTTGTTTCTGCTGGACAAAAGGCTAAAGAGGAAGCATGGGATAGAGGCTAGTTCAATTTTTTACCATATCCCATTTACTCCCTTGCTCCTTTTTTCTTTTTTGATCATTAAGTTTATAGAAATGATACAGGCGGTGGTGATCCAGACAGGAGTAAACTTGCTCGAGATCTGAATGATCTGACAGGAGAAGGAAATATTGAGAGCATGCTTTCAGTTGAAATGGGCCTAAGGGAATTAGCATCATTAAAGGTTGATTCTTTTTTGTCACAAGGGAATATAAAATATTTAAGCTTCTTTTTGTTGCCTGTCTGTTGTGCATTGATTCTTCGATCTTAATTTATACGTTGTACTATGCTTAAGATATAGATTTAGTCTTTGAATTCTAATTTGATCAGTTTCAGTCTTATGTACTTTTCACAATTGGAAATTCCGTTCTTGATCCAGACATTAGATTTAAATTTGCTAAGCCAAATTCTACTATTTACATCTGTACTTAGCGTAGTAGATTTAGTCCTCATAATTTAATAATATTGTTCCTGTATAAGGACCAAATTCGTAACTTATGCATAGTATAGGGGAATAATTATATAATTTGACCGTAGAAAATTGGTGTAGTAATACTCCCCCCCCCCCCAATTATGCATTGACATGAAATTCATTTTATTATTACCTGTTTATTTCTTGCTCACTTTTGTAAAATGCCACTCTATGAAGTTATTTTTTATTCAAATTCTTGCTGTTTTCAGGTTGAAGATGCTGTTATACAAGCATTGGGCAGACAGAGACGGCTGAGTTTGCTTCATCGATCTGTCTCAGGTTTGATTTATCTATATTACATGCAAGTCCCTCCCCCCTCTTGGTCTTCGGAATCGACATAGTTGGATGACTCGATTTCTCAATATTTTTAACCATGCCTTTATTTTCAAATTTTCAAGGCAGCCCTAGATTTTATTCTCTTTACCTTCAAATTTAGTTGATGTTAAGTAAAATGGAGTGAAACTAGTGTCTGTACAATCCACATTTTCGTCCTGAAGAAATAGTATCTCGTTCTTTTTTAGGTGTCATATTTTGCTAGCAGTTCTTTTCCTTTCCAGGTTGTATCTGTTGGAAATTATATTCCGACATGACTGAAATACTATGCTCTAGTATTTATCCTTTTACTTGTTTTTGATTTTCAGATTTGAAATCACCCAGTGAGCCAAAGTCGATAGATGCATTTGGTAAGAGATGCAGTCCTTTTTTCTGTCGTAATGCACTATCATATCTAATAACATGCGTTCATGTTGATTTTGTGAGACCACCAGTCTTAATTGGTTTAGAAAGATTTGCTGCTGCTTTTATCCTTTTGGATTTATTTAAATAAGGTTTCTTTTTTGCATTCCAACTGCAGAACTAAGTGAAGAGGAGGGAGAAGATGTTCTTTTCAAAGAGGTTGGTTACTTTTTTAGTTCAAATATTTTACATACTGTTCATAATTGAGCCATGAAAGCAAAATATATTTTCTCATTTTGTCTTGGTCTCTTTGCATTGTATTTTGTTGCTACATCATTATTAATCTATATTTATACTATATATTAAGTCCCTAATTAAGCTAGTGTTAAGGAACTAACTCAGTTGAGAAAAAAAACTAAAAAAAACCCTTTTCCAAATGATAATAAAATACTACTATTGTTATGATAACTTTTATTTTTTCATACTTCTAGATAATCTAGTAAAACCAATAAAACCACATCCAAAAATCGAACCCATGTTTCATAAAGATTTGTATACAACTCCTTTACCACTCCACCTATAATCATTTTTTAAGTACATTTTTCATAGATATGTTTTCTTTCTCCTGAATCTTAGGTGTTACAAAATCTACTCTATACGGATTATTATTCTATGCACTAGCAGTGGAATGAAAATTCCATAAACGGGATTATAGTGCTACCATGTGTCCTTTAATTATAAACACACGGCAGCATTACAACGTCGCTTGTTTACTTTTTTTTTGGTTCTACTGCCAATGCATAGAATAATCACCCATAAAAACTGCGCATCAATTGCTCTTCCTTTGTCAACTTTTGGTGAAACAACATTTCATTTATCTGAGGGTAGCAAGCTCATTAAACAGCACGGCAAGTTTTAGTGTTTTGACATTATAGTAGGTTTACACTACAGCTTCTCTTGATGTAGAAAGCTTGATTAGGTCACGAAATCCTTTTTCTTATAGCACTTGTAATTCTTTTAGGCCTGGTTGACATATTTCTGGAGAAGAGCCAAAGTACATGGTATAGATGAGGATATTGCTGAAGACCGGCTTCGGTTTTGGATCAGCCGTAGCGGGAAGACCCCTACCTCTCACGATGCCGTGGATGGTAAGCCCACTTCTTTTGGTTATGCTTTGCAAAACGTATACATGTTAAAACTACTACTTAAAGGGTCAACTACGCATTTCATCACTTAACTTTAACCCAACTCCTGTTTTGGTCACTAAACTTTAAAATGTTTCAATTTATTTACTGAACTTTCGAACTGGTCTTGTTTTGGTCACTCGGGTGTTAAATCGGATATTAGTAGGGTGATGTGGCCTGACTTTTTCCTGTCAGGGTTGCTTTTTTCTGACATGGTGTCATCTGTAGTCCATCTCATTTTTTTCTTTTTTATTATTTTATCTTCTTTTCCCGAAGATGAAACTGTAAATGAAACTTTTACAGTTTCATCTTGTGCCATTTTCCAACCACTCAAGACGCTAGTTAACTTGCCTCGTTGTCCCTTATTTTCTTTAAAAAAAATTAAGACTTACAAATCTCAAACCTAAACCCAGAACTCGTGAAACTCAAAATTATTCAGATATACAATTTCTATATATACAATTTCTATCTTTCAATTAACATGAAATCAAGATATATATATAGGTCATCCCCTCTTTCACCTCCCCATCATTGGGATTTAGAAGAAGATGCTTTATGATTGGGAAATTAGAAGGGAATTTGAAACCAATGTTTTTTAAAAGAAAATAAAAAGTTTAGTGATTAGACTAAAACATGAGCAATTCAAAAGTTTAGTGATTAGATTGAAAGGTTTTAAAGTTTAGTGACCCAAATAGAAGTGAGAATAAAGTTGAGTGCTAAAATTTATAGTGTATCTATAAATGAGATTGAAAATCCACCCTAATTGGTTTAGCCGGTTGAGTATTCATTAATACTTGGGTAAGGACCAAAGTTCGAGTCTTACCAATAGCCCTCTTCGGATTTGCCGAGAAAAAAAATGGGATAAAAGAGCTATTGATGAAAATGCCTAAATAAGCTGTTTTAAAAAGGAATGGAACGTGTCATTTCTAGCAAAAGCATCTAATTAGCGTGCGTTAATTTGGCAGTTGATCGGGGTATTGTTGAGTTAATCGATCGACGGAATCGGTCAAGAAGGGGGTGAATTGGCAATTAAAATTTCGGTGGAAGATTTTGCAGAAAATTGAAAAGATTTGCACAGTGATTTAGAGTGGTTCGACTTTCTCAATCAAAGTCTACGTCCACTATCTTAGCTATCCACACTAAGGATTTTCCACAAATTCACTAATTTGTCTTTCTTTTGAGGACAAAGAGTAACCTTACAAACCCTCAAGAATTATACCTCAAATTCTTGAGAAAACTCTCTCCCAATGAGAATACAAATTTGCAAACTTACAAGGAAATCCTCACAAGGTAGATTGTTTGCACAATTCTAGATCAAAGAAAAGAACACTCAAAGATAAATACAATTGAGCACAATATGTGTTCTTGAAAGCAAAATGAATATTGAATGAAAATAGGTTTGAAATGCTCAAACTTGAGGTTTGATGCTTTCTCTTTGATTCTCTCTTGATTCTAGTTGCTTGATGTTTCTTGTTTTTGATCAATGCCTTCTAAGCTTGCTTAAATACACCTTGAATCACTTCTGAACTTTATGGATGATTAATGAAGATAATATAGCCGTTTAAGTGTGAAAATATTTATTAAAAATGCTTGGAGCGTGGGGGGAATCGGTACCCTCTCATAAGGAATTGGTTCCCTAAATGTAAAATTCAAATATTTCGACTGTTGAATAGGGGGGAATCGGTATCCCCTATGAGGGAATCGGTTCCCTCCGAGCATTCTAGAAATCTCGTAGCCAAACCATTCAGGGGGGAATCGGTACCCCCTTGGGAGAGGAATCGGTTTCCTCTGAGCAATCTGGAATTTTTTTTGGCTTTGAAATGGTTCGAAATACTTTGAAAGATTATTTTGAAATTGTTTTAAGATTAAAACTTAATTTTACACTTAAGTAAGGATTAAAAATGATTTTTGAAATATTTGGAGTAATGTTTTGATATTCGAATAATTATATCGAATATACTTAGAAAATCATTTGAAAAATCTTAAAATTCATTTAACTTAATTTGTTATATCGAAATATCAAAATGTTTTCAACAATCTCCTCTTTTGATATAACAAAACTTTTAGTAATTTTAAGATTTTGAAATCAAGTTTTGAAATTACTCTCCCTTACTTTAACACTTCTCCCATTTATCATTTTAAAACACACACTTCTCCCTCTTTTTGTTAAATCAAAAAGATTCAAAAACATTTAGCCAATTGATTAGGTATATGTATGCATAAGCTGCTAAGATCACACAAGAAAAACGTTAGCATGCTTCATAATCAATATTCATATTTAATGTGATATGGCAAAATGGTCATAATCTAACATGAAGTAAATGATGCAATAATGAATAAATCACACAAAACATATAAGTTCATACCATCCATAAATCCAAACAAATCACAATCAATCAATTCACAAATTCAACATTCCAAAATATTCAAAATGTTAAAACAATACTTGGAGTTCAGCGTTGTTTGTGCGCATCTCTCGGAGAATCTCTAATTGTTGAGCTCCCATTGTGGATAAATGAGACTCTATAGAAGTAAAGCGCGAATCCATGGTCGCATATCGGAAATCAAATATCTCCATAAAGGATTGAAAATATGGAGGCATTTGAGTCGATTGTTGTGCGTGCTCCTCGGGTTGCTCAGGCTCATCTTCAGCTTCATCGATATCCCTCATTAATTGTTCAAACTCTGGATCTTCGTCAGCTTCGAGTGGAGCTTGTGAAGAACTAGCTCCCGGAGTAGTTGCAGAAGATCGAACCCATTCACCGATTTCTTTATCTTTGACCCATCCCGCTCTTGTTAAAGAAAGAAGATTGATTTGTTTCTTAAGAGGAAATGAGGCATCTAGACCAACTCAAAGCTCGGCTTTAGAAAAGAGATTACTAAGGATACAACCGTAAGCTAGTGAAGAACATAGTTTCTTATTTGGCACTAGGTTAACGGTTTCAACAATCTCAGCAAAGATAATCTCGGAAAGGTTTATTTTTATATTTGTGTTCAAAACAATGCAACCACCAAAGATCTAAAGCTCTGAGAGTAGAATAACGACTCCCGGATGGTCGAAACCACCAAGTGATCATGAGATGAAGAAAACGCTCATGAAGATCTAGAACACTTGCACTATCATTTCGTTTATATCGAGAGCCTAAAACTTGTTTTTCATTTGATAAATCTTCATTATCCAAGCCTAAGGCATTGGGGGAGATATTTAAAGTTAATAACAACTTTTCAAATGGAAATTTGATAAACTTTTCGAACTTGAACCCGTTGTCTATCATCAACTTGTTCGTATCTTATATTGTAATGCCGTTTGTATCAAAAATCGTGACAAAACCAAAACCATAGGAGTACGTTCCTACCTCCTAGGTCAATATTTCCATCTTGATCCGGCTTACATAGCCAATGCCTTAGGCTTGGATAATGAAGGTTTATCAAATGAAAAACAAGTTTTAGACTCTCGATATAAACGAAATGATAGTGCAAGTGTTCTAGATCTTCATGAGCGTTTTCTTCATCTCATGATCACTTGGTGATTTCGACCATCCGGGGGTCGTTATTCTACTCTCAGAGCTTTAGATCTTTGGTAGTTGCATTGTTTTGAACACAATATAAAAATAAACCTTTCCGAGATTATCTTTGCTGAGATTGTTGAAACCGTTAACCTAGTGCCAAATAAGAAACTATGTTCTTCACTAGCTTACGGTTGTATCCTTAGTAATCTCTTTTCTAAAGCCGAGCTTTGAGTTGGTCTAGATGCCTCATTTCCTCTTAAGAAACAAATCAATCTTCTTTCTTTAACAAGAGCGGGATGGGTCAAAGATAAAGAAATCGGTGAATGGGTTCGATCTTCTGCAACTACTCCGGGAGCTAGTTCTTCACAAGCTCCACTCGAAGCTGACGAAGATCCAGAGTTTGAACAATTAATGAGGGATATCGATGAAGTCGAAGATGAGCCTGAGCAACCCGAGGAGCACGCACAACAATCGACTCAAATGCCTCCATATTTTCAATCCTTTATGGAGATATTTGATTTCCGATATGCGACCATGGATTCGCGCTTTACTTCTATAGAGTCTCATTTATCCACAATGGGAGCTCAACAATTAGAGATTCTCCGAGAGATGCGCACAAACAACGCTTCGATGAATGAACGTATTAATGACCTCACTAACGAAATGGCCGCTATGCGAGCTCGTTTTCCTCCTCCTGATCCGGATATGTGATTAAATGTTTTACTTTGAACTCCAAACTTATTTGTTTTAACATTTTGAATTTGTGAATTGATTGATTGTGAATTTGTTTGGATTTATGGATGAAATGAACTTATGTTTTGTGTGATTTATTCATTATTGCATCATTTACTTCATGTTAGATATATGACCAATTTTGCCATATCACATTAAATATGAATATTGATTATGAAGCTAATGGCTAACGTTTCTCTTGATTGTGATCTTAGCTTATGCATACATATAGGGGAGTAATCTTAAAATTACTAAAATGTTTGTTATATCAAAAGGGGTAGATTGTTGAAACTTTTGATATTTCGATATAACAAATTAAGTTAAATGAATTTTAAGATTTTCCAAATGAATTTTCTAAGTATTCGATATATTTCGAATATCAAAACATTACTCCAATATTTTAAAAATCATTTTTAATCCTTACTTAAGTGTAAAATTAAGTTTTAATCTTAAAACAATTTCAAAATAATTTTTTAAAGTATTTCGAACCATTTCAAAGCCAAAAAAATTCCAGATTGCTCGAACCGATTCTCCCCTGAATGGTTTGGCTCCGAGATTTTCAGAATGCTCGGAGGGAACCGATTCTCCCCTATTCAACGGTCGAAATATTTGAATTTTACACTTAGGGAACCGATTCCCTATGAGGGTAACCGATTCCCCCACGCTCCAACATTTTTAATAAATGTTTTCACACTTAAACGACTATATTATCTTCATTAATCATCCCTAACGTTCAGAAGTGATTCAAGGTGTATTTAAGCAAGCTTAGAAGCCATTGATCAAAAACAAGAAACATCAAGCAACTAGAATCAAAGAGAAAGCATCAAACCTCAAGTTTGAGCATTTCAAACCTATTTTCATTCAATATTCATTTTGCTTTCAAGAACACATATTGTGTTCAATTGTATTCATCTTTGAGTGTTATTTTCTTTGTTCTAGAATTGTGCAAACAATCTACCTTGTGAGGATTTCTTTGTAAGTTTGCAAATTTGTATTGTTCTCTTTGGGAGAGTTTTATCAAGAATTTGGGGTATAATTCTTGAGGGTTTGTAAGGTTACTCTTTGTCCTCAAAAGAAAGACAAATTAGTGAATTTGTGGAAAATCCTTAGTGTGGATAGCTAAGGTAGTGGACGTAGACTTTGATTGAGAAAGTCGAACCACTCTAAATCGCTGTGCAAATCTTTTCAATTTCCTGCAAAAGCTTCCACCGAAATTTTAATTGCCAATTCACCCCCTCTTGGTCGATTCCGTCGATCGATTAACTCAGCAGGTATGCTTGAGCTGCGGAAGTTGGGGATAGAGCAGCAGCTATGGGAAGCATCTCGTAAAGAAATCGACCACCCATCGGCTGCTGCTTTGTCAGATCACAATGCTTCGGAGAGCTCTTAGTGAAGTCTTCCCTTCTCATTTTCAAGTTTGTATATTTATTGTTCAATTTTTATTTTATTTTTCATATCAATGTTGATTATAGTTTTCTTCTTAAACTTCACATGTTTGATATGTTGCGTTTGGTGCAATTTGACGACACGGTACGTGATGTAATTGATGTTTATACTTGTTCGAGTTTTAAATGAAAGGGTTCAAAGGGTTATTTCCATTCACAAATATTTATTTGTAAAATAAATATCCAAACTGTTTGTCTAAAGGAATTGTAGAAGGAAACAACAGTGTTTTTTTTGGGTGTTGTTATTGATAAGTTAATTTAAGTTGCATGTTCTTTTCTCGGACTTGTCCTTACAAGTGAAATTAAAATATTTTAAGATTAATTTTCTTAATGATTTTAGTTTTATTTATGAATAAATGAATTTCTACAATTGAAAAATGGTTGAGATTTAAGGGTTTATTTGGTTAATTATCTATTTTGATAAAAAAAATATATGTAAAATTAATGAAAATATAATTGAAGCATTTATTTTACGTGTTGAAAATATAGGGAAGCTGAAATTGAAAGTGAAGCTTTGCTTCAAAAGTGGTATTTATTATCTTCAGACACATTTTCCAACCCGGATGCACCCATCACCCACCCTAATGTAATATAATTTAATAACCAAACAGAAGTCTAGTTTAGTCATCGTATTTCAAATCCAACCCGTCTTTTCCATAGCACACTATTATTAAATGAGCCGGATAATGTTTTCATATTAAGCAAGGAGTTGAACTTAATATATTGAGAAAATGGGTATTGTTGTATATTATTACAGTAAAACAGAGTAGCTGTGAAACTTTGGAGGGAAGTCTTATACATAATGATTAGTTAAAGACTTTACATTTTTGTATAGTATCGAAATAAAAGTATAAGAGTAGCAGGTAATGAGATCATATTTGAAGAATGAAAAAGTGAACAGCCTTTCAAATTGCTTTACTTAGGAATGATGAAATATAAATTCCCCCCCAAAAAAAAATAACTCACATCTTTGCTATGCAATGATGATAATGGATAAAGACTCCTCCAAAAAAGTAAAATTACATTTTTAATATTAATATTTATTTAGTTGAGGGTATGTGATGCATTCTGTTATTTAATACATATTGTTTCACTATGAACAGGTACCAAACACAAGAGATGGAATTTGTCCCTTGCTGTTTGGTCGTATCTATTTCTCAGTTTATTTTCCAGGAAAACTAACCCCCTACCCCATCTCAAGCTGCAGAACCCTCTTTTCTGCCCCCCCCCCCCGAAGGTGGTCCAAATTCACTGCATTATTACGATATCAGAGAACCCCAAGCATATATATATATATATAATACCAGGATACAAGTAGTACACTAAGAATTTGGCATTTCATAAAAGCATATGGGATCATTTCAGCTGCTTTTACTGTTGCAGAAAATGAGGGGTCCTCCTTGGAAGGCATGATAAGCTGTTCTGAAGCTATAATGGGAAACATGTGGTGTGTATGGAGCATTGCTTGAGAAAATTATCAAATTATGTAGCAAATTGTATATTAACCCATAAAAGAAACACAAATCCATCAACATGTAAATATATAAAGAGTGATTGTGTTTAAATTGTTAAAAAATAGATTAAAATTTGCTTTCTGACTTGCTGTTTCCCACTAATCAAATATACTTGATTAATGTTTTTTTTTAATTCAATCCTTGTGACTTAAGGTATCCCCACTTATACTATCTTGAAAAAAATCCCAGCAATTATGATGGTGGATAACATGGTTAATACACTCATGCATTTGTAAATTTCCTAGAAGTCTCAGAATCTGCAGAAAAATCAGTGGAACAAAATATGGGTTTGTACTTACAGATCAAGAAAAGCTGATTCAGTCCATCAGTTTACTGGGAAAAAGAAAACCCAAGGAATATTCACTGTTGGAATTGGACATGCCAAGAATATAAAGAACTGGGATTTGTTTTAACTAAACTTGATGATTAATGCTAGTAGTTTTCTGAGAAAATTTTGGAAAAGTTATCCCTGTAAAGCCACTTTCCAAGGAACATGCTCTATGGTTTTTTCTCCTCTAAAGGTATCCTTTTTGCTGGTTCAGTTCTAGATAAAAAAACAAAAGCAAACGAACTCAGAACTGGTTCAGGTCACAGATTCCATTCTCTTTTCTCTGTCTAAAAACAATGTGTTCTTCTTCATGGAAAACAATGGCGGTTGCTTTGGTACTATTGGTAGAGCTGTGTTTTGTCATGAAGATTGAATCTTCTTTAGCTGATAAAATCGTTAGGCTTCCAGGGCAGCCCTCTAATTTGAGCTTTCAACACTTCTCTGGGTATGTTCCTGTGGATTACAAGAAGCAAAAAGCCCTTTTTTACTACTTTGTTGAAGCTGAAACTCATCCTGCTTCAAAACCTTTAGTCCTTTGGTTGAATGGAGGTCTGCATTTCTTCTCCTTTTTTACTTCAAAGCTGGAAAATTCTGGGTTTTTTTTATGATCTTTGTCACTTTGTATTTTTTTTTCCTACAGGACCTGGTTGTTCTTCACTTGGTGTTGGTGCATTCTCTGAAAATGGCCCTTTCAGACCAAATGGAGAGGTTCTAGTAAGAAATCATTACAGCTGGAACAGAGGTTTTCTTACAGATTTCTGATTCTTTAATCTCCCGTTTTTTGTATTTATCGATTCCTAATGATGATTAATCTGTTGTTGTTTTTCTTTGCAGAAGCTAATATGTTGTATTTAGAGACACCAATTGGAGTAGGGTTCTCTTATGCCACCAACAGCTCTTCCTATGTAGCAGTGGATGATGAGACCACTGGTATTTCACTTTCTGTATACTATGTTTACGAGTATTCGATCGAGTCGAGTTAAAAGATTTCGAATTAGTCGAGTTGGCGAGTGCTATGTTTATAGATATAACAGCGTTATTTTCTTCTAAAGTTGATCTTTTTCTTTAATTTTCTCAAGCCAGGGACAATTTTGTGTTCTTGCAAAACTGGTACAAAAGATTTCCAAATTACAGGCACAGGGATTTGTATGTAACAGGAGAAAGCTATGCAGGTACTTTAGATTCGATACGAATGACATCGAATCTTTACAAAAATTGTTCATTTGCTGGCTAACTTACTGATACTATCAGGCCATTATGTTCCTCAACTTGCAAAACTTATGGTGGAATTCAACAAGAAGCAGAATCTGTTCAATTTAAGAGGAATTGCTGTGAGTGTTATTATGTTGAAATCAAATCTGCATGCTAAACAAACTGCAATAGTAATGATCGACATTCGGACATTTACCTTGTGTACATACTGAGATATTCCGAGTCCTTTTGTCCTCATCAAGAGGATGATATTTTCGAAATGAGCTAACGAGGATCGATGACATGAGGGGAATGGCCGAATCTCGATCTTTATAGTGCTCAATGTTCTGTATCTAAGAGAACGACTTCATACTTGGCAGCTTGGTAATCCGGTTCTGGAATTCGCAACTGATTTCAATTCAAGGGCCGAGTACTTCTGGTCCCATGGATTAATATCAGACTCAACCTACAAAATGTTCACCTCTGTCTGCAACTATTCTCGATATGTCAGCGAGTACTACAGAGACTCGGTTTCACCGTCCTGTTTCAAGGTGATGAGCCAAGTAAGCAGAGAAACCAGTAGATTCGTCGACAAATATGATGTCACTCTCGATGTCTGCATATCATCAGTGCTCTCACAATCGATGGCTATAAATCCTCAGGTAAAACTCTTCCCTGCAAAACCGATTGCATATAAATTTTGTTCCAATGTGATTAAGATCTTTTGTTTTAACTTCCAGCAAGTATCCAAAAGGGTAGACGTATGCGTCGAAGACAAAATCGTGAATTATCTAAACCGGAAGGACGTGCAGAAAGCTCTTCATGCTCGGCTCGTCGGAGTTCGCAGATGGACCGTCTGCAGCAAGTACTAATTCTTTGACATAGCTATACATACATTGTAATATAAGAAAGTTTCTATGTGCAAATAGGTATCCAACATGACCAATTGAACTGGATTTTCTTTGTCGTCAACAGCATACTTGATTATCAGCTGCTGAACCTGGAGATCCCGACGTCGACTGGCGAAGGACTTAGGACTGGAAACAACCGTACCTTACAGAGTTTGGTTCGAAGGAAAACAGGTATTTTCATCGGCATTACTTCGTCTTTTCATTCTACTCGAGGCATTCGAATTCGATATCCTAAAACCAGCCGTGTTCGTGACTTGTTTCAGGTTGGAGGGTGGACTCAAGTTTATGGAAACATACTGTCGTTTGCAACAATCAAAGGAGCTTCACATGAAGCTCCATTCTCACAGCCAGAGAGATCACTCATGTTATTCAAGTCTTTCCTTGAAGGAAAGCCTCTACCAGAAGTTTTCTGAATCGAACAGTTCAGATTCATGGTGATTTGTGTGATAAAAAACACAGAATCTGTTTGCGTCAAATCTGCATAAGATTACTCGAGAAATGTTTGATTTCGGTGAATAAAAAACCAATTTCTTAACTTCAATAAAATGAAATAAAAGGATAAGATTCTTAAACCCAACCTACAATAAAATAATAAAAGAGAAGGTATATTATGTATTTAGTACCTAAACCATTAATTTTAGTCCGTTTCTGTACTTAACTTTTAATGTTTTAAAAAACACACTTAATATTTAGTTTTCGTTTTATTCGAATGCATAAACACATATATAACCTCTTACAATCTTAATAATAAAAAATGATAGAGAAAATAACCCCAGTAACAAAAAATGCCTTATAATATACGATTTTAACCAACTTTTTTTGGATTTGCCAAAATGACCAATTAAATCGCAATGCGATCGATAATTCGCAACGCGATCTCTGGTATCGCAAATCAGTTTCCAGATTCGCAACGCGATTCTGACTATCGCATTGCGATTTCCCAAATTCGCGTTGCGATTTCCCAAATTCGCGTTGCGATTTTCCTAATTCGCAATGCGAATACGTAAATCGCAACGCGAATTTGGAAAATCGCAATGCGATTACGTAAATCGCAATGCGATTACGTAAATCGCAATGCGAATACGTAAATCGCAATGCGATTATGACTATCGCAATGCGATTTACATAGCTCCATTCGTATTAACGCGTATTTTTTTTAATTCCAAACACGAATATATTAATATATCGGAACACTGAACCGTCCACAGTATATCTCGTAATCGCAACTCATAACCTAAAATCCTAAATCACAACTCAGTCTCATCTCCATCTCTCACTCTCTAAGGCGACATCCGTCCCCATCTCCGACGAAATCAGTCCCCACGACGATAACAGTCTCCATCTCCGGTAAAATCATTCACGGTCAGAAATGGAAAATCAACCAAATCAACTACCGAGGGTTAGTTTTTTTAATTATTTTTATTTTGAAATTTTTGCATTATTATTAGGTTTTTCATATTGAAATTGATGATAAGTTTACTGGTGTTTTCAATAATAGATTAATCATTTCACTTAGATTGCTTATTATATTCATTCGATTGCTGCCAAAATACTGCTAAATTGTTTAGTCTTTAACCCTGTGAAGTTAGTATTTGTCTTTGTTTTGTCTTTTGGTTGAAGTAATGCAATCCATTCAAGTTTTTTTCAATTTTAGTATTTGAAACCGAGAATGACTATCGCAACGAGTGAATCGCAACGCGAAAATGACTATCGCAATGCGAATTTGACTATCGCAACGAGAGAATCGCAATGCGATTTTCATTTCGCGTTGCGATAGTCATTTTCGTGTTGCGATTTTCATTTTCGTGTTGCGATTTAAAGTTTCAGAAACTATTCTTCTTCTGCAAATTGAAACTTGAATGAATTGCATTACTTCAACCAAAAAACAAATACTAAATTCACAGTGTTGCAAATTTAAGTTTGAAGAATAAACTACTACTCTTTATGTTTATTGTTCATATATTCACAGTGTAGTTTTTGGTATATCTAAATTGGTATGTTTATTGTTTTTGCAGAACTTTTATTCGGCTCAATTGACCTTAAGAAATAAAGTAAGCCTGGCTAAAACAATTGCGTCGAAGCTTTCACCTGCACAAAGAAAAATATTTGAGGATACTTGCTTCGGGCCATGGCTGAAAATACAACATCCGGGTGGAGATGCTATGTTGACCCATCTGTTTCTTCAAACCATGACTAGCGATCTACCAGAGACTATACAACGTCGTGATAAAGAGATATGATTTGATTTTCCACCGGCGTATACGTGTTTTGGGCGGGAGGAGTTTTGCTTAATCACCGGTCTACGCTTTGGACACGATGATGTAGATCGGTACACTAGACATATTACTCGTCTATCATGGTTTTCCCGGGTTTTTCTTGAGCAGTCAACGGAGAAGTCGAATTTACACGTGGAAGACTTGACGAGATTATTGAATAAGAAAGATGGTTTTACTCGGATGGATGACGTCGATGTTGTCCGAGTATGCCTTTTAATACTTTTGCAAGCCGGCATTTTAGGCAGAGGCCCGACAACCTATTCCTAATGATCTAATTAAATTGGTAGATGACCTAAATGCATGGAACTTGTTTCCGTGGGTTCGTATCTATGGAGAACTACATGGAATAAGTTGTCGTCTGCCTTTAATGATCGGAAAAGTTTGCGTGGCGATGGTTCCAAATACACTTTGTCATGCTTTATTTGGGCCTTTAAGGTAATAATTTTTATAAATGTTTTCCAAATTATAATTAATTCTTTAACAATTACTAATGTTTGTTATTATATTGTTTGTAGATTTGGATATTTGAGGCCTTTCCCACCATGCAGACATATGCATTAAAAACTTCTAATGATATTCCTAGGGCTATTTCCTGGAAGAGGAAACGATCCTTGCAGCAATGGGAAGATTTACTACCGTATACTACAATAAATAATGTAAGTTAACACAAATACTACCATATGTTTTAAACAAGTTATTACTAGTACACGTTTAACTTTGTTTGAGCTTTTATATTGTTAGAAGGCCAACACTCCATTACAGAGGCTGACACCCACGGAAGCTGAGCTTGCCACTGATTGGTGGCAAGCTAGTAAGCTTTTTTTTATGGCACGGATGATGAGCAGCCACCACTTCGAGAGCCATCACCTCACCCAGAGCCATCACCTAATCGACCCGAATATACACCTCCACAACGAGAGTCATCACCTATTCTGTCACATCATCGAGCCTCTTCTCCACTATCACCTCATGATAAGCGACCGGCAAAGATGCCACGACGTTTATCTCCCTGTTCTCCACCTCCACCTCTACGGGATGAGTTAGGGGAGTTACGTAATGAGGTCAATGCCTTGCGTGAGGAGGTCGGTACTTTACGCGATGACAATGGTGCATGGTGTGTTGAGGTGTCTACTTTACGTGGTGAGGTAGCAACTCTACGTGAGATTGTAGCATCGTTGCAGAACGAGGTTCATACTCTACGCAACGAGGTAAGTTTAATATTTTTCATATTTAACTTGATGATAAATTTACTCGTAATTTCACTTAGATTGCTTAGTAAATTCATTCGGTTGCTGCCAATACTGTTTAACTGTTTATTCTTTTAACCCTGTGAAGTTAGTATTTGTTTTTGGTTGTCTTTTGGTTGAAGTAATGCAATCCATTCAAGTTTCAATTTGCAGAAGAAGAATAGTTTACTATCGCAATACGAAAATGACTATCGCAAAGCGAAAATGACTATCGCAACGAGAGAATCGCAATGCGAAAATGACTATCGCAATGCGAAAATGACTATCGCAATGCGAATTTGACTATCGTAATGAAAGAATCGCAATGCGAAATGAAAATCGCATTGCGATTCTCTCGTTGCGATAGTCATTTTCGCGTTGCGATTTTGTTGTTGCGATTTTCATTTCGTATTGCGATTCTCTCGTTGCGATAGTCATTTTCGCGTTGCAATAGTCATTTTCGCGTTGCGATAATCATTTTCGCGTTGCGATTTTAAGTTCCAGATTCTATTCTTCTTCTGCAAATTGAAACTTGAATGAATTGCATTACTTCAACCAAAAGACAAATACTAACTTCACAGTGTTGAAAATTTAAGTTTCAAGAATAAACTACTACTCTTTATGTTGTCATTGAACCTGCACTAAACCTATATGTTGTCCTTTTAAATATTTATATAAGTGCTTACTTCTGGAATGTTATCTGATGCATTTTGTGAACAATGATATAATAATGACTTGGGTGAATACCGTGCAAGTTTGAAATATATTTGTCTTTGTTCTCACTGTTTAATATCATGTCTGTTTATTTACTGATTTATGTATTAATTTATTTTTAGCGGCCCGCTAAGGTGGATGCTCTACATCGGGTTTTTCTTGCAAGACGGAGTTCACGCATCAGACGGCGTGCACGTGCCATTACGTCTCCGTTCACCCCAATAGTGCGAAGAATCCGTAAGAAAAAGCCCGACTCACCTGTCATCGTTCAAGAGGCCTCCCCTATCGTTCAAGAGGCCCCTATCATCCCTCAAGAGTCCCCTCCCACCGTTCAAGAGGCCACTGTCATCGTTGAAGAGGTCCCTTCCAACATTCTAGAGCCCGATTCACACGGCGTAATATATCGAATTATTGAGAAGCCCCCTCAGGTGCCAGACATGATGGATGACTGTTGGCTTTCGTATAAGTTATCGGCCAGTACCATTTCGGCAGATGAAGTGGAGAGGAAACAACTACCGGAAACAATTCTGGATAATACCCTTTGGGCTAAGATCGCAGTTGATTTTTATATACATGAGCGGAGCCAATGGTGTTACGCTGATATATACAAACTCAATGATGATATGCATTTGTTGATTGAACGGTCTTTGTGGGGTGTATTATTAGGGGTTGAAGACAACGACTATTTCGATGGGGGGTAAGTCTTATATTTCTTATATTTCAGTTTGATTAATTTTTTTTTAAATTTATGTAATTCACTAATATATGTCTTTTTTTGTAAAATAGCATATTGATGCATGGGTGACACGTCTTCTTCTAATTGTAAGGAAATTGAATAAAAATATTAAAAAAATGCGATATACAATTATGCCGACTTCTTTTCACGTAGTTCGCTTGAAGAATCAACGACAGGAATCATATGTGTTGGCTAATGGACAAGCTAAACTTTATCCTGCATGGTGGGAGGTCGATAAGGTTAGTATATTTGTTTAAATATTTTAAAGGTGTTCATAAATAAGTGCGCAATTTGAATTATTACATTTCGATGCAGGTGTTTATCCCTGTTTTGGACAGTACTCATTGGCTTCTCGTCGAGCTTCAGCTCCCATCCCTAAAGATAATAGTATATGACAGCATGATAAATTACATATCATTGTCTGATTTGAGAGATATGATTAAGGGATGGAGCTCTCATTTGGCTAAATTCTTGGATGCAATTGATTATTGGACTAAGTCTGGAAACAAGAAGCCAAAGAAGTTCAATGTTACAGTTATCAGAGACGAGACCGCGCCACAACAAACGAAGGAAGCCAGAGGGGATTGTGGTTCTCTCGTATGCATGTGCTTGGAGCGTTTGACGACAGGAAGTACACATTTTCTACCTCCCACCGATAGAGATAGAGGTGCAATAGGCTTGTGGTTTCGGCATTTTATGGCTAGAGCGATATATACGAGACGCTGCCTACCTGCATCCGCGTTATGAAAGTGTCCATAAACAATTTGTAAGTCAAATGCAAGTGTTGTTAAAACATATTTACTCTTTTTGGTTTGAAAATATTTGGTTAAGTAGCTAGAATTCAATAATTTGCTGTTTGTAGGTTTTAGATGTGTAGAAAGTGTTGTTGATTCAATGTTTGGTTTCTGTAGGTTAATCCTGAAGTGAGCTGTGTGAGATGGATGTATGGGTGCAAAAGTTGATTTCATTATTATTTTTTGATTGTTTAATTGATTTGTAAAAGATTATTTGTAAATGTTGATTTGTTTAATTGATGTGTACATAATATTTGTGCTTGTTTAATTGATTGAAATGTAATTGTTGATTTGTTGATTTCAATATGCATTATGTTGAATGCAAAACAGACTATCGCAACGCGAAAATGACTATCGCAACGAGAGAATCGCAATGCGAAATGAAAATCGCAACAAAATTTCGCGTTGCGATTTTCATTTTCGCATTGCGATTCACTCGTTGCGATTTTTATTTCACATTGTGATTCTCTCGTTGCGATAGTCAATTCCGCATTGTGATAGTCCTTTCCGTGTTGCGATAGTCATATTCGCGTTGCGATGGTCAAATGAATGTCTAATAAGTGATAACAACTGAACATATCATAACAATGTTTAAACTCAAGTTACTAATACATGCCTAACTGAAAATGTTAAAAGTTCACACATAATACAACGTTTGCATTTAAAAATCACCTAAGTTAACAGTCCCAAAAGGTGAAGCCGGTTGTGATTGGGATTTTGATGAGGATCCATATTTTGGTAGAGGAAAAGATGATTGTGATGGCACTGGTGATCCACATGTCAACCTTGTACACTTTCCTTGCACCGACTACATGTCGATCTCTTCTTCTCTTCACCCTTAGACGGTATACGATCGTGACTTTTTGGTCGGCCAGGTAGCCTTCTGTCCATGGCTGGTGGCAAAACTGTTTGTAAGTCATCTGGTATGTCCCACTCAGAAGGATGTGGAATATGGTAGACAATCTCGCCATAAGTCAGTCGATATACTTCTGTAGTGTAGAAATCCATAGCGTATGCGCTTGAATCATCTTGGTTTAAATGAAGAGAAACTTTTATAACATGGCCACACGGATAACCAGATGTTTGCCATTTCATACAACTACACGTCTTTGCATTTAGAATGACAAGCCCATTTAAGTTATTATCCAGTACTTCAAACAAAGTGTTTGAACATGGTTCAACTCTCCATGACGTTGACTTCACAACACGTTTCGTTATCTTTTTTTCTGTCCATGGTGTAACACGATGTTCCAATGTTCCTGTAAATTTAAATAAATAATACTTAGTAAAATATATGATAAGTTACGAATTTAAAGAAATAATACCTGCATGGTTTCTTTTCTTGTAGTACCACTGTTGAATAGAGGCTCGAAAAAACTCCATTAACATAGTAATGGGTAATTTCCGGGAATGACGACTTAGAGCGTTGATTGATTCTGCACTTTTAGACGTCATGAAACCATATCTTGCTCCAAGTTGATGTACTCTTGACCATCTTTCAAACCCGACATCTTCTAGTGTTTGAGCAAACTGAGGCAAAACACGTCTTAAACAGTTTATATGCTTATTAAAATCCACTTCCCGATAAGCTTTTACAGTCTTCCAGTATGTCCATTTGTGATTTTTTATACCAGCAGACCTTGATTTTAGATTTCTATACAAATGAACACCACAAAGTCCATGAAAAGCATATGGGAAACACCTTCTAACAGCGTTGTCAATTGAGTTTGCCCTATCGGATATGATTGTCAGATTGCTAATAGGACCTATGCAATCCCTAAGATGCCCCATAAACCATGTCTATGAATAAGAGGTTTCAGATTTGCCAACCCCGTAAGCTATTGGCAGTATCCCATTGTTAGCATCCATGGCTACTACTAATAAGTTTACTCCAAGGTATTGACTTTTTAAATGTGCTCCGTCAACTATAATAACTGGGCACATGCAATTAATAAACGAATGAATCTACAAAATCATATACACAAGAAATATAATCATTTAAATGTGAAATGCATGTAACTAACAAAAATGAGTCAACAAAATTATATTGATTTACTAACCGCAGCACCAATGGCGATAAAAACAACTCAAGCGTCCATCTCTATCTGTTTTGATATGAGTTACCGACCCAGAATTTTTCAGCTTTAAATTGTGACAATAAGCCGGCAGTTGGGCAAACGATGCTTCTGGCGACCCCCTCAACAATTCCAAGGCATAACATTTGGCTCTCTAAGCTTGAGAATATGAGATACTAATCTTGAACCGAGCATTCATGTCAGTCATAATTTCATGTCCCCGATATACCCTACCATTCAAAAACATTAACTCAGCCAGAAAACCACCCAACACCTTTTTGTTTGCCTGTCTATGGTGAGGAAAAACTTGGGTTCTTGAACATGTATGTTTATCAATAAAAGTCCTAACTTGAAACATTTCGCAATCTTTTATCCTCTTTGCAATCATACGCCACATACAGTTTTTGTCAATCATACACCTTGTTTCGAAACGATCTTTGCTTGATTTGTTAACTTTTAGTTGATAGCCATCTTCCACACATTTCGTATACAAAGCTATCTTCAAGTCTTCCTTTGTATCAAAACAATCATCTTTCTTGATACGAATAATTTTTTGTAACAATCAACTGCTATCTTTACCAACTCTTCTTCCGGTATCTGAAGTAATTCTGGCATATTCCAGTTATACTCCCGTGGCATTTTCTTCGGGGACTTTTCTTTGGGGATTTCTTTTTCTTCTTCAGTGTTATATGAATTATAGAATGAAAGTTCAACATGTTCATTTACAGTCGTAACTTCCTCCTCATTATCATCAACAACATCTTCCTCGGTAACGGCTGTTTCATCATCAAAATTCGGGTATTGACCAATATCAAAATCATTACACGCAGGGTCTGTTTCTTCTTCTGAAAAATCATCAAAATCTGAGTATTGACCAAGATCAAAGTCCGGGTATTGACCAAGATCAAATTTCAAATACTGACTAGTACTCACAATTTTTTTTGTTGGCTCATCATCGTGTAACTGGTCAATATGAAAACCGGAATTTGGTGCTGAAAGTTGATTGGGATTTGGATTAGGGAAAGGTTGTGGGTTTTGAGATTGTGTTTGGTATTGGAAATGTGGTGAAACAATATTTGCTTGGTGATGAAATTGTGGTGGAACCATTAAATTTTGAGCACCATAAACTGGGGTTGAAAAACTTAGTTGATTACTACCCGCTACTGACCCAACTTCACTACTTCTAGGTTCAACAACATATAATGTAACATCATCACTTGAAACACTAATGTAAGCAATGAATCGTTCAACATCTTCATTGTCGGTTAACAAATAAACTTTACCATTTCTCTGATAAGATAACCTAAATCCACTTAGGGGCTCTAAATTCAATTTATTTGCAACACGTAACATTAGAGTTTCATAAGTTAACTTTTTTAATGACAGTTTTAGTTGAAGATTCATGGGTAAAGACATATATTGTAAAACACCATGAACATTCTCTCATGACCCTCCAAAACACAAATCTATCCAAACATGATCAACATTAGATGATTTCATTATTGTAAATTAATTTACTAAACAAACGAGCTGCGAAACTAAAACCTGTTGCTGGATGGGGAAGGATGTCGTTGGATATAGGAACGGATGTCGCCGGAGAGAGTGATAGATGGAGATGGAATGAGTTGTGATTTAGGGATTTAGGTTATGAGTTGTTGCTGTTGCGTAGTTATATACCCAAAACATTTGTGTTGCGAAATTAAAACCTGTTGCGAATTCAGAAATTGAGTTGCGAATTCAGAAATTGAGTTGCGAATTTGAAATTCAGTATTGCGATAGTCAGAATCTCATTGCGATTTACAGATTCGCATTGCGATTTACGTATTCGCATTGCGATAGTCGTAATCGCATTGCGATTTACGTATTCGCATTGCGATTTACGTAATCGCATTGCGCTTTTCCAAATTCGCGTTGCGATTTACGTATTTGCATTGTGAATTAGGAAAATCGCAACGCGAATTTGGGAAATCGCAATGCGATAGTCAGAATCGCGTTGCGAATCTGGAAACTGATTTGCGATACCGGAGATCGCGTTGCGAATTATCGATCGCATTGCGATTTAGTTGGTCATTTTGACAAATCCAAAAAAAGTTGGTTAAAATCGTATATTATAAGGCATTTTTGGTCACTGAAGTTATTTTCTCAAAAGGATATTATTCTCTTTAGAAGTTCTGATTTTGAATGATTGTGTATATATGATGTGTATACGTTATCAATTGATTTAAAAAAATTTAAATAAATATTATCTTATAATCATCTTAAACTATTGATATATATATATATATATATAGGGGCGGGATCCACTTACACTATGTATGTAAAACTAATAAGTTTACACTAATTTATGGTAATTAGACTTATATAAATAAATGACTTATATTTAATTAAAATTTATAATCTATAAATATCTTTTAACTCGCATTAAAACAATCTCTTTTTACTTCAATCTCAAACCATAAAACCGTAAACTTTAAATCATAAACTGTAAACCCTACGTTCTATATCATATCTTAAACCCTAAAAAGAAAAAGTATTATTTTACTATGGGTTAAAACAATATTTATTTATGAACTATAAATTTTAATTAATTATAATTTATTTATTCTTTTAAATCTAATAGTTATAAATCGTTGTAAAACTTATTTATAGATATAATAATCTATTAAATATTTAAATAATATCCGATCTATTAATTGACTAATACAAAGGTTTATTATAAAGATAATTTTCTTAGACTAGTGAAGATTCAAACTCAGATTTTAATTAAAAATTAATATTTTATCTCACCAAATTGATTGTTGATAGGGATGACAGACGGGTATAATTTTGTGGATTTCACATCGTACTAGTTCGAATTAAGACAGGGATGAGTATAAATATAGTGGGTGGTGGACGGGACTAGATGTAAAAAGTTATACCCATTGTGGTTAGTAGATAGATGATGGGTTTGAGATCTTACCCGTCTTGTATCTGTCCGTCCAGCATCTATCTGCTCGTCCCGCATCTATCTGCCCACTAACTATCTGTCATATAAATTTTGAAGCATTATGAACTTAGGTATAATTTCTGAAATTATTCTATAAATATTAAGATTTTGTAGGGCATGACTTGTAATTTAACCAAATTTTAGGATATAATTGACAGGTCAGGACGATACAAAATGAGTGGTGGGTATCCAGTTGAGTAATGGTTGTAAGGTGAATTTGAGAATGTACCCTCTAAGCATATATGAATTCAAAAAATTTAACAATCGTAAATGGTGGGTTGACGATAAATACGAAAATATTAAGCGAATATAAAGGTGGAAAAGGGATATCAACACCCATCCAGCCTATTTAACATCCTTAATTTTTTATTTCTAATTCTAATATATAAACAAATTTGAATACTCAATGATTGTTTAGAGAAAGATGAAGTTTAACTCAATTTACATGTAATATATATATATATATATATATATATATATATATATATATATATATATCATGTAATTGTGAAATCATATGGTAAATGAAACTTGGAAAAGAGGGTAACGCATAAAGTTGCAAAATGGTCGTTGAAGCCTCTGGTGTCTTCATCAACAAAGACAAATAAGGAAGGTTGTTCTTTCTTTCATTAAAGCTTTCAATTTTATTTATTTAATTGACAAAAAAAGACCTTCTCTTTCCCTCCTTCAAAGCTGGCTTTTTATTTAAGCTCATAACCCCTCCAGCTCGACAAAACAAAAACTCAGGCTTTGCTTCTCTCACTGTCTCTTTTGGCCGGAAGAAAAAGGAGACGAACACAACAGTGTTGTAATGGAAAACAAAGAAATTATGGGTTCTTTGTCTTCGTTCAAATCCATGTTAGATGACGAATGGTACGTTCCGAACAACAGTATTTCAAGCCATCATCATGATATCAGAGACCTTTCGATTCCAAATAATCTCTTGCTGCACCATCACCATCAGCATCCCGTGGATTCTACCTCTTCTTGTTCGCCATCTTCCTCTGTTTTCAACAATCTCAACCCATCTCAGTTACACTTCTTTTTGCAGCCAAATCCAGGTTCATCTTCGTTCCTCAATGTCGTTTCCAACAACCCTGAAGACCACGGGTTTGATTTGGGCGAAATCGGGTTCCTTGACAACCAAGCAACAAATGCTAGTCCTTTGTTGAGCAGGAAATTTCTGGGGTTTTGGGTGGTTTCGCTGGATTAATCTCTGGGAATCAGATAGACACTGCTAATTCGGGTTCCGGATTCACTGGTTTTCAAAAGTTTGTTGACAATCCTGGGAATTCTCAGTTTTTAAATAGGTCTAAATTGCTAAGGCCACTGGATAGCTTTCCTTCTGTAGGAGCACAGCCGACTCTGTTCCAGAAAAGGGCGGCTTTGAGAAAGAATTTGGCCGATAATGGAGGGGATTTTGGAGCTTTGGGCGGAGGAAGGTTAATGCTTCGAGTGGAAACGAGGGGGATAAAGAGAATAAAAAGAAGAAACTTTGCAATAGAGATGATTTGGAAGATGTTAGCATTGATGGGTCAGCTTTGATTTATGATTCTGATGAGTTCACCGATACTTACAAGGTTGAAGAAACTCTCAAAAATGGTGGGAGCACCTCGAATGCAAACAGTACCATCACCGGAGGAGATCAAAAGGGTAAAAAGAAAGGGCTTCCTGCTAAAAACTTAATGGCCGAGAGGCGCTGTCAGAAGAAACTCAGAGATCGGCTTTACATGTTGCAATCTGTCGTTCCGAAGATCAGCAAAGTAAGATTGTCCTTTCACTTTCGTTTTTGCTTGTTTTCATGGTGTAGTATCTGTGCATTATGTGAATGAATGGTATCTTTTGCTTTTACATGCTACAATTCGGTTCTCTTTTCTAGTCTTTTGATGGTTACTTGCATTATACGTTCTCTTGCATTTGAATCGTTCATCATGACTAGTAGCTTTAAACTCGTGATACCAATGTCGAAAATATACGTCCATAGGCAGATATGATCGATAATGTTAAGTTTCTGCAGTTCATTGATTGTTTGAAAGTATGATTACGTGTTGCGGTTACTTGCAGAGGAAGAGTTTTGGAGTTTCTTGTTCTCTAAGTTTTTGCTTCTTAGGAATGGCATGGTTTAACATTATCCTTTCTACTAATAGATGGATAGAGCTTCTATTTTAGGGGATGCCATTGAGTACCTAAAGGAACTTCTGCAAAGGATCAATGATCTGCGTACCGAATTAGAGTCGAACCCCGGAAGCTCTTCGGTCACACCTACAACCAGTTTCCGTCCTTTGACGCCTACTCCGGCTACCCTGCCCTGTCATATCAAGGATGAACTTTGCCCTACTTCGTTACTGAGTCCCAACGGGCAACCGGCAAGGGTAAAATGTTGCTTCCGCCTTTCTCATACCGTATGTCATTAGTTCATTATCGGTTCCAGAAAACATAAAGCTCCATTTGAGGGCTTTGGACAGCCTCGGGATCGACATCCAGCAAGCGGTCATTAGCTGTTTCAATGGCTTCGCCATGGATATCTTTCGAGCTGAGGTAACAATCTCTGACCATCTATTGCTTCAACCGATGTTGCTCTGAGTCCCCGTTTCCCTCGCAATACCGTATATGGCAACCAATCCATTGCATATTTAGATATAGATATGGGGATATGACTAATATGATACCCCAAGTCCCATGCGTACATGGGAAAACCTTCCGAAAAATCGAACACACCCATATCCGATACTTGCACCCAACATGCTCATAATCTTATTTCAATCTTCCATTTTTTATTTCTTCATATTCATTGATATGTTAATATTTTGATCCAGCAATGCAAGGAAGGGCAGGACATCCATCCTGAGCAGATCAAAGCCGTGCTTCTGGATTCAGCTGGCTTCAACAACAACATTTAGGGTTCTCTCTATGTGAACAATAACCAAGAAGCAAATTGCAGTTTGTTTTTCAAGTTGAGAACAACATGAGAGCTTCTACATTAATTTGGACAGGTGGGAAACTACCCATTAACTAGTTTTTGAAAGAATTAACCTTTTTATCTGCTTTTTTGAACTTTTTTGAATTGATTTCTGGGTTTAATCATGTCAAGCTTCTACATGGAAAATAGCTTGAACAAACTCGGTCCCCGCACCCCATAGGCCATAGTCACCGAGCTGGTCAGTTTCACACTGTAAACAAACACTTAAGTCCGAAACCTGTTCGGGTTTAATTCAGATAAAACTCAAAATTCCGATTTTTATCAATTATAATCTGCTAGAACTGGTTATTTCTTTCATCAGATAACTTAGAAACTAGAATTTAGCAGACAATGCATGTGAGACCACTAAAAATGGTGCTCAAAAACTTCAGAAGATCATATGAGAGTTGTACATCTATTGTTAAATGTTGTAAGCATTCATGGCATGTAGTATCATTGTTGCACCAAGCTATTTTCAGTTCTCAAAGCCATTTGGTTGGTTGGAACAGTCATGTTCTTGTTTAGAAATGGACTATATGATTTAGAAAACAGTTAAGAAATCATTTTTTGATATTTAAATGATATTATGTAAATTATTTTGTTGTTAGTAAAATTTACACCAGTGTTTGTTTCATGGGTCCTACCACTAATTTAATGGAAGAAACAAGATAATATTAATGTCAGAGCCGGACTCTTCCACATAATTTCCCAGTAGAAAGTAGATATTAGTCATAGAAAGAGGCAAAAAAATTTTATTATTCAAAACCCAACCCCACGTTGATGTTGTAGTCAAAACTGGATTGCCCTACTTGCCAAGCAGTTTTCTCCATACAATGGATCTGGCTAAAATGCATTACTTGAAGATGCACCAAATGTTTTTCACGATTTAAAAAAGCATGCTTTACTTGAAAAGACATCGGTAGAAATGGCTGTGGTAACCTAATTACATTCACCGCTCCAAAAAGTAAAATGTTGGGTTCAAACATCTCTGTACAGAGGGTGGGATTGCAAAATACAAGGCTGGTGGTGCAGCCGTGCATGAAATTCAGATTCGGATATATATATATATATGTGAAAAATATATTAAAAAACATCATATTGCTACTAACAAATCCAAAACCGGAACATAGCATTCGTGCAAAATATATTGGAATGCGATTTATGGGGCGAATTTGATGCTAATATAGACTCACAGCTCTAGTAAGTTAATGTTCTAACCAGCAGGAATGTCACTATTGCACTCCTGATTCCTCCACCAAAAACCTGAAGAAGGAACAAGCAGTTCACTATGTAGATCTATTTTAGACATCATATTGAAAATAAGGTTATGATATTTCGACTATACCATTATGTGATTTCATAAATTCTTAGCACTAGATGCTGACAGACAATTCACTTCTTTACCATCTACACCTTCAGCGGGAAATGGATTGTCATCATCCTTCAAGGACCCTGGCTTCATCTTCTGGACCTCCTCCCTTGTGTAGATACCAATCTTGCGAACCATGGCACAAAATTCCCTAATTCACAAGAAAGAACACGATGAAGTATAAACCATCAAACACGAAATAGTGAAAAATGAAATAGAGACGATGTACGAAAAATCTTACTGCCAGGGATCATCGCCTACAAGCATCATATCTCCCTCATTGTCGGTATAAACAACTAGCCAATTCTTTTGAGGTGCCATTAATTTGCCTCCAAATTCAAATATATGATCCAATTCAGCGATCAATTCATCATAGTTCTTGAACTTAGTAAGGTCCACAGATCTACCAAGAGAATTTCCTTGCATGAGAACCTGAAAATAAAATAATTTAAGCAAGTCCATAGTATGTTTTACAACTGCAAGTTCGAAAAATCAAGAACGAGAAAAGGAACCTTAGTACAACTCCTAGTTGAAGCAGGAGATGAAATATTCTCCCTTGTATGGGGCTGACCCAGATGAAATATTCTCTCCTGCTCATTAAAAGCAGAATTATCCTCGGACAACTGCGAGACCTTGGACTTTTTAGACTTCTGATCAGATTCGAATGCATGAACTTCGTGCAATGTTGCTTGCCCATGACCCACAGGATTATTGAATGCATTAACATGAGAGACTGCTATATCTGAGGCACTAGAATTACTTATGAGAGGAATACCGAAGAGCTTGCAGTTTCCCTCTCTAGACTTTCCGTTCTTATGCTCTTGAACCAACGATGTTTTGGGCATCAAGTCTCTTGCATGAACCGAATTCTCATAATGAGACAAGGTTGGGGGAGGCATCAACAAATTACCATGTAAGTGCTCAATCCTACTACCTTCGAGTACACGGTAGTCACGAAAACCACCAAATCTACCATTTCCTCGTGACTGATAAGGCACATCAGAACCTTGCAAAGGAGGGCTTGCACTAGCATCGGCTAACTTGAGTGAGAGACCAGAGTGTGAGCGGGACCAAGAGCCAAGCTTGCCTTCTTGATCTAGTAAATGATTTCTCATTGAATTACCAGCCATTGAAGATCGATCAATCAAGGATGGTCGACATCCACGAGATGAATCAACATTTGACCCAAAACAACAGAGCAGATCTGTGTATGTTGGTTCATGCCTCCCAGAGGACATCCAATTCTCTGACCCAAATTTTCTTCCACCAGGGACATCATTCTTCCCACCATCATCTGCTGAAGGTGGCCACATCACTGACTTTTCAGCAGTGTCAGACTCGTTACTTTCAGCAAATGTTCCTGGCAAGGTCGAGAATTCTTGACCTTGCAAGACCCTTGAAAACGCACTTGCTGGTAAAGGGTCTACAGTAAGCTTGGATGAACCTAAAAATAAACTTGGTCAATAAATCTTTCCCAGATGACTGAACTGTTAAGTGGAAAACATGAAAATATATCACAAATCCATCGCATGAGACAGCACCTATCACCTACCTTCCCTAGTAAGCACAGACGAATCGGGGGACTGGGATACGGCAACAGATCGAGGCCTCTTTGGCCTCTGCATTGAAAGGGGGTTCAGGGCAGGAGGAGCCAAAGAATGTTCAATTTTCCAAGGAGAAACTCTCTCCGGACGAGGTATGGTAGATGTTTCGTCCCATCGCACCTACAATAGATTAAAACATTGTGAAATAATTCCCATGACTTGAGAATTCTACAATTTCTTTTATTTCTTAAAAAATATCAAACAATGGTCAAATTAAATAAGTCCACCTTGAGGCATCTCCATTTAGATTCCTTCCACCTTTGTGGATCAGAATCTTCAATTCCAACTACCGTCCCAGTAAACCTGCGGTACAAAAATTTGAAAAACATAATCTCTGCTAGTTTTAACATCATGTTGGAACTCATACCCTTAAACAGTAAAATACTAGAAACTTAATGAAAAACTTATTTTGACACAGCAAGATAAGGACGAAAGGTCCCATACCTCTGCTCGGGAGATTCTACACCTTCAAATCTCATTTTGAACCTCATCCCTATCGAGTAATTGTTCTTTACAGACTCCATGAACTGATCAAATGGAACAATAAATTCGGCTGGACTTGTCCTATAAGAGACAAGAAAATGAAATTAATTCCTTAAACAGAAATGTCACTTTAACTTTTATCACCCGATAATGTATTTCGAGAAATTAAACATGTCATACAAGAAAAAATAACAAAGCTTGTCAAATGATAGATTGATCTACGAACCTGGGTTTGTAGTATACAGTGAATATGGTTCTTGTTGAGTAGGCATGCCATGCTGTAGCTAGCACACCAAGATGCATGCTATGACTTGATATTACTGACGAAGGAACATTCCCATGCTGTCTCAATGCTCGTCGTACACCAACCCGTAACTCTCCATTCTCACCTCTAGAAAATACACATGCCATTTTCACGTTTAAGCCCTTAAGCTCGAGCGAAGAATTCAATGGTAAAACACCATATTTTCAAAGAACATTTGAGGAAAACAGACGAACCTTAAAAATATAAATGCATCCCCAGCAACAAGCTTCTTGGAGCTAACAAAAACACTCCAACCACTTTGAAGCAAATGTCTTCGTGGCTGACCTGGTATTATCAAAGTAGAACCAAACTATAAACAAAGGGGCTTTTACATGCAAGTTGCAGCTTATTTTATAAAAATACAAAGGCCAGAACTTGTGACTTGTGAGCATATTATATGGCCAAACTCCTTGAATTCCATCACGCATTATCTAGGAGCATGAAAAGAAATAAGGCTTAAAGCATTACCCCTGAAGATATGACGGAATCGCCACTCATTTCCATGCAAATCCTTCGTAACCAACTCCTGAGTTGGAGGTTGCAGAGACATGTCCTGTTAAAGAACAAGCGCAAAAGAATCACAACTAAATTTTCATAATAACGGAAACAAAACAGGAACTAGACGTGCAACAGATAGACAAACCAATGGTGGAAGACATTCATCTGCATGCCGCCTGAACACCGAAAACCCACCATGGGTGCTTGTATCGGAGGCAGTCAGGGTCTTGCAAAAGCAATGCACTTGGAACCGTGGGGGTTCACGAATGGGAGGCTCCTTCTCCACCACGTTCTCATCTTGCTATAAACATCAGATGAAGCAAAGAACAAAACATTAGGAGCTCAACTCATAATCTAAAGCATCAATAAGAAAAACAGAGTCCAAACCTACATCGGGTTCAGGAAGTAAAGTCACTTGTGCAAAAACCTCATCAGTATCCGGTTCAGCCTAACAACAAAGAGTTATTCATCTCAGTAGTAAACCAAATCCCAGAAAAATAATATAAATAGCCATAAAAGGCGTGAAATGTACCTTTAGCTGAACGTTAATCACACGACAAAGGATCTTTGATGGAAGATCATACAGTGGCATCTGTTGGTCTGATGCTTGATTCGTAGATGCCTCAACCTGATTTACCAGAAACACAACGTTAGGAAGCAAATTCAAAAACAAACCCCAAAATGGAAGATAATTTCTCAATGTGATCTTCAGGAAGAAGAGAAGGTAGAAGAGAAACCTGTTCTATGTGACCTTGAGGGAAGTAGAACACGCGCTCTCCTTCGCGAGGGACCGTCACCAGAGGTCCAGCACAAGCATGCCATAGCTCCGTATACAACGCCGTTTCAGGGTCTATGTTCCCACATACGAAATCAAATAAATATTAAAACGGCAGCCCGGACAAAAAAATGAAGAACTCGAGATCAACAATAATGGAGAAAAAGGAAGAAAGGGGTCATACCTCTGGCGGCAGCTGAACGAGCGCAATGACCATTCAGCCCTTCCATGGCGTTCCTAGAATCATTTTGCTCAGTATAACCAGAAGAAAATTTCTCTCTTCCGTTAATACAATTTCCTTTTATTGATACCTCCGACGTAGTCATTCTTTTTCTAAAGCCTTTCAGCTCAGATCTCTCATTTGATACACTCTAAATCTCCTCAAATCGATAACTAAAAATCCTAAACCAAATTTCTAAACAACCCACGAGCAACAACGTCGTTGAAACACTATAGTTTTACCTTTTCACCACACGAAATCAACACTCTTTCTCTGGAACTTTGATCAAAACCTGACGCAATTCAATCACCACAAGCCTATATTTCTCTCAGTTCATCAAGCAATCTTCTCGATTTAAGCACCAATCAATCAAAATCCACTTTTTTTTTGTCTATAATCGTTTTCACTCTTCAATTTCTGCAAAACAAAACACCTCAGCTTCTCTATCTTCTTCTCTTCCACCTTCAACTGCAGCAGCAGATAAAAAATCAATGCTTGTAAACACCCAAAACCCAAAATCTAAAGGAAAAAACTCTCTCTCTCTCTCTGTGTTTTTCTATCGTCTTTGCCGGTGTCGAATGAGGGGTCGAGAGACTTAGCCAAGGGTGAGTCAACTATGGAAGAGAAAGGACAATAATTTAAACCAGAGTCAAATTTTAACCCAACTGAAAAACCGACAACTGGCTTTAACCGGTCTTCCTCCCTCGTGTGGTACCGGATACTTCCGGTGGCTTATACAGGTAGGGATGTAGGGGACCAGATACTAGGGGAGAGGGGCAGGCAGATTGAGATTAATAAAATAATTTATTTGGATTAAATGACAAAAACAAATTCTTTGGATTCATTAAATAAAGGCGGCTTTCCCATTGTTTTTCCCATGGCTTTCCGTCACGTCGGGGATACGAGGATAGGGAATTGGGGTTTAACGGCGTTTCTCTGACGTTAAAGTGGTACTGTTTTCACGGGGTGCGGGGATTGGGCGTATGTCGAGCTATTAACGGGAAGCTTTTGGTTGGATGTGAAACTGAAAATCGTTGAAGAGATAAGGCCAGTGGTTTCAGGTATGGCTAGGTGTGCGTAGTTAACACCCTACCCGTGCACTTTAGCAGGTTTTCTTGCCTTTTTCTCTACCCTGCGCACCTGGAAACGGGATATTTTACAAAACATCTCGTAGTATAAGATCCGTTTGGTTCTATCAAAAATGTTAAATCATTTATAATAATTCATTTTCATTTTTAATTTCTTCATACTAATTTTATATTTCAAGTTTCTAAACTTTATTTAATTTTATTTTTTTATATGGTCATTTTACTATTAAAACACTTCATAATAATAAAATTATTATTAATTGAATTGTGTAGATGTTAATAGAAGTTTGAAAAATTATGATAGTGCTTGTTATTATTTTCTAAAAGAAAATGCTGCATAATTAAGTGGAAGAAACTGAACGGCAAGACACGTGTGAATGCAATGTGTCAGCTGGTACAGTATAATGGGACCCACTGTATTGTCTAAAGCAACAAATGGTCGAATCATTGTCAGGAACAAATATATATCATTAACTGTTACGCATCATTTTTTCCAAATATTATCTATCCAACATCTTTACAGTAAAACGCGATTCACCAAAGGCGCCTTGAACACATAGATGGAAGGTGCGAAGCATTAAGGTGGCGTTAAGGGAGTAAAGCGCGGATCTTTAGGTACGCCTTTAATGAGATTCTAACACATGTTGGTTATTTTTTAAAATTATTGTCCTTTTAATTATTTATCCAGGCTGACAATTAACCATCCCCCAATAAATATCGCCCCAAATGAAAGTATTGAATCACACATAAATCTAACGATATTCTTCTTCTATCAATTCATTTTATCAAATTAAGTAGAAATTTTTATAGTTTTTAGAAGGTAAAATTATTTTTTATTTTATTATATTTATTTCATATTGAATTGTATGACCAAATTTTATTGTATTAATTATGTTTTATTTCTTTTTGCGGTTGTTAAATGGAAGCATGATCATATCTCGAGTTATTTTGTTGATATAGTAAAAATATTTAAATTTTTTAGTATTAGTTTATATTTTAATTCGTATATTAGAAACAATTAACGTTGTTTTTTTGCAGATATAAGACCTTCAATCTTTCAAACTCTCAAAATGCGTATTTCAATTATTGTTTACTGTGATAGAGAAATTCAGGAAGATGAAACTGACGTTGTCTTCACATTAAATCATTTTGTCAGCTTATCCTTCAAGATGAACATCACTCTTGAGGAGTTAATCAATAAAATTTCAAAGACGATTCATGTTGGAAGTACTAGAAGATTGTCCTCACTTAAGTACAGATTTCCAACATCACTATTTTCGTTAACTTATACAGCGTTCGAACTCTCCAATCATGACAATGTTGTTATGATGGTTGATGCTCATAATCAAAATTCAGACTCTGTTTCACAAATGTATGCCACATTTGTTGAAGTATCTGTAATTTGTGGTATGTCATTATGCTCTCACTATGAGCTGGCTCAACAAGCTGATCAAGTTTACAGCACAACTCAAGTAATGTTTAACGATTTTAACTCGTTAATAGGAAATCCACATCTTGGTATCATCCTATCAAGTTCTATGGGGAGACATTCATTAGCAACTTGTTACAATCTCTACCGAGGTGGCTTCACGAACAATCTGTATGTTAACATCGCTTCCAGTTCAAGAGTAAATCATTTATCTGTCAATTTCTTTGACCTTAATATGGAGATGCCCTCGACGCAATAATCTGTTCAGTACTTATTTGACACGATGCCTTCAACTTTTAGGGGGAGGATTCAACTACGAGCTTCTTCGACCTCAATATGGAGATGCTTGCGACATAGTGCTCAGTTCAAAACCCGTTTGACACGATGCCTTCAAGTTCAATGGAAAATCATTCAATTGTCAGCTTGTTTGACCTAAATATCGACATCACAAAGGAACCCTCATATCCACCAGAAGAACCTCATCGTGAGCCATGTGAGGATGGTACAGAGACTGGACTATTCGTTGAGCATGAATCACATCAGTTCAACATGGACTCCATTGATAATGATGTATAAGAAGTTCCTATAAATACGATATACATCGAATCTCCAGTACACATGTATGAAGCTGACTATATTGCAATGTACAAGCCAAAATTTACAGATATGCCTAATGTTAGTGAGTACAAATTTAACTCATCAATCAACAATGGTGACCTATATTAGGGAATGGAGTTTCCTTCCAAAGAATAAGCGATGATTAAAATTAAGAATTACAACATTCATAATTCTATTTACTGCGGAGTCAACCGATCATCGAACGAAAAGTATGTCTGCCACTGCGTCCAACGTGATAACGGATACAACTGGATGGTTCGTGTATTGAAGAAGAATAGGAAAAACAACATATAAGAACTAACAGTATACAACGGTCCTCATACATGTTGTTCTAGAGAGATCAACCAGAATCATCCCAACTTGGACTCTGACATTATCTACCAAGCCATCATGCCCATGGTCAAAACAAGCTCCCATATAGCTATTGCAGTGTTGATTGATGTGATGGTTCATGTCGGGCAGCTAAGGACACGCTGAAAGCGCCTACTCTCCATCTACGAGTCGAGGGACGATGATGTTGTGATAATGGATGCTTTTCTCGGCGCCGATGAATGCTCATGCCTCGTGTTTCCTCGAAAAGTAGGAATGTCTTCCTGAACGTGTTGAACTACTGATAATAGTCAGTCGCAACCGAATAATGATCCACATAAATCGATTCCCTAAGGGGAATACATTCACGTTGAACCTCTTATATCATTATCCACTCCATGTGCTTTATCAGCCAATTGACATCCTTTTTGCCCCATCTATCGATGTTATGTAGATGGTCGATATTCCTAAGTGCTTCAGGAATATATTGTACAAAGCCAAATTGACAGAGCACGCGATCAACAGGATGACACTCGATAATAACCTAACATATCAGAGGGACCACCGCCATCAATACATTTGATAAGTCACTCAAATAAGGTGGGATGCACAACCTAATTTCTTTAGTAGAATACGGAGTTCATTCAAACTAAAACAAATATATAATTCTTATAAATAAAATATTCTAATTATATAACAATAATGAAAGGTAAGTAATAAAATTTAAATACATACCTCTGTACCATCCTTCCTATCAATGAGTAGCCAAATTTCTTCCAATTCATCTGGTATATCAAGATGATCTTTCCATCTACGTGATCACCTATTCAATGTAAAAAGAAATTCATTATATACTCACAATAAATTATTTATAAACGAACTCAGTGAAATTACCTCAACAATAACGAGAGGACCAATAAGTTATTCACGATCGGACATAAAAAGGGCATGTGATACCACTCCCAATATTGGAGAAGAATGAGACATCCGCCGATAGCATTTTTTCGATAATCATTTGCCTTACACATTTCTCTATACAAAGATATCAAAACTGTTGAACCCTAACTAAATGAGTCGATAACGTGAAAATCATCGAGGTGACATAACCACATACGATGAACTTGGTTGCGATATTTTTCGGGCATCAAGATCCCTCCTATGAGTTGTAATATGCAAGCTCGATCAAGTCTTTTAATTGTTCCTCATAACAGTTTTCACTCAAATTTTTAAAATTTGTAGCCAATTATGTTAATGGCATTCGACCACCGTTGAAAGTAGGCAAGATACCTCCAAGATACTCCTCGCACAAGGAATACCGATCACCATCCGCCACACCAAAAATAACTGTCTCATCTATCAGAAACCCAAAATGTATGCAAATATCCTCCAACGTAATAGTGCACTCCCACACAGAAGATGAAATGTGTGTATCTCTGGTCTTCACCTCTCAATTACTGCGGAATTAAGGGAAAGTTCAAGGTTACAGTACCCTTCATATATCGCTATGTAACCGAATCTAGCCTCGGCTAAATACGATTAGACACAATTCGATATCTCTAACTTAACGTTATGAATAAATAGATCTAATATACGATCATTCCCATAATTAAATAAATATTATATAAATTAAAATCTAAACTGATACTAAAATAAATAAATAAATAAAATATTTACAATAATTAAAATAACACAATTTAAATTTGTTATCGTATCGACAAAATGTCTAGAGATAACAGAATTTGCTTAAAGCTTACAATAATGATTGATAAAAGGAAAATAATAAAATTTTTGGTGTGGTTTGAGGGTTGCATTATGGGTATTTATAGGTGGAGAGGGAAGGGGGACAGGTGGAATTAAAGGGGATGGGGACAGTTGGATGATATTAAAAGAGATATTTTGGGGAATAAATTCGCGTCTTCCAACAAGCGTCAGAATCCCATCAAAGGTGTGTCTGAGGATTCGCACTTTACCCCGTGGCGCCAGCTTGGACGGAAGACACGCTTGATGATCCGCACCTTTCATCCACCTGTGTAAGGCACGTTTGGTCAACCGCCCTTTACTGCCAAAGGGTGTTAGATCGATAATATTGGAGAAACGATACATGATAGGTAAATAATATATTTTTGGGTAAAAACGCTAAAAAAATTACTTTAATTTCTAAAAACCATATTTTAATTTACTAAAATAATGGATAAGTCTACGTCATATTCGTACACTACAATATATCACTAAAGCGATTTACAAAAACATACTACTAACTAAATTATTCTTATTAGGTAAATATTAAAAGGTGAATCGTACATTAGTACTTACACAATTATTTTTATTTCATTCTAATATGTTATCACGTTATCACGTTGGACAAAGTAACAAACATATATTGTTCTTTTGTAGTCAGCCTGTACAAAATAACAAGTAGTAATGACGTACAGACAATAGTATTTTAATTTTTAAAATACTCCGCAATCGCAGGTTCTGTCACGTAGACTGACAACTTATGCATTGTGATGTATATCTTCCATTGGCCTCGATATTCCGAAACACATAATTTATTTTGTTCGCGGGAGATACATTGTAGTGTAGTTCTTTTCCATCTCGCAGACGAGGGGATCGGGAGGAACCGGTTTGAGTAGTTGAACGGTTAGGAGATCCTTGAGTACCTTAAATATACCATAACAATAATTAGTCCTTGACCATTCGATTAAATTAATTGAATAAAATCACTTAAAAAATATGTTTTTTTGGGTTTACGAGTCAGTTAGGAGGCTTTCTGGTTTGAATTTGGAAAACGAACTTCGAAATCAGACACAGGATGTCGAAAAACATAAAATGGAGCTTTTCGAAAAAATATTGACTTTTTTGTCAAAGTCAACGATCAACGGTCAGACCGATCAAAGCGATTCGGGTCGAGTAGGCGGGTCGGTTCTGCCTATACTGGTTCCATAATGTTATTGGACCGACCGAAGACCTCCACGTGCACTGTCGGTGCATGCGGCATAGTCTGGTACCTATTTCACCGGTTGAATTTTCCCAAATCAATTATGGCCTCAATTTCAACTAAAACCAATACAATAACACAAGTAAACCAATCCAACCATCACTAAACAACCAATTGTTAACTTACCCAACGGTGGTCGACGACGGGACGTCAATGGTGAACAAAACCGGTCGGGTTTTGAGCGCACAACGACGGTGAATCCAATGGTACAAGCGGTGAGGTAAGATATCGTTGGAGGCGGCCGAAAACGTCAAAAATTAGCGGCAGTCGGGAGTTTTTCGACGAAACTTCCTAGTGTATTTCACGGTGAACGGCGGCGATACGCGACGGGCTAGGGGTCGGGTTATGATCATCGTTCGACGGTGAGTCTATAGGTGGTGGTGGCTCGAGCTAGGGTTTAGGGATTTTAATTTTGGTTCTTTTATTCGGGTAGTTGATCTAGGGGATTAGTTTTCATTGGGTAACAAAAATTGGTAAATTCAAGTTCTAGTCCCTAAATTTTCCTACAACTTCTAAAGAAGCCAATAAATTCTGGAATCTTGCATTTTGTCCCCAAATTTTAACCAAATTAATTCTTTTATTTAATTTCTAATTTTCTAAAAAAATTGGGTTATGACAAAAATTTTCTTATATACTATGTCAATGATATATTCTCACCTTCATCATCATAATCTTCATTAATAGTGGAACAAGCACGTGTTTTTTCAAAAGTGTCTTTGTCATAAATAAATAAAAATTACATTATAGAATAACGTTAAATATAAAATTAAAATGAATGAAGGGGAATAATATAACTACTAATAAGTATAAAAAACAATCACATAAGAACTCAAGCGTCTCCCTCTATAAAATATTTATATATATTGTAAAATCTATTATGTCATTTATATATATTTATAAAATCAAATGTGGGCTTTTCTATAAGCGAGTGAACGAGTCTAAATCCGATATCTTAGTGTTATATCCGAACTCGGATCCGTATTTGAATCAGAAAATCCAATTCATATCCGAATATGACGGGTCCAAAATTTTAAGATTTATATCGTATGAAACGAATCTGGATCTACGGATTCGGGTTTGGTCCAAGATCCGTTGCCATCCCTAGTCACCACAGATAGAAGAACTCAAGGACCCTGGCTTCATCTTCTGGATCTCCTCCCTTGAGTATATACAATCTTGCGAACCATGGCACCAAAAGAATTTCACTTTTCTAAAATATTAAGTTCTAATATATACAATAACATATTATATACGTTATTAATTGATTAAAAGATAAGTAAATATTTTTTAACTAATTAAATTATTAAAAGAAATTCAAAAATTAAAACAGTGGTTGTCATTATTAGCTAAAATGAAATGCTGCATAATTAAGTGGTAGGAACGAGAAACTGAACGGCAAGTCAAGTGTAAATGAAAAGTGTCATCGGGTACAGTATGATGGGACCCACAATATTGTCTAAATCAACAAATGGTGGAATCTTTGTCCCAAAAAAAACTTACATGCAGAAAGAAAAATGAAATGTGCAAATGTACAGTAAGTGATTAAATTTTACTTTATTTTTCATTTAAGTCCGTAAAATAAATTTTAGTAAACACGTGTACTTAGAGTTTTTTTGTCAAAATAAGTATCTAAATTATTTTACGTCAAAATAAATATCTAAATTATTTTAATTTTTAATCTAAACTCTAAAAAATTGACATATGATATTAATAAAATAATACTTTAGACACTTAAATAAAAAAAAATTAAATACTTTAGATAAACATTGCAACCAAAAAGGAAACTTAAGATATTTATTTGATTAAAGGATACTTGAAGTACTTAACTGAAAAAATGATATACTTAACATACCGACTTTACTATTTTAAGTAAATATTAGATTATAAAATTTATCGATTGTGGACATTTGAGAGATTTGATCATCATTGTATCAAGCTTTAATATTTTGAACACATATTAGCTTACGATTATTTAATAAAAATAATAATTAACAAAATGTAGATAGTAAACCTAATTTATCAATTTCGCTCATATCGTGTTTTCGCATCAATTTAGCCCTCGAAGCTGCTCAGTTGCATCATTATGTATCCTACCTCTAACTTAAACCCTAAATCTTAACCCCATAACTTATAAACCCTAAACCCTACATCAAGGTTCATAATGCAAGGTTTTAAATTAGGGATAAGATATAAAATGATGCAATTCAACAATTTAATGGTTAAATTGATGTGAACATACGATATGAGCAAAAATTATAAATTAAGTATACAACAAAACAAAAGAGAGCAAAAATAATCCTTAAGCCTTAACAAAATAGTATATAAGAAAACATCCATAATCAGAGTGTAGGTAAATCGAGACTGACGTGTAGGTTACATTGAGTATATAATCTTATTTATATTAGCAAAATTTCTTAAATAATACAGCAAAAAATGACTTAAATGGGTGATGAGAAATTTATTTTCTCAACTCTAATGTTCGTTATGCTATCTATTAGGAATCCGTGGGAGATTCCAATGTCTCTAGAAAGATGATCGGATGATTTTGTGATTTATGGACTGTATAGTTCACCAAATCGTATATAATATGAGTAAGATGTTATATTTTTCATACATCTTTCGAAAAACGTTAAGTATTTTTAGCATCTTTTCAAAGATTTGTATAGCAACAAATATTTTGCAAATACGTAAAAGAATATAAAATATCGTGTGAGTAAGGTGAAACATCAGCGTCGGTGAAGTTGACACGACGTGCATCTGGTGGCTGTAGCAGAGCAGGGAAACAGGCAGACCCAGAATCAGGACTTACCATTCCCGGTAACGGGCTGCAGGAAAATATTAAAAAACCATAAATAAAGGTTAACTTTTATCGGGATAATACTATAAATAATCATAATATTTTTTAATTACAATTAATAAGTTATGTAAGATGCGTGCGTTAGTAATCAAGAAAATTTTAAATAAATATTATAATTATCCACACTATTAAAAAAAATTAAAATTAAGGGTTTTAAAAGCACGTAAGTTACATGTTTAATAATCAAATTAGCATTTTAGTTATATGTTAGCACTCAATATTTTTTTAAATCATCACTCATATTACATTTTTATTTTTTTTTCTTAATATCACTATTACTTTTTCAATAGCGAAGGACCAAAACAAAACGTTCGTGATGATTTAAAAAAATAAGGGTAAATTACACATTTAGAATGTAAACTATCCATTTTTGTCGTTTGAGCATTTAAGCTTTCAATTTTTTCGAAACAATGCCTAATGTTTTGTTTATATTTCATTTTAGTACCTAACCGTTAAAAACTTAACATGTTTAATATATAAACTATAAATTTTCGTCTGTTTTTGTACCAAAGCTTTTAAAAAAAATTCAAAACTCAACGTTAAATTTTGAACGAAATATTAAAACAAAACAAAAATTAAAGTGTATGTATGATTTTTAAAAAATTGGAAGATTAGATACTAAAATAGATTAAAATTGATAGTTTAAGTATTAAATGCGTAATTTGCTTAAATTTTATTTGGTGTAATTTACCTATAGAGTAACATTAAATAATAATTGGTTTTTGTTAAAATGGCTTATGAGTCACCTTTGCCCTGTAGTCGACCTAATTTATCACTTTCGCTCCTATCGTGTTTTCGCATCAATTTAGCCCGCAAAGTTGCTCAATTACATCATTCTATATCTACCCCTAACTTAAACCCTAAGTTATGATTTATAATTTAAGATTTAGAAGTTATGAGGTTGTGATTTATGGTATAGGTCTTATAATTGAGCAATTTTATAGGTTAAATTAATGCGAAACACGATAAAGACGAAAGTGATAAATTAATCTAATACAAAGGCAAAAAATTACCCTTTTGCCTTGTTAAGATTAATATTTGTAAAAATTTTAGCGTTTAAATAGATATTTTAACTGAAATAGTAAAAAATAATAACAGTAATAATAATAATCAAATTGTGACTGATAAAAAAACTCGTTATTATCGAGTATCGAACCTAGAAGATCTCTAATAAAATACATATATTGAAAAATGAACGGCAAGGGAGTAGCGAATCAGAGAAAAGCGGGGCCCACGGCATTGTTTTCTGTTAAGTTTTAAAGTAATCAGGTACTTGGGGGCCCACTTTACTTCTGTCCCCCTGTAGCATCTCTGGACAGTTCCTTAAATCTCTGACCTTAAATTTTTGACCCCTAACCATAGACAAAACTCCACGCCTCCCTTAATCAGTAATTTTATTACTAATTCATTTTCTTAAGGTGTGGAAAGTTTCTCAATTTTTTAAAAAGAAATTGAAAATTTAATATTATTTTAAAAATATTTTTAAATATCGAAAATTATTTAAAAAATCGACGTTTTATTTTACTAATATATTATAATAAAAATTCTTTTTATGATTGTAAAATATTATTGATTGTATCATTATTCGCCACGTAAAGAGTAAGACCAACAACGGTTACGGACTTGAAACGGGGATTGCATTACGGTTTTGGATTACTGCGTTATTTTCAACGGTAGTTGCGGATCTAAAATGAGAATCGTATGCGGTTTAAAGTATGGAGAAGCTGAAGGGGAACAATGGTCGTGTGCCACGTGGTAAAATGTCAGCATCTGGCGACACGTGGGCATCACAATTAAATGCCAGAAATGTCTTTGGACGATTCCTTAACTTGGGTAGAATTGGTTACGTCTTATCACGCAGGTTGCGTGACTTTTTGTTAAGTGGAGGATCGGATTTGTTTATTGTTACGAGCTTACGTCACTGAAGCTTTTATTCACGTTATTTTTGCTATTCTTTCTGGGACTCGTTTTTGTTTTACAAGTGTAAATTTTTTTATCACTAATTTAAATTATCAATTCATAATAATTTTATTCTTATACTATCCGTTTATAATATTTTAATTTTTAAAAATAAATATGGTTAGATTGATTACATGTCGTTTTAGTAAAAGGGTTACTTTTAAAAATGTGAGTTTTTGGGAAGTGATATGTAAAGGTCATTTCAGTTGGATTATCAAAAAGCTATTGAAGCGGCTAGAACTTTGTTCCTTCCTAGTACTGATTGGCATTTAATTAGCAGCAAATGGATATAGGGAAAAATCAGAACTAGTAGAGAGAAGGTTAACTGGCACAAAATCATTTGGTTCCCTGCCCATATTCCGAAATGTTCTCTCATTTCATGGATGGTCATCCTTAATAGACTGCCACTAAGGACAGGTTGATTCGGTTTGGTCAGGAAATGGACAACGGTTGTGTTATGTGTGGCAATGGGCTGGAAACACGTGACCACCTATTTGTTAATTGTCCCTTTGCTAAGGAGGTTTGGAATGTGTTCTTGTCGTGTGTGGGATTCGTTTGGTCTGTACAGCTGGGATGAACGAATGGACTGGCTGGTTGAGAACTTGAGGGGTAAGTCCCTTCGAGTGAGGTTTTTAAAGCTCGCCTGGACTGTTTATTTGTATCACATCTGGGAGGAGCGTAACCATAGGGTTTTTAGGAGGTTTTCGCGTTCAGTTGATGCGATTGTTACAAAGATTAAAGATACTGTTCAATACAAATTGTATAGACACTCTACACATAGAAGAGATAATGTATATAGGCACTTGTATATGAGTTGGGGATTGATATAGTGTTTACCATTGTTTTGTTGCAGCTTTTGCTGCTTTATTTGGATGAATACAAGTTACTTATAAAAAAAAAAATTAATAGATAATAAATATCAATTTTATTGATTTTGATGGGATAACATTGATGTTAAACTAATAATAAAATGGTATATATTATTTAATAAAAAACAACATTATCCCAATAAAAATCAATGCCCGCAAGGATTAGGGATGGGTACGAGACTCGAAGTTGGTGGGTTTCGACCCGAATTGATTAAAAAATTGAGTTCGAATAAGATTTTCTTGAATAGAAGTTTGGGTTGGTTTAAGTTTAGAATGAAATATCCGACTCGGTCCAAAAATAATATAATTTTCTCTTATATATTTAGTGATAATTGCAAGAATACTCTCCTTTATATTATTTTATTTCAATTAGATATTTGTTTTATTGAATGAAATTAATAACTTTTTATAAATATATTTATTTTGTTTGGATCGGATCGGATCGTATTTGAATTTTATTTAAAAAGCTTAGGTCGAATTTTCGGGTCAAATGACGTTACCTTAAACTCAGATCAGATTCGTATAGAATAATTACATTTTTCACATCATGGCGAGTTGAATGAAAATTTGACTCAACCCGACCTATTTCATCTCTAATAAGTACTTTATGGTGGTCAATATAAGCATCCTTGTTTTGCATTCAAAATCGAATTCCAAAGCCTTAAACTAGTGGCTTCTTTTCTCCTTTTAATCATAAGAAATTTGTGAAGCCGTTTTCAAGAAGGAGCCAAAACGACAGAACCCCTTTTGTATGGACTTCTCAACCACAACGTAAAACGACATGGACTTAGACTTGATAGATGCTCGGTATATCCCTAGCCCGAAATTGGTAATGCACAAGGAGATGCTATTTGGGTAAAGGATAAGCTGTGTCACTTTTGTTGTTATATTTATTATTATCATTATTCGTTTTCTATTTATGGGCGAAGATTGACAAATTCAAACATTATTAATTAAAAACAGCAGATTCCACAGGAACATACTTTCACACACTCGTTTTTCAATTCACGTGGAAACGAATATTCTGCATTTAATCTTGGTTCTGTTCTAGAATTAGAAGTCACAATTCATCATTGATCTAAAGTACAATGTTATTTAATGAGAATGCTTAATAATATTATTCAATTGACGCGTTCTTTTGATTCTTATAAAAATACAAAGGTCAAATAATGTTAAATTAATTTCTCAAATTTTCTAAATTCAATAATCTAGACAATTTAATGATTTATTTCCCAAAATAGACATGAAACCTAACAGCAGATAATTTTCAAAAAACAATGAAGAGTCGGTCCATACAGGGTTCCATGTCTTAGCTAGGGTTGAATTGGTGGTTTATTTATTTTGTTTTCGGATATAGTTTATTTTGGAAAGAGCATTACTCCAACACGACACTAAAATCTCGTAGAAAGTGTGAAGCCCCACCTTCCCCACTTTCTACCACGTTGAAATACATGCGTGGTGACCCAAACAGTTTTCCCCATTACCGCAGTGGCAATTAGGGATGGACGGTATCAGAATCTAATAGAATTTAATTTGATTCGATTCGATCAAATAAAGTTTTCTTTAAAAAATTCGAGTCCAATTCGGATTTTATCTCAAAAAGTTACATTGGATTCAATCCGGATGAAATCATCCTTAAACTCAAATTAGATCAAATTTCAAATAAAAAAATATATTTTTATTCATATTAACCGAAAATCCAATCCAACTCAACCTAACACGTATCCATCCCAGAGGCAACACCAGAAAACAAAACTGATGAGTGATGACAAATATAGGAGAAACTGTTTCCCAATGATGACGACCAACAGCTAGTGCGATGTGCTTGGTGATGAGATAATGGGAGCATTTTATTAAGATATGGTAGATATTATTTTATATTCATAATTTATTTGTTTTATGAAATTTTATGTTTCCGTTTATATAAAATCCTTCACTTTTATTTAATGTTATGATGAAAAGAGTTTCGATGAATATAAAATTCGATGACTCTTTAAATAAATGGGATCTTTTTCGAAAACATTATTTATATTAATACAATTAATTTAATAAGATATCTGAAATAGGCTTTTTTAGCCATTCGACCCACTGCCTTTATGGAACAAATCTAGTCCGTGGACTATGGTCCAATTACTTATTTTATGTGGTTAAAATTAGAATTTTTAAATAGACTTGATATCAAAATAAATACCTAAACTATATTATTTTTCTTTTCGAATAGGTGCATAAACTGTTTTTTTTACTCATCCCGATGCCTAATGATACAAACGTTACAACTTTAGGTGCTTGAGCTGTCAACGATATTAATTTCTCCCATTAAGTGACACGTGTCATAATATGACAATTTTAAAAATTTATTTAAGATTAAAAAAACAAAATTATATATTTTTAAAAGAAAACATGTAAATTTTAAATAACACAAACACTTTGAAAACCTTCATTTCAATCTCTAAACTCACGTCGGCCGTTGCCCTTTACCATCGACGAAGCTCCACCCGAACACACCTCCCTTCGGCGACCAAAACCCCTATGAAATCGTGATTAATCAACGATGAACGACGTTTTATACCCTGCGAACCCTATGATGAAAATAGCAATCCTACGCGACTCTGACGACTAATTGGCGACAACTATGGTGACATATGACTAGGAGGGTGGCAGGGACAACATGGGGATGGTGGTTGTGGTCGGAAAGGGCGGCTGCTAATTAAGGTTAGGATTTGGGGATTTTACGGATTTAGTTTTTTTTTTATAATTTAATATAAATTAAGTTATATATATTAAAATATAATTTTAAAAAATAAATTTCAAAATACCATATTATGACACGTGTCACTTAACGGAGAAAATTAACACCGTTAATGGGCGGACACTTAAAATAATAAAGTTTGTAACGTTAGACATTTGGATGGATAAAAAAATACTTTAGGCACCTATTCGAGAAAAATAATATAGTTCGAACACTTATTTTGGTATTAATCCTTTTAAATATTAATTTGTTATTAAATATAGTTACATTAATTTTTCTTTCCAAATTTCCGTCTTTTTCCCAAGAGAACGTCATTTGTAATAGTAACAACAAACGCTCAGTTTCCTCCTACTTCATTTCCTTCTAATTGTTCATTGTACCAAGCACGCACCAAAATCATTTTCTTTTCTTCCTTTCCATCTTTTTGAATTTTCAATTGTACAAAACATACCTAAAACACAATCATTTCTGGTAGAGAGTATTGGACCCCCTCCCATATTTCCTTTCAGATGAAAAAAGAGAGAGGAAAAATTGTACCCATAGTGAAATTGGAAAAATGTGACCAAATTGGACCACACAAATATCAGTCTCATACATACAAGTTCACTTGTTTGCCATGGGTCAATTGGTTGTATCCTCTCTTTTTTTTTTTAATTTTCTTTTTCACTTTGTTAAAGGGAAAGAAAAAGAAAATAATAATAATGGAGCACTCTTTCTTTATTGTTTTGGAAAAAGAAAGGAAAGATTTAAGTTGATAATTATATACCAATTTTTGAATCAAAATATGATGTTTACTGCAAATTTTATATACATGCCAAGAAGAAAATGTTTATGATGATTTGATTATATAAGATATAAACCGAGAATGAATCAGTGGTTGGTTTGATTATATTTAATCTTATATATTACGAATGAGTGACCGATTTGATTATATTTAATCTATATCGTTTCAAAACATTTTAATTTTAATTATAATATATAATAAATGTAATCACTAATTTAAACTATCTAAATATGAAATTCAATTTACTAACCAACCACTTAATCTAACAATTTTTTATCGACAGAGGATGCGACAACTGATCGAGGATAGATGCTCCATTGGATGGCTCTGTGCTGATTTTTGAGTCCTGCCCTCAGCTTCGTGCTCTTCTTTATACGGGTATTTAAGGTCCCCTTATCTTCGAATAACACGGTTGATACCAAGCAAAGGCTTTTGTCTTGAAACATCCTAGGAATATGAGCTTGATGAATCCAAGAATCATGTCACTAACTCTAGGGATACTGCCATCATCTTGATTGAATCTTTAGGTTATCAACTTTAACATTGGTAAATCTAACATCCATGAAAAATAAGTCTCCGCTTGGCATTATTTTGAATGCTTAGTTGGCCACTCACGTATTTTCAGTTGCAGTTTTTGTATTAACTAATGATGTTTATGTACTTTACGTTGATGGTTATTCTTTGGTCACGAGAATAGCTGACATCTCATAAGTTTTGTTTGCTTTAGAGTGATCCTATGGTGGTGGTTTACCGTGCATGCTGAGGAATGCTTTAGCTCAAAGACTACAGCAGAGATGACGTTGAAATGTTTAAATTTAGAATTCAAGGATCTTTTCTCAAAAAGTGTATGCATTGCAGATTTCAATTTTTCTTAAATCTGTCACATTTTGTCAGGAACGTTAACTGTCATCGGTGCACCTCTGGACTTGTCTTGCAGGATCCCATTTTGGTAATATCCAAAGTCGTTGAGGGTGGGATTTCTATTCCTGTATGTAAAACTGAAGTCTTAAAGAATGATCTCAACCCAACATGGAAGCCAGTGTTTTTAAATATCGAACAAATCGGAAGCAAAGTATAGCAAGTTTTTATTCGTACTTTTAACAGAAACTTCTATTTCCTTAATTTGTTACATAGCAGAGCAAGTTGGTCTTGGCCAGTCTCAATCAGCTATATAAGTTGCAGGTGTCTCTACTTAACATGTGTAACACCCTTAACCAGTATATGTCTCGTAATATAAGCTAAACATCAGCTATATCAGTATATAAGTTATGATGACTTACCGATACTGTCTGTAGGTTTGATTTTTCATAAGATGCTGGCAAGCTCCTCACTTCACGTCTGCTACTTTATTTGAACACGCATGAAAATCATCACGCGCTAAGTAAAACTTAGTGAGACAGAAATATAGTTAAAACATAAAATCCATAAAATATAAACAATAAACTGAAAATTTAATTAAAAATAATTAAAACTTCAAATCGGGCTAGTCACGCTGTTTTCTTTCTAAAAACCTGAAAATCATTATCTCATGATTTTATCAAAAATCATGTAAGTCTTTATCAAATATCATAAATAACTTTTTTTCTTTTCTTTCGAACATATTTCATAACTTTCTTTTCAATTATATGTTCTTTTCTTTTATATACTACCATAATTTTCACACTTATTGTTATAGTCCAATGTATATGTAAGAGAATATAAGGTACATGAGTATAAGGTGCGCACTAGGCATAATACGGTGTCGAATCATAACTGAAATTGTGATATGATGCACTTCAGTGCAATCATAACTTGAGCACCAACGGTGCTGAACATTTGTACACGAATGCACCAGTGCTGAACTAATAACTGATAACTAATAAATGATAAGCATTCACTTAATGACATGCCAAATATACCTATGACTCTCAATGCAACATACAATGGGCTTATATGTATCGTCATAGAATCATTTTATTAATAACTGTAAACATCTTATAACTGAAAATCATCTGATAACTGTAAATATCTGATAACTGTGAAATGTCTGATAACTGTAAACATTAAGAATTCATCATCATAAATATCATACTTGGGCAGTTCATATCCAAAATCATTTATAATATAGAAATTTCATACTGAAAATTTATAAATCATACTGGAAAATAAAATGAGGTTGAATTATCGCAAGTTGTCCTCGATCAGAGTAATTAAATAATAAACTAGACTCATTTGAACAATTTACTTATAAATCAAAATATAAGTCTCACTCAGATTTAAAAATTGCTTCCTCTACACAATTTATTAAAATTTCATATTCTGGCAGTTTGCACTATTTTCAAAGAAATATTATTCTATATTAATCTATCTATTGAAAAATTATTCCGTTTGCACCACTGAAACCTAGAATCGAATACGAATCTAACCATATAAGGCACTCCATCTAGTTCCACTAGTACAATTTATAGCGGATTTTCAAAGTTAACTGAAATAAACTGTTTTTGGACAAAATCTGTTGTCCTATTTTCTGACCTATCACTAATTAAAAATTCATATCTTTTTTGTATACTTCTCTATATCAGTTGACGTTTATTCTATACGAAACTAGACTGATAGAAGAATCCAAAGGTATAAGATATCCTCTAATCATTTTTGTAGAATTTCTGATGATTTTCTAAACTTACAGTTCAAAATGTAATTTCTAGGCAGATTTTACCAACTAGTGTCATTGACTTATTCGCTAGTTCTATTATCTTACTAAATAGACATATAAACTTGAATCACACTTCACATAACATTAGGAGTCACTTCGTAACGTAACTCCAACACTGGCTAATCGCAAGCTAATTTTTGGTCGAAACATATATACAAAAGAAATGCACTCACCTTTGCCTCCCTATCACACTTTTTCCATGATAATCTTGAATCTTCTCGAACTAACATAATCTAAACTAAAATATAAAATTCGATAAAAAAATCCGATACATAAATTGATAAAACTAAATCGTACTTCCATCATAATTTCAAATTTCTCAAAATATTCATTAAATTCCATGAATATTTTGTTTCACTATCAACACTTCAATATTTACTATTTTCATAATCTAACCACTAATTATGAATTCCTTTTAAAATTCGTATCAACTTTCCTATTTAATCCATAATGACCATTCACCATTATGATCATTTCACATTAATCACATAAAATTTCCAACACCTCAATAAAATATTCAAATAAATACTTAAACATTCAAAAGCTTGAAATTTCATCCTAACCTTTCTTAGATTTTTCAAATTCAACCACACAACTTGATAAACTTAGAATTAAATCTCAACTTAAGAATTAAATCCAAAAATCAACATATTAAATAAATTTCCAGCATTACAATAATTTACTAAAATGATACTTCCACATTTAATAAACTTAAAATCAAGTCCCCATAATATTGGGACTTTTCGAATTCCACCCTTAAATTTTACCAAATTTGAAATTTGGTTTCAAACAAGTTTCCAACTTAAATTTCCAGCATTTTCAACTATAAAAAAATCAGCATTAACCATTCAAATATTACATTCTTGCAATAATATCCCACAATTCTTAAAACTTGTATATTAATCCTTTTACTAACTCAAGGCTCCAAATTGATTCAAATTGATCTCCAAGTCACATATAACACTTCTAATATCAATTCTAGACCATAGGAAACTTTTCAATATTTTCCCCTAATTTTTTTCCAATGGCAGAATGTCGCTATGATAAAAAAAGACTAGTTTTTCATTCAATTTCAAGCATGAATTCAACTTATACAAGAGCTGATTTTGTGCTAATTTTCTTGATTAATCTAGTATTAATTAACCTTGACACATAACATTTTAATAATATAATTGAATTTAAAATTCAATTAATGAGAAATCTAAAAATTACCATTAATGAAACTTGATAATTACCAAATTCCATTGCATTATCTTCCATTAAAATATTCCTTAGTCAGAGATGAATCAACTTGACTTTGACTTTTCACTTGGGCCATGAAATTTTTCAAAATTGCACTTTAGTTACTTAAATTTCCACTGTACGACCAAATCTAAAAAATTATACTGTTATGAGTCAAATTTCTTTAATCTAAAATATGGAATTAATATTTCCAAGAATTTTCTAACATTCTTCAAACTTTCATAAAATTCCGGTTCGATCCGATTATCATATTTCAATATCGAATTTTATCACTTTATATCTTTTAACACAAATCTCGTACAGAAAATCTGATTACCACAAAAATTTTTGTGGTAGGCCAAACTGTTCATTTACGGGCTAAAATCTATAACTTTTCATAATTACATTTTGGTCCCTGAACATTTACAATATTTATACTTTAGCCCTCAAACTTTCAAAACTTAGATTTTAGTCACTAGTCAAAATTGGCATATTACAACATGTGTAGATGTTTACATCATTGATGTTGAGGGTTTGTCTACAAGTTACCCTTTACGTTTTTGTTACTTGATTGTTTTCTGAATTTTCGTTTTCTAAATGAACTTGCAGGATAGTCCACTAGTGATCCAGTGTTTTGACTTCAACAGCAATGGCAAGCATGAACTGATCGGGTAATTGTTGATCTTACTTTCTTATGCTCCTTCTCGTTTAAAAACTTAAGTCAATGGATAATCTGATTAAATTTCCAATTGTATATCAAAGGCGGCAGCGGTGCTTGAATCTCAGCTCAATCTGAAAAGTTTTCATTCTTAAGAGTAGATGACGGTCAAGCCTGGTTTTTGGTATCATTTGATAAAAATGAAGTTAGCTGACTTTTAAATCAATTATCATATGGCCAATTAAAGTTACATTTTAGAATTTAAAATTTAACTTATTTTTTTTATCTTTAAAATTCGATATCTAAGTATTTTCTAATATTTTTCTAAAATTATTTTTAAAAAATCACAAAGTAGATGATGTGGAGGGATGGGCATGGGACCTGAACCCAATGGGTTCTGATTCGACCCGACCCGATCGGGTCTAGTTTTAAAAAAAAAATCGGGTTCGGGTTTAGGGTGAAAAATACTCGACCCGAAAAAAATATAATTTTACCTTATATATTTAGGAATAATTACAATAATACCCCTCTATATATTATTTTTTAATTAAATCACTATTTTTATTGAATGAAAATAATATTTTTTTATTATTATTTCGGGTCGGGTCGGGTAAAATCTTATTTTGGTGGGGTCGGATCTCGGGTGGAGGATTCATTGATCTTGGGTCAGGTAGGATGGACCAAAAACCCGACCCATGTGGCTTGATTTTTGGGTTTTATCAGACAAGTGCATAAGTCACTAGCAGATTTGGAACAAGGTTTAACTCTTTGACCTGAAATTAATTTCATACTGAACTTTTTATTGAACTTATTTTTTAATTTGCAAACGGCAACGTAGGTTTTAAAAAGCAAGCTTTTTGTGGAAAAATATTCTGAGACTGTCCAATATACCTTCCTGGATTACCTAGCTGCTGGTTGTGAGCTGAACTTTATGGTTGCCGTTGATTTCACTGGTACTTTCCCGTTTACTCGTATAATTGACATTAGGCCCAGTAAAATTCTGCCCATTGCAATCCTTTATGTAAATTATTAGCGATGTCTCTTCTTCAATCTTTTTCTTGTTAAGTTGACAACAAAACATGCCACATCTTCAATAAAGTTAATCATGGGACCAATATAAACAGAAAAGCTGAACCACAGCAAACTTTTTGGGGAAAAAAGTTTAGTTAAACAAACTGTTTGTAAGAACCATTTCTGCCAAGTATATAGGTCTTTGGTTAGAATGATGCCGCAGTTCTTCATCTAAGGACCTTAGGATTTACATGTGTGAATCTGAAACTGTTGAAGTCATATGGATGAATGTGGAAAGCATCATGCTGCATGTGCAGTTCTTCAGAAGTACCATAATACATTCTTACCTTTTCCTTTTCTTTCTTAGTTGTGGTCTATCAGCTTCAAATGGCAACCCCCGCCTCCCTGATTCCTTGCACTATATTGATCCATCAGGACGGCTGAATGCATACCAGAAAGTAAGAATCGAATCTCTTTAATACTTTCCTTTTCTTCCGTTTCTTTGTATACCCGAGAAAATGTTATGTATCTTTCAATCCAGGCAATCTATGAAGTTGGGGAGGTATTGCAGTTTTACGATGCAGACAAGCGCTTTCCGGCTTGGGATTCGGAGCACGGCCCATCGATGGTCCAGTTTTTTGTTGTTTCGACTTGAATGGAAGCAGCAACTACTGTGAGGTAAGCAGTTGCTAGCGTCAATCTAATTTCAGACTCTGTTCCCCTACATTATCAAAATATCATTGTCTCCAGGTTGAAGGAATCCGAGGAAGTATGATGGCCTATACCAGTGCCCTTTTTAACGTGTCTCTTGCAGGACTAACACTGTTTGGGCATGTGATTAACAGAGCTGCAATGATTGCCAGCCAATCCCTGGCCCATGATGCTAAAAAATACTTTGTTTTGTTGATAATCACGGTAAAATCTTATCATTAGACATTCTATTAGAAAAGGTTGCTGCTGATTTTGCCACGGTTTCTGATAGTTGTTAATATTGCTCTAGGATGGGGTAGTAACTGATCTCCAAGAAATCAAAGATGCCCTCGTCAAGGCATCGGATCTCCCATTGTCGACCCTCATCGTCGGAGTCGGGGGAGCCCACATCAAAGAAACGGAGGTACTTACTACCGAATATCCCCACTTATATCCTTTTGAGGGAAAATGATGTCTTTAACGGAGCACTGTTTACAGATTTTAGATGCAGACACGGGGGAAAGACTGGAAAGCTCGACCGGACGAGTTGCTTCCCGAGATATCGTGCAATTTGTTCCGTTCAGGGATGTACAGAGTAAGTCATTTACTCATTCCGACGCTTACGAACTGTTCCATAGTCGGGGGATATGACAACCAGCTTTACTTGTTGCATACTGAAGGACTTCTGTTGTTCAATCACTTGTGGCAGAATTACCAACACAATTTTTAACCTACACGCGAAGCAGAGATATCAAACCAAACAGTCAGTTTTCACATGTCCAAAGATTGTTCATATCGAAACTTGGCTTAAAAGAGACGATGGAATATATTGGCATTGCGGCTTTGGGTTGAAGATTCATCGGTCAACATAAAGAGGGCTATCGGCACACAGACTGATTTAGAATGGGCGACTACCAAGGAAAGAGTGCCAAAAACAATGGAAAATTAATGGGCTTTTACCTATCTATAAATCAAATATTACAATAACAATTAAATCAACCGCAATGAATCGAGGAAAAAAATCCTTTAAAGCCGGACTATGTAACGCTTGTATTGTGATGTTCGTATGAAATTAAATTTATAAGATTTGGATGAATCTCAAAGTAAAAAAAAGGATATTTTATATTCCGAATTTATATGAAGAAAAAAGAAAGGTGAGCTGGAAACGTATATATAAAGAGGAGACTTTGACCAAGGAGTGGGCCTCAGTGGGGCTGAATATGCAAATAATACAAAGTATGTCTTGTCTTCGTATTTCAAGTCAAGGCAGAGTCAACCCTATTTGGAGAAAAGAAAATTGAACAAGCATTCTTAATTCAGACTAGAAATTCTAGAAATAATATTTTTTTAAAAATGAAATAACGTTTTTCAGTATTAATTTTTTTGGCATTAATAACAATAAAATAATTTTTTTTTTTATACAAGTATGTTTGTCTTCGTATTTCAAGTCAAGGCAGAGTCAACCCTATTGGAGAAAAAAAATTGAACAGCATTCTTATTCAGACTAGAAATTCTAGAAATAATTTTTTTTAAAAATGAAATAACGTTTTTCAGTATTAATTTTTTTGGCATTAATAACATAAAATAATTTTTTTTGTTTTCTAAAAAAGTATTTTAAAAAATAAAGATATATTTTCAAAATTAATTTCCAACATTTACTCGAATAATCATTTTAGTTCATATTATTTTCTTAGAACATTTTAAATTGATCATTATTAGATGAAAATTATTAATTGACTAACGACGATCAACACATATTGTTGACTTGACATTTGTATAGGTGTTAAATTATTAATGTATCATATATCACGTTGTCCAAAATTATAACATAAAATATATCACTCAAAATGATAATATGACGAATTATATTACTTAAAATGATGATATTACACCGATAAAATCAATCGCGCATTAGGAGAAAACTTAATTCAAACTATAAATTTTTAGAAATAACATTTTTCTTATAAAATTTAAATAACGTTTTCCCGATACTTTTTTTTGCATTTATAAATACAAAATAAATATAATTTTATTTCCTTAAAAAGATAAAAGCATGTTTTGAAGGTATAATGTCAAAAATAATTCATAATATTTGTTCGAATGGACGTTTTGGTCTTTATTTTTTTTAAACATTTTAACTGTTAATATTTTAATTTTCCATTAAAATGACCTATATTGAATGAAAATCATTCATGTTGCTAACGTAACATTTTCATATGTGCTAAATGACTTATATCACAAATAAGTATCTAAGTATATTCTTTTTTTCATTTAAGTACCTAAAGTGTTTTTTAGCAAAATAAATACCTAAAGTTATATTTTTAGTCAAAATAAGTACCTAAACTATTCAAAATTTTTCATCTAAGTTCTAAAAAGGTTGACATTGGACATTAATTAAAGAATACTTTAGGTACTTAGATGAAAAAATTTGATTACTTTAGGTACCTATTTTGATTTAAAAAAAATACTCCAGATACATATTTTGACCAAAAAGATCACTTTAAGTACTTATTTTTATAAAAAAATACTTTAGATACTTTTTTTGAACATTACTTTATATACTTAAATGCAAAAAATAATATATTTTAGTTACTTATTTGATATATAAGCCATGTAAAATTACTAATATGTCATATATCATATTACCCAAGATGATGGTGTGACATGAGCTATGTCACCGAAGATAGTGACGTGACACATGTTACGTGATCCAATGAATGTTGTGATGTGTGAAACATCAATAATTAAACATATGAAAATATCATGTTAGTAACAAGCGCCGACCGTTAGTTAAATAACAATTTTCATCTAGTAAGAATTATTTTGATCAAAAATTAAAATGCTGGAGACTGCTCTAGAAAAGAAAAAATAAATAAATAATAATTTAAATAAATATCGGGACTAATTTTAATGTTATACCAAATATTAAAAAGTACATTAACATGTAATAATAGTTACAATGAAAACAATTAATATTTGTTTGATCATGGGAAAACAATAATAAAAACATTTAATTAATATTACACTTCTTTATTATCATGAAATATAAGTAAATGTTATTGATATTTACACAATTTACTTCATTTTTTAATATATATATATATATAAAGACAGGAAATTAAATAAAAAAATTTATATATATTTGTTTTATATATAGAGAGGTTAGGGTTTTCAGCATTTTCAGCTATCTTCATCCTTTGTTCACACTTCAGTCGTAAGCAGACGTTTCTCCACTCTTTGCATCTCTCGTGTTGGCTGTAGCAATTCATGTTTTGTCTGTAACTGTTTGTTTCCTCCCTTTACCTTCATTTTCTCTTCTATTTAATTATTCCCATGTCGATTACTTTGCTTCATGTTGAGAGAAAAAAAAACTATATACACTATATAATCTTTGTTTTCGGTTTTGCATGAGAGAAAATAACAGATAAGCTAGGGGGAATCTCGGAAGACTCAAAGGTGGATCGACGACAAGGGAAGAGGCCGTTGCCGTCCGATCATGAATCGGAAGCGAAAGAGGAAGCCGCCGTCCATCAGTTCTACGCGGCTAGGTCTCAACAAGAGACCAGTGCCATGGTTCAAGCCCTAACTCAAGTTATTGCCAACGATAACAATCCACTGCTTCTTAAACTTCATCGTTATGATCAAAATCAATCTCAGCATCAACAAGTTCAACCTCAAGGTATAACTGTTTCTGGGTTAATTTGATTGCAATTGAATAACGGTGATAATTGATAAACCCTAATTGGATTGTGTCTCGTAATGATTTCAGAAATGGACTTGGATGATCTATTAGTTTAGCTTTAAAAACTGTATTATTATTGTGTTTGAAGGAAAGGTGAGGAGAATGCAGTATAGAGGCGTTAGGAAAAGGCCATGGGGCAAATGGGCGGCTGAAATAAGAGATCCGAACAAAGCTTGTCGCGTCTGGCTCGGAACCTTCGCAACAGCCGAAGCGGCCGCCTCAGCTTACGACGAAGCTGCTCTTAGGTTTAAAGGAAGCAAAGCCAAGCTTAACTTCCCCGAAAGAGTTCATCGGAAACCCGAATCCGGTTGTCTCACAACTAGCTACGAAGTCCAACCGCCGCTAGCTTTACTTCCTACTCCTCCACCACCACCACCACCATTTTCCGATCAGTACGCACAGCCACAGCTTCTTGGCGGCGGAAGCAATGGATTAAACTATGGTTTATCAGGTGGTGAATATGGTGGAGCTTTCAGCACAACCCTATCTTCATCTTCCACAATGTTAACATCTCGACAGCAACTACAACAAGAGGAATTGTAGTTCGGTGGCTCATCTCCGAGTCCCGATCCTGCTAAGAACAAGGGAGCGAATTATGATTATTACTACTCAATAAAATAGTTCAACTGATTTCAGGTTTGCTTCTTAATTTTGGAGAAATTGAACTGACCAAAATGGTCTTCTGGATTTCTTTTTTCTTTTTTGCTTGCATTTAGCTTCCTTATCAGCTCCTTTATTTTCGAAATGAAAAAAAAAATCCTTTAGGAAACTATGAACGAAGGTGCATTAACTTTAGCTTCTTTGCATTCAAGAAACCCGTGGGGATAAGATAAATTCTAGGGGATGAGAATCCGGTTACATAGACAGGTTTAAAATTAGAATCTTAATGATATGATACAAAGTTTTATTAAAAGTTACAAAATGATAATTCGACTATTCATATATTTCAAAATTATTATTTTCATTGAAAAATTAATAGTCGTATGTTATTGACATTAAATAGTTGAATAGGATATGGTAAAAGCATATTTTAATTATGTATACGAGCACCGTCGGTGCTTTCAAGCACTAGCTCAACGACATAATGTAAACAAAGATTCGATCCATAAAATACAACTCAAACGATTCTATGATCAAACTTTATCATATCTCAACCACCATGTAAACGTTAAGCTCTAACCGATACTTATTTTTAACGGAAAAAGGACGATTTGGAACATATGAATAGTCAGATGATCATTTTTTTTTGTATATTTTAATAGTTTGATGACTTTACAAAATAGTGATTTATAATCAGTGAATCATTTTATAACATTTAATGATCGAACAACTCAACAAAACATTGTCTCGACTATTCGTATACTTTATCCAATTACAAATCATCTAATATCTAAATACATACGGTAAAGATATGCTATAGGATACTTATATGCCAACTCTTATAAAGTACACATCTAACTACATTTAGTTCTTAAATACTGAAGTATTTGATTAAGCTTTAATTACTATTATATTATTTTCTTAGCACACAATAATTTAATTTAATTATTTAGATGATAAAATTTATTTTAAAATTTTTAAATTCAAATAGATATATTTATGAAATATATATGTTATGAATAAATTAAGAAAGTTGTGTACATTTCTGCACGAAATAATTACGCGCAGTAGCACATCCATATATCTTCGCTGCACCAAGATTTGGAGCCAAGTCTTCATGTGCTTAAGTATGACTTGTAAAAGTTCTTTTTGAATAGATAAACAAGAGGTTAAACGTTTAACTAAGTGAGGTGAAACATGTTACATTGAAATATCCATTAATTCATATTATAATTAATTTTTTTTTATTAACATAGGAAGCGATAGTTTATGTTCTAAAAATTTCTATAATTTCACAACGAATGTCTAAATACTCTATAGTCTTTGATGTTCGAATTTAAATATCTAAAAATAATAATTATTCTTTTAACAACTTAGACAATTTGATTCGTGCTGATATCATAATTAGCTAAAACGATTAAATCGGTGATTCTAATATTACGACAGCTATTATCATTGATCATGATAAAATTAAACATCGGAATGGGATGTGATAAATTAACGGCGGAGACTGAGAGCAGAGCTCTCTCGCAGGCAAATTCTCCACCATGGCTGTCGTGTCGGGTATTGGAGTCAAACTTTGCGGCAACCGCCACGTACCCTTTATGTTTTGTTTTTACGCGTTGACTTACAAATATATTCACTCTGACTCCGTCGCCATGCCAAAGTCCAGACCTATTATCTGCATTCCCACACCAAAAGCACATACCAAGTTCTTCACCAATTATTCCATCTTTTCCTCCTCTTCTTTCTTGTTCTTTTTTGAGGATAACTCTATCAAAGTTCTGAAATTATGTTGAGTCGAACAAGATTTTCAATTACGTAGAGCGTTATCAACAACTTCAATAATATTTGGGGGTAAACTACACATTTAATTCATAAATTATCAGTTTCAGTGCGTTTTAGTACCTAACCTTTCAATTTTTTCAAAAAAAATACCTAACATTTATTTTCATTTCATATTACTGTCCCGCCATTAAAGCCTTAGCGCGTTTAGTACATAAAATATCAATTTTGGTCCGTTTTAGTACTTAAACTTTTAATTTTTTTAAAACTCAATGTTAAATTTTAATCGAGATATTAAAATTGAATAGAAATTAAAGTTTCTAACGACATGTACTAAAATGAAAAACCATATATATTTTTTCTCTAAAATTGCTCATAAAAAGGTAAATTATTTTAAATAATCTCGTAAGCAGTGACAAATCCAGAAATTTATAAATGTAGATAAAAAAATCTAATATTATTTTTCTTAATTAACGAATATATAAAATTTCTTATTTTTTTAATATATTAAAAAAAATTAGTTGACCCTTATTCCCATATGTAAGGGGGTAAAAGGGAGGTATGATAGTAGGCTGCCCCTAACACCCGATTGAGAGCAGCTTCCGTAGGAGACCTCCGAATTATGAAATGCCTTCCGTGGGACTCGATCTCACGACCCCAAGGTTAAGATAATAACTAATCTAAAAGAATGAATATGCATTTGTCCACATGAGGCCATATACCTCCGCCCCTGCTCATACGGGTGGGGTCAATTGTTTCTAGAAGGGAAACAAAATCATTCGAAGGGAAAAATAATTGGAAAACCATGCACTTGTCAAAAGTGAGGCCGACGCGTTTATGAAGTTCGTCAACATATTATTTTGGGGAACATTTCATAATATCTTATACCAATATATTAACGTTCTTTTCTAGAAGGATAATACTAGCAATACAATCCTATTAATTAGAAAATATAGAGGTAACCCATATAAATTATCATAATAAATAAAATTAATCAATATATATTCAATTTAAAATATTTTAAAATAAAATTAATCTTAGTAGTAAAAGAGAATATTATACTCTTTAAATGTATTGAGTTCGAGCAAATATGTTTACGTAAATTATATAATTATTCACTTTAAACTGTTAAAAAAAATAAAACTAAAGCATAACAAAATTTAATCTAAAATAAATTTATATAATTTACGTACGATCAAGTTGGAACTTGAGTGACTTTTCAAGGGTGAAAGGACCCTCTTTTGTAATAGAGAAAATATAGAATTAGGGTTTTGAACTCCGACGAAAATTGGGCTCCGCTTTCTTGGATCGACACCCTAATAAAAGGGCTTAGAATAAGATGGTTCATCGAGTGCAGCAAACATAGTCTGGGCTTTTGATTTTAGATTTGCTTTATGATAATAATATTTAGAGTAAATTACACGTTTAGTATTAAAATTATTATTTTTATTTGTTTAACTATTTGTTGTTTCAAAATCATATTTAATATTATGTTTTAATTCTATTTTTTATTTACTTTTAAAAAATTAATGTTGATGCTAACGTGTAACCATAAAGTAAAGTCACATCGTCGTCGTAAAAATTTTAAAAATGTTATATCAATATGGTAGGTGACCAAATTAAAACTAAAATATAACACTAAATATAATTTTGAAAAAAAATAATAAGTTGGTGACCAAAATTAGAACGAAAATGATAATTAGGATATTAAATATATAATTTACCTAGGATTTAAGAGTCAATGAATAAAGATATATTAACAAAATTACCTCCAACATTTGCACAAATGATCATTTTAACCCTCAGCGTTTTATTTTGGAGTAAAATCTCTCCCATTAAATGAAAATTGTTAGTTGACTAATTACTAATGTTTTATATAGACGTGACAAGTCTATATGTAATGTCACTTCAGTGAAAAAACATTTTTAAATAAACTATAATTATAATTAATTACATATACACTTATAAAAATATATTTAAAAATAATTTACAAATATTTTTGATGACGTGACATCACATGTGGACCCACCACATCAATAGGAAACGTTGACCGTTAGTCAACTAACGATTTTCTTTCACCCAAATGACATTTTATTCTAACACAAAATGTTAAAGACCGAAATGCTTAAAAATAGGATAAGAGATAAAGGGATCATTTGTACACATGTTTAAGGTAATTTTATTATTATGCGATGAATAAAGTGATGTATACTAATATCATGAAGTTTACTTATGTCAAGAAGGTTTGGTTCAAAAGTACTAAATAACGTTTAGATGGCCGAGTTGATCCAAGGCGCCAGTTTCAGGTACTGGTCCGAAAAGGGCATGCGTTCGAATCCCATTATTGAGAAGACTTTTTATTTTAAATTTTGAAGTATAAAACTCTAATAAGCTCCCTGCGCATGCTAGTATATAACAATTTTAGGCTTAACGAATTCTTCTAATGATCATATTGTAATATTACATTTTTATTAGTTTATTTTAATTATTTATTCGTTTTTTTTTTAAGTTATAGCTAAATTATTCGTTAGTACGGCGCTGGTTGGCGCCACCGTTGCTTCCCCGCGGAGAGGAAGGTTCCACGGAAGAATTGCTATCAACATTGAGCGCCCAACGCACAAACAAAATCGTATCTTTCAAGGCACTCAAAATATCTAACAGGACCACCATCGTTAAAGTCTTTAGATATTTACCAAAGTTTTGTGGAATCTCCATCAATGCTGGCGAAAACGACTGCAGAGGTCGAAAAGGTATCAGATAAGAAGAAGATGGGAGAGAATATCTTAATGGTTAAAGCACTTCCAAATCAAAAGGAGTCAGCGGCGTTGAAAGCTAAACTACATGGCGAGTAATAGCGATAGTAACGTCACTAACCGGGATGCTTTCCGTCAAGCCGTCGTTAACACCCTCGAACGACGGCTATTCTATGTACCGTCGTTTAAGATTTACGGCGGAGTTGCCGGGTTGTATGATTATGGGCCACCCGGATGCGCTGTTAAGGCCAACGTCCTAGCTTTCTGGCGTCAGGTTAGAATTCGTTTAGTCTTATGGCAAAAGAATTAGTCGTTTGCTTAACAGTTTCGAGTTCTTTTGTTATCGCAGCATTTTGTGTTGGAAGAGAACATGTTGGAGGTGGACTGCCCGTGCGTGACGCCAGAAATTGTGTTGAAGGCATCGGGCCATGTCGATAAATTCACGGACCTGATGGTGAAAGATGGGAAAACAGGAGCCTGTTACCGTGCCGATCATTTGCTGAAAGATTTTTGCAAAGAAAAGCTAGAGAAGAAGGATGTTAGCATCACAGCCGACAAGGCTGCTGAGCTGAAGCATGTTCTGGCTGTGTTGGATGACCTTTCTGCTGATGAATTGGGTGAAAAGATTAAGGAATACGCCATTGTTGCTCCAGATACTAAGAACCCGCTTTCTGATCCCTACCCTTTTAATCTCATGTTCCAAACCTCTATCGGTCCATCTGGGTTGAGCCCCGGGTGAGTTTCGGGTTCAGTTACATACCCTTTTTTTAGCTTCATTCGTGTGTCGTGTTACTCAGACTCGGGTATGAAAAATGAAGAGTCGGAGCAACATAGTTTGTGTGTAAGGAGTCTTGATTCGAATGTTTCAAAATATGCAGGTTTATGCGGCCTGAGACAGCTCAAGGCATATTTGTTAACTTCAAGGACCTGTATTACTATAATGGAAATAAGCTCCCTTTTGCTGCTGCACAAATTGGTATGGCGTTTAGAAATGAGGTATAGAACTTTTAATACATGGTACATATTGTTTGTATTTCCTTCTGATCATATCAAGTGGTAGGGATAGGGGTTATTCTGGAAGTGAAATGGCTAACATTTCATACTGCAGATATCTCCCCGACAAGGTCTATTGAGAGTCCGCGAATTTACGCTAGCTGAGATCGAGCATTTTGTGGATCCTGAAGACAAGTCACATCCCAAATTTCCCGAAGTTTCGAATTTGGAGTTCTTAATGTTCCCAAGGGAGAAGCAAGTGTCTGGACAGCCGGCAGAAAAAACATGCCTCGGTGAAGCAGTTTCAAAGGTTTGTTGGTTCAAGTCCAGTTTAATTTCAGCCTATTTTTGCATCATGTAGTCACAATTTATTGTTTGTTCATAACTGCTCAGGGCATTGTCAACAATGAGACACTGGGGTATTTTATCGGAAGGGTGTATCTTTTCTTGACATATCTGGGTATCGACAAAGATCGATTACGTTTTAGGCAGCATCTGGGGAATGAGATGGCTCACTATGCTGCAGACTGCTGGGATGCTGAAATAGAATGCTCTTATGGCTGGATCGAGTGCGTTGGTATCGCAGATAGATCTGCTTACGATTTGCGAGCTCACACGGTAAGCAAACAATATAACTTAAGATATTGATTAACCTAGTTATACAGAACTGACTGGTATATTTCATGCATGTTTCTTGTACTCTATGATAGGATAAGAGTGGTGTTCCCCTTGTGGCACATGAAAAATTTGCAGAACCTAGGGAAGTGGAGGCAAGTCTCTGTTTTTATCAGTTATAACTGGGTGTATCATATATGTTGTTGCCTAGCTGTTTTTATCATATAACTGGGTGTTTCTTGGGCTGTGATTTCAGAAACTCGTCATCGTGCCGGTAAAAAAGGACCTCGGCCTTGCATTCAAGGGTGACCAAAGAATGGTTTGCGAAGCACTCGAGGTAAATAAAAACGAAATAGTTATTGATCGGTGCACTATGCAAACAGAGGGTGGAACATTATGCTGCATTTCCTGTTTGTATGCAGGCCATGAGTGAAAAAGAAGCTATGGAAATGAAAGCTGATTTGGAGTCCAAGGGAAAAGTGGAGTTCCATGTATGCACTCTAGCTAAAACTGTTACTATAAGGAAGAGCATGGTGACAATCGCCAAGGAAATAAAGAAGGAACATCAGAGGGTTTTCACTCCATCAGTGATCGAGCCATCTTTCGGTATCGGACGAATAATCTACTGTCTTTACGAGCATTCGTTTTACACAAGGCCCAGCAAGACCGGTGATGAGCAGTTAAACGTTTTCCGTTTCCCTCAGATCGTAGCACCGATCAAATGTACCGTGTTTCCACTAGTGCAAAATCAAGAATACGAGGAAGTTGCTAAACACATTGCTCATATGTTAACTGCTGCTGGGATATCATATAAAATTGATATTACAGGTATGCACCGATGTTGCTAAACAACCAGTCTTGGATTTGCGGTCAAACCAGATGAATTTAGATGGACTTGTTTGTATTTTTCCATCTACAGGTACGTCTATAGGGAAGCGTTATGCTCGAACGGATGAACTTGGTGTACCGTTTGCCGTAACAGTGGATTCAACTTCCTCGGTGACAATCCGGGAGAGGGACAGCAAAGTTCAGATCCGTGTTAACGTGGAGGAGGTAGCGAGTGTGGTGAAAGAAGTGACAGAAGGTCAAAGCACTTGGAATGACATGCTCTCGAAATACAATGCTCCACAGGTTCCGGACGATGAATGACCTGAACCCTAGAGATTTTAGCTCTGCTAGTTGCATATGGACTGTGGAATGATTCTTCTATCATCCGGGTTTTACTTTTTTCAGTGCTCATCTTGTTAATATGGATCATACTGCTCTACTGGGATATTGGTTATTATACAGTGAGATTTGGAACTAAAGTTTGAGATTCAAATACGACTTTCCACACATTAGACAAATGCCTAACTAGTCACCCATCTCTCTTCCCTCAATTTAAGCAAGTCGCGAACAACTCGCGACGCTGTAAACGGAGCTAGAACCCGCGTCAGTGTTCCGTTCGAGATAACAAATGTAATAAGTAATCCCGAGAATCTTCCGGAGTCTGCACTACAAATTCTGGGAATTTTGAGTTGTTGAATGAAATCAAGCAATCTCACCCCATAATCTACCTTTTCATCTGTCAACCACTTTAACAAATGGAGAAGAAGTTTACAAAAAAGAAATGACAAATATTAACTAAAGAGCAAAGCCATGGAACTTCACTCAAGCTTGTGTAAAAGAGTTCGAATTTTACAGATTATGAAGGGGCAAAGTTTAGATTGAAACTAGATGCAGACACAGGCGCAGGCTTGAATTCATAAGGACCTTCCTTCGCTCCCCAAACCTGATTTCCATCGTCATCATAACCCCTATCCCAGGTATGTATCTCATTGTTCTTCAAAACCGACAATTCTGAAGTGCAGTGTGTTGCTCCATTCTGGTAGGAAAGCGAGGAAAAAAAATAGAAATGCATAAAACATCTTTCATTGCAATAGAAAAGATCCGGACTAATTACTTGTTAAATAATCATCCACCACAGTGATATGAGATAAATCATGTCGTTATCGTAGTCCGGATTGCAAGGTGCACCACAAAGTAAATGACAAACATGATTGAATGGTGAGGAATATACCCATGAATTTGGGAATCCGCCTGGTGGAGTTGAGCCTTCGTACAGACAGCGTTTCCCCCTCTCACAGCGTTTGAGATGTATAGTTGTCAGATGTTCAGCAACATCCTGTTAAAAAATGCAATATAATTAACAAAATGCGATGCAAAGTTGCTAAAATGGCTAAATCTCGGCATTCAACTTGAATCTAAACAGGATGATTATTGGTAGTTAAATTGCAAACAATTACCAACCACCTAATGGCCAAAAATGAAAACGATAAGCATAATAAGCCATAAGCAAGATAGAGACAGCCAATGTGCGGAACATGCAATTGAAACCCGAGAAAAGCTTCAAAATGCGTAAGAAAAATCAGAGGAACCATATACATGCCATGCACGAAAGATAATAATGTGAAAAGGCTTACATCAATAACTTCTTCAGGCAGAGGGCGTTGATCCCTTGCACGATCACAGAAATTCTTGTATTCATCCATGTCTCTAATCGCATAAGTACCTACCTGTGGCCGTAAAATATAAGTTGGAAATCAAAATGCCAGCTACTTCCAGTGGGATCATATGAACGTAATGGGTGATCGAATAGATATTTAAAAATTATAAGCAGATCAGTATAGGTGAGCTTGTTTATAAACCCCTCAAACATAAGTGAGATTGTTCCACAGTATGCTTTTCACCTAATATCCTAAATATAAAACCATTCAACAAAAGAGTAAGGTCTTATGACAAATCAGAGCAGATTCAAACCTCTACATCACACTTCAAATCTTTCGGACAGGGCTTCACCATGTAAAACCTCTGCAACCAAAAGACTATCAGAATAACATGAGATAAAAGCATTTCACCGAAAAGTGATGCGCCAAGAACAAAAAACACAAATTCACTAAAACTTTCATCATCATAGATCGTGTGCTCGGTGTATCCTTTCGCAACATAGATTACCTGCCGAAAAGGTTTATGGGGAGTCCTCCAAAATGCCTAGTCCATAAGAAGTAAAAACAACTAAATTGATGAACATTATGGAAAATCGAAAACAAAAGATCGAATCGGGCATTGCGTCGAACAAACCTGTTCCGAATATAAAACCTTTGAACCATCCGCCATCTCTGTTGCCGGGCAAGTAAGCGTTCTACAATGATAACATTTTCTTAATTTTAGCATTATATAAAACACACACACACATAAGCCATAACCTAAACTAATAAACAAAGGCTTATTGTTTCCAAAGATGCATATGCTTTCCTTCAAGCTGAACCAAACAAACATGTAAACTAAATTAATTTCTTTCGTTTTTCCCCCTGTATACACGAAATTATTACACGGTACCTGATGTTGAAGTAACTATCTGGATTTCTAGAGGCTTGCTCCTGCGAGAACTACCATTTGGAAAACAGGGATTGAGACGAAAACGAAATGAAAAATGCTAAACAAAATTTCATAAATCAAGATGAAGAACCTTCTCGCCGCTAAGAGAGCGAGCAAGGATTTTGGCGTGGTCCCTGCGAGTGGTGGATTTGGTTAACCTTTTGAGGAGAAGAGCGCCTCCAATCAAAAGCAGAGTCTTCAAAATCAAACCTCGAGCTCGACTCCATCCATTCGAGTCCGACTCCATCCAGAGTCTTCTTCTCACCTCACCCAAACACCCACCATTTTTTATGATTATTCCTTGTTTTTTTCCTTTTACAGAAATTAAGATTTTGTGAATGGAAAGGTGAAGGATTCGAAGCTTTTCGTCTTTCTGAAACGAAATGAAACGGATGGGGAATTGGGCTTTCTGGTGTGGAGCACTACGAGTGTTCTCAGCGTTTGCCACGTATTCATAACTGTAATTACTTTGAATGGCACACATTAATTTATAAACTGGACTAGGATCTATTGTAGAAATTTAATTTATTGATAAAAACTAATTTAATAGTAATTTTATTTTTTCTATAATAATTAATAATATTTAATTTTTTATTGTTTACAAAATTTCAGAAGATAAAAAATTATATATATATTTTTGGCCAATACACATACTGCTAACATTAACATTCACTAGAAGCAACGATATCTTCTTGAAGGATATACAAGATTTCGGTTGGGGGTTCCAAGAATTCATGTCCACAAATGTAGCACCAAGCGATCGGTCTGGGAGTGTTTTAACTGTTGGACAATGTTCCGAGCATCGCTTTCCACCGCAACCGTCGGAAGCTAGAAGTCCACTGCCATTCTGATGCCATGGTGGATCGCTAAAGCTTCAACTAAACTGGATGCCCGATGATCTGGTAACGGAATACCACAACCAGAAATAACACGTCCTGCAGAATCTCGAAGGATGACACCAATGGCCGGGGAAGACGGGGATGATGGAAAAGCGCTGTCGACGTTTATCTTGAATGTTCCAGGCGGTGGTTTTGTCCAGCGTTGCGGATGCAGCAAAGAGTTCCGTATACCAGTCGATGATACCCATGGCATTCGCATAGGCCAATTGAATACCATGGCCAGTAGCGATAAGTTACCAACCCCGGATGAGTTGTCCTTCATGGAAGAACAGGTTCCGGCGATGCCAAACCTTCCACAGCAGAACTAATAAAGTGATGAAACGAAGGACAGACAGCTGATTCATCTTATGATCTAACCAGGCACCAAACGACGGAAATAAGATGGGATCGTCTGGCAAGGAGAATATAGGGTGGACATCACCACAATCTCGTAATACATGGGATACTGTCTCGTAACAAGCCATTAGAGGAGACCATGCTATCATTCTCTCACTGCTCCATCCGAATTCGCTTTTATCCGATCATTTTCGGGCCGTCTCCACTCCGACTGGACAGGAAGGAAGTCATGCTTCGATTCTGCTGCATGTGCATTTGCAGATGCAAATTCATTTGTCAACCTTAAACAACACAAAATAAAGTCTTCTCTTTGCTCAAACTCATGATCAAACTGCGAGCTACACCTATCTTTCCACAACTGCCAACAAATTGTCGTAAAAATAATTGTCCGATAAAAAATATAAAAAAAAACTTCAATTATATAAACACTAGCAACAAAAATGTCTAATTACTGGTATCATTGCTTTAATTATGTTTTTGGTGCCTGCCATAAAAATTTGTCTCAACCACCTTATGCGCAAATGCACAAAATTATCATACCCAAGGTTATAGTTAAGCTACAAAGTTCACGCCTATTTGAGTTTTATCGTATACAAGTTATTAATGTGTATTTTACAAATTTTATTTGGATTTATTCTGATCTTGATTCAAATTTATTTAATTATTGTCCAAAGTTAACACCAACAGAAGATTTAGACAAATTTATTATCATAAGGGTAAATTACGTGTTTAGTATCTAAACTATTAGTTTTGGTTCGCTTTATACATAAATTTTCATTTTTTTTTCAAAATCATACCTAAAGTTTAAATTTTGATTTCATTTTAGTATCTTGTTTAAAATTTAACGTTAAATTTTAATTTTTTTTTAAAGTTTAGGTGCTAAAATAGAATAAAATTAATAGTTTAGATACTAAAAGCATTAAGTTTTTAACAGTGAGATGCTAAAATGAAATTAAAACTAAACATTAAATATAGTTTTTAAAAAATAAAGTTTAAATATTAAAATAGGTGATATAGAGTTGGATTATGTTGAAACCGTTGGGTTTGCCAATGGGCCTTGGCCCGAACCAAAGTCAATTAAGAAGATCATATACTAATATCCTTCATAAGCTCTGTTGCCGATTGGGCTTACGTGGGAATTAATGATTCATTTGTTACACGTGGCATTACGTCCACTGCAACGGATATTATCTTCAAAATTCAGCAGAATACAGTTACAGCTTTGATTTTAGTCTTAGATTTAGATTCAGATTAAAGCAATCTATATATATATATATATAAGGAAAAGATTTTCAATCATAATCACAGTTTAAGTTTTCGATTGATGATAATGGGGCGTTTTGCGCTGCTTCTCTTCCTAGCATTCTCGACAGTGCAGTTCCTCTGCTTCGCCGCTGATGGTGATGATGATGTGGTAATTTATTTTTATATAATTATATTCACATCGATTTGCTATTTTAATCTGTTTTTTTTTTAATAAAAAAAGTGTGATTTTTGTTTGTTTGCATTGGCTATAGGTATTCTATGATTCATTTGAAGAGCCATTCGATGGGCGATGGACTCTCTCCAGTAAAGATGATTATAAAGGTGATTTCCTTTTTCGTTTTCTGTTTTGTGCCATTTCGTGTTGGAGATTGAGGTTGTCTGAACCTCCGGATGTATCGTTTGTGTTATCGACACGTTTTTCGAAATGACCTTGTTATATGATCTTCTTATTAGATGTTTTTCGGGGTGACATGTATATCGATGTGGTTTTCCGGGTTGCAGGTGTATGGAAGCATTCAAAGAGCGAAGGGCACGACGACTACGGGCTTCTCGTGAGTGAGAAGGCACGGAAGTATGCAATTGTGAAAGAGCTCGATAAACCTTTGGGTCTCAAGGATGGGACCACTGTGCTTCAGTTCGAGACTCGCTTCCAGAACGGACTTGAATGTGGTGGTGCATATCTTAAATACCTTAGACCTCAGGGGTCAGGATGGAAGCCTGAGGACTTCGACAATGAATCCCCTTACGCTATCATGTTTGGACCCGACAAATGTGGGCTAACAAACAAGGTGCACTTCATCCTGAAGCATAAGAATCCTAAAAGTGGGGAATTTGCTGAGCATCATCTCGGTAACCCGCCGGTCGTTCCATCGGACAAGCTTACTCATGTGTACACTGCCATCTTGAGGCATAACAACGAGGTTAGAATTTTGGTTGATGGACAGGAGAAGGCGAAGGCGAACTTCCTCTCAGCTGACGATTTTGATCCTCCACTTATCCCTTCTAAGACAATTCCGGACCCAGATGATAAGAAACCCAAGGACTGGGATGATGATGCCAAAATTCCTGATCCAAACGCTGTGAAGCCAGATGATTGGGATGAGGATGCACCTATGGAAATTGAAGATAAGGAGGCTGTAAAACCGGAAGGGTGGTTAGACAATGAGCCTGAGGAGATAGATGATCCCGAGGCATCCAAGCCTGATGATTGGGACGATGAAGAGGATGGTGAATGGGAGGCCCCCAAAATCGATAACCCAAAATGTGCAGCAGCCCCTGGTTGTGGTGAATGGAAGAGACCGATGAAGTCGAATCCAGATTATAAGGGAAAATGGAATCCTCCTCTAATTGACAACCCCAATTACAACGGTATTTGGAAGGCTCGGGATATCCCAAACCCGAAATACTTTGAGGTCGACAAGCCTGACTTTGAGCCTATTGCTGCAATTGGTATTGAGATTTGGACCATGCAAGACGGTATATTGTTTGACAATATTTTGGTAGCCAAAAACGAGAAGGTTGCTAAGTCATATCGGGATACGCAATGGAAGCCGAAATTCGAGATCGAAAGGAGAAAACTGAAGGCTGAAGAAGCCGATGGTTCGGACGAGCTTGAAGGTTTCCAGGTAATGCATCTGCATGCATTCTTGTTATTCAAGATTTTATAACTTAAAGTTGGTTATACCTTTCTTGCAGAAGAAGGTATTCGATGTCATATACAAGGTTGCTGATATTCCTTTCTTAAGCGCATACAAACTTGAAATCCTCGTAAGTTTTTCTGTAACATGTTCTTTCATATGCAAATTAATGTTTCAATCAGCGGATATCATTGAATAAAACGTCGAGTTTTTTTCTTTTAGGATTTAGTTGAGAGGGCTGAGAAACAACCCAACCTCACCATAGGTCTCCTGGTCTCAATTGTGGTGCTCATTGTCACGGTTTTCTTCATGTTCATTTCTGGTGGGAAGAAACAAGTGAGTCTTCCGAACACGCCGTGAATGGTAACTGTGTTTTGGTTTCGGTTTGAATTACTCATTCGATAACGATGTGTGCAGCCGAGTGTAGAGAAAAAAACAGAGGTCGCTGAGACGTCAAAGGATCAAGGAAGCAGCGGAGAGAAGGAAGGTGGAGAGGAAGAGAACAAAGAAACGGCCGGTGCTCCCCGCCGGAGGAGACGTGAAACTTGAAACATGTCGAAGAAAAAGAAGAGAGCGTTGCTGGTGATTATAAGTTTCACTTTTGGGCAAAATTTTTGCTATTTTGGTTGGTATTTGTTGATTTTTTTTGGTTTCACTTCCGAATGTGCAGAGGTGTGAATGAAAGAAGAGAGTGTAGATGAGACGTTTTGTTGTTACTGCCTAAGCACGGTTTGAGCATTTGAAGTTTATTTATGAAATGACTGCCAAAGCATGGCTTTTGTCAATTAACTTCAAGCAACCCGATGGATGCCATGGTTGTTGAGACTTCGACAATAAATTTCAATCTGACAAGGCTTTTTCTCTTTACCAAAACATTTTACTACATATAAATTATAAATTTAGTTATTATACTATAATTTAATTGTAATATTTTCAAGATTGAACAATAAAAAGACAATAGAATTAAATTTAATGATATAAAAGAATCAAAGTAATAAATAAAAATTAAATCTATTATTTACGTGTGTTGTTGAAAAAATATTATGGGACGAGAAGTTATAGGTTAGTGACCAAAAATAGTATGGGTTAGTTATGAGTTTAAGTTTAGACTTTTCTTTATGCTATTAACGATAAAAGATGGAAGTTTATCTTATTCAAAATATTCAATGTATCAGAGAAAATAACAATTTGACAAGTGATATTAATCAAGCGAGTAATGAAAAAACTGGACATGAAATTAGGAAAGATTGTTAAGCTTGTAATAACCAAGCGGCCATCTATATTAGTTATGAGCTGACCAAACATGTACGATAACCAAGCAACCTTGGGTATTGCAAAGATACTGTAAATTAATTGGAAGCTCTTGTTGACCAAAGACTAAATCAACATATTTCACATAAAAAGAAAATTAATTATACTGGAGTACCATAAAACCCCAACCTTGAGTTGTTCTTGTCAAATATAGTATTTATCTCTTGTATCTTAAAATGATGGCTTTGATGTCTTTTTCTTTATGTTATCAAATTTAGTAGTCTGATATTATAATAAATTTTAAAAATTACTGGACCCATTTATCGACCCAAGTGATTAAAAAAAGAAGAATTGTTTTCCCATTTATATGATAGAATAAGAAAGATTCTGCACTGAACAGATATTACCTCAAATTTGGACAGAAATTTCATGTCTCCTGATGGTTATAACCGTGTCAATTTCTTGCGAATCCACCGGCGACCATATATGATTACTAAGAGGCTGCTTGTTTACTTCAAAATGATTAAGCGTTGAATAATTCAAATATTGAATGATTTAAAAACTCTGTATGAATTAACTCTAAATGTGACATGATGTTTGATAATAACTCTGAATTATTCAGAATGTACTTCTGTGCTAATCATTCAACACTATTTTGCTGAATCAGACAACACAAAATCATTCAGAATCATTCAGATGTGCAAAACAAACGCGTTAAATGCTGAACAGTTCAGCATTGAATGGTTCCATTAAGAGACAAACAAACAAACCCTAAATCAATTACTACACTCACCACACACGTGCTTCTAAAGTTAAAAATACACAAATATATCCATAAAGTAACTCTTCTTAACGGGGGCAAAATTGTCTCTAATGTCTCCCTCGCATGGAAACAGAACAGAAACGCGACAGTTCAGCTTATTTAAACATGTTCAAAACAAATGTCAGCCTGGCTACCAAAAAAAAAGTCACATTTAAGCAAGTTTACGTTGAGAATCTCTTCTAGATATTCTTACTACTACCTATATAACTAAAAGAACTCAATTGGGGTAACCCCAACTCCCAATTTAATTCTGTTCGGGTTTATCTGAACTGATAAAATTATTAATATTTTATCGCTTAGCAGCCCCCGTCTTCTTGGCAACGGCCACCGAAAGAGGAGGGAGATCCTCATCATCATCCGACCCCACATCTCCATACTGCCAAATGCCACGCCTACCGGTTTTTGCCTCCTTCTGGAAGTTCTCTAAATTGTCGATCACTGATTTTCTGTCCTTGGATTCCCACCTCTTCCTTTTCTCCAGCCTAGCTAATCCATCCTGAAACAGTAACCAAGCAGTGAATAAGTGATATACGAGCATGGTACAATAATATGCCCTACATGTCCTACTCAAATCAAACCTGTAGCATTGCGGCATTAATGCTGAGGTCCGACTTCTCAGCAACGAGAGTTACAATGAGAACGGTGCCAGTTCCTTGTCCCTTGACTTTTCCACCGGAAACATCTCTTTCTTCTATCATAGCAGTAAACGGCAGCGAGCTCCCCAATGTCTGCTCGCTCAAAAACAGAGCAGCCTCGCTACCAAACTCATCATCGAGGCTTGGAACTTTAAGAAACGCAAGACTGCATAACTGAGCAAGCCCGGGAGATGCCGCTACTGAAGGATCAAGTGGTCGTAATTGACTGTATGGGACCTCCTCTTGATTTCCATAATCAATATAAAATACTTCAAACTTGTCATTTGGAGATTGAACTCCTCCTCGAGGTGCATTGACAATCTTCACAAGAGAAAGGAGGAACACAAAAGCATGTCAAATGGCATACAGAGATGAATAACAAGCATGCATACAGACAAGCATAAAATGAAAAAGCCAACCCCAAAAAAATTTAAAATATAAACCATGTTTCCTAATATCTTGTTACATAGAGAACCTTATGCATTTTCACATTATCTATCATCAATTTTGAATATGTTTAAAAACAGAACTCGTCCTTCAGTCGGCATTTAAATCTTATTAGGGTGTTACAACCACAGATTTTATAAGCAAAGTCACAAGGAAGATTAGGCGCTTTGAAAAAATAAAAACATAAAGGATTGAAAACCAAGTAGATGGAACTAACCATTGCACGATTCCAGGAATTATCCATGCTAAACTGAGCAAGGACAATGTCACCCTTCTTAGGATTAAAAGCACCGATCACAGGAGCTTCTTGAATATTTAAAGATGCAAGCTGTTTTTGAATAGCTGATACTCTCTGATCTCCCACTGTCTGGACATAAAATTTTCCACCACCCAATACTTCTGTAACAACCACCTGAAAATAACAAGAAAAAGTAATTCGCCAGTTCATGTTAGTTAGAAAGCACTGTTTAGTTGAGTTCCTAGAGCACCTGTAGCAGTTCTTTTTGTTTGCTTTCGACAGCGGCTTGTCCATTGGAGACTTCCTCTCCTTCAACATAGTTCTCCCAAATCTACAAATAGAAGCGCAAAGATAAATAAATACAAACAGTTCAACTAGCACTACCAAAAGAACAATGGGGAAAAAGAAACGAACTGCTTCTTACTTTAAGCTTCTGCCTCTTGGCTGATTGCTCAGCCTGTTCAAGAAGATGAGCATCAGGAATCCTATCATTTCCAAATGAAGTTTGTAGCTTAGCCAAGCCAGCCTCAAGGAGCGTCACAGCCATATTGGTTTTCGACTCCCACAAAGATCCCAAAAATGTTCCGGTTCTATCAACAGTTTCAATTTCAACCTATGTAGAAAAGCATACATTAAACAAAACAAAAACGAAATGGCAGACAAGTAGTTCACAGAGAAAGAATGATACCACAACATCTCTCTGCATGATCTTTCGTCTCATCAGTGCTATGGCTTCATCCGAGTAGGGCTCCTCACGACCAGGACACCTGACACCAGAAAATGAAAAGGCAACACTACAAGTTTCCTTCGGGATCAGTAACTTAAAACGATGACCACTTAGGACAAATTCCACAACAGCTGGAATCCTGCCCCGATTCAAGAATGGCAGGAAATCTCTAGCTTTCTTGGCTGATGCCTGGTATTAGACAAGACAGACATATATGGAAGTTGGAATTCAGACAAGATATAGAAATATTCCGTCAAGAAATAATTAACATAAAAGGAGAAACTTCTAACCATTGTAAGGTCTTGTATATGCATGACTGGAGGATCCTTCGCAGAATGAATGCCTTTCTTTCCAGAAATAGAACGGGATTCAGCAGCCAGAAGGGCATCATAATAGTTTGATCTTTCCTCAAAATCTCTATGTCTTGTCACAGTGCCAAAGCCGCGTCCAACGACCAACTCCGCCAAATTCAAGCCAGGTTGCTGGTTGCCTGCTGTGGATGGAGTTGTAACAGCAACCTCATCACCATCACCCTTGATAGAAGACATAAGCAAAACTGAGCCAAAATCCATTACCCTTGAATCTCCAGGTGCAGCAGCAGCAGCAGCTCCATCTGCCATGGTGACCTTCCTGGAATATTCCATTTGTACAGTCACCTGACAAAAGCAAGTTGACAAATTATAAATAAATGTTCAACACTACCACAATAAGAATTGAAAAAGTATTCAAACCTGTTTTCCAATAAGCCGTGTTCTTAAAAACTCTTTTGCTTCACGGGCATAAGCAGCTGGCTTTTCATCTCTACGAGGATTGCCCATTTTTGGACATCTAATGCTTGAAAGATTTACTCGGCGCTCTGCAAGAGGACTTCCATAAGGGATAGAATCATCAGCCACAACAATGCAGTCCCCACTAACAACCTCCACAACCTGAGAAATTATACACCATAAATAATTACAGAAGCAATAACTTGCTAATACAAATAACATAAGAAATTAATTCTACTACCTTTCCTGTGAAATTTTGATCACGAATTGCCTTGGAGTTTGTAGCTGGTGGTACATAGTTTGTCCACATCCTCAGCCGAGCCTTCTTGGCTTGAAGTTCTGCAGACTTCAACCGCCTCTTGTTATCATCCTCCATCATATTTGCACTCCACTCAACATATTTTGCTAGACCCTTTATTTGAGAATAAATGGTTAGGATGATAGATGAGGGGATGTGGAGAGGGAGAGAGAACTCAAAATATATCAACACGAATTCAAGAAAAGGATGCATGCGTAGTTTGTTTCATAAAAATATATGGATGAAAAGAACTCTGCTTGACCAAGAAACAGTTTTAGTTATAAACCCATGGAATTACATAATACAGTTTTAGTTATCAAGTGTCCATAGTTGTTAGGAAAGAGAAGGAATGCTAGAGAGCTAAACCAAAACATTCAAAGAAAAAAATTAACAATTTGTTTTAGAGAACAGAAATCAAAGATTAAAGATATTTCAAGTTAATCCTGTTTTATAAAATCTTTTAAAGAAGCATTATTTAAAAAAAAAGTTAATCTTTAAAAGATATTTCAAGTGTACAAAATTATCTAGGAAGGAAACATGATCATAGAATCATTGTTATCAAGAAACTGATGTTTTGAGGGTATAAAAAATTCAGGCATAGTTCAAAGTTGACATCATTCATTAGAATATATTTTAAGGTCGAAGCAAAACAAAATCCAAGAACATACATTTTCCACAAGCTCCATAGCGAGGTCTTTGGCTGTATCACCTTCAGGATAATAAACTGACCCGATCAAATTGCTAAATTTGTCAGCACCTTCAAGGACAATACGTATCTACAAAAACAACCTTGAATTTAGTCTACCATTCAAAATGAATGAACACAAGTCATCCTAAAGTATTTGTTCTCACTTCTCTATTCAGACAGCGAACTTCTGTGAAATACTTTGCTTCAGGTCCAAAGGGATCAGGGGAAACTTCAGCAGAAGCTGTCGACGAGGCAGCGAGCCTCTGTGCAGATGTTAAGGCAGCCGGTGCAGCTGAAACATCTCCATTTTGTTCATCTAAAGTAAAATCTGTTTCGACAACAGTTTCGGCAGCAGCCCTTCTACCCATTGATGGGGCCTAAATAAACAGGGTAAGATATTAAAAAGACAAACTCGTATGATAACCAAAAAATTAAATTAGAAAAAGGTCATGAATTAGATCTTATACCTGGATGCCAGCAACAAAGACTTGCACAAACTGAAAATCTGGAAGTAAATAGACTCGAACAGTACTGCCATCGCGAACCTGCTCAACAATACCTTGCATTGGCCTGCCCTTATTTGCAGCTAGAAGACCCATGGCATCCAAGTTACTTGGGTCACCAATGGCAGATGGAGGTAAATTACGTATAGAAGCCTCGGCAGCACCAGGCACCTACATTCGCAATTACAAGGACCATGCTCATTTAAAAACTACCCTTTGCTAGATCAGTGAGTCAAATATGTAATGGCTTTCACAAAGGGGGAAAAGATTACCTTGCTCCATCGGCCCAAACCTTCTTGTTTGGCTTGTTCTTCAAGACGTAGCAATTCAGCTAGAAAAGGACTCGCTTCCCCTTTCTGCTGTCCTTGTTCCCTAACCTGTACAAGCAAGGCTCAGTCAGTCTGTGTACAAAAGAAATATGGGGGAATTAACCTTTTCCAACTATTTTTACAAACCGAAAAGCAAATTACCTTTGCCCAGCCTCCAGAGACAACAAGCATTGCCACATTTTTGTCACCACCGAGATAAACAGACCCAAATTCTCGGCCTATGCTCGGTACTGTGTATTCAACTCTAAAAGTGACTTCCTGAGAACAGAATAAATTAATTAGATCCACAAAACCTTTTAAACAATCAAAGGCCACCAATAACAAGTAAAACAATGACCAATTAATTAAAAAGAAGCAGACTTTTCCAATGCAGAGCTTCCTTAAATACTCTCTGCTGTCCCAGGCAAATGGCTCATCAACACCTCCTCTACGGGCCTATTAATGAGACAAAAAGGAAAAGCAAATAAAACATCAGCTCCAAGTTTTCCTCAGAAGACATGCACCGGAAATTTTTATCTTAGATCTTCGCAATCATACAGTCAAAACACATAAACCAGTAAAACTCTCAAAAACAACTCTCATCCAACAAAATCATTATCCAAACAAAAAATAAATTAATCGGTAAGAAAAAGTCAAACATGCGAATCATAAATTTAATAGGAACCAAGCCAGAAGCAAACTTGCACTCGAATGAGCTTTACCAGTCTAGGAGCAATGAGAGATGCCAAGGTAATGGTTTTCTCAGGCGGAGGTCCAGGCCTGTTAGTGGTCAAAGCCGTTACCACCAAGCTATCACCCGATGGAACTGCTTTGACTCTCCCTTTGTACCATCCCGTGCCACCAGCTGCAGGTGTCGCCATCGTCAAAAGCTAAGATCTACATAAAAAAATCAACAAACACTCCATACACTAAATCGGTATTTCTATAAACAAAGATACTTGCAAATTCAAAATAACACAATTAAAGAAAAATAATCCAGATCTGTAACATCAGAATAATAACTTCATCAAAACGATCGAAAATTCATCGTTTAATATTACAACACGATACATGCAACACGAAAACGTCAAAATTTTAAAAACTTGATCTGTTAATTTCTCAAACAAGAGCAGCGAAAAAAACAAATATAAAATCAGTGCATGCAAAATCAGGTTACATCAATGCAAACGGAAGAGATCTAACAAAAAATATGGAAAATCATCGGCACTTATATCTTGACCTGGATCAGCTGAGGAAAACTGGAGCCTTATTGATCTATCACAATAATGGATAGAGAAGATACAAGATAGAGACGGCTATCGGGGAGAGATATAGGAGATCGTGTTAATAGGAGGGGCCAATGCGGTAGGCGATGTGGGCGATGTGGGCGATGAGTATTTATATACCCTCCTTTTTAGGAAAAATTACATGTTTGACACGAAATTTACTTAAATTGATCAGAGTGACAGGTGAATTTCCCTTTTGTTTAGCTTTCGGTAAATCATAAATTTTATACTTTTTAGATGTTTTCTGTTTTCATCACACTCAAATTTTACTTTTAACTTCAATAAAATTTGTCAAAAGGCACACAAGGTCCCTGAACTTTCCCAAAAAAAATCAATGTGGCTCTTATCATATTTTTTTGGATCAATGTGACCCTTCAACTCGAAAAAATAACTCAAAATGACCCTTTAACTAACGTTTTTCGTCATTGACCAACGATTCCGTTAATTCATATTGTAATAAATTGGGTAAATTACACTATTCATCACTCAACTATTTTCTTCTCTTCTATTTTGGATACTAAACTCTAAAAGTTCTTAATTTCAGAAACTTTAGAGACTTCAAGGACTAAAACTGTATTTAGCCCATTTTATTTTAAGTGCAAAATACACAAATTATCACTTTTGTTTCCGGGATAAATTACTAATTATGAGTTTTTTTGTAAACCCAAAATAATTCACGGATAAAGTATTAATTTACTTTTTTTGTAAACCAGATAGATTGAAGAATTTAAAATCGATTCATTCACCATTGGAGATATATGCAGGAAATCAAGTGCCCTCGATTTTTCACCTCATCAAATGAGAAACAAATTATAAAAAGCTTTTCGTTCTTCCAGTAAAGAATAAGGTCGATCAAGAAGATTGTGGTTGGTATAATAGCATAAATTCTAGCATACACAAAAATGGGCAAAACTTTCGAGATAATGTTCTGAAAGAAATTAATTCACGAGCTAATGCACTCCCAAGATTAATTGCTCAAATAGGGTGAAATCCACAGTGTTGGCCGTAGGTCGCCATGCACTCCGGGCGACCTACCCTTGCTCAAACATAGAGAATGAACGTGAGACTGAACGTGTTGCATGGCACATGCACGTCCTAACACATAGGTCGTCATGCCCTCCGGGCGACCTTGTAGGTCGCCATGCCCTCCGGGTGACCTTGTAGGTCGCCATGCACTCCGGGCGACCTACCCTCGCTCGGCTTCCCTCGGATTCTCTCGCATAGCTCGCTCGGTTGCCCTCGGATGCCCTCACATAGCTCGTTCAGATGGCCTCGGATGGCCTCGGTCGGATGGCCTCGGATGCCCAGCGTGTTGGGACGTGCATGGCACATGCAATCTCTTGTAGCTCGTCGGGAAGACATGGTGACCTAGTAAGTCGCCCGGAAGGCATGGCGACTTACGGCCAACACTGTGGATTTCACCTTATTTGAGCAATTAATCTTGGGAGTGCTTTATCTCGTGAATTAATTTTTTTCAGAACATTATCTCGAAAGTTTTGCCCAAAAAAATGCATCATTCTTGATGATATTTTTCAAAAAAAATCTTGAAAATAAGTCTGAATTAAGCCGAGTTATAACTCATTAGAAGATAATAATGTAATTTCTTAAAACGACAGTATATCTATCGAAGAGGAACAAAGGTGACATAGAACATACAATATACATAAAGAATATCTTGCGGTCCTAAATCATAATTTCAAATTAAAAAAGAATAGAGAACAAAAATAAAAAAGAATAGAGAACAAAAATCATTAATGGACTCAATAGTCAACTCTTAAAATGTTCAATTCCATGAATTCAAGGCTGAGTAAACTTTCTCCCAATAGAAAGCAAAACCCCCCAAACCTGATAGCACTCAAGAGACGTGTCACCTAAAACATCAAAATTTTAGGGACGGGAAACAAATAAAAAATCGAAAATTATAACTACTCATTTGTGGTGAAGAAGATAGGTTTGGAGAGGAAAACATATGAAAAACAAGGTAAATTGATATTATATCTCTGAATTATTTTGAGTTTATAAAAAGATCTATAATTAATAATTTATCCCTGAAATAAAATTGAGAATTTGTGTAGTTTATCCTTAAAATAAAATGGGTTAACTATAGTCTTAGTCCCTGAAGTCTCTAAAATTTTTAAAATTAAAAATTTTTAGAGTTTAGTGACCAAAATAGAAGAGAAGAAAATAATTGAGTGATAAACGATATAATTACATAGTTTATAATAATATTAATTAACGGAACCTTTTGTCAATGATAGAAAACTTAGTCCAAGGACCACATTAAGATTTTTTTTGAGTTGGAGGACCACGTGGATTCAAAAAATAAGATGAGGGGGATTTTTTTTAAGTTCAAGAACCTCAATATCTTTTTACTCAAAATTTTAATTTTTAATCTACAATAACTTCAAACCAAACTTCAATTATAGGGATGGTAAACGGGCGAGTCGGGTGCGGATACCCCCCTCCCCCATCCCCATACCCACCTAATATTTTTCAATCCACCACCCGCCCACCACCCATGATGGGTACAAATTTTCAAATCCACATCCGCCCACGCGAGTACATTCTCAAATCCATCCCCACACCCACTACCCACTAGCTACGTACCCGTCTAGACCCGCCTGACAGCAAACTTAAGTTATACATAAGCAACAAACATAAAAAAAACATGTCCATTAAGAAACATAATAAAATAATCCAAGGATTATCTAAGTTAAGTGTTAATATAGATCTTAAAATACATAAAACACCATAATAAAGGACATAATTAAAGTCTAGAAACATAAATGACAAACACATAATATTTTTGTTCTTTGGCACAACATTCTAAAATTTCAGGCAATATTTGTGACATATAATACTCCAGTATTACTAGGGCTGAGCAACGAAATCGAGAAAACCGAAAAACCGACACGAACCGAGTAAAACGGTTCGGTTCGATTCGGTTTGGCTTTAAACGGTTCGATTTTCGGTTCGGTTTAAAGGCTTCATTTTTTTGATTCGGTTCGGTTCGGGTTTTCCATATGAAACCCATTTGTTCCATATTGAACCGAATAGGCAATTTTTGTAAAAAAAAATTATAGTTTCAAGTGATTTTTTTATTGAAAAACCGATAAACCGAACCGAACCGAACCGAAAAACCCGAACCGTTAAAAAAACCGAACCGAACCGAAAAAACCGGTTTCGATTTTTTCGGTTTTTTTAACTATTCGGTTTCGGTTTCGGTTTAAATATTGAAAACCCGTTTATTTCGGTTCGGTTCAATTTTTGGTAAAAAGCCGAACCGAACCGAACCGAATACACCCCTAAGTATTACAATCATCATTCTCTATTTCCTCCAACTGAGAGCGCTCCAATTTAAATTCACTACTACCTACATATATAATAGAAAGTAAAACTAATATAAGTTAGTAACTAAACTTTAATAAGATAATTAAGCACAATTTGACAACTAATATAAATTAAATAATAATATTACCTTTAATATCGGCCCAAAGCCAATTTTGAGCATACATTAATGCTTCAATCGTCTCCGAAAATAGTCGACTACGATAAGGACCAATTACTCTTCCACCTATACTGAATACAGATTTTGATGGGACAGTAGAGACAAGAATGTCCAAAATATCATTTGCTATTTGTTGGAGAGTTGGATAAATTACATGTTATATCTTATACAATATTAGAATTTATAAGTTAGTCTCTAAAATTACACCTAAATTCATAATGGTCCAAAATTTAATGGATATTTAGCTGGGCGGGACAATGTGGGGCGGGCAGATGCGGGGCGGATGTGGGGCGGGTAATGTCTTAAACCCATTACCCGCCCACCACCCGCGACGGGTACCACTTTCTAAATCCATACCCGCCCACTACCCGCTAAAATTATACTCATCCCCGCCCTAATTGGAGCGGATACGGTGCGGAATCCATAAAATTGTACCCGTTTGTCATCCTATTCAATTCACAGTTAAATCATATTTATATTTATTTTTTCTCAACTTTGAAATGAATCGTATTTAAATAATTTTTAATTGAAATTAATATATTTATTACTATTTAATTTTACGATTAAATTTAGTATTTGTCATCAATTCAATTAAAAAGTGCAGTAAAATTTTCATAACTTTTTGTTATTTTATATTTATATAAATTTTTAATAAATTTAATAACGTTCATTAATTGTGTTTTGAGCTATGACTAAAAACTCCCTCATGTATGTCTTTTATCGCATCATTTATTATACTCTAAACATTGTTTTGTATAAATAAAAGTGTACATAAACATATTTTTAAGTATTTATATTATTATTTAAATATTTTATTAAGTTTAATATTATCAGTTAATATTGTAAATAAAAATATTAGAATTTATTATTTATAATTCAATTTTATCACTAAAAACTTTTATTCCTAAATCTTTTACTACAAAATTTGTAATATTTGATAATTTTTTCATAAAGATTTATAAGTATAATTGTAAACGTAAACTAAATTTAAAAAAGTTAAAAATCTAACCAAAATACTCGAATAAAATAAAGATTTAAAAGTATAATTGTAAACGTAAACTAAATTGTAAGATATTTTCCTATAATCGTTGATACAAAAATTAACCACCTAGATAACACAATGACCAAATAAGGAAAAAGTTAAAAATCTAACCAAAATACTCGAATAAAATAAAGATACAAACAAATCCGACTGCATCGACAAACGAATCACAAAAGAGGATGAAACTATTGAAAGACTCTGACAAATCACAAATTAGATTCAAGTGATATGAAAAACTATCTACGAACGTAAAACACGTATTCAAATCAATATGAGAGTCCAAAGCAGGGAATATCATCATGATAACAAATTAGCGTCATCTTAATCAGTCGTGACAATATCAAATATAACCCTGAAAAAATGAAAACAACAGAAAAAAATCGAAAACTATAAAAAAATAGAGATAAATGTACCACAAAGACAAATATAAACATATCATAAAGACATAATTATTCCTAAAAAACTAAAAAATAAAGAAAAAAATACAACCAACGGTCAACAATCAATATCTAAACTGATACCTACATCGACTAAACAAAATAAAAAAATTGATTTAATTTATAAAAAATAACACAAATTGTAAAAAAGAAAAAGTAGCGGCTATAGTTTAAAAGAGATTTCTATATTATTATTTAATTCAAACCAGACTCCAATGTTATATTTAAAATATCAAATACCAAATTCTAGTCATATTAATTCTTTAAAAAAATATTTGACAATTTTTTTACTATCTAGACGTTAAATATATTAGGGTAAACTATAACAATGACCACTTAATTATAGTTCTTTTTCATTTTAATCACCATTTTTGAATTTTTATCCATCATGTCACCCATATATTTAGATCTGTTCAATCATACCATCTGTCGTTAACGTTTAAAGGAAATACTAACACGGGAGTTAATAAAATTAATATAATTATATATTTAGTCCTTATTACTTACAATCTATCAAAATGATCATAATTTTAAATTAATTCAATATATTTAATCCTCCAATCATATGAAGGCATGTGTTAATGGTCACGATATCATTGCATAATTTTTAAATTTAATTTATATTTGATTTTAATATGTATCCTCTAATCATATGGTGACACGTGGCACCGTTTGATGGAAGGAAAATAAGAAGGCAAAAAAATATGAAAAATAAAAGTAATAATAGAACGACTCGAACCTTGGCCTCTTACTAAGGATGGGCATGGGTGGGGGGTGGGCCGGTTTTTTTGGGCGTTTCGACCTTAACTTGAAAATATATTATCTCGATCTTGCCTCGTCAATGGTTGCTAGTTTTTCTTCGCTCTGAACCTACCTCGACTTTTAGATTAAAAATAATATATTTTATTAAATTTATAATAATTAAAAAATATTTTAATACTATAAAAGTAAAATTTTCTAAAATTTTAAATATATATATATAATAGGTAAACTAATAATTTATATTAATTGGGTTATGCCGATAATTTTCACCTCAAATTCGGTCTCGTCCCACCCCAAAGTTATATATTATATAACCCGCCTCATCTCATGTTGAACCCAAAATTTCAAAAAAGAAAATCGTCCTTATTGGATTAAGTTTGATCAAAAAGTGTCAGGTTCAAATATTTTGACCATTCTTACTTATTACAAAATATAAAAAGAAATTTAACCTATCAAAAACAAATGTAATTATTAGTTAATAACTAAATACATGTTATATTTATCTAAAAATTAATTAGAATAAGATTTAATTTTAAGTCGTTATATTACTACTTTTGTTTTTACTTTTTTGTCATTCGTTATATAACCCGCCTCATCCCACGGTTAAATAATGAATACAATGGCAAAGAGTTGTTGCTGGCGCAATGGCAGAGGCCTGCTTATTTCCCTTGGAGACCATGGTTTGAATCTCCATAGCTAAATATAAATAAAATTAACAAAAGGCATACTACATTATCGTGACACGTGTTTTTACATGATTGGAGGATTAATGTATTGAATTAATTTAAAATTATGATAATTTTAATAAATTATATAGGTAATAAGGATTAAATATATAATTATAATAATTTTATTAACTACCACATCAATACTTCCATTAAATGTTAATGACAAGTAGTTTGATTAAATGTATTTAAATAGTTGAGTGACGTGATTGATAAAATTTTAAAAGTGATGGTCAAAATGGAAAGAGTTATAGTTAAATGGTCACGATATAGTTTACCCTAAATATTATAGCTCAACTTAACTGACTACACCAGGCAAGTAAAAGACAAAGTATCTCAGAAACTATATTTGCCACGTGTCTTTAAAGAAAGGCAAAGGGCCACGACACTCGAGTGATGAGTTTGATTGCTTGGTGGTACCGCACACGGGAATAAAGTTTGTTTGTTAAGGGACGTGGATAAAGCCTACATCACTTCTGCCCAAATTTGGTGCTTCCCATTGCTTATGGTGATTTTTGACAGGCTTGAAGCCATTGCCGTTGCCGGTGTCTGCGTTAAAGGGTGTTTAAAGAATTGAGTTCGCAGGATATATGTATATAACACTGAGAAAATTATAAAGAGATATTACTTTATAATTATTTTCATACTATTAAAAAAATTCTTATTAAACAATTAATTAAATTCTAAAAAATTTCGGACTTCTCATATTAAAATAAACTAAGTAACATTTTAGGTTAAAACAAAAAAAATATTAGGTTCTTCGTAACATAACAACTCATGTTAGTTGTAACCAAAACTTGTTTCATGATGGAGCCAATAAAAAAAACCAGATTAGCTCAATTGTTTCATGTAGTCATCCTTAATATCTGACATATAGCGGTTTGAAGTTACAAAACTTGGAAACTCATCCTACTCTTGAACAAGTTGATACTTAACAACGCAGTTAGGGAATGATACCAGCAATAAATTCAGAAACATTATCTCTACCCTCAAACCTAAATCATCTTACCGTCGATACGTTATTTGTAACCCCTAGACCCAGTCTATGCGTTTCGACTAAGTCTAGCGGATCACATCCATAATTTTTAAAGACATTTTCCGAAACCCTTATTCGATCAATGTAAAATCATATTATAAATACATTTATAAAAGGATATAATAAATTATGATAAAACCTAACTCATGAATATAAAACTAAATAGTTAAAAATTTAATTTTCAAAACATGTCGTAGAATTTGGATCACTATAAACCAATTATCAATAGCGGAATAATATTCATTTCTGAAACAAATACTTCAAATAAAGGCTCATGCTACCAAAATAAAGTCAACTTGAAATATAAAAGCATTACAAATAGATGTACTTCAAGATATATGTTGATTCTCCAAGTGCTCGATCTGGGGTATCTAACCAACAATATCTGAAAGGGAAAAAAACATTTTCGAAAAGTGAGCTAGGCTCAGTGTGTCTCAATAGTATAATAAAATCATAGTAGGTACAATAACCGAGTAATAGTTCAGTAAATCATCATAAAATCATAATGAAGTTTAACTTTTGAAACTCATAGTTTAACTTTTGAAACTTATAGTTTAAATCCCTTCTCCTGTACACCAACCGCAGTTCCCCAGAACTGCGTCCGTAGGGCTACCTTAAGCACACAACAAAAAGGAAGCCTACCTAAGGATAAGCTTTTGGGCCTGTATCCTTAGGTCCGTAGGGCTTACTCTAAGCACAAAGCAAAGAGGGCCAACCTAATAGAGCATCTTGGGGCTCGTGAGCCTACCCAAGAGTCCATTAAATCCGTAAGGTTTACCAGCTTGATCAAAGCTATACCTCCCTAATTCAATCCAACCCAAAATCAGTATTTCAAAAATACTATTTATGCAGTAAGCATAATTTCCATAAATAAGTAAACATCGTTATCATATATTAATGAAAATCAATAGTCATATATCAGTCATTGTCCATAAACCATCAATAAACAATAAATCATAGCTTTCAATGTACCATATTTCAAAACAGATAAAACAATTAAATAGTACTTAGGGAACACACCTCGATAATAAGATCAAACTGTAGATCTACTGAGTACTGGCCTCGCCACGCTCTGCTACAGTTTTTGAACCTAATTCATAATAACACTACATTACTAGAGGGTAACATAATCAATTTCTGAAATTATAAGATTTACGGGTCTTACGGGTGAATACTGGCACTCGTGGTTTAACTGATCTAGAAGAGCTGGGTCGAGCTGTCGAACGATCCGTAGAGTCTCTTGTACCTTCAAACAATAATAATTTATTAACCCCAAGTCTTACTTAATTGATCAAAGCTAAAATTCTTAAGTATATAAGCATTTTCGGGTTTGACTATTAATTTGGAGGATTTCAAGTCTGAATTTGACCAAACGGATTGCGGAATCAGAATCAGGACGTCGAAAAACATAAAGTATGACATTTCAAAAATTCAAACTCTTGGTCAAAATCAAAGTCAACGGGTTTGACTGATAATTTGGAGGCCTTCGGGTTCGAATTTGGCAAAGCGAACTTCGGAAACGGATTCGGCACGTCGAAAAATGTCAGAATAGGTATACTCTAACAAAATCAAAAGTCGTTTAATGGCCGTTTAAAGCTGGTCAAAGTTATGGTCAAAGGGGTTCAATAGTCAACATTCGAAAATTTCCAAAATGTCACCTTTTTCAAAATAATTCTTATAATGTCACCTTTTTCAAAACATTTCCTATAATGTCAACTTTTTTTCAAAATATTTCCCAGAATGTCACATTTTTCAAAATATTTCCCAGAATGTCATCTTTTTCACAAAAATTCCCAGAATATCATTGGGTCGGGTCGATCAACGGGTCGGGTTAGATCAGTCAAACCGATTCAGATCGGTCAAATCGGTTCAGACCGGTTTGGACCGGTCAACATGAAATCAATTAGTTCGAAGCTCCCCCACGCGCAGGGGCGGCGCGTGGGGGCGCGTGAGGCGTCGTTCGGTCTCCAATAATTCATGAAAAAAATTCTAAAATTTTTTTTAAGCGATTTTGAGTCACTTACCAACAACAACAACAACAACAAAACCCAATTCCCATATGCAATGGGGTAAGGGGGAGGTAGGGTAGTAGGCTGCCCCCAACGCCAGGTTGAGAGTAGCTTCCGTGGAAGACCTCCGGCAGTCAGAAAATTAAAAATATAGATAAAATGCAATGCATGTATAAATAAATACATAAATACATAGTTGTACAGTATTCATCTGCAGTCATTAATATCATTAATGTCATATGCGCGTCTGTAATGGGCAGTAATCTTTGTAAATTGACAGAAACGTAAGACCCGACTAAATTCAAAAGTGGAGAGAATGATACACAGAATTCAAACGATAGCAAGGCCAGTTCTAAGCCTTAAAAAATACCAATAACAGAAACGGATAAAAAGTAGAAGTTATGTAAATTACTACAAAGGCAGTAAAAGAAGACAGAGATGATACACCCTAGAGATGTGACCCACACTACTCGACTATCCTAGTCTTAAGTCTCCATACTTTCCTATCAAAGGTCATGTCCTCGGTAAGGGCTAAATCCATCAAATCAGATCTCAAGCAGTCTTCCCACTTCCGCCTTGGTCGTCCTCTCCTTCTGGCACCGTCGACTGCAATCGACTCTACCCTCCTGACCACATCAGATGGTAGTCGCCTAAGGACATGCCCAAACCACCGTAGTCTTCCTTCCCTCAATTTCTCGGAAACAGGCACCACCCCCAAGGACATCCTAATAGCAGAGTTTGTTGTCATATCCCACAGAGTCCTACCGCATGTCCACCGAAGCATTCTCATTTCTGCGGCCTCTATCCTCCTTACATGATCCTTCTTGGTTGCCCAACATTCTGATCCATACAATAGTGCTGGTCTTATTGTCATTCTATAAAATTTTCCCTTAAGTTTTAGAGGCACATTCTTGTCACACAAAACTCCAGTAGCGGCCCTCCACTTTAGCCATCCCGCATTTATACGGTGTGTAACGTCATCATCTACACCCCCATCTTTATGTATCATAGACCCTAGGTACTTGAAACAATCCTTTGAGGGGAGAACGTGTCCTTCTATGCAAACTTCTACATCGTCTTCGTTTTGGTCCCTACTGAAGTTTGAACATAAATACTCTGTCTTATCAATATTGATCCTTAAACCTTTTTCTTCCAAAGCAGTCTTCCAGGTAGCCAGTCTACTATTCAACTCAGATTTTGTTTCAGCCACTAGGACAATGTCGTCAGCGAAAAGCATACACCATGGTACACCATCTGGTGTCGCACAAAAGATGTCATCCATAATCAAGGCGAAGATGTAAGGGCTAAGAGCCGACCCCTGGTGGAGTCCGATTTCCACCGGGAATGCCTCAGTGTCGCCAACTGTAGTCCTGACGTATGTAGTAGATCTACAATACATATCACGTATCGTCCGGATATAAATAGTTGGGATCCGTCTCGTTTCCAAAGTCTTCCAGATCGTATCGCGGGGAACGCTATCATAAGCCTTCTCAAGGTCAATGAACGCCATGTGAAGATCTCTAGACTTTTCCCTATATTTCTCCATAAGTCGTCGAAGTAGATGAATTGCCTCCGTGGTAGACCTGCCTGGCATAAAGCCAAATTGGTTTTCCGAAACCTTAGTAACTTGTCTCAACCTAGCCTTTATCACCCTTTCCCATAGCTTCATGGTATGGCTGAGTAGTTTAATACCTCTGTAGTTACCACAACGTTGGGGATCTCCTTTATTCTTATAGATTGGTATCACCGTGGACTCTCTCCACTCCTCTGGCATCTTGACAGTCTCTAAAATAATATTAAAGATGTTGGTCAACCACTTAACTCCCTCTTCTCCTAGGGCCAACCACACAGTGATAGGAATTTGATCAGGACCGACAGCTTTGTCCCTTCCCATCTTTCTAAGAGCCATTTTGACTTCCTCAAACCCAATCCTACTTGTAGGGCAGTCATTGGCCGATGTATGATGGTCGGATGACCCATCAACGGTACTTTCTCTACAGGGAGAGGCACCGTCATTAAATAAATCAAAGAAGTAATTACCCCAAACCCTCTTAATATCATGATCTTTCGCTATAAGAACACCATTGTTGTCCTTAATAAATCTAATGCTACCTAGATCCTTTTTCCTATTCTCCCTAGATTTTGTAAGCCTGAAGATGCCGTTTTGTCCTTCCTTGGTGTCTAATCTCTTGTACATTTCCTCGTATGCCTTATCCTTTGCTTTAGCCACCGTTTTCTTGGCTTCCCGCTTTGCCTCCTTGTATCTTTGTTTAGCTCTCGACCTTTCTTCGTCGTCATTGCTTTGTAGAAACTCCTTGAAGTAAGTTTGCTTTGTCTTCACCTTAGTTTGAACTTCGTCGTTCCACCACCACGATTCTTTATGTTCCTTGGCCTTCCCTGTGGACAACCCCAGGGTGTTTTTGCCCACCTCTCTGATGGAATTTGCCATATTTTTCCATAACAAATCTGCATTATTTGAGTTTGTAGTTCCAAAACCTGTATTAGACAAAACCTTACTCCTAAAGTCATCAGTTGTCGCTCCATGTAACTTCTTCCAAAGGATCCTAGGTTTACCCAGTTTAGCCCTCCTATGAGTGTTCTGCCCGTGCGGAACGCAGAACACCAAAACCAACAATTTGTGTTGCGATGCACATGCCTCTTCAGGGGACACCTTACAGTCAATACAAGCCCATCGATCCCGATTTCGAACCAGGATGTAGTCGATTTGGGTACAATGTCCCCCGCTATGAAACGTAATCAAGTTCGCATATCTCTTATTAAATAAGGAGTTAGTGATCACCAAATCGTGAGCAGTAGCAAATTCAAGCAACGTACGCCCCTCATCGTTCCTGCTACCATAACCGAAACCCCCATGAACACCGTCATACCCGTCGGTTGCACTACCTATATGGCCATTGAAGTCTCCCCCTATGAAAACTCTTTGGTCCTCCGGAATGCTCCTAAGTACATCATCTAACTGATCCCAGAAGCAACGTTTCTCCCCCTCCCCTAGGCCAACATGTGGGGCGTACACTGAAAGGACATTCACCACTTTCTCTTCTATAATAACCTTAATCATCATGATACTATCCCGGTATCTACAAACTTCAACTACATTTTCCTTGAGCCTAGAGGAAACCAAGATACCCACCCCATTTCTAGCGTTATCTACGCCTGAATACCACAACTTGTACCCATTACACTCTCTGGCGCGAGCCCCTTTCCACCTAGTCTCCTGAATACAAGAAAAATCTATTTTCCTATTATTAAGTGCGTCGGACAGCTCCAGAAGCCTAGCATTTAATGTGCCTACATTCAACGAGCACACTCTAAGTCTAGTCTCCTTGTCACCACTCTGTCGAGCCCTCCCCCTATATGCCCCATGGGCTCTAAAAGAAGGACATGACCTCAAGAAATCATCTATAGTCGAAGCTATGAGAAACTATAAAAAATGAATCCAAAGAAGACAGAAGATGCACCAATAAAACGCTAGAGAATTTAGGGGGTACTAAAAAGCCTAGTTGGTTACTAAGTAGGATTTTAATTTATTACTAGTTGGTTACTATTGTTATTATTATTACTAAAAGCCTAGTGTTAAAAGGGGAGGAAATAGAATAAAAATGATTTTTATCTTCAGATAAAAAATGATACTACTAATTAGAAAATTAAGCACTACGCAATAACTAGCCCGTAGGTTAAGAAAGAAGAAAGATTAAGAAAACAAATAAGAATACTTAGCTGGATGAAGATAATAGCAGACTGGAAAACAAAGAGCAGAAGTTAAGTTAATTCCAACAAAATCTAATCAAATAATTTTGAGGTATTTACTGTTTCAGAGAGTAAAATAGACCAAATCCAGTAACAGAAACTATAAGTTGACAAAACCAGTGAAGATGAACATCAAACCCAGAAAATTTTACAGAGAAAATGATAATAAGCAAGCATATATATCACTATTGAGGTATTCACTGTTCTTGAGATTTTAAACAGACCAAACCCAGGGGAAAAAACTCTAAACTACAATCTGAAGATGAAGATGAACATCGAATCAAACCCAGAAAAATAAATAAACCAAAAACCTCTAAAATCTGAAGCGAAAAGGAGATGGAAACAAAGCTAAAAAGGTTGCTAGGGTATTTAGCACAAAATTTAGTCTTTGGTAATCAAAGAGCCTCTAACTACCAAAAAGTAAAGCTAATTGATGATTCTAAATATACAGTTCGGATTAAACTTCAAGAAAATCACAGATTGAATTTAACGGAAACTATAAACAAAGTTAAAACAAAATCAGAAATTGAAGTGAAAAGAGTCAAAATCACAGTCAAGATTTAAGGCTTTATGGATCTCAAAACAAACCAAGAGAGATTAAAGAATAAAATGAGGAAAGCAGCAGAATCGAATATAATTCAAGAATTCAAGAATCCATATCACAAAGCTATCAACAAATTAACTCTAAAACTAAAACTAACCAAAACCAGCAGAAACATTAGATTGCAAGATAAATCAAGGTAAACCCAGAGGTAAAAAGGGAAAATCTGAAATACCCACAGAGGGATTATGAGCAAACAAACCGATTCAGATCAGAACCTTTGGAGAACTGAAAAATATATCAAGATAAAGAGGAAGGAAAGCAATACAGGGGAAGGAAGAGAGATCTGGTGAGGCCAAGCTGGACAGTCTGTCTGAACGGGGTGTGTAAATCCGGCAGCAAGAGAAGAAATTCATATATACCTAAAAACCAGAAGCAATGAGCAAACAGAAGCAAACGGCAACAAAGCCAAAGCTCACCGGAAGCTGCTAATTTGAGTCACTTACCAACCTCGGTTCAAATTTTTGAACGGTGGAGAGCTCGATTCCAACTCGACCGAATCTTTGACCGCTCCACCTCCCACACGCGCCGTCGCCTACAGAGATAAGGACGACACCGTCAGACTCGAAACGACAACAGGAACACGATGGTGCGGGAGGTGTCGAAAACCGATCAACGATCGGAGATGAATTTAAGATTTTCCAGGCGGTGGTGCTAAAAAAACATCGAGACTTTGACTCGAAATTCACGTCGTTTGGCAGCGCTTCGCTATAATTGGTTTACTGGGTTTTGATCACGGGTCGAAGATGAACATAACGGTGGTTTTAATTTTACGATTGAAGCTCGGACGGCATTTGAATTGAGCTTGAAAGAAGGGTGCGGGAGAGTAAAGTTTTGCAATTGTTTTCTGGTATGAAACTAGAAAACACATTGCACATATTTATGATTATAAGCTGCCGACACTCTTTGGCAAAATTGGGGGATTGGTCCCTAAATTTCTTTTACTTCTAAAATGGACTACAAGATTTGCAAACTTTTTAATTAGTCACCAAATTTCACCAAATTTCAACGATTTAATGATTTTTTCTCTCTCTCGGGTTGTTACAATTCTTCCCCTCTACAAGAAATTTCGTCCTCGAAATTTACCTTATGAGAATAGTTGAGGAAACTGAGCTTCCATTGACTCCATTATCTCCCAAGTAGCTTCAGATGGGCTTCGGTTACTCCATTGAACTTTTACCATCGGGATACGTCTATTCCGAAGAACTCGCTCATCACTTTCCAAGATCTGAATGGGCTCCTCCTCATATGACAAATTAGGTCTTAGCTCTACCTCTTCAACCTGAATGATGTGACCCGGATCTGGACGGTATCGCCTCAACATTGATACATGAAAGACATCATGAATACGATTGAGCTCAGGAGGCAACTCAAGCTGATATGCAACATGTCATATCCTCTTCAAAATACAAAATGGTCCAATAAATCTTGGGCTCAATTTACCCTTACGCCCGAATCTCAATACTTTCTTCCAGGGTGATACTTTTAAAAAGACATGATCTCCAACTTCAAACTGAATATATTTCCTCGTTTGATCTGTATAAGACTTTTGTCTATCAAATGCCTCTTTCAGACGGTCACGAATCAATTTGATTGTGTCCTCCGTCTCGCGTATTAACTCAGGTCCCAAAGTCTTCCGATCACGCAACTCAGTCCAACATATCGGAGTGCGATATTTACGCCCATAGAGTGCTTCGTAGGGTGCCATACGAATGCTGGTCTGATAACTGTTATTGTAAGCAAATTCAGCCAACGACAAAAAGTTCTCCCAGCTACCATGAAAATCAATTACGCAACCCCTCAACATATCCTCCAGAATCTGAATCACCCTCTCCGATTGGCCATCAGTTTGTGGATGAAATGATGTACTATAATCCAATCTTGTTCCCAAAGCTGTATGTAGCGCCTTCCAAAATCTCGAAGTAAATCTCGGATCTCAATCAGAAATAATAGACAATGGAACACCATGCAATCTAACAATCTCCGAAATATACAATCTCGCCAGCTTGTCCAAAGTATAATTTAACCGCACAGGAATGAAGTGAGCTGACTTTGTAAGTCTGTCCATAATCACCCACACTGAATCTTTTTTCGAAGGAGTCATAGGTAATCCGGTAACAAAATCCATAGTAATACGCTCCCATTTTCATTCAGGAATCTTAAGTGGTTGTAATAAACCTGATGGATGTTGATGCTCTACTTTAACTTGCTGACAAGTCAAACACCTAGCCACAAAATCCGAGATGTCCTTTATGCCGACCCAATTATACCACTCTCTCAAATTCTGGTACATCTTATCTCCACCGGCGTGCATAACATATGGACTACTGTGAGCCTCATTAAGAATAATCTACCTCAACTCAGCATCATCAGGCACACAATATCGACCCTTAAAGCATAAAACTTCATCCTGATCAAGGGCGTAATCTGAGCTTGTCCCCTGCTCTACTTGCTCAAAGATGGATAGCAAGGAGCTATCAAGGGGCTGCTTAACTTTAATTTCATCGACCAAAGTCGACTTAACTTGTAATTCTGCTAACAAAGTGCCATTGTCATATAAATTCATCCTAGCCATTAAAGACCTCAATTCCGATACCGCCTTTCGACTCAAAGCATCCGCCACAATGTTAGTTTTATCAGGGTGATAATCAATCACACAATCATAATCCTTTAGAAGCTCTAGCCAGCGCCGTTGTCTCAAATTAAGCTCCTTCTGGGTCAGAAGATACTTTAAGCTCTTATGATCAGTGAAAATGTAACAATTCTCTTCATAAAGATAGTGTCTCCAAATCATCAAGGCAAAAATCACTGCTGCTAACTCCAAATCATGAGTAGGATAATTACACTCATGCGGTCGCAGTTGACGGGACGCATAAGCCACCACCTTACTTTCCTGCATTAGAACACATCCAAGTCCTGAATGTGAAGCATCACTATACACTGTAAAATCTTTCCCGGACTCTGGTTGAATCAACACTGGTGCTTGAGTCAAAACCGCCTTTAATTTCTCAAAGCTCTCCTGTTGTGCCTCGCCCCAATCAAACGTCACGTTCTTCCTTAACAGCTTTGTCAAAAGAGCAGCAATGATCGAGAAGCCCTCGACAAAACGTCGATAATATCCAGCCAAGCCCAAAAAACTACGGATCTCAAAGACATTCTTGGGTTGTTTCCAATTCACAATAGCTTCGATCTTGCTTGGATCGACCTGAATACCTCGAGCAGAAATAATGTGCCCCAAAAACGACACTTCTTGAAGCCAAAACTCACACTTGCTTAGTTTGGCATATAGTCGATGCTCTCTCAATGTCCGCAGAACAATCTTCAAATGCTCGTCATGCTCTGCTTCCGTTCGAGAATATACCAGAATATCATCAATAAAGACAACCACAAATTGATCCAAATATGACCAGAACACACGATTCATCAAATCCATAAAAGCTGCGGGAGCGTTCGTCAAACCAAAAGACATTACTAAGAATTCATAATGACCATATCTAGTGCGAATGGCTGTTTTTTCAACATCGGACCCCTTAATTTTCAATTAATAATACCCCGAACGAAGATCAATCTTAGAGAATACAGTAGCTCCTCGTAACTGATCAAATAAGTCATCAATCCTGGGTAATGGGTACTTATTCTTGACCGTCATCTTGTTCAACTTCTGATAGTCAATACATAGCCTTAGCGACCCATCATTCTTTTTCACAAACAAAACTGGAGCTCCCCAGTGTGAGGTACTATGCCGAATAAATCCTCGATCGAATAATTCTTGCAATTGGACCTTCAACTCCTTAAGTTCCTTTGGAGCCATGCGATAAGGTACCATAGAAATAGGTGAAGATCCCAGATAAGTCTCAATCTCGAACTCTACCTCTTTATTAGGAGGTAACCCAAGCAACTCCTCCGGAAAAACATCAGAAAACTCGCTAACTATACGAATCTCCTCGATCGTGGACAAGGAACCTTTAGTGTTCGGATACAGGCAATGAAAGTCTCATACCCCTTCATGTTCATACGATCAATTTCCATAGTTGAAACAATATTGGAGAGATAGCCACGCCGTTCACCAATTAGCACAATAGTCCGACCATCTGAAGTCTTCAGAGTAGCACGCTTGTATTCACAATCCAAATTTACCTTGTGTTTATTCAACCAATCCATCCCAAGAATTAGATCGAACTCCTCTAAAGGAAGTTCCATAAGATCAGCGAGAAAAATTTCTCCATGAACCTCCAGTGGACAACGCCGAAGTACTTTATTCACTAACACTGATTATCCTACTGGACTCGTAACCGTAACCGTATTATCAGTGTTCTCAATCAGAATCTGAAGGTTTCAAGATACTGAACTCGATATATAGGAGTGTGTCGAACCATTTTCCAGTAATGCAAAGTATGGAATAGAATAAATAGTAAATGTACCTGCAATAACCTCAGGCTCATCTCTATCATCCCGACGTCTGGTGGCATAAATCAAATCTGGTTGTCTAGCCTCTGAAACTGCATGCTCTCGACTCTGCTGGGGTCGAGCTCTACTATCGGCTCTGGATACTGATCCATAAGGCTTTCCCTGATTACGACCTCTAGTTGGGGTCAGTACTGAAGTCTGAGAACGCATAGGAGTCTGGGTAGCGGTCCGCTCTGACGAAGCTAATTGTGGACAATCCATCCGAAAATGATCACTGGATCCACACTGATAGCATACTCTCATTTTCTTACGACACTCTCCTGTGTGTCGTTTACCACAATACTCACAAAGGGGTCCATGAGGCCACAATGAAGAACCACCTCGACTGACAACTGAGGATGAATATGGTGCAGGCCTAGAACTGGTATTTCTTCTCAAATGACCCGAAGTACGAGTCTTCTTTCCAGGACGTGCGGATAGCTCGTTTGGGCCAGAAAATCTCCCAGGCCGCTCTCGATCAACACGGTCTCTTGCTGGATCCAAGGTCTCTACCTCCTCAGCATCATTCGCTCTGTCTACCAGCACATCAAAAATCTCATTCTGATGGGTCACAACCTGCCTACGCAGCTCGTATATGAGTCCAAGGGCAAATTTACGACATCGATCTCTCTCGGTAGGTACCATACTGACTCCATACTTTAGCAACTTTAAGAACTCGATCTCATACTCAGAAACGGTCATGTCTCCTTGAACCAGGTCCTGGAACTGCTTTCGTCTCTGAGCTAAATAGCGCTCTCCCAGAAAATGGCTCCGAAAACGCTCCTTAAAGAAACCCCAGGTCAAACGATCAACCGAAACACTACTGACCACTGACTCCCACCAGGTGTGAGCATTGCCATCTAACATCGCAACTGCACCCAGATATCTCTTAGTTGGGTCCAAACCCAACTGATCCATGCGTCTCTCAGTATCCTGGAGCCAATCTTCAGCTTCAGTAGGAGCTCCACCAATCTGTCCCCCAAAAGTTCTGACTCCATTGACAATTAGAGTCTGCAAAATAGGAACCTCGGATACAACACCAACAACACTTATCGCTCCCTGTATCAACTGTAGAAATTTTCTGCCAAAATTCTCATCCAAAGCAACTTCGGTAGACTCAGACTCAATATCGGTCGCTCCTATGATCGGTGTAGTCATGCCAGTAGCAGCAGTATGAGGCAAATTCGTCGGGGTCGTAGGAGCAGGATCACCTGTCGGAGGTGGGGGATCTACTCGAATCTCATCGATTGGGTCCACAAATCTAGCCATTCGACCTCGTCCACGGCTAGTTCGACGTCCACGTCTAGCACTCATTTTGGTAGATCTCTAGTTTACTACAGAAGGTAAAACTTAAGGTTAGATAAGCACTTAGAGTCTCAAACACAATTAAAATCGTAAAAACTTTGAGACATGGCCTTAACAACAAGTTTTGTAAAGTATTTCAAAACCGTACTTTAAATTTGGACTCATACACATTTTCTGAAACCCTTATTTGATCAATGTAAAATCAAATTATAAATACATTTATAAAAGGATATAATAAATTACGATAAAACCTAACTCATGAATATAAAACTAAATAGTTAAAAATTTAATTTTTAAAACATGTCGTAGAATTTGGATCACTATAAACCAATTATCAACAGCGGAATAATATTCATTTCTGAAACAAATACTTCAAATAAAGGCCCATGATACCAAAATAAAGGCCCATGCTACCAAAATAAAGTCAACTTGAAATATAAAAGCATTACAAATAGATGTACTTCAAGATATATGTTGATTCTCCAAGTGCTCGATCTGGGGTATCTAACCAACAGTATCTGAAAGGGGAAAAAACATTTTTGAAAAGTGAGCTAGGCTCAGTGTGTCCCAATAGTACAATAAAATCATAGTAGGTACAATAACCGAGTAATAGTTCAGTAAATCATCATAAAATCATAATGAAGTTTAACTTTTGAAACTTATAGTTTAAATCCCTTCTCCTGTACACCAACCGCAGTTCCCCAGAACTGCGTCCGTAGGGTTACCTTAAGCACACAGCAAAAAGGAAGCCTACCTAAGGATAAGCTTTTGGGCATGTATCCTTAGGTCCGTAGGGCTTACTCTAAGCACAAAGCAAAGAGGGCCAACCTAATAGAGCATCTTGGGGCTCGTAAGCCAACCCAATAGTCCATTAAGTCCGTAAGGTTTACCAGCTTGATCAGAGCTATACCTCCGTAATTCAATCCAACCCAAAATCAGTATTTCAAAAATACTATTTATGCAGTAAGCATAATTTCCATAAATCAGTAAACATCGTTATCATATATTAATGAAAACCAATAGTCATATATCAGTCATTGTCCATAAACCATCAATAAACAATAAATCATAGCTTTCAATGTACCATATTTCAAAACAGATAAAATAATTAAATAATACTTAGGGAACACACCTCGATAATAGGATCAAACTGTAGATCTACTGAGTACTGGCCTCGCCACGTTATGCTACAGTTTTCGAACCTAATTCATAATAACACTACATTACTAGAGGGTAACATAATCAATTTCTAAAATTATAAGATTTACAGGTCTTACGGGTGAATACTGGCACTCGTGGTTTAACTGATCTAGAAGAGCTGGGTCGAGCTGTCGAACGATCCGGAGAGTCTCTTGTACCTTCAAACAATAATAATTTATTAACCCCAAGTCTTACTTAATTGATCAAAGCTAAAATTCTTAAGTATATAAGCATTTTTCGAGTTTGACTATTAATTTGGAGGATTTCAAGTCTGAATTTGACCAAACGAATTGCGGAATCGGAATCAGGACGTCGAAAAACATAAAGTATGACTTTTTGAAAATTCAAATTCTTGGTCAAAATCAAAGTCAACGGGTTTGACTGATGATTTGGAGGCCTTCGGGTTCGAATTTGGTGAAACGGACTTCGGAAACGGATTCGGCACGTCGAAAAATGTCAGAATAGATATACTCGAACAAAATCAAAGGTCGTTTAAAGCTAGTCAAAGTTATGGTCAAAGGGGTTCAATAGTCCACATTCGAAAATTTCCAAAATATCACCTTTTTTTCAAAATAATTCTCAGAATGTCACATTTTTTAAAACATTTCCTAGAATGTCACCTTTTTCAAAATATTTCCCAGAATATCACTGGGTCGGGTCGGGTCGGGTCAGACCGGTCAAACCGATTCAGACCAGTCAAACCGATTCAGACCGGTTTGGACCGGTCAAGCCGGTCAACATGAAATCAACCAGTTCGAAGCTCCCCCACGCGCAGGGACGGCGCGTGAGGCGTCGTCTGGTCTCCAATAATTCATGAAAAAAATTCTAAAAATTCTTTTAAGCGATTTTGGGTCACTTACCAACCTCGGTTCAAATTTTTGAACGAAGGAGAGCTCGATTCCAACTCGGCCAAATCTTTGACCGCTTCACCTCCCACACGCGCCGCCGCCTACAGAGACAAGGACGTCACCGTCAGACTCGGAACGACAACAGGAACACGATAGTGCGGGAGGTGTCGAAAACCGATCAACGATCGGAGATGAATTTAAGATTTTCCCAGCGGTGGTGCTAAAAAAACATAGAGACTTTGACTCGAAATTCACGTCGTTTGGCAGCGCTTCGCTATAATTGGTTTACTGGGTTTTGATCACGGGTCGAAGATGAACATGACGGTGGTTTTAATTTTACAATTGGAGCTCGGACGGCGTCAGAATTGAGCTTGAAGGAAGGGTGCGGGAGAGTAAAGTTTTGCAATTGTTTTCTGGTATGATTATAAGCTGCCGACACTCTTTGGAAAAATTGGGGGATTGATCCCTGAATTTCTTTTACTTCTAAAATGGATTACAAGTTTTGCAAACTTTTTAATTAGTCACCAAATTTCACCAAATTACATCGATTTAATGATTTTTTTCTCTCTCGGGTTGTTACATTATTATTTCTTGCTTTTACTCCAAGCGCCATCACCTGCGGTGTTCCCTCCGGACGCCGCCTGCGCCGCCTTCTTTGACCTGTACTATTATGCTTGTCAGAAATGAGGCTTCGGCATTATTGAAGAAGTCCCTGCCGCTGACTCAACGAGATCCCGTTGCTTCTTTGCATGTTTAGTCATCCCACCGATAGAGTAAGACTTAATCATGGTTCGATATTTTCAGATTTACATCCTTTCTGCTTAATCATTTCAAGCACTCCCTTCATCTCTGCAAAACATCCCATCCTGCCATAAGCATCCACCAGACAGTTGAAAAAACACAATGTCCAACGTTACATCAGAATTCTCAACGAATCGTATCCAGCTTGACCATAAACACTTACTAGGGAGCAAAGGGTGACACAACTAGGTTTAGTTCTTTCCTACCGCATTAGCCTAAACAAATACTCCATTTGTTTACATCCTTAACCTGCATTCATTTCCAAATATAAATTAAGGAGGTAACATGCTTATGTTTAACCGTTACTGTTCGGAAGAGTAAAAAAATTATTTATTTTAAAATCTCTTAATTTAACGTTTATTTTCATACTATTTAACTACTCAAAATCATGATGTAATATTTTAATTTCTAATTTACACTTGATCTTACTCAATATCTAGGTAGTTTAATACTATTTCATATAATAATTTAAAACTTCCTAATTTAAAATTTAACTGATTTATCTTTATAACATAAAATTTTAATACACTCATACGTAGCTACTTAGTATCATATCATATTTTGAGCTTTCCTTATTACATTTCTTATACTATATTATTTCCCATTTGAGCACGTTTTTTATAATTTTCTTTTTCTAACACTATATATAAAATATCTATAATCAGACTTGTTTAAAAATAAATTTCTCTTGGTTGTTGTCTACTACCACACGACCACTCGCTGACAACAACTTTTATTATATTATCATCATTACATAGATATACATAACATTCATATGTCAATTCAAACCAATATAACTTCTTGTATATAAACCATTCAATGTAATTTACACTATTATATTTTTATATAATATAATAATTAAAATTGTATCGTTTTTTTTCCCATACGTACTCTTTTTTTGTACTAATCCTTTCACTATACAATTCTTTTTCATGTATCATTTCTTTCACCGTATTGTTTTTTAGTAGTCTGGACGTTGCTCGACTACTAAAAAAACAAGATGCCACATCAAGGTAGATCCTTGATTCTTCTACATATCCGAGAACTAGAAGACAGAAACTAGAGTATACGATTCAAACATGTGCCCCATAACGGCAACCGTGTGGCCGGCCTCCTGGCCAAGCATGCGTCACCCGCAGACCTGGAGATTCACCGATTAAGCAACCCATTACCAGAAGAAGCAAGCCTGCTCATTGGTGATAAATCCTTATCATAGCTTAGGATAGAAAGCTTTCTTTACTTACCAAAAAAGGGGACTGAAGTAATGGACCCAATAATTCAAATTTCGATTTCAAGAAAGTGGAGAAATGGTAAATATGTAGAAGCAAACCAGAAAACGAGAATTAATTTATCTCTTCTCAATTGACATTGGATCAGCATAGCATGTTCTAGCAATCCAGTACTGCCAATGAGGCAATGACAATGTATGCATGGCATGGGCTCTACTAAACCTTAATTAGTTCCATTCTTTGCATACATTTGAAATTAAGTTTAATCCCTCCTTCCACCAAGCCCTTTGTTATTCATCAACCTTTGATCATATTGAAATGGATTCGAGTTTGTTCGAGTCTGCTCCGACCGAAAATGTCGACGATTTAAACAAGTTACTAAGAGTAAATCCTCTGATCCTGCACACCATCTCACTTTTATTATGGTGGAAATCCCTTGCACATTGCCTCAGCTGTAGAGTAAATACTATTATTAATTCAAAAGGAGGATAATATCGTTTAAAGAGGCCCTATGAATATTGAGCGTTGTTGTATATCATCAAGCCCAAATAAGCAAAGGAGAGAATTCGGGCCGGAATAAGGACTTGTGGCTTCAGCGATCTCACTGATTTTTAGGGTTAGGTTGTTATCCTCATTCTTTTACCAAAACCCTAATTTTTATCCATATAAATACATAACCACCAGACTATCCTTTCGTTGCAGCTTTGTTAGTATTACTGTGCAGTACCCTATCTTTGATCTACACTTTAGTTCTTCCTCTCTGAAGAATCTTTTTTCCCCCAATTTTCGATTGCTTTTGTTTTTTTTTCTTCTTCTGCTCTCATCGGAGAAGTTAATCGTAGGGAAGATCGCAGTGATGACCTCATAAAATTCAAGCTCAACAGACCGGAATGCAGATTTCTCTTATTTGAGAACTTTGCGTGTCGATAACCCCGCTGAACTGAGCGATCTTTTTCTCTTTTCTGATTTTTTTTGAAAACGTGAAATCTGAGTTTGCGATGAGGATTCACAGCTCCCTCTTCCGATTAATGTTGAAGAAATCGGCTGGCAGAATCGAACCTATAACTTTATAGCCGCTACTGAGCAATCTCTTGATTTTTTTTCATGTTTTAAAAAATCTAAAGAATTTTCTCATCATTTTTTAAGAGCTTAATGTTTTCTAGTGGATGCTGATGGGTAAAAGATGCTTATATAATCCAACACTTGACCTGAGATAGTTCACTATCGAGTGATGTTTAATTCATTTTCTTCTGAATCTACCTTAAGTTATTCAATTGTATAAATTCGACTGTTTATGGTTTGATTGCGCTTAAGAATTTTGCAGGCTTGCGGAATCATCAGATGATGAAATTGGAAAATCTTAGGACACCTTCCTACATAGCTTTAAAAGCTATGGATGAGAAGAACATTTCCTTTCTGATGATGATCCGTCTACAAATTATTTTTTATTTACAACATTGTGTGAAATTTTAAGAACATTGTATAACATAATTAAATATTCAAAAATAACACTCGATGTGCACATGGGACCAAACGAATCCATATTTTCTCCTAAACATCTGAATCTTGAAAAATTTCTAATCATTCTAGACCTGAAATGGATCAAACGTTTGGATTTACAATGATAATTGGTATGATTGAAGTTTTTGAGCATCAGGTTTGATGAATATTATGCAAAAGTGAATCAGCATTGATTGGATGATATTGAAGGAATTGACCTATATGGAGGATGCTTGATTTGAGGTAACGATGCCGTCTGAAAATGTTGTTACATTATCGAAATACCTACAACACTTTGTGAGGATTTGCTTTCAAAACAATACCCTTGTTCCGTGTTGTTCGCATCACCCTGCTTCCATTACTTCTGTCTTGAAAAGCCCTTGCAATTGATTTCCATTCTTCGATGCTCCATATGATGCTCAAGACTACCAAATGCTACTGCATTCTTTGGCGTTCATTGAGGATTATTCTTCTTACAATGTTTCCAATTTCCTTCTTGTTGATACCACTTGCTTTATAAGTGTCTCTAGTATGTCTTTAGTACTCAAGTCCTGTGTCACATAATCCCATGCGGACTACTGAAATTCCATGTCATTGGTTAAGGTTGGGACAAGATTTGTCACAGGCTTAGCTATATCATTGTCTATGCCGATGATATCCGCCATGAGGAGATGATCTTCTCAGCTTTTGAACTCTCCCCTGCAGTTCTGATCCCTTTCTCCAATGTTTCTTATTTGTTTAGGTTTCATAACTGCCACATATATTAACGTTTCTTTCTTGTATGTAAAGTAGCTCATCGGCAATCTTTGGGCAATGTTTACATTCTTTGAAAATAGAAACCGTGCCTTTTGAATAACTTTTTTATCTTGAAGGAATCCATCTTGAGGACGAAGGATACATTGAAAGATCAAATTCAGTAAATACCGAAGTCTTCTCCCTTTAGGGTCCACTAGTAGAAAGGACTCTATCATTGGCATTGTTTTCTTCTTAATTAATACATTTGCTTAGTGCTTTGCCAAAATTTCCAGTCATCTACGGTGAATGTGATGCCAATTGACTTGACCAAAAATACCTGTGCCTTGATGAAAAAAAAAAAGAATTTTGTAATGGTCCTCTTGGTTATGAATTAATTTTCCTTTGTTATCTAATAGAACTTATGGTTTTCCATATTTTTTAGCTCCATCTCATTTCTCTTCTTTTTTATATTTGTCCATTTATATGAATCTGTCATGGGAATTTCTTGCTTTCCAAAGCTGGTGTTAGCCCACTTCTTCCTGTTGTTTATAGAACATGTTCATTCACTAAGTTCTGATGAGTCGTTTGCTCTTCTGGACTTGAAAGCCTATATAAGTCCTCCTGAATCTCAAAATGTCTTGGCAAATAACTGGACTACAGCTACTTCAGTTTGCAATTGGATTGGTGTCATTTGTGGTGGCCAACCTATGAGGGTCATAGCCTTGGACCTTTCTTCCTTGGGTATAGATGGCACCCTCCCTCCAATTGGTTAGCTATTTTCTTTCACTCCAATAACACTTTTATGATTCATTTCCAAACGAGTTGGCTCAGTTTTGTACCTTTCTCCCAGCGGACATGGTCAACCGACTTCCGCACTTAAAGGAGCTCTATCTCTCTAGGAATCAACTTTATGGACAGATCCCAAGCAGTTTCTTCAACTACAGACGGCTGGAAGTACTATCCTTGTCTTCTAACAATCTCACAGGAAACATACCGATAAATCTTGGGAACTTGACCATTCTCAAGCACTTGGATCTTAGCAGTAACAACTTGGAAGGTATGGCTGATGCTAGCTCTATTTAAATCAGACCATTTTAGCAAAGCTTTCAACTAATGAAACATGACAAGTTCTTTTTGTCTTCTTTAGTTATACTAGTCTGGAAAACCAATAAGCTTTCATGAATTCAACTATTAGAACCGTCCTATTAGCGTAGAACTAATTAGTTGTACATTTCCTATTAGCAGGTTCTTAAATTTGATCACAAAATATATTTCTATATCTTGTAATTAAATTTCATTTGAGATCGTTATATAATCTTAAAATTGATAGAAAAATAAATTTTGAATATTTCTCCGTAACTTTTTTTCAATGTAGGTCACATTCCAAGCAGTATTGGTAACTGCACATCGCTCGAGATATTAAACTTCAGACAAAACTACTTGGAAGGTATCATATCAGAGTACTCATCTAGGTCAGCTTTATCTTGTGTCCCAAAAATGGAAGCGTCATATTGAAATGTTTTGAATTAACTGCAACATCTGTTCTTGTACTAGTTGATCAAATAGATCTTGACACAAAAACATAACAAGAGAAAAATTGATGTCCAAGTCAATGTGGTTCAAGTCGTTTGTCTTAGAGGAGTATACTGATATGTTGCTTGTACTTTTCACAACATTGTTTTTGATGTATGTCAGATGCATACCTGTATGTGAAATTCACATGCAATTCTGAGTATACATAGGTATATGTATGCAATCCTCCGAAAAACTGGCATAATCGGCACAATATTTCATGGACAAAAACTCATTTGCATTACTAGTTACAGGACTCAATATTTCATGCCTTTCTCTGACTTAGGCATATGGGTGTTTTGTCTGGCAGGTGCATTACCATCAAAGATTGGCCTCGTCTTTCCACATCTTCTTGAGCTTCAACTCCGTGAAAATGAATTTCAGGGAACCATCCCTAGCTCCATCTTTAATGCATCGAAGCTCACTCTCTTGGACTTGGCTGATAACTCATTTACTGGCCCTATTCCCATGACAATTGGCTATCTGAAAAATCTCCATAAACTTGATTTAGGCCATAATCAGTTCAGCAGTGAATCCCACACACCAGAGTCGAGCTTTATAAATGCATTGACATATAATAGGCAATTAAGAAGGATAGTTTTATCAGGCAATCCTCTAGATACCATGCTTCCTATGTCGATCAGAAATCTCTCCTCTTCTCTTGAATATCTAGAGTTAACTGATTGCAAACTTAAGGGTATCATTCCGACTGAAGTTGGCAGCTTAAGCAGCTTGATTTCATTAAAGCTAGGAAACAATGCATTGACGGGTGTTATTCCAGATACAATCGGATGTCTGAAAAACCTGCAAAGTTTGCAACTTCAAGATAATAAATTAAATGGATCCATTCCTTATGATCTTTGTCTATTGAGAAATTTGTTTGAATTGTTTTTAGGTGGTAATGAGCTCTCTGGTGCCATACCAGAATGCCTAGGTAATCTTGCTGCTCTAAAGAACCTCAGCTTAAGCTCTAATAGATTGACTTCCACGATACCGTCCAGCTTGTGGGGCCTTTTGGATATACTGGCCATAAACCTGTCATCAAATTCTTTACAGGGCTCTATCTCATCAGAAAATATAAATTTGTACCATCTGATTGAATTTGATTTGTCAAATAATCAAGTGGTAGGTTACATCCCATACAGTATTGAGGCACTGAAAAATCTAGCTTACCTCTCTTTGGCAGGAAATAGATTGCGAGGTCCTATTCCACAAGACCTTGGTTTGTCTGTAGCCTTGGAATTCTTGGATCTCTCTCATAACAACCTGTCTGGAGTAATTCCAGAATCCATGGAAGCTCTTCTTTACCTTAGATATTTTAATGTGTCCTTCAATGAACTTGAAGGGGAGATTCCCAGTGGGGCATCCTTTGCTAATTTCACAGCACAATCATATCTGATGAACAAAGCACTTTGTGGTGCAGCACAATTGCAAGTTCAGAAGTGTCCATATAGCAGGACTGGTAAAAGATCACGGAAAAGTAGTTTGCTTCTTACAATGATTCTGCTGCCAGTAATTGCATCAATTTCTATCCTATTACTGATATACAGGGTGAAAAAACACTGGCTATCACTGATATACAGGGTGATAAAACACTGGCTATCACTGATATACAGGGTGATAAAACACTGCCTGGAAAAGAAGGATCCACTCTTAATAACAAATAGAACAATTTTGTACCGAGAAATTGAGCTAGCAACGGATGGATTTAGCGAAAGGAACCTGCTTGGCACTGGGGGTTTTTGTTTTGTTTACAAGGGAACAATGAAGGAGGAGAAGAACGTTGCCATAAAGGTTTTCAATTTGCATCTCGAAAGAGCAATGAGGAGTTTTCAGATTGAATCTGAACTACTAACCAAAGTTCATCATCCTAATCTTGTCAAACTGATGAACAGTTGCTGTGATGGTGATTTCAGAGCCTTGGTGCTAGAATACATGCCTAATGGGACCCTGGACAAGTGGCTTTACACTCACAATTATTCTTTGAATTTTCAGCAAAGACTTGATATAATGATAGAAGTTGCATCAGCTATTAGCTACCTTCATTCAAAACATATCATCCACTGTGATCTGAAACCTAGCAATGTCCTGCTTGATGAAGACATGGTTGCTCGTGTAAGTGATTTCAGCATTGCGCAACTATTAGACGAAGGCCGTGCTGCAGTGCAAACAAGGACTCTAGCCACTATTGGGTATATGGCACCAGGTGGTAATGTTTGTGTTTGCTTTTTGATTTATGTCTGTAATTCATGTGGTTTGAATATTAAAAGTGGATTATTATTGATGCATTGTACTTTAACTGTAGAGTATGGATCAAGTGGACTTGTATCTGAAAAAGCAGATGTGTACAGCTTCGGTATTCTACTGATGGAAACATTCACCGGAAAGAAGCCCACAGATGATATATTCAATGCAGAAATGAATTTGTGGAACTGGATATGCGAGTCATTACCTCATGGAGTGGACAAGCTTTTTGATGCTACTTTGCTGCAAAGTGATCAGGAAGACACAGCAGCTAAAACAAGATGTATAAAATCAATCATGAAAGTTGCTTGGATTTGTACTGCAGAGTCATTTTCCGAGAGGAAGACTATGACAGAAGTTGAGTGCAAGCTCCATAGGATCAAATCGCGCCTTCAAAGAGATACCGGGTTGATAGAATGCGAGGAAATGCAAAGGGAATTATATCCTAGGATTTCGTTTCACGAGCTTAAGTTAGCAACAGATGGATTTAGTGAAAGAAACCTGCTTGACACAGGGGAATCTAGCTTTGTGTACAAAGGAACACTAAAAGACAAGTGCGTTGTTGCAATAAAGAAATTTGATCTGCAGAAAAGAGGGTTAGAGAGTTTTGAAGCTCACTCTAAAGTACTGTTGGGTATTCGTCATCGGAATGTTGTCAAAATCCTGAAACGATGCAGTGAGGTTCGTTTCAAAGCCTTGGTGTTAGAATATATGCCCAATGGGCCACTCCAAAACTGTCTGCACTCTGGCATGAATTTTTTGAACTTCCGGCAAAGGCTCGATATAATGATCAACGTTGCATCTGCATTGAGTTATCTCCATTTTATGCATGTCATTCACGGCAATTTGAACCCAACAAACGTGCTGCTAGATAAGGATATGGTAACTAACTTATACTGCTATTACCATACATTCTTATGTGATTCATCTTATGAGTATGTGATGTCGATATGTATGTACTCAATATTTTGGTTTGGGATGTGATAGGTTGCTCGCATAAGTGGCTTCAGCTTTGGCAGATGCTTAGACAAAGACGCTGCTGCAACAAAAACCACTTCAATTGCATCGACTTATGGATATATGGCACCAGGTGATTGTATCTCTACGCTCTAGTTCATCATTATAATGTTTTCAAAAGTATGGATATAATGTATCATTCTAGATTTCTTACATTCCATTATTAATATCTTTTATGCAGAGCTTGCATCAACCGGGACTGTTTCCGAAAAATCTGATGTTTACAGCTTTGGTATTCTATTGATGGAAACATTTACCGGAATAAGACCGGAGGAAGAAATGAACTGGAGGAGCCGATTCTTCTTTTTTCAGCAGTTGACGGAACTTTCGCCTTCGATCCTGAGTTTGATTCATTGTTGCACTGCAGAGTTGCCTGATGAGAGAAAGACCATGACAGAAATTGAATCATTGCTGGTGAGGTTTAAAGAACAGTTTTTTTAAGTGATAGGTAATAGATAAACCAGCCCTTTACGATATTTTGTTTTCCATTGCTTTTGTATTTGATGTTTTCTCATTTAGTGTTGAAACAATTCTCAATTCAATCATGATTCAAACCCATCATTAAAACCATTTTTACTGTTGGTGACCAAAATTCAATGTTAGTAGCCAAACCAACCTATAAATCATGTTTATAAAACATGCATTTCAACCTCCCATATTCATTTTAAAACAACTTTGAAGAATCAAATCGATACGATTTGATTAGAAGCAACCAATCAACAAATTAAAAAAGCAGGGACCAATATGTAAATTTATAAAACTTTAAACACTCGTTTGGGTTTGATTACAGAACTATGACCTTTATCAAATTATGAACTCAACTGCAAACTATTAGTAATTTCTGGTTCCAAATTTGTCGCAATTGTTCGCTCCGCTTTCACACTAAACAACAGCTGCCAAAAGGCAATGGACAAATTGGGAAGGTCCCATTCTTAGACGGTATGAATCGAGAAGAGTATTAAATTTATAGAAATTTTATGTTCTTCCTTGATTCGAGAAGATAAACATTAACAACAATCTCTTTGCATAGTAGTACCAACTTGGAACGTACCCTTTTAAGGGGTCCTTATTGTTTTAGTAATTAGACTAGGAGGATAAGATGATCTAGGGATGGATCCGAATATGATGGTTACCGACTTATTCGATTCAATCGGATTAGGTTTTTTTTAAAAGAAACTTGAGTTCGGGTTATTTTTTAGAGAATATGTTCGGGCCGAGTTGGGTTTGAGTTTAGGGTGAGAATTATCTGACTCGATTTAATCCAAAAAATAATATAAATTTACATTATATATTTAAGGATAATTGCAATAATTATCCTCTATATATTATTATTTTTCAATTAGATCCTTATCTTTATTGAAAAAAATTAATATCTTTTACAAAATATTTATTTTGGGTCAATTCCAGATCAAGATTAGTCATAAAATATAAATCGAATTCGGATCGAATGAGATCATATTTAAGCTCAGATCGGATCATATTTAAAAAAGAAATTATATATTTTTGAATAGGATTAGATTCACTAAAAACCCGACCATGTCCCAGCACACAAACTTTGGGGTGAAACTCAAACCCGTGTGCAAATATCCTCCCTCTGGACAAAACCAGAACAAAACAATAAATTTCAGGTGAGTCCCACTCCTGGATTTCCAGGGCCATTGCACCGGGATTAAACGAATATATCACAATTCGATCTAATTAATTGTATTATATTTTAAGAGCATAAAATTAACATTATCTTTTCTGGCACTCACGTATTTTCCTAAAAATTTTGTCAAAATATATTTTTAAAAATTCGAATATGATTTTTTTAACAATAAATGAATATATATATATTATATATAAATTACACTCATATATAAATGACTGTCCTTTGTTCCCATATGTAATGGAGTAAAGGGAAGTAAGATAATAGGCTGTCCTCAACATCAGGTCGATGACAGCTTCCGTAGAAGACTCCCGAATTATGAAATGAGACTCGATCCCACGATCTCAAAGTTAAAAAACTCCGTGAGACTCATATATAGTGTGTTCTAATTTTGGACTTTTGGAAACACACTTATCCCATTTATGGATGGATTAGATCAAAGTTCAGTTATGAAACTTATCCATTCATAATTTCCATTCTAATAAAAAAATATATATATTATGATTTTTATTCATTTTCATCCTTAAAAAAGTGATGTTAATAATTTCAAATTATGAATATTTTCTTTCTAAATTCCCTGTATAAATACTGCGACTCACTCACTCCCTAAATTAATTCCTAAAAAACCTTGAGAAAATGACCACCTTTGAAGAATCAACGACTCTGGATTTCATTCAGCACCATCTCCTCGCCGATTTTGCTTCCCCGGAGGCTTTTATAGCTACCCTTGATTTTGGTCTCTCTAACCTGCAAAATTACCGCTCTCCCGAGCTAGATAAGCTTCAATCCCCTCTACCCGACCCGAATCACCAACTCTCCGGAATTTTCAGCCACGACGTTAAACCCGAGGCCGCCGATTTCGAAACTCCGGTTTCCTCGGTTTCGGGGTCGAAAATGGAGTCCGAGGAATCGGTTTCGGAAGAGAGGAAGCATTACAGAGGTGTACGGAGGAGACCCTGGGGCAAGTTTGCGGCGGAGATCCGAGACCCGAACCGGAAAGGACGTCGGGTCTGGCTTGGTACCTTCGATTGTGATGTCGATGCTGCCAAGGCTTATGATTCTGCCGCGTTTAAAATGAGGGGTCACAAAGCGATACTGAATTTTCCGCTAGAAGCTGGACGGGCCAGCCCGCTGGCGACGACTGGTCGAAAAAGAGGGAAGGATAAGAGAATCCGGTCGCCGGAAAGTGAAGTCATGTCGCCGGTGAGTAGTGAGGTGGCTTTGGAGGTGAAAAAAGAAGAGGACTAGACTGCTTGACGGTGAGAATCACCTGTCACTGTTATTAAACTAGAAAACGTGATAGATAACGTGAATATAGATAATTAGTGGTTGAATTAATGCACCATTAAGAATGTATTATATGTGTAATTAGCGGTTGCTTGCAATTTAAGTTAAGATTTCATCAGTGATTACCAAGTTCAAAATTGGTTGGAATGTTATCAATCATCACAGCGACATCGATCGATAACGATTAAATTTAATTGTAAAAAAAGAATAATTTTAATTGTATGTTTTTCTTTTTTATATTTTAAATAAATCATTAAATTAATAAGAATTGTTTATTTTATTAAATAAATAAAGAGAAAACAGTAGCAGCCCAAATATTTAAGATGATTATAAAGATATATCATTAATACGAGAGATTCAATTTAAGAGTTTAAATCAAAAATAGATAAATAAGATAATTAAATAAATGATAATTGAAGTTACTGATTAAATTTAAAACATCAACATCAAAATCAGATACTAAATAATATATTAATCCTTCAATTTTATCAAAATATCAGCAACTTGTGCCTTGAACCCCGGCCCTGCATGTGTGTTTGACAAAAACCAGGGAGAAGACAAAAAGCAAGTGAAGCCAAAGCAATCAATTAGCAGAAACTAAAAGCCACCTTGATATGCCCGCACGATGTTGCCGCTGTAATTTGTTTAACCTCCAAAGGGTGAACTTGGCATGAACGGAAATTCCAAGCAGAAAGCGATGGAACAAGTTGCAGCAAATGAAAGTAGTTGCCTGGGTGTTGTCCCCATGTGCGTTTGAATTTCCTTATCCCAGGAGCCAAGATGTGTACTATCTATATATATGATCAAATGGTGCATTATTCAATTCAGCGGTTGTAAATGATACATACAGGATCTGAAGCACTATATGTACCATCATTCCTCGCAACTTACTCGAGAGCTGAGACTTCATAGTGTTTTCGAGGTTCCGAAGCACAATTTTTGTGAAAATTTTGGCTTGGATAGGGCCTGCTGATGCCTCCGCCGTATAGCGTAAGACCCTTCCGGCCCCTGCCTTTTCAAGGAGACCTGAATGGTGCATCGTGTACCGTCCTCCGGGCAGGGTAAGCTGCAGGGAGGAGAGGAATCTTAAGCTTTAGTAGCAATGTATTAATTGACTTTCAAAACAGTCATTTTTAATAAAGAGGAGAGGGAGAGAACATGAGCTTGCCTGCAAAAGAGCACAAATGCAGAACAAGACTTTAGTATGGAACAAGAGCCTCCTAACACTCTCACATATCTGTCAATCTCAGCTCCACTGAAGAGACATGCAAAAGGAAAGAGAAATGGAAGATATTAGAATACAAGATGATTATGAAACATATTAGCAGGTATTATGACTCGCGCAATCGGATTACACAAGAATGTAAGCTAACTCATATGACTTGGTTAAATATTAAATAGATTAACAGGATATACAATTTGCATAAACGCTAGCTGCTACTTTTTAAATTTTACTATCAAAACTAGAAATGAAATCAGCAGTTTCATCTTTAGAACATAAAATAATAATGCCGAAAAAACCGAACCTGCATCGTATATGCCCTGCATCTGGTATCCTTATGGCTTCTGCTATCTGTGCCAAAGCTGTGGGGACTAATGTTGAAGCAGCATCAACATTAAAGGCTTGTGGATCAAAAGATGATATCACAAATTCTTCAACATGTTTCAAGGCCAGCCTTCCAACCCCATCAATGTTCTTCATCTTCGAACTGCCCGGTGACGAAGGTGGATACTCGACTGCTACAGCTACATCTACTCTGTAGATCGATAAGCCAAAATTTACATCTCTAAAGTAAATTTTAGAACCAATGCCATTTCTTTACCAATACTAATTCTGATTCTTTTCTCTTCTTATTTGGTTCTACTCAAAGCAGTCTCAAAATGTTTTCCCCACAATGAATGTGTCTTCATATTAGTGTTTGCCTATTCATGATAACTTTCAGAAAATAGTTATACATACATCTCATCAAACGTGTAAACCAAGGCCAATGCAGCCATAAAACGCGCCATTTTTGAGTTCGACGAACAGCATAGATGAACCAGGGGTTGAACTCCATCATCTTGTATTATACGAAGAGCATTATCATGGTAAAAATCCAAATTCCAGAGTGCTCCAGCAGCGAGCAAATGGATATCCTGAAAGAAATAAAAAGAAATGTACTAAGAACTCTATAGGCAGTTTAGACAGCTAAAAAATGATCAGTCCAGATGAATGCATGTTGCACTTTGTTAGACGACTTATTTTATACTAAAGTTTTGGGCTTAAGGATTGCACACAGATTTCATATTCATTTATGCCAAATAAAAAAGATGGAATTTGTATCATAAAGTTGACACAGTATTCACAGAAGGCTTACAACATGCAAAGAACATCATCTTGAACAATTTTGATAATAACGACTCATTTGAGCGAGTCGGGAATGAAAAACTTACTTCGACATCTGAGCATGCCAATGCAATAAGTGGAGCTATACCACCTTGTCTTCCAATAGCAATTCTGCACACATAAAATACATCAATATGTATCATAAATTGCAAGTATATATATATATATATCAAAAAGACCATTGAGACATGGAACACTGAAGATGAATTAAGTGCAGACCTTCAGATTTATACACAAATACTAAATAGCATAAACAAGGCCATCATCGCTTCAATTTGGTTAAATGGAAATGTCTTGATGTAATGTTACATAGTAACAAAGCAAAGGCGAACTTATTTCACCTAAGAACTTGTTCTACATATATTATTGAATGCTTTAAAGAGTGAACAATTATGGCAAAGAAGTTTCGGTTTCGTACTACACCTGTTATTTCCAGACAGTAACAACGCCCAAAGAGCACCTGCAACTCTTTCTTGAAGACTTTTGGAAGCACTTATGCTAGATCGAGCCAGGGCAACCTAATCATGCAAAATCAGAATAAAGTTTTAAGACCTGAAAGGAAGCTGATAGATAATAATATTTCTTTCTTCAAAGCAACAACAACTGGAGGGTTATCAGTTAAAGGTTTAAATCCAAAAGAATAGTAAACTTTGTTCTTGTTCAGAGTTTGTTTAGGAGGCAGTTGTTAACACTAACAGATCCATCAAGACAATGATTTATCAATATAAATTGCTCTCACAACATCAAACAAAATCATCTCAAGGAATGCATTTTTCTTCCAATTCCGACATCAGACACAATTAACTTCACTGATTTTTACATAGTTTTTGTTGATTTATAGAAGAATCCTCCAAGAACCTCTCAATTCGCACCCAAATCTCCTCTCGTAGTTTATGAACATCTAAATGCATCATGATTTCATCACCTCACAAAACCGTCTCATCAACAATATTGGGTAGTATTCTTAGTATTACAGTACTTGCAACTGCAAGCTGCTTAGAACTTACCAAGGGAATAGTCGTAACCAGGCATATGATCATACGAGGCTAAGAAACATGATAGAACAATTTTATAGTTCAACAAATAATGCAAAAACTGAGATAATGGCATATTTGATCCACAGTGGTAAAACTTGAAAATATAAAATAATAAAATTTAACATGCGATTCACCGTACCAGTGCCTCAATACCACCAACAGCTGAAATCACTTCTCGATTTTTTTCATCAAATGACAAATTCCACAAAGCAGTAGCCGCTTGCTGCCTGCTTTTCATTAGGTATAAAAAAATGGTACTTCGAAGGATGGACTTATCCTTGTTTTAATATACTAAATAACCAATTGATGCATAAGTAAAAGAATAAATGCATGAAACATGTAAGATAAATTGCAATATCAAGTAAAAGAGATTACCTTAGACCTGCAATTTGAGAGTAAGTAAGTTGTACCAATGATTCCAATGCGCCTGCCTCTTGCCCAATGGCAGCAGAATTGCTGTCACAATCCCCATAGGCAGCCAAATTACTCAACGCGCGAGCGGCCTAGCAAAGAGGATAGAATCTTATTTCGCCAGAAAAGTTATGGACCATCTGATATAACATTTGTTTGTATACAAATGTAAAATTCAACCGAGCTCCATGAACGGATACTTGATTTACGATGAAAGTTGAAAGTAACTAAATGAAGTTCAGGACCAAGTCTTCAACATGCAAAGAATCCTCATGAAATGTTCTACTTATTTTAGGCAAAGAAGACCAACTGATAATTTAGTCAATCAGACGAGCATCAAATTCATTCTCCACAATCCTTTTCCAGTGAGATCAACGAAAGAGAACAAAGGTTTATGCTCACACTTCTTTACATGTTTCATTCTTCAATTTCATGTCGGATAATAGTAGAGTGGAGGAGCTATAAAATATATGCATTCGAGTGAATATTAGATGCGCATTCCATGCTAAATGCAAAGATAATCTGAACTTCAGTGCTCAATTCCAAGTTACTAATAACTACATCGCCTTAGCATGGAAGACAAATAGTTTTGGACTTTTGGTCAATGCTGTAGTAATCTCATAGTTCTCAGTAATGCAGATCCATGTCCTTCTCGAAAGGGATTCTAAAATATCCATTTATGATCCTAAAAAAACTATATTGATCAATGTGAAGAGAAAGGAAACCCAGAATACCTGCTCCTTCACGCATTCAAATTTGCAAGTCAGAGCAAGCATCGCTAAAGCATGGATACCAACAGCCGAAGCCATCTCCTTGCTGCATTTCTCATCAGCTGCCAAATTTGCCAGTGCTCCAGTTGCACGTTGCTATCATTCAGAAAAGGCTCACAATTTATCTCTAACAAGGTTACAAATATACGTTGGAAGGAACAGTTAAAGGATACATACAAGAAGTAAATCAGTCCCGGAAGGCCGTTTGAGTATGAGGTCAACTAAAACCGTTACACCGTCCGACTCTGCAATAGCTCCCTGAAAAGAGACTGTGTTGAGTAAAGATAGCTATTTGGAAGATAATCTCAAATAAAGTTCTTCAGGTTTCCCTACCTTAAGCTCAACCACTACAGAAAGATCCCACAACGCTCGAGCAGCCTACTAATCTGTTCTTTGATCTTGCTAAACTAGTGAGGACATTGATTCCTCCACTATCAGCAACAATTTTTGCAACTTTTGAGTCTACGGACATGTTTGCTATAGCCTGCATCCAACCAATAAAATCGGCGAGCATGCGGTTTTCAAGCAAATCATTAAAAGGCATAGTTTCTAAAATGATATTTTGAAGTTCAACATCCAACTTCAATCTTAGTGACTTCTAAAACTAATTCCTGGCAACACATACTTTAACCACTTTAAACTGAAGGCCTTCCTAGCAAGATCTTGCAAGGTTCAAAAGCAGCCGTACGCCATCTCCTCGTAAAATCGCCTCGGTTCTCTGGCAGTCAATAGTAGCATTTTTATTATGAATCACTAGAAAGGTTGCAACAACAGTAGCTGCTCTTTCTTGAACTTCCTCCTGTGAACTCTGCAATAAACTGAGCAATACAGCTGCTCCTTGTGTGAGCCAAAAATCATCGAACTTTTTCAGATTGCTTTTTGCAATACAGAAAAGTGAATGTGAAATGGTCCATTCAATCAAAAAATCAATCTCATACAAGTTTTTATCTTCGTTCTTTATTTCTTCCAATGCTGAAACACGTCAATGACATTTTCTAAATTTTCAGCAAACAATGATGCTACTCCCTTGAGCATATCACTAAACAAAGAAAGCAATATTCTGCCTGTGTTATCATGCATTTTGTTTCTGTCAACTTCATCTTCAAAACAGTTCAAGGCAGTCAATACTTTCAATTTTGGGGACTTGTGACAACACTTGGATTTACATCAGTTCTTGAAACATCTAAACCCACCAAGTTAGGTAATTCACTCCAAACTTGTGCTGCAGATCCCCATTTTAGGTTTCTAGTCCCAGCAACAGAGAGAAAATTAAGAGAGCTCAAGTTTCCAATAGCCACGTCATCAAAGTTGTTGGATTCCACAAACCCGATATCGATTAACTGCCTACAATGCTTAGCCAAAGCATTTATGGCATCTCCATTAGCTTCCCTTACACCTGACATCCAAAGCCTCTTCAATCTTGAGCAGCAATATGCAAGTGCTTTAATTGCCTCGCTGCTGATCTGGGCCGAGTCGGATGCTCTCAAGCATCTCATGTCACAACAAAGATCACTACTTAGTTCTCGAAGTTCCCTTGCTTGAAGACTAACTATCGCATCTGCCGAGTCAGCTGAACGAAGTTTAAGCCTCCGGAGATTCTTGCATCGTGAGGAGAGTGAGACTGCAGCTGCAGTGTTGAATTTGTAAGAACGGAGGTCCAATGACCCCATAAACAGGGCAACGAACCTAAGAGCCTAAATGTTCGACAAGTTGATGCCAAGATAGCTCGATCTCGATAATTTAAATACGAAAAGAGTTGAGTAACTGTGGGATCGGGCAAGGTTGTCCAATCAACTCCACGAATTGTATCTGAGTTCAAACATCCACTACCTGGGGCCTTTGAACTAATGTTTCTCTGATAATTTTCCTCACCATGTGAACAATTTTTGCCTCACTCTTTGACTCATATCCTACAAGTTCTGGAGCACTGCTAGCAAGAAATAATGACAAAAACAGTATGTTCACTAATGAAGAAAAAAAAAACCATAAGCTTGAACACAAGTAATCATTCAATTGAAAAAAACATGCACGAATTTCAAAACTACAGAGGCAGTGAAGGAAAAACTTAAATTTCAAGTAACAAATTACAATCCCACTTTCCCAGGAACTATAAAATAAACATTGAGCATGATGATCAATCTTGAGTTTCAGTAAAACAGATGAAATATCTGATCAAACAAACTTCATTTTCCCCATTAATAAAAAGTCGTCGAATTTAATCAACATGTAATCAAAGAAGAATCATTTCGACAATTCCCAGACACCCAGAACGTCAATTCACCAAAAACTCAACCCAGTTCAGAAATCGAGAGAAAAAAATAGTCAAAGTTCAACATAAAGAATCAATGAATATACCTTTGAGATAGCAGAAATTGGTGAGAAGGAAAATACTTCGAAACCAAGAACGAGCTTAATATATTTAAGGTCATTCATTCCTTTTTGGCGTTTAAAACGTCAAAACAACAGTTAAAGACAAGAAAAAGAATCGTTGCGTGCGTCACAAGCTTTTTCGATTTACGGACAAACAAGAAAGCAATGGTGGTTTTCATCATACCTTCCAAGAATTTGCTTCCTCGATTCTCCTTTTTAACAGTACTGGTAATAGATTTGTGATCTGTTTACACTAATTTAGTGTCACTGCTAAGTATAATCAGTGTTAAAGGTTAAGCAGATGATTTCTTATGAAATATACATATATGGATTATTGAGTTTTTTTAATATAATTTGCGATCTTTTGGTGTTTTGAAGATGAAAAAGATGGTTTTTGCACCTAAACATGGTAGCATGTTAATCGTTAAACTTTGTTTAGATTCGAACAGAAACGTCTTAACAATCATAACAATAAACACAATGCTTAAAAGATGTCTTGATATCCATATTATCCAGCAACATATTAAACCGAAACGCATTCCGTCATGTCGTCAAATGTAGATTCAATGGGTTCGAGCTCGAGCCACACCCACAATAAACAGGACTAGAACAGACAACACCATTGAGATTCTCAGCTTTGCATCGAACGTGTCTGCTGTTCCTGTCTCTTCACTCGGAGGCAGCAGCTTAAACAACCCAGAGAAGAGCTTAGTGAGTTTATCAAATACCTCTAGGATCTTTCCTCTAGTGCTGTCGAAAATCCACTTCACTATGTTTATGTTCATTGTCTCGCTTGATTCGTCGGATTTCTCACCCGAACTCTCATCGAAACTCAGTGAACCACTACTGTCTTCAGCTGCAATCATCATCAAAAAAGTTCATTGCGAATATATATATATAGATATACTTGACCAGACAAACACATTCATGCATTTCAGACCAACCTGCACAATACGACTTCCTCAGCTCCTTCACCACCTCATTGTTTAAAACAGCATTCCAAATCGCTTCATCGGAAGATATCGACATTACCATCTTCTGCAAAACACAACTGTTTAGGCCAACTCTATTCATATCGACATTACTCGTATAGACGCAAAAGAAAAAGACCTGAATCAAGGAATCTGTTTGCAGTAAATGTAAAGCATCATAAACGCTGTTTTGATAAACTCGAGTGTCATAGAGTTGCATCGAAGGCTCTATCCACTCGAACTCAGATCCAGTAGAACGAACCCGGTGAACCGAGACAATATCCGAGCTTGGAGAGTGATAACCTGTTTCCTCATCAACATTATAAGGAAACTTATCCCTGATAAGTTCTCTTGACGAGCTTGCACCAACAACACTATACAAAAACAAAAGAAAGGCAAAAGTCGAGTTTATACCATAAATTCAAATTAAACTTTTTAACTGAAGCTATGGTCAACATCATGCACATTATAATATACTTCACCAATCTATAGCTAACACGTCAATATATTAAACAAAACAAAACAACAACATCAACTTAGTTGATTAAACAACGTTAATGGCAACCTTTTGTTCTAATAAATTATTTCATTTTCCATATTTTTGGGTAAATAAATTAGAAATAGAGAAGAAAAGTTAAATCATCGGTATAAAAGTTGATCTTTCTTAACCGTTGATAACAGTCAACATAGACATAACCTATGAATATAGTTGATCGAACCCGAAACCTCAAACGAGAAGAGCACTCCCTTTAACAGTTCTATCGTTCTAATACATACAGAAATGGGTTACGGTTAATCATGTAATATTATTTTTCATTTCGATTCAATTAAACCGGCAATAAATGAATTTAAAAAAAACTGACTTTTGAAGAGCAGAGAGAGCATTTTCGACTTCAGCAACACAAGGAACAGGTCCCAAAACAAAATCATGTGGCTGCCTATTGTCCTGCTCCAAGGTGGTATCGATAGACACCCACTCAAAGTCATCAAAACAAGGAGAACCGGAGAAGGAAGGCCAGTTATTTGCAGTGATGGGGAGACCGTCATTGATGCTGCTACAAGAACCCAAGGAAGAACTCCCAGAAGAAGACGAAGAAGGAAGGTAAAGATGGCCATTGCTGGTGTTGTTATTATGCCTCCGGGTAGCAGAACTCGTGGAAGAAGAAAGGGGCTCTTGGAAAGATGCGGAGGAAGCCCTGGAAACTGCCGCTCTTCCGACTGCTCTCAACATGTTGGCTCCTCCTGGTCCGCCGCCCATGCCTTTGCCGCCTCGACCAAACATATGTGTTGCAGTTTCTTTTTGTATCAGTTGTTATCCTTTGAAACTGAAAACCACATATATATATATCTCTTTTTTGGATTCACTCTATCTTGGCACTGAGCTTAACCGACCGATCTGCGGATTCTCTAAGGACAAGTTGAATTTTGACAGGCGGTAATTTATAGGCCGCTTTTATGCTTAGGGGATTTTTTTTTTTTAAGTTTGGACTTTGGATAGAACAAGGTAGGCTTCAAATTATTGTTTTCTAAATGATAATATAATTATATAGGATTATTATATAATTATATAGGATATGATTCAATTGGAGAAGAAGTACGATCCATGTAGGGGATGGGCATGAGACCCGAATTTAATGGGTTTTGATTCGACTCGATCATGTTGAATTTTTTTTTTAAAAAAAATTATGTTCGGGTCGAATTTTTAAAAGGTGTTATTTGGGTCAAGTTGGATTTGGGTCGATCCGATCCTAAAAAAATATAATTTTACCTTATATATTTAGGAATAATTACAATAATATCTCTATATATTATTTTTTCAATTAAATATATATTATTTTTTTCAATTAAATCACTGTTTTTATTGAATAAAAATAATTTTTTTATTATTTCAGGCCGGGTCGGAACGAGTTCGGATTTTATCTCAAAAAGTCGGGTCAGATTCAGGTCAGGTGGAGGGTATATATTTTCTGGGTCGGATAGAGTTGGCTGAAACTCGACCCAAACCCAACTCATGCCCACCCCTAAATACATGGGTATCCTAGCGTCTGCTCGGGTTAATATATAAAGGATAAATTATGTATTTAGTACTTAAATTATCAGTTTTAATTCATTTTAGTACTTAGACTTTTATTTTTTTCAAAATCAAACATAAAATTTATTTTATTTTACTTTAGCATCCATATTCAAGATTTAACGTTAAGTTTTGAAATAAAATTTGAAAGTTGAGGTACTAAAATGGACCAAAATTGATAATTTAGGTACTAAAAGCATTAAATTTTTAACAGTAGAGCATTAAAATAAAACAAAAACTAAGGGTTATGTATGATTTTTAAAAAAATTGAAAGTTTAGTACTAAAACGGATCAAAATTGATAGTTTAAGTACTAAATGTGTAGTTTAGCCATATATAAATTATTTTTTAACTATGGATAAACTACGCAAATGGTCACTAATGTTAGGGTAAGTATTTGTTTTTACCACTAATGTTTAAAAAGTCACAAATCGGCCAATAACGTTATTATTTGTTATAAAATAGTCACTCGACGTTAACAGCCGTTAATAGGCGCGATGAAAAACGTAGGTGGACCATTATATGCTGAATTGGATCGTTGACTAACACCGTTGGATCATTTTGACCGGCTTTTCTTCTTCTTCAACCCGTTCTGGCGTTCCCCATCTTCTTTTTATTTTCTTCTTCTTCACTTTTCTTATTCTTCTTCTCTCTTCCCTGTCAAATATATAAACAAAACCAACAAATTATTCTGCTAAAAATGTTATATATTAATTTTTTTTTTTACAACAAAATGAACCTCCAAATGAATGAACCCAAGCACATTCAGCTTGGATTTTCAAAGAATAAAGAATTTGTAACAATAAAGAAGAAGAAAAATTCAAAAAAAAAAAAGATATCTTGATGTTCTAAAAATCCAGAGAATCAATACACTCCAATCTAGGTCTATAAGGCTTCAACAACTTCAAAAGTTCAGTGGCTTTCTCTTTGGTTTCACCGCTGCACCCAACTTGTATGAGCAACAAAAGCTTTTGAAATGCTCCAACTTGAAGAGCTAGCTTCCATCAACCATTGTTATGAAAACCAAACCGGACCGGCCGGTTCAACCGGGAACCGCTGCCTAGTCCGGTTTAATCTACACCGGTTGAACCGCTATTAGTGAACCGGCCGGAATCGCTATTAGTGAACCGGCCGGAATCGCTGAACCGTTAAAACCAGATCGGCTGAAAACCGGGAAAACCGCCAATTTTGTTTTTGTTTTTAAAAAATTAAACCAAAAGATATCGTTTGTTAAACGAGCCAAGTCGAACTCGAGTATTGCTGAGCTCGACTCGAACTTGAAAACTTTAAAAGTAAGCTCAACTCGACTCAAACTCACGAGCTAAAAATTATCAAGTTCAACTAGAACTCGAAATATAATATTGAAACTTGAACTCGAAAAGGTTTGAACTCAAAAAAAAAATTAGAAACTCAATTGAAGCCTAAAATTAGAGTTTGATTGAAGTGAAAGAATAGTTCACTCAATGCTCACCAAAAGACTCCATGATTTTGAATGTCAAATTACCTTTATTATTTATAGAAGTTAGTTGGGATGCTCTTCTATGTTTCTTAGTTATGTGAGATTGTTTTGTTCTCATATTTTTCCTCTTTAGACTTTTGGGATGCTCTTCTATGTTTTTTAGTCATATGAGATTTTTTTTTAAAAAATTAAACCAAACAATATTATTTTTTTATGATTTTTTTAGCCCCAAATTTATTTTTTAATTATAGTTATATAATTATATTTATTATTTAATATGTTTTACCTTAATTATTATGTTGTCGTTAATTTGAATCATTTTGTTTCACTTGATTTTATGATTTTTAACTTATATATGTTATGACTTGCTTTGAATATGATTTGTGATATAAAAAATTATTTTTTATTAAATATTTTTGGTATTTTTATTTAATTTTTTAAATAATTTTGACGTCGTCCGATTCTTCTGACTGATCGAACCGGTTCAACCGATTAAATCAATGAACCGATAGCATAATCGGTTTGTTAACCGGTCCGGTTCTGAAAACCATGCCATCAACACCTTTTCTTCATATTTGCTTAGCTTCCATATGGCCGAAACAGAGTACTCGGTTGCCAGTTCCGAAACACGCAATATCTTCTTCATCAGAACCGGCATTGCCAGAGCGTCATCGTAAGCAAATTCCTTCCCTTGTTTGGTCTCTCACAGCTTTTCTATAACACCCAAGGCCCTCTCGAAGTAGCTCTTTTCGGATTCGGTTATGGATTCTAATAGTAAAGAAACCAGACCCGTTTCTACAAGTTCAGCCTTGGTTTTCTTGTTTGGTGATGAAACCATGTGGTAAATCACCATGAGAGAATCTTTCGTGATCGAAGGAGAAATTGGGTCTTCAATGAACTTGAATAGGATTCCATTGACTCCATCAACGGCGGCCGACTGTTCTCCGTATAGCTGGTCGCAAGAAGTAAGCTCTTTCAGGATGCTGATGGAATTTTGCTTCACTGAAATGTCGTTTGATTTAAAAACCAGACCATGCAACACAAAGAAGAGGAACAATTGAGCTTCTTGAGCAAGAGGGAACATCCAATTCATTACATACAATATTTCCTCCAACACATTGGCATTCTTCTCCAATGAGTCGCTTGCGAATGGGTCGAACGCAGCGGCGAGGACTCCGGCGGCATAAGTGCGCAACGATTCATCGCATGTTTCGCTCGCTTTCGAGACCCCATTTCTTGATTTTATGAACGGAATTCAGACAGTCGCATCGGTCCAATCGTCTCTTCGTGTCAGGATCCTTTCAACGCCATGGCTCCGATTCTCCACGCACCAATCTCGGATCATTTTCCTGAGAGAATGATTGGGTATCTGATCGAAACTTGTCAGGACTTGATTCCATTGAAGTGACGAGAAGGAAATGTTGATCGGTTTTGTTTCGTGAAGGCGTTTGGCCGGAATTGAAGTGCTTTACTGATGGAGGAATGGGACAAATTCCATTGAAGTGGCGAGGAGAAGAAAAGTGAAGAGAAAGAAAAAGAAAAATGAAGAAGAAGATGGCGAACGGGTTGAAGAAAAAGAAGAGCCGGTCAAAATGGTCCAGCTGTGTCAGTCAACGATCCAACTCAGTCGATAACGGTCCAGCTGTGTTTTTCGTCAATCCTTTGAACGACGTTGAGTGACTATTTTGTAACAAACGGTAATGTTAGTGAGCGATTTTTGACTCTTTAAACATCAGTGATAAAAACAAATACTTACTCTAATATTATTGACTATTGACGTAGTTTATCTTTTAAATAATTTAGAATGGTTATAAGATAACATAATTTAATAAGGGCTTATATTATAAATAGTATTTTTTGGACAAAAGGAATATATAAACTTATATTTTTTGTCAAAATAGGTACGTAAAGTGTTTTTGGTCAAAATATTGCAATATGCATGGAGATGTTTTGTTTCGAAAGCCAATGAGGTAGACTTCTTCTATTTTCTTATTTTCCCTGATTTACAAACTGGTAATTTTGGAGTAGTGGTAAACTCTTGTCGCTCATTTTGGAGTAGTGCTCTCCTGAGACTACCCCAAACCCACTTCATCAAATTTAGTAGGGGAAATGAGGGTTTGAGTCTCTTATCGCTCATTTTCTTGATATGCTTCTAATCTTAGAGTCAAGGCTGCTGAGAGAGATGACCTCTTCCCAATTTTAAGGTAGCAGACCAAATTTCATTCATAGCTTCGTAGTTGATTAACATGCCTTATTTATACATTTACATAATACCTATATATACTCTCTACACACATGCATACTTCCCTTGCTTTTGTGGAATCTCGTGTTGCAAAGGCATGCCTTTGTGTTTTCGATCTGATATTGGTATTGTCATTGGTATATGAATTGATACAGGAAAACAAATAAATAAATAAATATTAAAGAGTCTAATTACAAACCACTCCTTCCCTGCATAAGGCTTCTGGGTGTCCACTCCTTCTGCATTTATCCAAGAAGAAAGCTTGTTCAGTCCACCTCCATGGGATAACAGGAAACTTCTCAAGGGATACACATACACGTCCAAGTATGTAACTATCATTTGCAATTGGATGAAAAACCCTGCAACTAATAAAATAGTATTAATTAGTAATTTCAATTACGTTTTCTAATAATTATTTTTTTATAATTTGATCATTTAACTTCACATTTTATTCAATTTAATCATTCAAAATTCTTTCTTTTTGTCAATTTATTGACCTTTTATATTATCATCAATTATTTATTCTTAATTTTTTTAAAATAATATTATAAATATATTATATAATTTGAGATAATATTTATTTCATTAAATAATATTATTAAGCTTGTTTACACATGTAAACAAATATTTAATATATTTAAAGATAATCATCAAAATTAAAATCAATCAGTACAAATAATTATAACTAATTCAAATAAATAAATAAATTTAAATGATAAAATAGTACCGGTCGACAATTTTTCCTTGACTCAAAAGTTACTCTTTTTTTTTTGTATACAGAGTTCTGGACATCATAAGTTCCAATCACCAGAGCTTAAAACACCTCCTCGAAAACACATTATTTATTTATATCAGATTACATAATATCATATTGACAAGCCTATCCATCAATGGAAAGAATCAGGCAGTCATCATCCGCTCATTTAAGCTGTTTCTCCGTTTAGAAGATCCACCACAACTCCCCTGATGCTCCCATTGTGCTTCTTCAGCAGCATTTTGTTCACGCGCTTATCACAGAAGCCCTGCACTCATTAACATAATCCCAATCAACACGAGAACGAAAAACAAACAAACAAACAAAATACCACAATTTCTGTACATAATTCACCATTTCCTGCAGCTCCTCCTGCATGGGATCCCATTCAGATGCTCCACAAAGATCATCGATAGACTTCTCCAAATTGTATTTGTTCATCCTCAAGATCTCTTTGTTCAGATTAACCTCCTTGAATCCCATATCTTCAAGCTCCTTCAGTAGAGTTTGCTCGATGGCGTTTTCACTTTCGTCTTCGGATGGTGTGAGAGGGGATGGCTCTTGAGAGGCTATTGCTCCTCCGGCAGTAGCTGTTTCTGAGAGATCGATGATGGGATAAGCCGACAAAGATTGAGTATCGGGTGATGTAGGGACCGGGAAGCCTTTAGGGATAAAGGGATATGCCACGGATGAAGATATTGTGGGTGGCGAAATAGGGGTGGGGACATCGCTGCTGTAGTTCGATGTCTTCTCTGTTGTTGATTGTTCATTTGTCAGGGGCTTCACCGGTGCGGTGTCTGCATTAGAGTTGCAAATCTCAGTGTCTTTCGGGCTGGTAGTTTGGGGAGGCAAATTCAAGTTCAAGCCCTGAAAGTCATCACTACTCGTATCGTTCGGAGAGGCGTCAACCTGCATTAACAATCATAATCAGAAGTGATTTTGTTGTCGAGAGATCAAAGCTCGGAAAGCATGTCAACCTTTTAGAAACATGAGACTTACAAGGATGAGAACCCAAATATATTGCCCGAATTTTACTCCAGCTTGTGATGCCATCCTCCAGTAAGAAACATATCGGCCAGGAACTGGCGGTGCGGTAAAATCAACGGCAATATCAAGTTCCCCATTGACAGGAGCACCATCAGCAGGAATCTGTCATAAGTTGGGAAGACCAATAAATAATTACATACCCCTTAAACAAAATCATGAAGATACTGGACACACATGATGACATGAAAGAGTGCACTTGCAATTCGATGTAAAAGCTAAAACACTCTCACCTCTAAATCAACTGAAGTTGTATTTCTTAATTGGTCTCCCCCAATCCAGATAAGTTGCAACCCTTGAAACCAAGGTGTAGTACCATTATTGCGCATCCGCCAGATCTTTGTGAATGGAGTAGATGGAAGCATTACAGTCCCATCTATTATACTGATGTCTGAGATGAAGCAGCTTTCCAGCATAGGCTCAACATGATTCCTCGAGACAAGCGGGAGTGCGCCTGGAATCTATAAATAAAAGTGTAACGAACACTGTTGAAAAGAAATTTACAGTCAAGAGGAAAATTTCAGGTATGAAAATTACATGATCGTTCCATGCCCTGGGAAACCATGGAGTAGAGGAATACACAGGCCTGTTCATTCTGATGTAATCAGCTTCATTTCCCCTTTTGGAAAAGCAGATGCTGCAAAGATCGTAATCATCTTTTCTGCATTCCCAATTAGAGAAAAATTGTCATTGGCAATTAAGAAAAGAATCCAAAAGGAACAAATAACTGATGGCTAAAACATTTCTTACACTTTGGACTTGAACCGAGGTCCGGTAATGGGAAGAACCCCACAACCATCGCACTGAATTCCCTTGTGGAATATACCCAGCATGTCATTTCCATCAGTCGAAGCGAAGATACTTTTACTATGACTAAAGGGAGGAAGCACAACAGGGTCACTTGTTACCGGCACTCCACCGGAGGGGCATTCATTTGAAGCATCACTACCCATCATGTTGGTGGGATCATATTTCTTTGTAGCATCAATAAAGGGAGCTGATGTATTGAAGCTAACATTCTTCCCCTTCTTACGACCCATGCTCTCCTTTGTGTTTTTCTGATCATCACAAGCAAAAATGCTCGAAGGAGAATGTTGAGAAGATACGTGTTCAGGATCAGATATAGCGGGTGCATCCTCGTTAGCCTTGCAAATTGAATCAACGTCTGTAGGTTTTGGTAAAACTGCTTGTAAGCCACCATCCGGGTCAGGTGCAACCGATGAGGTACGAGGGCTCCCAGAAGACACAACAGGAATGCTCGAATCAGAAGCAGCTCCAGGCTTCGAAACCGGACTCAGGTAGGATTGTCCCATCTTAGACAAGCACTCCACAATGTCACCCAACACCGGCCTAGCAGATGCCGCTTTCAAAGCAGCATCAAGGGAGAGCTTTGAGAAAGCATCACTAATAGCCCCACGCAGAGGCTCCGGTAAAGTTTTCAGAACATCAGCAGCACCAGCATTAATCCCCTCTGATGGAGGCTGAAAAGGTGGGGATCTCAAGGTAGAAATCCGGCTCAATGCACCATATGGTTTACAGAGCTTATCATTATCCCGCTTCACATTAATCCTCAAGAATTTGAGGCGCTGCCGCATTGCGTCAAGCAGATCATCATCATCCACAAGAGTAATAACATCCCCATCTTCATCGATATACGTCAGGCTAAATTCAGTATCAACAGGAAAATAAAAAAGGCCCTTGATTTTTGCCCTGAGTCCAGCCATATCAAGACCCAGCTCTTCGCCGTCATCTACACGAGCAGAGAAACGCCTTAGAGTATCGCCGTACTTAACCTTTGCAAAGCCAAAAAGAGAAACAAACAAAAATGATAGGATAAGGGATACAGAATAAATTTAAGAAATTGCTATATTTTAAACAAGATTTCAAATGGAACAGTTATGATCAATCATGAACCCATCCCGGAAATGAGTGAATGACATCATAATTATCACAGGTGCACGATATTCACGAACACAACTCATAATTTTAAGGCAAAACTTTCTCATTATGAGCATAATCTCAGTTTGAAAAGAGAAAAAGTTTCCCATTTTCCTGCACCACATTTCCTCAGGAAACAAACAGAAATTCAAATGATAAAGAACAAAGTCTCAGACTGTGAGGTATCGTAAAAATCGAAACTTTCCGGTCAAATAAAAAGCCGGGAAAATGAAAATCGATTAATCATGAGAAGCGGAAAAATGAACCTTGATAACGAGATTGGATTCCATTGGTGAGGAGATGAATAGCAACAAAGATGATAGCCGCGGGTATTAGAATTAAAGGGAATTATATAACCCTAAGAAAGGTTAATTATAGAGAAACCATTAATTGGGAGACGCTAATAGAGGTTTGGGTTTGCTAATAATCTCCTTGAGGGAGTAGAAGCTCTAGGTATACGGATCGGAAGCCGCGGAAATCCGTAAAGCGCAAGCTCTCTCTCTTCCTCGGTTCCAACTTCCAACTGCTCAAGCTCTTTGGCGTTTATTAATAGTATGCAAATCAACGCAAGGTTCGATTAATCATTCAAATTTTTCCTTCTTTTATTTTGTTTGATAAATTAAACCAATATTATCATTTAAGAAATTTACATGGTTTAATGATATATCTGGTCTTCATATTTTCTCAAAAAAATTATTTTCAAACTAATTTTATATTTAATGTAGCCTTAAATTTAGAGAGAGACAAAATTAATATAACTTTAGATGAATAATTTTCGTCGTTAATCGTTATAATTCTAATGTTATAATATTATAGTTTAATTATAAAATAAGTATTTAAACTATATTCTTTTTCACGAATAAAGTCTAAACTTTTTTTAATCATTCAGATGTCTAACGTTACAGATGTTACCATTTAAGTGTTCGGTCGTAACAGTTGTCAAAAATCCATTAAGTGACACGTGTCGTAATTATATATTTTTTTAAAAATATTTTAAATAAAAAAATTTAAATATGATTTTTTATAATAAAAAACCCTAAATTATTTAAAATTATAAAAGAACCCCAAATCTCTATCCATTTTTCAAGGTCGTTGGCGACTGCTCCTAGAATCTGTCGAATGGGCTCCTGGGCTTCGTCGAGGGGGCTTCACACTGGTGAGAGTGATGACGTTAGACAGAAATGACGGGCCGATCTACGTTGGAGAGGGACGATAGATAACTAGGCAAGCGATTCATTCAACCTTTTCTCTTCCATTTGTTCCTCCTTCATTGGTGAGATTTGACGATGACAACTCGCGACGGATGACCGACAGTGAGTTTCGTTGACGGTGGGTGGGTGTTCACCGACAGTGATGACAGCTGACTACAGTGATAGACTTTTAGGTTAGGGATTTGAGGGCATTTAGGGATTTAGAGATTTTTAGAAATTTGGGTTTGTAATTTTAAAGAAATTAGGTTAGAGATTTGATGATCCGAACACCTAAAACGGTAACGTAATGTTAGACGCCTAAATGATTCAAAAAATCAGGTACTTATTTTATAATTGAGCCTAATATTTTCTAGCATTGATTATGTCTTATTTAATCTTTCTAACTTGCCAAGTGAATAGTAAATTTGTATTGATGTTAATTTGTTACATTTTTATTAAGTTAAATGGTTATTACAATGTAGTATATGTTCCAGATACTCTGACAATGAATGTTGAATCAGTTTTGTTGTCGTTGTTGGTGTTCGAACCTAATACATCTAGGGATAACAATCATTCCTTAATCACTAAAAAGATTTAGTTCATGCTAATTTGTTAATTTTAACTGTGAATTGTTAGAGAAGATAGGTTAAAGAAATTCACAAATTAATTAGATTTTTCATATCTGTTCAGTTATAATTTCAGCACATATATATGCTTAATGTAATGAGTTTGTTATCCTTTTACTGTTGAAATATTTAACTCTTCTATAATAGAATTTGCTTGTTGGTTATAGACATTGGATAAGTCTTTACTAAAATGGGCTGAGCAAATAGGTTACAACATCATTAGGCATGCATTGTGGGCTTCCATTCTTTCTATTTGGAACCCTTTTCTTCTATTGGACTGCTCCACTCCAGTATTGGGCCAGATTTTCTTTTTATGACCTGATCAATGCATGTATCGTTATTTCAATTATTAAGAGATTATTGTTATTACGAGTGTAAATGAATCGAGCTTGAATGAATATGATTATGTATGTGTTCGTTTGTTTACTTTTAAAGGTGTTTATATTCGGTTTGTGTTCGTTTATTTATTTTTGAAGGTGTTCGTATTCATTCATTTAACGTTCACGAATATGTTTATGAACATGTCCACTTAGCATTGGCGAACATATTCATTTAACATTCATTTATATGTTCTTGAATATATTTATTTGACGATCGTGAACATATTCATTTTAAGCTAAAAATGGTAAAATTGCGCCACTGGTGCTTAAACTCATTAAGCTTCATAGTTTGAACCTCAAGTTTCACCATGTGTTCAATTTAGGCCCTACATTTACCAATATTTGATATGTAAAAAAATTTAAAAAAGTAAACGAACTTCTAAATGTGTAAACCCCCAGACCAGGTCTGTAAGTTAGACCCAAACTTAAGTGGTCACATATCTCATTCAGAGGTTTTTTTTTATATCTTACAATACATTATATTAATACAAACCAAAATATTAATAATACAAATATATCCAAAACGATAGCAAATACATGTCACCAGATACAACGGAAAACATGTAGAGATATATGTTCGTACAAAATAAGTAGTTGATCTCCCCTGATGCCAAATCTGCTAGCTTACGGTCTGCTGTTATATGAAAAAGGGTAAAAACTATAGAATGAGCTAAAAAGCTCAGTGTGCTCCATACAGTGTATAAAAATATATTAACAAAATATTTTAATAAAATTTGTTTATGCAATATGTTTTGAAAACATGAACACTACCCCCATCCTTTCACAATCTGTTTGTGTAGGTTCTCCAGAACCATACACCTCGCACAACCAGTAAGGCCCTGAGCACACAACCGAGGAGCCTGCAGATAATCTTCCTCCAATAATATTCCCCCCAATGATAATAATGAACATGAATGTATGCGCGTAAAACAATGAATAATTCTTTAAAAACATAAGAATGTTTCAAGCTTGAAAACCATAAACAGAAATACAGAAATCAAAAATCAAATCAGTAATGTATGGTAATTCAGATGTTGGGTAATCAGTATTCAGAAAATAGTATAAAATACCATAACCAGAAATCATATCAGAAATATACAGTAAATCAGAAATCAGATACACAATATTCATATATTTATATACTTTAAAACAATAATATAACACTATCAGGAAACACACCTGTAACAGTCTGAGAAATCAGATAGGGAAGCCTATCACTGGGTTTATCGATCACGCTCTGCTGCAGCGCTAGATCATACGAATTGGAAAAATCCATATTGGAATCCTAATATAAATAATCTTTATTTAAATAATATACGGAAACCTACGGGTAATTCTTGTAGTACGCGATTCAAGCTGATCTGACGAACGAACAACTCCAGACCTAACTGATCCTCGTTCAGGTGAAACACGGGTACCTTCATAAAATATTTTACTGAATTAATTCCTTAACCAATTCTCAAATAAATAATCAAAATACTAAAATACTAAGCCTTTTTGGGTTCACATGCTTGATTCGGGGATTTCGGGTCAGAATTTGACAAAACGGACTTCGGAATCAGATTCAGGACGTCGAAAAACATAAAGTATGACATTCCGAAATTCTGAATTCTTGGTTAAAATCAAAGTCAACAGGTTTGACTGACAATTCGGAGACTTTCGGGTTTGAATCTTGTGAAACCAATCCCAAAAACGGATTCAGGACGTCGAAAAATGTCAGGATAGGTATTCTCGGAAAAGATTAATGGTTGTTTAATGACCGGTCAAAGTTCTGGTCAAAGAGGTTAACAAACTGTCAACCATTTTACAGAAATATCACCATTTTCGAATTAATTCCCAAAATAGCACATTTTCGAATTAAATACCCAAAATAGCACTTTTTCAAATTAAATTCCCAAAATAGCACCTTTTCGAATTAAATTTCCAAAATAGCACCCATTTCGAATTAATTCCCAAAATGTCACCTGATCAACGGGTCAGGTCGGAACCGGTCAAACCCTTTGAAAACCCGATTAAACCGGTTATTTTAGCCTTCCCCGGCGCGTGGGGGCGCGTGAGGACTCTTTTAGCTGCGTAAAATTCACGGAAAAATTTCTAAAAATTATTTTGAACGATTTCGAGATACTTACAAAGATCGGTTCAAATTTTTGAACGACGGAGAGCTCGATTTCATCAAATCGGAAACTTTGACCGCTTCACCACCATACGCGCCGCCGCCGCCGGAGAAAAAGAGGACACCGGTGGACTCGGAACGGCACAAGGAACACGATGGTGCCAGAGGTGTCGTAAACGGAGCAACGATCGACGATGAATTTATGATTTTCTCGGCGATTGAGCTAAAAAACGTCGAGGCTTTGACTGAAAATTCCTGGCATTTGGCAACGTTTCGCTTCAATTAATTTAAGGGAATTTTTCCTCACTTGATAACGAACACGATGGTGGTTTCAAAACGACGATCGGAATTCGGACGACGTCGGGATCGTAGTTGGAAAATGGGTTATGGGAAGGGAATTTGGGATTAATTGGTTTCTGATTTTCAGAAACCAATTCACGCATATAATACCACATACCTAACATTTTAGGGTAAATTCATGGCTTAGTCCCTGAATTTCCTTTAACTCTAAAACAAGCTATGAATTTTTAAAATCTTTCAATTTAGTCCCTTAATTTCACCAAATTACTTAATTAAATCCTCAAATTACAAATATTTTTTTTTCAAATTTCCGGGTTGTTACAATTCTCCCCCTCTACAAGAAATTTCGTCCTCGAAATTTACCTTATGCAAATAGATGAGGAAATTGAGCCTCCATTGACTCCAATGTCTCCCAAGTAGCTTCTGAGGGACTACGATTACTCCACTGAATTTTAACCATTGGAATTCGCCTATTCCGAAGAACTCGTTCATCTCTCTTTAAAACCTGAACAGGCTCCTCCTCATATGAAAAATCAGGCCTCAGCTCTACCTCATCAACTTGAATGATGTGATCTGGATCTGGACGGTATCGCCTCAACATAGACACATGAAAAACATAATGAATACGACTGAGCTGGGGAGGCAACTCGAGCTGATAAGCAACAGGTCTAACTTTATTCAAAATACGATATGGCCCAATAAATCGCGGACTCAGTTTACCCTTACGTCCAAATCTCAATACCTTCTTCCATGGAGATACCTTGAGAAAAACTTGATCTCCAACCTTAAACTCGATATCCTTACGTCGCTTATCTGCGTATGATTTATGCCTATCGAATGCCTCTTTTAAGCGATCACGGATCAATCTGACAGTATCCTCAGTCTCCTTAACCAAGTCTGGACCCAAAGTTTTTCTATCATGCAACTCTGTCCAACATATAGGAGTACGACATCTACGTCCATACAGAGTCTCGTACGGTGCCATGCGAATACTTGCCTGGTAACTATTATTGTAAGCAAACTCAGCTAATGGCAAGAAATCTTCCCAACTACCACGGAAATTAATCACACAACCCCGTAACATATCCTCCAACACCTGAATAACTTGCTCAGACTGTCCATCAGTCTGTGGATGAAAAGATGTATTGAAATTCAAACGAGTACCCAAAGTCTCGTGCAAATCTTTCCAGAACCTGGAAGTGAATCTCGGATCTCGATCAGATATGATAGGCAACGAAACACCATGAAATCTAACGATCTCAGAAATGTACAACTTAGCCAGTTTGTCCAGAGAATAATTAACCTGAATAGGAATAAAGTGCGCTGACTTGGTGAGTCTATCAGCAATCACCCAAATAGAATCCTTTTTGGAAGGAGTCAGAGGAAGACCAGTAACGAAGTCCATTGTAATGCGCTCCCATTTCCACTCAGGAATCTTAATTGACTGTAACAATCCATATGGATGTTTGTGTTCTGCTTTAACCTGCTGACAAGTCAAACTCCTCGCCACAAAATATGAAATATTCTTTTTCATACCAGTCCAGAAGTAGCGTTCTTTGAGATTATTGTACATTTTGTCCCCGCTAGGATGCATAGCATAAGGACTACTATGAGCCTCCTGAAGAATAACTCGCCTCAAATCATCATCTTTAGGTACGCAGTAACGACCATGAAAACACAAAATACCATCCTGATCCATAGTATACTCTGAACTCGATCTTTGTTTAACTTGCTCAATAATGGAAAGCAATGATCTATCCAGAAGTTGTTTGGTCTTAATCTCCTCGGCCAAAGTAGGCTTAACCTGCAACTCTGCTAACAGACTATTATCATCAAATAAACTCAAGTTGGCGAATAAGGCTCTGAGATCTGATATCGCCTTACGACTCAAGGCGTCTGCCACTACATTAGCCTTCCCTGGATGATATTCTATCTCTAAATCATAGTCTTTTAGAAGCTCCAACCAACGTCGTTTCTCAAATTCAATTCTTTCTGAGTAAGCAGATACTTCAGACTCTTATGATCAGTATAGATATAACACTTTTCTCCGTAGAGGTAGTGTCTCCAGATCTTTAAAGCAAAGACCACAGCAGCTAACTCCAGATCGTGAATAGGATAGTTATGCTCATGCGGCTTTAATTAACGCGAAGCATAAGCGACAACCTTCCTATCTTGCATCAAAACACAACCTAATCCAGAGTGAGAAGCATCACTGTAGACAGAAAAATCTTTCCCAGATTCAGGCTGAATCAGTACTGGGGCTTGAGTTAGAACAGTCTTCAGTTTCTCAAAGCTAGCTTATTGGTCCTCAGACCAGACAAATGGAACATCCTTCCTCAATAGTTTCGTCAGAGGAGCTGCAATAAGGGAGAACCCCTCAACAAAATGACGGTAGTAACTAGCTAAGCCCAAGAAACTACGGATCTCCGAAACATTCCTGGGTTGCTTCCAGTTCAGAATAACCTCCACTTTGCTTGGATCCACCCGAATACTATCAACAGAAACGATATGTCCAAGAAAAGTCACTTCACTAAGCCAAAACTCACACTTGCTCAACTTAGCATATAACTTATTCTTCCTTAGAGTCTGTAGAACAATCCTTAAATGCTCCTCATGCTCTGCTTCACTTCTAGAATATACCAGTATGTCATCAATGAACACAACTACAAACTGGTCCAAATAAGGTCGAAACACCCTATGCATCATATCCATAAAAGCAGCAGGGGCATTTGTTAACCCGAATGACATCACTAAAAACTCATAATGCCCATACCGGGTACGGAAAGCATTCTTTGGAATATCCGAGTCTTTCACTTTGAGTTGATAATAACCAGACCTCAAGTCTATTTTAGAAAAGATAGAAGTCCCTCGAAATTGGTCAAATAGATTATCGATCCTGGGCAGAGGATATTTGTTTTTAACTGTGAGCTTGTTCAGCTTCCTATAATCAATGCAGAGTCTCAATGTTCCATCTTTCTTCTTGACAAAGAGAACTGGGGCTCCACACGGTGATACATTGGGTCGGATAAATCCCCTATCCAACAGCTCCTGGAGTTGAACTTTCAGTTCCTTAAGCTCCTTTGGGGCCATACGATAATGAGCCATTGAAACCGGAGTGGAACCTGAATAGATTTCAATCTCAAACTCAACTTCTCTATCTGGAGGTAATCCATGCAACTCCTCGGGAAAAACATCGAAAAATTTCTTGACAATCTGGATACATTCAATATCAGACTGAGAACTCCTAGTATCCAATATATAAGCAAGAAACGCCTCGGAACCTTTCCTGATCATCTTCTCAACTACCGAAGCAGACACAACATTCGTCAGAAATCCACGACGTTCCCCAATCATTACAATCTTTCGATTATCCGGGGTCTTCAGAACAACTCTCTTAGTCTCAAAATCAATATTTACTCGATGTTTGTCCAACCAATCTACGCCGAGAATCAAATCAAACTCTTCCAAAGGTAACTCCATCAGGTCGGCCAGAAAAATCTCTCCATTGATCTCAACAGGGAACTCTCTATAAATACGATCCAACATAATGGACTTGCCTAAGGGACTTTGAACTATCACCGAATGCTCAATATTCTCAACAGGAATATTTAGACCCTCAGAAACAGAATGCGATACACAATAATTGGTAGAGTCACTATCAAACAATGCAAAGTATGGAACTGAATGAATAGTAACAGTACCTGCAGTCACATTAGGCCCATCACGATCTTGTCGAAGTCTGGCAGTGTAAACCAATACAAACTGTCTGGCATCAGATCTGACTGGACCCCTATTTTGAGATACACGGCCTCTACTAGTCGATCCGGATGATCTTTCCTGAGTACGACCACCCGCAGAAGTCTGAACAATACTCTGAGTATGAGCGGGAGTACGAGCTGGTGTCTGAACTGAATGAGTTAACTCTGGACAATCCTTTACAATATGGTCACCTGAACCACATCTAAAACATATACCTAATTTCTTCCTGCATTCCCCATAATGAGGTTTCCCACAATAATTACATGACTAAAAAGATTGCGACCCAGAAGATCCACCATGTCTAGAAGGCTGAAAAGTTGAAGAACCAGATGCAACAGGTCTGACACTCGCACCGCCTCTCTGAAATGACTCACCCCTGCCTCTCTTGCTAGGGTATGTAGAAGAATCAATAGAACCAGAAGGCCTCCTGAATCGATTTTGGGCTCGATCACTATCTCTCTTGTGCTCCATACCCAATCGCTCTATTTCCTCAGCAGTCTTGGCTATCTAAACCAATGCATCAAAATTCCACTCCCGGTGGGTAGCGACTCGACTCCTAATCTCATACCGGAGTCCATTTTCGAATCTCAAGCATTTATCTGTCTCTGTGCCAACAAGTCCAGGAGCATAACGGCTCAATCGGATGAACTCAACCTCATAGTCCATAACAGACATATTACCCTGCTCCAGATCCTGAAACTCCTGACGTCGCTCCTGCAAGTATCTCTCTCCGATGTAGCGACTCCGGAAGTGAGTCTTAAAAAGATCCCATGTTAACTGGTTTCTCGGAATACTACCAGAAATTGATTGCCACCATCTAAAGCTCTCTTTCTTCAACATAGTTAGGGCCCCCTTCAACTTCTGCTCAGGTCCGAGGTCTATCTCATCTATAATCTTCTCTGTGTCCTCCAGCCAATATTCAGCGTCTGTCGGGGGTCCACCAGTAATACCCTCAAATGGAACTACACCAGCACCAACCAGAGAATTTGAAATCTCCACTGCATTCATGTTACTAGGGGCTCTAGCAGCTCTCTAAAACATGCGGAAGATAGCTCTATTAATGGCGTCTTCATTCATCCCAGTATCCTCATCTTCAGTGATGGGAGGGTCTCTCACAGGAGTAAACTAGTCATCATGAGAAAGGGACAAATTTATTTGCAGAACAGGAGGATCACGTGGAGACATCAGATCGTCGATCGTAACAGAAGGTCGAGCAACTCGCCCTCGACCACGACCACATCCTATCCTACGACCTATAGCCGCACTCATCGTTGGATCTATAAGGCTCTACAGAAAGAATTTGAAACATATGTCAGATTAGCATCAGGGATCTCGAGAAAACTTTAACTCATAAAATAAGGTAACATTTTTTTTCTTCAAAATTTCTTAAAAATCCAAAGTTTAGGACCTATATACAGTCCAAGTGTTTAAAACCGAAAGCTCTGATACCACCAAATATAACCCCCCAGACCCGGTCTGTAAGTTAGACCCAAACCTAAGTGGTCACATATCCCATTCAGAGGTTTTTTTTTATATATTACAATACATTATATTAATACAAACCAAAATATTAATAATACAGATATATCCAAAACGATAGTAAATACATGTCACCAGATACAACGGAAAACATGTAGAGATATATGTTCGTACAAAATAAGTAGTTGATCACCCCTGATGCCAAATTTGCTAGCTTACGGTTTGATGTTATCTGAAAAATGGTAAAAACTATAGAATGAGCTAAAAAGCTCAGTGTGCTCCATACAGTGTATAAAAACATATTAACAAAATATTTTAATAAAATTTGTTTATGCAATATGTTTTGAAAACATGAACACTACCCCCATCTTTTCACAATCTGTTTGTGTAGGTTCCCTAGAACCATACACCCCGCACAACCAGTAAGGCCCTGAGCACACAGCCGAGGAGCCTGCAGATAATCTTCCTCCAATAATATTCCCCCCAATGATAATAATGAACATGAATGTATGCGCGTAAAACAATGAATAATTCTTTAAAAACATAAGAATGTTTCAAGCTTGAAAACCATAAACAGAAATACATAAATCAAAAATCAAATCAGTAATGTATGGTAATTCAGATGTTGGGTAATCAATATTCAGAAAACGGTATAAAATACCGTAACCAGAAATCATATCAGAAATATACAGTAAATCAGAAATTAGATACACAGTATTAAGATATTTATATACTTTAAAACAATAATATAACACTATCAGGAAACACACTTGTAACAGTCTGAGAAATCAGATAGGGAAGCCTATCACTGGGTTTGTCGATCACGCTCTGCTGCAGCGCTAGATCCTACGAATTGGAAAAATCCATATTGGAATCCTAATATAAATAATCTTTATTTAAATAATATACGGAAACCTACGGGTAATTCTTTTAGTACGCGATTCAAGCTGATCTGACGAACGAACAACTCTAGACCTAACTGATCCTCGTTCAGGTGAAACACGGGTACCTTCATAAAATATTTTACTAAATCAATTCCTTAACCAATTCTCAAATAAATAATCAAAATACTAAGCCTTTTTGGGTTTACATGCTTGATTCGGGGATTTCGGGTCAGAATTTGACAAAACGAACTTCGGAATAAGATTCAGGACGTCGAAAAACATAAAATATGACCTTCCGAAATTCTGAATTCTTGGTCAAAATCAAAGTCAACGGGTTTGACTGACGATTCAGAGACTTTCAGGTTTGAATCTTGTGAAACCAACTCAAAAACGGATTCAGGACGTCGAAAAATGTCAGGATAGGTATTCTCGGAAAAGATTAACAGTTGTTTAATGGCCGGTCAAAGCCGGTCAAAGTTCTGGTCAAACGAGGTCAACAAACTGCCAACCATTGTACAGAAATAGCACCCTTTTTAAAATAATTACCAAAATAGCACCCTTTTCAAATTAATTCCCAAAAATAACACTTTTGAATTAAATTCCCAAAATAGAACTTTTTCAAATTAAATTCCCAAAATAACACCTATTTTAAATTAATTCTCAAAATGTCACCCGATCAACGGTCAACGGGTCAGGGTCAAACCCTTTGAAAAACCGATTAAACCAGTTATTTTAGCCTTCCCCACGCGCAGTGGGGGCGCGTGAGGACTCTTCTGGCTGCGTAAAATTCACGAAAAAATTTCTAATAATTATTTTGAGCGATTTCGAGATACTTACAAAGATCGGTTCAAATTATTGAACGGCGGAGAGCTCAATTTCATCAAATCGGAAACTTTGACCGTTTCAGCACCACACGCGCTGCCGCCGCCGGAGAAAAAGGAGGACATCGGTGGACTCGGAATGGCACAAGGAACACGATGGTGCCGGAGGTGTCGTAAACAGAGCAACGATCGGTGATAAATTTAAGATTTTCTCGGCGATTGAGCTAAAAAACGTCGAGGCTTTGACTGGAAATTCTCGGCGTTTGGCAGCGTTTCGCTTCAATTAATTTAAGGGAATTGTTCCTCACTCGATAACAAACACGTTGGTGGTTTCAAAACGACGATCAGAATTCAGACGGCGTCGGGATCGTAGTTGGAAAATGGGCTCTGGGAAGGGAATTTGGGATGAATTAGTTTCTGAAAATCAGAAACCAATTCACGCATATAATACCACATACCTAACATTTTAGGGTAAATTCAGGGATTGGTCCCTGAATTTTCTTTAACTCTAAAACAAGCTACGAATTTTAAAATCTTTCAATTTAGTCCCCTAATTTCACCAAATTACTTAATTAAATCCTCAAATTACAAATATATATATTTTTTTTCAAATTTTCGGGTTGTTACAAAATGAGTTTATAAATAAGTCATTAAATGAGTTTGTTCATGAGCATAAACGAACAAGATGATAAACGAGCTTGTTCGTGAATATAAATGATTCGAATACACCTCTTTTTCGTTCGTTTATGAAATGCACATAAAAATTTTGTTCATACTCATTTATTTAGCTTAACAAATGAACGTTCTACAATCGATTCACGAATAGTTCATTGACGCTCTGTTCATTTACATCTCTAATCATTATTCCTTAAGATATCGGGTTCGAGCATCACGTATGCATGAATATAAATGTTCGTTTTCAAAATGATCGAAAATCTTTGAATATACATTGCCTTATATTCACCCGACTTATAGAAAAATATTTTTGATTCAACAATCCTCTTTTAAATCCTAATTATTTTTGCTTCCAAATTTTGAACTTCTAAAAATTTTCCTTATCACATGCTTTCAAATGAAAATGGTTTGAATCTTCACATGACAATTTTGGTTTTCTCCTTGATCAGATTCGGCCTGATAGACAAACATTGTACTGGAGTGCAACATGGCCAAAGGAAGTTGAATCGTTAGCGAGGCCGTTTTTATGCAACCCGTACAAGGTTTTGTAATGAAGTTTATGTGGCATCTATTTTGCATATCCTTTTATATATGTTTCATATATATATATATATATATATATATATATGTGTGTGTGTGTGTGTGTGTGTGTGAGGGTCCTAGATGCATGTTCTTGATTTTCCAAATTCTTATGATGTTAAGGTTATTATTGGATCACCTGATCTGAAAGCAAACCAATCTATTAACCAAGATGTTGAAGTCATGACAGAGATGGAAAAGTACAACATGTTTGTTTTGGCAACTTGTTTCATGGAAAGTTTTTTTTTTGATATTGTGATATTAAATACTGATTTCATGGAGACAAAGAAGGGATGTGATCAAGTTACTAGGCAGCTCAGAATGGACGGATGGCCTGTCCTGTCCATCCATGGTTATAAAAATCAGGCTGAAAGAGATTGGGTCCTGGCTGAATTTAAAAGTGGCAGAAGTCCTATAATGACTGCCACTGATGTGGCTGCAAGGGGTCTTGGTAGGATCACTGTGTTTTGAGAGTCTTAGCATTCTCATGTAGATCTTGAAATGGTGAAGGTAATCGAGTCTGCATGCTGCTTTCCAGTATCCTGAGACAATAATTTGTGGCCTGGGCGCGCGGTGCCATGATGTGTAAATATTTATATTTTTTGACTGATAAGCATGATCCTCCACTTTAAGGGAGCTATGAGTTGGACTGAGAGGCATATTGGTTTCTTATATACACGGTATCCCTTAAGATTATTGTCTACTTCCTTATGCTTACAGCTCATGTTTCATGGGCACAAGGAGCTTTTGCATAGACAACTGAGGTGGTGATCTATAGTTTGACGGGGTGTACAATACAAAGCTCGGGCTACTCTGTTGCTCTTTTTGAGAAATAGTATGTCCCTATTTTAGGTTGGGAAAAATGAAAAATTAGAAATCTCTCTTATGTGATAGTTGTATGTACTTCAAGTGTAAGTTATATGGTTGAAGTGGAAGTTAGTGTTGCCCATCCACAGTTATGGAGCTGGTTTATTGCGGCAGCCTAGCTGACTCACATTTGTTATATTCTTTGATTGGGAACGAAAATGGTGGTGGTATACCTTATCCCTGCAAAGTTCAGGTGGGCACATTTATCTAATGAATGTGTTATCTTAATATTGATCATTTGGATCGTAGGTTGCAGGGATAAGGGAGTTCTTTAAAATTCTTAGGGTTCTTAATGTATTGAGCCTGCTTAGTAAAAGAATATTGCATGCAATATAAGTTTTTAATTACCTTCGGTATTCATTTAATCTAGAGTAGAAAACAATGTCAATTTTAGTAGCTAGGCCTATCTATCTTGTACATTGTTTTATGCAAATCCCTTATGTTACTCAAAGAAGCTACTTAGGTTTTTTTAGAGCCCTCAATTTATCACAAATTTATCTTTTTGTTACTCTACAACTTTTGTTCTGATTTTCCTTCTCTTTTCTATAGATGTAAAGGACATAAAGTGTGTTATCAACTGTGATTTTCCTACAAGTTTGGAGGATTATGTACACAGGATTGGTAGAACTGGACGAGCGGGGCCTAAGGGAACTGCTTTTACCTTCTTCACAAAGGCAAATGCGAAGTATTCTAGGGACCTTATGAAGCTCCTACAATATGCGGGGCAGGTTGTAATATCCCAAAATCAGGGTGAGTAACTAAAATGGATTTTTTGAAACTTTGAAGTATGATTTCAACAGATGGTAAATAAAGGGACTTATTTATAAATATTTTTGAGGGATTGTTGGTAATTATTAAATGAAGTAAAGGGTAAAATGGTCATTTGACAAGGAAGACTTTTATTTTTCCATTATAAGATAAGGAAACCACGTGGGAAGAGAGAAAAGGTTCCAGAGTTCTCTTCTCTTCTTCCTTCTTCATACGTGAAGGCTTGAACAAAAGGTGAGTCTTCTATTTAGATAATCTCGGGTTAAATTTAAGGTTAGGTTATGATCATTAGATGATAACTAAGCTTAAGGAAAGCTTAAGTTATCTTAAAATCAAAAGATAAAGGAGTTAGGGAAGATTAAAGATTTGGAGTTCTTGAATGAAATATTGAAATAGAGTTTATAATAAAAATTGAAAGTTGATTTTGACTTGCCATCAATAAGAATAAGAGATTTATGAAGTTAGAAAGGATTAATAACAAAGTTGAAAGTTTAGTAAGATTCTTAAATTTTAAGAATCATGCTGAGATATGGAAGATAAATATGGTTTATATGGATATAAGTTGGTTTAAGTAATGGTAGTTGAGTTTAATGACATGATAGGGGCTTAAAATAGAAGAATTGAGTGAAAAGTTGATGGTTTTCGGGCTTAAAATACAAATTCTGGGCAAGGTGTATCGATGCACATTCAATGTGTATCGATGCACTCTTTAAAAAAGAAACATCGAATGCAATTAATGCATCGATGCATAAGAACTGCATCTATGCACCCCCTTAAAATGAAAACATCGAAGGTGATTGGTGTATCGATGCATGGGTAGTGCATCGATGCACTTCAAAGGGGAAATATAAATAAACCTTTCTTTTGGTCTAAGAAATGATATATTAGAGTATATCAATTGGATATTGATATGTATTAATGTGTGATTATGTAGATATCGAATATGAACAAGTTCCGGAATGATTATCAAGTTAAGATTCGATCGAAAGAGAAGAAATCATAAGTGGATTGGAACGTAGTGAAGCCAAGGTGAGTGCAGTTTATTTTTATAAGATTATATGGAAATTAGACTTGTGATAAGTCTATTTCCTATAGTAATAGCTCACTAAGTCTTGATCATAAGTATGTTAACAACATGAAGTGTATGTATGTTTGATTATATGAATTGATATGTTTTTGTATGTGCCATGTGGTTTACGTAAAAAAACTATTAAGTGTTAATGAGAGAATATAAAATAAGTTATGAAATTATAGAAATATAGAAGATAAGTTAAGTGATATATGGAAATGGAAATAGATGTCTATGAAGAGTTATAGGAGAACAAATATAAGTCATATGATAATGAAATATAAGACTATGTGAATACATGGTTATAAGATAAAATATGTAATAATAGGTAATATGATGAAAGTGTGTTGAGTTAATCGATCGACGAAATCGACCAAGAGGGGGGTGAATTGGCAATTAAAATTTTGGTGGAAGCTTTTGCAGAAAATTGAAAGTAATTGCACAACGATTTAGAGTGGTTCGACTTTCTCAATCAAAGTCTACGTCCACTACCTTAGCTATCCACTATATGGATTTTCCAACAAATTCACTAATTTGTTATTTCTTTTGAGGCCAAAGAGATAACCTTACAACTCCCTCAAGAATATACCCCAATTCTTGAGAACACTATTTCTCAAAGAGAAGATTACAAATCTACAAACTTACAAGGAAATCCTCACAAGGTCGATTGTTTGCACAATTCTAGAACAAAGAAAAGAATACTAAAAAATGAATACAATTGAGTAAAAGTAGTGTTCTTGAAAGAAAAATGAATATTAAATGAAAAATAGGCTTGAAATGCTCAAACTTGAGGTTTGATGCTTTCTCTTTGATTTTCTCTTGATTCTTGTTGATTGTTATTTCTTGTTTTTGATCAATGGCTTCTAAGCTTGTTTAAATACACCTTCAAATGATTCTGAACATTGGGGATGCTTAGTGGAGTCAATATAGCCGTTTAAGTGTGAAAACAATTAATAAATTCAATTGGGAGCGTCAGTGCATCGATGCATACCCATGGTGCATCGGTGCATCAGTGTAAAATTCAAATATTTTGATCGTTGAACCCTTAGTGCATCGGTGTACTAAGAGTGCATCGATGCATCAAGTGCATTCGATGTTTCAAAATAGCCAGAGTGCATCGATGCATCAAATGCATTCGATGTTTTCATAAAATCCTCAGTACATCGGTGCATGGTAAGTGCATCGATGCATGAAATGCATTCGATGTTCAATTTAACTCATGGTGCATCGATGCATGGATTGGTGCATCGATGCATCACTTTGATAAATTGATTTTAGGCTTGATTTTAGTTCAAAATACTTTATGAAAATTATTTCAAAAATAGTTTAAGTATAAAACACAATTTTACATATTTAGTAAGGTTTGAATTTGAACTTGAAAGACTTGGAGTAATAATTTGATATTCGATTAATTAAATCGAATATACTTAGAAAATCATTTGTAAAATCTTAAATTCATTTAAACTTAATTTGTTATATCGAAACACAAAAATGTTTTCAACAATCTCCCCCTTTTTGATATAACAAAACATTTGTGTTATTTTAAGATTTTCTAAAAATTTGAAATCAATTTTGAAAAAATACTCCCCCTTACTATAGCACTCTCCCTTTTAACACTTAATATTTCTCTCCTTTTTTGTTAAATCAAAAAGATTTAAAAAATTGATTAGCCAATTGATTAAATATATATATATAGCTTAAGTTGCTAAGATGACAATCAAAAGAGAGATTAACCATTAGTTTCATAAACAATATTCATAATTGTTTTAAACCCAAGCTAGTAGTCCTAGTTGGCCCAAAAAGATCTATATGGATCAATTGTAATACTCTACTAGTTGATACATCATTAATGGATTTAAAAGAAATTCGCTTTTGTTTTCTTTTAGCACAAGCATCACAGATTTTATCATTATCAAATTTAAGCTTAGGCAACCCTTGAACTAAATTTCCTTGAATGAACCATTGCAAAACACTCATACTAGCATGTCCTAGTCTCCTATGTCATAATCAACTATCATGCTCATCCTTAGCAACTCGGCATAAATTAGTCATATCAATAGAGTTTAAATGCACCATGTATATGTTTCCTATTCTATGACCAACAAGCATAATTCGATTAGATGCAATGTCAATAACTTTACAACCATTAGTTTCAAACATGACATTGAATCCTTTATCACATAATTGACTAATACTTAAGAGATTATGCTTTAATCCATTCACATATAAAACTTTTGTAATTTGTATGGAAGAGGTATTACCTATGGTACCTATACCTTCGATGTGACCTTTTGAAGTATCACCAAAAGTCATTTCTCCTCCATTTTTGGCGTTAAGCTCTATGAACTGGATTTTGTCTCCGGTCATGTGTCTTGAGCATCCACTATCAAGGTACCATGAGTTTGAATTTGTTTCCCGTGCCTTGTAGCAATGCTCATTTTCCTACAAACATAGATTAATTTCTAATTTTTGGTACCCAAATTATTTTAGGTCCATATTCATTAGTTTCCAAAATCCTAATCCCCTTAGGTATCCATTTGTATAGTATATCTTTATCTTTAGTAGTAATGAGTCCTTTAGGAACCCATAAACTTCTAACGATTTTTCCATTAGAGGTTCTTCGGGGACCTTTATGATTGTAGTTTTTAAAACTTTTTCTAACAAAATTGGATTTTGAATTCTCTCCACTTTCAAAATGTTTTGTTCCAACTTTATCAAAAGAAGCTTTAAGATCATCAATTTTCTTTTGATTATCATTATTGACCTTTGAAAGTAAATTTTGCAAATCCAAATTTTTCTTTTCAAACTCTTCTAGTTTGATTTGCAAATATTTGATTTTACTTTCAAGATAGTTGTTGGTTTTGGATATGAGTTTATTTTCATTTTTCAATTTTGAAACATCATTTTTATATTTTAAAAACAATTTCTCATAATCCGAAGCCAACCCATTATATTCCTCTAATAGCTCATCATAAGATAAATCATCAAATTCAGATGAGTTAGAGGTTACCTTAGAATCTTCCCCGAATGCCATCAAGCACAAGTTTGCTACTTCTTGTTCCTCTTCATCGGAACCCTCTTCATCGCTCCATGTAGCCACATGAGCCTTGTGCTTATTTTTTGATTGACCCTTTCTTTTGAATTATGGGCAATCAAATTTGACATGCCCCGATTTTTTGCATTCATAGCAAATGATAGGGTCCTTCTCTTTTGGTTCATTTTTTAGGCCTTCATTTCGTTTGAATTTTCTTCCTCGGTAAGGTCTAATCATTTTTATGAACAGTTTGGCAAACAATTCCATTTCCTCGTCATCGCCATCTTCATCCGAATCACTCTCATCTTTTGTGGATTTGAGAGCAACTCCAATGTTTTTCTTCTTCTCATTCTCCTTTGGTGTCTCGTCAATCTTATCGAGGTCCACATCATCTTCAAACATCATTTCATGAGTTAGGAGGGAACCGATTAGCTCTTCAAGAGTTAAGGACTTTAGGTTCTTAGCCTCGATGATTGTCGTCTTCTTGGATTGCCATGATTTTGGAAGTGAGTAAACTAACTTCCTCACAAGCTTTTCGTTTGGAATGATCTTTCCATATGATTTGAGACCATTAACAATCATTGAGAATATATCCGCTATAGCTTTGATATCTTCATTTGGTTTCATCCTGAAATTTTCATAGCTATGTGTTAGAAGACTAATTTTATATTGTTTTACCTCGTCGGTTCTTTCATGAGTGACTTGTAGTTTATCCCATATTTATTTGGCGGTTGTACAAGATGAAACTCTTCCATATTCATCTAGTCCAAGAGCACAAAATATGATATGGGTTGCTTTGGAGTAGAGCTGGAACATTCTTGTCTCTCATTCACTCCACAATCTTGGATGAGTGAGAGGCTTAATATATCCGTCTTCTACAACATTCCATGCCCCCATGTCACTTGCTTGAATGAAATACATCATCCTATTCTTCCAATAGGCATAGTTAGCTCCATTGAAGAAAGAAGGCTTGTTGACGGGCATCGAATCGAGACTGGATTCGACATTTGAAGTAGAGGCCATTGATGACTTGATAATCGATGTAACTCTTCTCGAATCGACTCAATAGGCGATTAAACCTTTAAATGAGTGAGGCTCTGATACCAATTGTTGAGTTAATCGATCGACGAAATCGGCCAAGAGGGGGTGAATTAGCAATTAAAATTTTGGTAGAAGCTTTTGCAGAAAATTAAAAGTAATTGCTCAACGATTTAGAGTGGTTCGACTTTCTCAATCAAAGTCTGCGTCCACTATCTTAGCTATCCATACTAAGGATTTTCCAAAAAATTCACTAATTTGTTCTTTCTTTTGAGGCCAAAGAGATAACCTTACAACTCCCTCAAGAATATACCCCAATTCTTGATAACACTCTTTCTCAAAGAGAAGATTACAAATTTGCAAACTTACAAGGAAATCCTCACAAGGTAGATTATTTGCACAATTCTAGAACATAGAAAAGAACACTAAAAATGAATACAATTGAGTACAAGTAGTGATCTTGAAAGCAAAATGAATATTGAATAAAAAATAGGCTTGAAATGCTCAAACTTGAGGTTTGATGCTTTCTCTTTGATTCTCTCTTGATTCTTGTTGATTGTTGTTTCTTGTTTTTGATCAATGGCTTCTAAGCTTGTTTAAATACACCTTCAAATGATTCTGAATGTTAGGGATGCTTAGTGGAGTCAATATAGCCGTTTAAGTGTGAAAATAATTAATAAATTCAGTTGGGAGCGTCAGTGCATCGATGCATACCCATGGTGCATCGATGCATACCCATGGTGCATCGGTGCATCAGTGTAAAATTCAAATATTTTGACCATTGAACCCTTAGTGCATCGGTGTACTAAGAATGCATCGATGCATCAAGTGCATTCGATGTTTCAAAATAGCCAGAGTGCATCAATGCATGGATGGTGCATCGATGCATCAAATGCATTCGATGTTTTCATAAAATCCTCAGTGCATCGGTGCATGGTAAGTGCATTGATGCATGAAATGCATTCGATGTTCAATTTAACTCATGGTGCATTGATGCATGGATTGGTGCATTGGCGCATCACTTTGATAAATTGATTTTAGGCTTGATTTTGGTTCAAAATACTTTATGAAAATTATTTTAAAAATAGTTTAAGTATAAAACACAATTTTTACATATTTAGTAAGGTTTGAATTTGAACTTGAAAGACTTGAAGTAATAATTTGATATTCGATTAATTAAATCGAATATACTTAGAAAATCATTTGTAAAATCTTAAAATTCATTTAAACTTAATTTGTTATATCGAAACACAAAAATGTTTTCAACAAAGTGAGTTCATGAGAAGTAATAGGAACTAGGTAAACATGTGTAACATTATATGCTTAATAGAAACATGAATTGGACAAGTACATAGTGGTATGATCCATTATGAGAATTAGTATAATAGAGCTTTTTGATTTAATGAGAGTTAAGGGAACTAAATAAGATTGAATTATAGAATGAAATGGGAATTGTATATCAATTAGGAAACTTGAATATAAAAAGGATGATATGAATATATAAGGTAAGTTATATGCTAAAGATTTATGGAGCTATATGAAAAGGTTATAAGGAATATATGAAATTGAATTAAGTAAATATATTAAATTAATATATAAATAAAATACTATTAAATGATATACATTTAGAAATACGACATAGTTTATGTAATCTAAGGGAATACAAAGAAATGAAGCATAAGGTAGATGATGTGACATAAGTTATTATATACATATATGATATATGTTATCAAGTAATATGAAAGGACTCGGAAAAATTGATATAAGCTATGTGGAAGTGTTCTAGGTGTTTATATGTGCTATATGAAGTATATATGATTATATGTGAACAAGATATGATATGATCTACGTGATTATATGCACTTTGGATATATGTTATATGACATGGATCTATGTGACTACGTGAGAAAGAATATAAGCTATGTGACGTGTAAATGTGAATTATATGAAATTGTTCTACGCGTAAGTGAATTATGTGTATATATGAATATGTGAAATGACATAAATGATAATGCCCATGTTATGTGTCATGAGAGCTAGGGATATAGTTGGCATGCCAAGAGTCGAGGGTCTACGCGGTCCTTCGGGACATATATGTATTCCTTGGAACATGTGTGATGTCTTTTGAGACACATACTTGATCCTTTGTATATGTATATGATTCTTAAGGAATGTTCTACGTGGTCCTTAGGGACATTTTATATGGCACTTCGGTGCAATTCTACGCGACACTTTGGTGCAATTCTACGTGGCACTTCGGTGCATTTATACGAGCTGTGGTGACAATATTAGTGCACAACCTCAATAGACTCACATATCTATAGTTCTCAAAAGTGCACATGAGCTAAACAAAGAGATAACAATGAAGATGGAACTTGTGAAGTATATGTTTTTGTGATATGAATTGTGTTATATGATTGTTATGATGATGTGTGTATGGTTTGAATGAGTAATATGTTGATGAAAAGTATGATTAAAAGATATAAATGATAATAATGTGGATAATAGAATAAGATTGATGATGGAAATAATGTGTGATGTGTATATGTGTACATTATATTATATATAATGATTGTGTGACATCATGAAGTAATATGTTCATACATGTTTAAGCATTTAGAGTTTCCTTTATAAATTTAATGCCTCACTAAGTCATAGACTAAGCGTGTGATTGTTTCACACGTAGGTTAAAGAAGCGAGAAGAGAAGCGAAGAAGAGCAAGACATGTTCATACATGTTTAAGTATTCGGGTCAGGTACGGGATAGGGGTGTTACACAGGTCGTCTCCCCCGCATTGTCCACATTGGCTCGCTCTGCAACTTCGAAGTTTGGAGGTAATATTGGCAAAAGTAATGTGCGGATTAAGACTTCCCGAGTATATCCTTAGCTTTAGATACTCAACAATGCTTGTTTTGGTTTTTAGGTTCTGGAGGAAACTTCTGCTCCAGAGGACGTGGCGGCTTCGGTAACTGGTCTTTGATATCAGGATCTAATGCTGTATCTCTTGGTGGAAAGAAGAGGCCCTGGTAGCTCGCCTAGAATCGGTGCCGCTATGAACCCCCTGACCCTTAAGGGTTTATTGTAGGAAATTATATCTGTGTTGTGTTGTAGGATATTGAGGTTTCCTAGATTGTCTTTAGATTTCATGTCATCATATCTTATTGTTAACCTTTAACAATCAACAGATAGAAAATGTTAGTTTGCTAGTCAAGTTAATTGTTGAAAGATTGCTTTCCCACCAAGTTTGTGCAGTCTGTCTGATACCAGAAAGATTATCACCAATTTGAGAATAGAAATCTGACATTTTTAAGTCTTTCTCCATATATAATTGTTCATGATCTTTATTAATGTCATAAAGTAAAAATATAAATAAAATGCTTGAAAATATAAAAACAGTATGAAGTTTATTTTCAGGGCAGCGTCCCAGAATTTATCAGTACTTTACAAATTGAAGCTTCTAAGGCAATTTATTCATTAACAAAGGTTTACAAATTGAAGAATGCTTAGGTGTCTGTCATCAGCTTATACTTTCATCATATTACCACCATGTAAAGCTGTAATACAACTTCCTTATGAAATAATAGAACAGCCACAAAGAACCAATTGTGAAGCACATTTTGTGGAAAGGGCTAATCTTCTGCAGAAAACTTTGATCCCTGCATGTGACAGAATAATTCTGGTTAAGTTAGACCAAAGCAAGGGATAAAATAACGGTTAAATGCACGTTGGTATTACTCTGCTTCAGTTTCTGCTGCAGGTTGAAGTTCGGGTTTATCCTGTGCTGCCGCAGGTTTCGGTTGTCCCGGTTTAGATTCTAGAACAGGTGCTGACTGAGGAGTTTCGGTAGGCAATGACGGTGCCGGTTTAGTTTTCGGAGATTTTAGTTCTGCTTGGGTGTGTTCAGATGGAATAGGCACAGTCCTCGCCTGTTACATTAACTCATGAGAAAAATATATTTGCGTGCCATTTATATAAATGATGATGTCCAAATTCACTCACCAATTTCCTGAATTGCAGGTTGAAGATCAGTTGAATGTATCTTTGCTTGGCTAGAATTTGTTCTTTGTTCAACTGCCTCCAAAATCCATTGGTGGATCCCATGTTCAGCAGTTTGTTTGCATAAATCTCCCATGTGTAGCTGCGTTTTCAAGTGCAAGAGACAATAATTGAAGCTATTCAATGAAATATTTCTAGGCTAAACATGTTTCATTGATTCCATTTTAGTGTATCGCATCGGTACCATTCGTTTATGCGACAAAGCCCTTGAGTTGACACCCTGTTCCAATGTTGAGCATCCATCTTGCACTTCTCGAAGAAATCAGCTATGATGTTGCTGGACTGGTCCCCATTGTTCGGATCAATATGGAAACCCGAGACCCCATCCACGATAATCTCGGCCGGGCCTCCTTTGTTGGTTGCAAAGGTGGGTAATCCGCAGTTCATTGCTTCGATAACAGTGAGACCGAAGGCCTCATATAGGGCGGGCTGCACGAAAGCTCCCTTTGTATCGGCAATGCATCGATACAGCTCTCCGTTGCGAAGTCTATCAGTCTGGGCTGCAATCCATCTGAATTGGCCCTTCAGTTGATATTGCTCTATCAGATGATGCATCTTTTTTATTTCTGCTTGCTCCTCTCTGTCATGGGACTTGGATGGATCAAAGAATCCAGCAACCACAACGAGGTTTACCAAGTCTCTAAGCCTTTTGTTCTTTCCATACCACTCGGTTAGACCTGTAATGTTCTTCACAATATCAAGTCTTGCCATGGAGAAGATAATCGGCTTCCTCCGGTCTGCCAGATATCCACTGTTGACAAGCATTGTATGATTAAGATTACCATTGTATGTGATGAACAACTATACATGTCACGGAAATAAGTCACGTCTGACTTACATGTGTTCGTTGTTATCGTTCTGGCTGTAGAGTAATTCTTCAATGGCTGGATGGAAAGACGATAGACGCCTGTTTTCCTCTGTGTAGGGAAAGTAGACGGACTGGTCGGCCCCCGGAGCAACTATGTTGAACTTGGGATCAAATATATTGATGCCTGAGACAACCCGGCAAAGCCCAGGCATGGTAAAGGCTGCATGACTTTCATACTGTCCAGGTTTTACTGAGCTGCGACAAATAGAAAATTCACCACTTTTCAGTTAAATACTAGAGATTAAATTAGTCTCGTGTTTTTATAACATGGACATATCATAACTAAACAACCTGCCGGCGATTTCTTGATAGGTGCTGCTTATGATGAAATCAGCAGCATTCATTGCTAGTATGTCAGCTGTATATTGACATGAAAAGTGATACTTTGCTTCTAGCTCTTTCCACTTGACATCTGAATCTTCATACTTGGTTTTCTCTAAAGCATGAGCTATTGTTCCCAGAGGGATTCCAAGTTTTCTAGCCATTAGAGATGCCACCAAATTTCCGTCACTGTAGTTTCCGATTATGAGGTCCGGTTTACATCCCATGTGTTCAAGGATTTTCGCTTGAGCATCCTAGTCGTGGAAGACATCGATTTCGAGTAAGTTATTTAGATAGTAACAGAAATGCAAGGATAAGTGATGGACACGAAGGAACATATATATATATACCTGTGCAAATGTCTCTAGATACGGATAGATGTCGAACCGTGAGACCCATTGCTGAAGTACTCCTTTATCCGTCTTGAATGGGACTCTGAGAATGTGGGAATGCTTGGTGTTGATGATTGGCTCGAGCTCTTGGTTACATGTGGTTCCTCGAGCATCCGGTATAAGTCGAGTTACCTACAATATTGCAAAACGACATGATGATGACAGGATTGTAAATCATTATTGAAGATATACCGTACGTATATATATGTTGCTTACCACAACAATCTGAGGCGTCACGGCCAGGCCTTGTGATTTTATTCTTAGTAGCAAGGCTTCCTCCAGAGCTTTTACTTGATCAAGAATGTAAACCACCTATTACATTTGCAAATCAATTCTGTAAGTACTTAATTACCTCAGTTGAACCCATCTTTACCGTTTTATTATATCATTACCTGGCCTCCGGTATCTGGCAAGCCGAGGACATCCGCCTGCCCGAAGTAACCGTGAGATGATACGATTACGATCTTAAACACAGTCGGGATCCAGCTAAAGAGCGAGTCAAGTTTTGCAGGCTCCGGAGTTTGTAACACCTCGGAAAGGGTCATCATTGTCTCCTTAACTCTTTCTGCATTTTCCCCCCATCCTTTCTCGAAACCGAGCTCTTTTAACCTGATATTAATTGCCACCATTCAAACGGTAAGGAAATGCTTTTCCGGTTTTATATATTTTTTATGTATCAAGTAGTAGTTTCAATCTAGACATAACCTCGGCTCAAAATTTTCGTATGGTGTTTCCTTCGGTAATGCGGAGACGGTACTGCTTGCTGCCAGCAGAGCTGTTTTAAGCTTGTCGACCGTATTTAGATTTCCATTTATCAGGAGATCCTGCAACTCCAAGTACATTCACACATGATTCTCACAAACAGAGGAAGAAATGGAGCTAAACATACGTGTGTGTGACATATTTACCTCCCCTTGGTGATTAAGGGCCAATAGGTAGTCCAACAGCGGGCTATCGCATTCGCAGCTCTCGGATAGCTTAGAGAACATGAACTTCGAGACGTAGGTGGCTCCATTGCCGATACTAGAGGGAAGGGTTAAATGAGGAGTAGTGTAGTTAATGGATCCGAAGTCGATTTCCAAAGCATTCTCATCGGTCGCCCTGCACCATAGCATAAGAATGATTGCTGAGAACATTGTAAGGATCCAATATAAACTGCAGGGAGAAGTAATCTGCTAATATTAATTATACCAATTTTGGTCGAATATCGTTTCCTTGAACTTCAAGTACTCCGAAGGGTTAATGCCGTCGACATGGAGGTTCTCCGAGTTCACCTTGACGAACTCCCAGAACCCCGGATTCGGTCTCACGGCAAATGCAACATATGGTGGAACCACAGCTGCCTCCTGCAGGGAAATTTTTTTAGAGCTAATACATTTAAAAAATTAGACTTTGGGATCTGATTAAAATGTAGGACCTGTGTGGATATCAGAATGAAACCAATTAGTCCCTCCAGGATCTTGCTTTTCTCAGCCTTGTCTTCTATTGAGTTCTCCACTTCATCCATCAATTGCTGTCTTTTTAGTAACCTTTTTCCCGATTCCACCAACCTTTTTTTTCGATTTTACAGCATATTAGAGGATCAAACTATAAATACATATATATATATATATATAAAGATGTAAATAAACAAAGTATTTGATGAATTATTTGTGAACCGTTAGTATAACGTTTGTTTAGTAAGCTAAATAGAATGAAAAAAAAATTATGTTCATTTAATAAATAAAAGAAAAACAAAAATGTGTGTTATGTTTCTTTATGTTTACCAACAAACTCGTTTACTCGGATTTCCTTTTCTTTTTATTTTTTAACATTTTAAATGTGAGTTAACATAGGAACTAAATTGAACATAGAATGAACTTTAAAATCCAAATTGTGAAGCCAAAGGAATTTATTATTGAGTGGTGTAATTTTATCATTTTTCTTTTTCTTACAAATATAAGGATAAAAATAGTGTTAGTTATCGAATATGTTCATGAATGTTAAACGACAGAACATGAACATCTTCACAAACAAACAAACATGGTATTAAAACTTTAAACGAACACGAATAGAATATAAACCAGTTTGAAAAACAAACAAATGAACACGAACGCAACAATATTCATTCAAGCTCGGTTCATTATATATAAAAAATGAAGTATACCTGGTGAAGCATTTCTTCATATGGGTGGTGCTCTGCTTCAAAGCATCAGGCATGGCATCTGCAATGGTATCCGATCGTTTCAGTGATTGGCGGGACTCCATTTTCAGCGAATAAACTACTCCAGAAAATACAAGGATTGTTGTTATGGATCGACAAGGGCTTGCATTTTGGCTTATTAATTGGAATTGTTTATATACGTAGAGGAGTGAGTGAGATGAAGAAATCAAAGGTGCAAAGAGTAGGGAAGGAATATAAATATTATTCTTTGATGTGATTGGTGGGAATTCTAATTTTGACAAACAAGAAATTCATTCTTCATGCATTCATGGGGTTGCCTTTTTCCAATGCTAAGGAATGTGTGTCTAGGTTGTCCATTTGATTGCTTTACTCTCTCATATTCTATTATATTGCAGGTAAAGTATACAAATGATCCCGATCATAATATATTCTTTTACTAAACATTTAACTATTAAGTCTTTAATTATTAAAAGTTATAAAATAGTTCTTTAATTATAGAATATTGTTTTATTAAGTACTTCAATTATTAGAAGTTACAAAATGATCATTTGTTATTCATTATGTTTTAACTCGTCATTTTCTATTAAAATATTGGTTATTGTTTAAGATGAAAATTAACATGATGACTGAGATATAATAGTCATTTATAATTTTGAGATCGGATTTTATTATATTACAATCAACATGTTAACGTTCGGCTCATAATATTGTCATTTTTTAACGGAAAATGACGAGTTTAGAATATAATAAATAGTCGGGTGACTATTTTGTAACTTTTAATAGTCGAGAGATTTAACAAAGTAATATTTTATAATCTAAGGATCATTTTGTAACTTTTAATAATTAACTTAATATAACAATAATCTATAACTATAATCGGACCGTTTATATACTTTACCCTATAGTGTATTTCCAGGTAAACTACACAAATGATCTCGATCATAAGATATTCTTTTATTAAGCATTTAACTATTAAGTCTTTAACTATTAAAAGTTATAAAATGGTTCTTTAATTATAGAGTATTGTTTATTAAGTACTTCAATTATTAGAAGTTACAAAATGATCATTTGTTATTCATTATGTTTTAACTCGTCATTTTCTATTAAAAAATTGGTTATTGTTTAAGATGGAAATTAACATGATGACTGAGATATAATAGTCATTTATAATTTTGAGATCGGATTTTATTATATTACAGTCAACATGTTAACGTTCGGCTCATAATATCGTCATTTTTTTAACGGAAAATGACGAGTTTAGAATATAATAAATAATCAGGTGACTATTTTGTAACTTTTAATAGTCGAGAGATTTAACAAAGTAATATTTTATAATCTAAGGATCATTTTGTAACTTTTAATAATTAACTTAATATTCTATAACTATAATCGGATCGTTTATATACTTTACCCTATAGTGTATCCCCCCCCCCCCCCCCCCAACCAAGCATGAAAGGTTACACGGTCTCTCGAAGTGTATAACACAATCATGGGTTCATTTTGTGCTTGAAAGGTACCCAACAAATTCATGCATGCTCAAATCAACCTGCGTAAGCTTAAGGGATAGAACCATGGGTAGGATGGGCATGGGTGGGATCAGATCATATTTTAAGTCAACTTAATCTTAACTTAAAAATATATATTCTTCATTTAAACTCGATTCAATCTGAGTATAAGGGTGATTTCATCTGATCTGAATTTAGTGGTGGGTCCAAAAATATTTTTGAGGGTTAGCACATATATTTTGACAATATAAAATTTTTAAATGAGATAAACATAAATAAAATTCAATAGTAGACACCATCAATTGAGTAATCGAAGAAAATTCGGATTTCGGAGTGGGTAAGTACCTACCCTCAATAGATCTGCCACTGCCCGAATACGACTTGATTTTTTGAAATAAAATTCGAATCTAACCCGACTTGAAATAAATATATTTATAAAAAAATATTGTTTTTATTGAATACAAATAGATATCTAATTGAAAAAAATAATGTATATATGATTATTATTGTAATTATCCCTAAATATATAAGGTCAATTTTTATTGTTTTTTGAGTCGAGTCAGGTCGGATATTTTCATCCTAAACCCGAATCAAAACTGACCCAAACATATTTTCTAAAAACTCGACCCGATCTAAACCTAAAATTTTATATAAAAAATATGATCTGATCAGATCAAGTCAGATCAAAACCCATCAGATTCGAGTATTGTGTCCATCCCTAATAAAAAGGAATATGAGACTCTCAATTTTTTTGATAAAATAATATTTAAATTATTATTAATTTAAATATTAATATTTCTCAATGTTTGATCATAACTCCATCTCTATTTAAAGTTTTCTTTGACCATAAAGATGAAATAACATCCATAATTAACTTTTGAGAAAATAACCTCAGTGATCGAAAATACCTTATAATATATGATTTTAATCAACTTTTTTTGGATTTGCCAAAATGACCAACTAAATCGCAATGCGATCGATAATTCGCAACGCGATCTCCTGTATCGCAAATCAGTTTCCAGATTCGCAACGCGATTCTGACTATCGCATTGCGCTTTTTTAAATTCGCGTTACGATTTTCCGACTATCGCAATGCGAATATGTAAATCGCAATGCGATTATGACTATCGCAACACGATTATGACTATCGCAACGAGATTCTGACTATCACAACGCGATGCTGACTATCGCAATGCGATTTTTAAAACACCGTTATTATCGCACCGCGTATTTTTTTTTCAAATTCCAAACACGAATATTAATATATCGGAACACTGAACCGTCCACAGTATATCCCGTAATCGCAACTCATAACCTAAAACCCTAAATCACAACTCAGTCCCATCTCCATCTCTCACTCTCTAAGGCGATATCCGTCCCCGTCTCCGACGAAATCAGTCCCCATCTCCGACGAAATCCGTCTATCTCCATCTCTCAGAGCCACCCTCACAATCATTCACGGTCAGAAATGGAAAATCAACCAAATCAACCACCGAGGGTTGGTTTTTTTAATTATTTTTATTTTGAAATTTTTGCATTATTATTAGGTTTTTCATATTGAAATTGATGATAAGTTTACTGGTAATTTCAATAATAGATTAACCATTTCATTTAGATTGCTTATTAAAGTCATTTGATTGCTGTTAATACTGCTAAACTGTTTAGTCTTTAAACCCTGTGAATTTAGTATTTGTCTTTGTTTTGTCTTTTGGTTGAAGTAATGCAATCCATTCAAGTTTCAATTTTAGTATTTGAAACCGAGAATCGCAACGCGAAATGAAAATCGCAACGACATAATCGCAATGCGATTTTAGTTTCGCGTTGTGATTTTCATTTCGCGTTGCGATTTTCATTTTGCGTTGCGATAGTCAAATTCGCGTTGCAATAGTCATTTTCGTGTTGCGATTTTCATTTTCGTGTTGCGATTTTAAGTTTCAGAAACTATTCTTCTTCTACAAATTGAAACTTGAATGAATTGCATTACTTCAACAAAAAAACAAAGACAAATACTAAATTCACAGTATTGCAAATTTAAGTTTGAAGAATAAACTACTACTCTTTATGTTTATTGTTCTTGGTATATCTTCACAGTATAGTTTTTGGTATATCTAACTTGGTATGTTTATTGTTTTTGTAGAACTTTTATTCATCTCAATTAACCTTAAGAAATAAAGTAAGCCTGGCCAAAACAATTGCGTCGAAGCTTTCACCTGAACAAAGAAAATTATTTGAGGATACTTGCTTCGGGCCATGGCTGAAAGTACAAATCCGGGTGGAGATGCTATGTTGACCCATCTGTTTCTTCAAACCATGACTAGCGATCTACCAGAGACTATACAATGTCGTGATGAAGAGATATGGTTTGATTTTCCACCGACGTATACGTGTTTTGGGCGGGAGGAGTTTTGCTTAATCACCGGTCTACGCTTCGGACACGATGATGTAGGTCGGTACACTAGACATATTACCCGCCTATCATGGTTATCCCGGGTTCTTCCTGAGCTGTCAATGGAGAAGCCGAATTTACACGTGGAAGACTTGACGAGATTATTGAATAAGAAAGATGATTTTACTCTGATGGATGACGTCGATGTTGTCCGAGTATGCCTTCTAATACTTTTGCATGCCGGATTTTTAGGCAGAGAGGCCATACAACCTATTCCTAATGATCTAATTAAATTGGTATAGGACCTAAATGTATGGAACCTGTTTCCGTGGGGTTCATATCTATGGAAAGCTACATGGAATAAGTTGTCGTCTGCCTTTGATGATCGAAAAAGTTTGCGTGACAATGGTTCCGAATACACTTTGTCAGGCTTTATTTGGGCCTTTAAGGTAAGAATTTTTATATAATGTTTCCAAAATTATAATTAATTATTTAACAATTACTAATGTTTGTTATTATATTGTTTGTAGATTTGGATATTTGAGGCCTTTTCCGCCATGTAGACATATGCATTAAAAACTTCTAAAGATATTCCTAGGGCTATTTCCTGGAAGAGGAAACGGACCTTGCAGCAATGGGAAGATTTACTACCGTATACGATAATAAATAATGTAAGTTAACACAAATACTACCATATGTTTATAAACAAGTTATTACTAGTACACGTTTAACTTTGTTTGAGTTTTTATATTGTTAGGAGGCCAACACTCCATTACAGAGGCTGACACCCACGGAAGCTGAGCTTGCCACTGATTGGTGGCAAGCTAGTAAGCGTTTTTTTGATGGCACGGATGATGAGCAGCCTTCACTTCGAGAGTTATCACCTCACTCAGAGCCATCACCTGATCGACCCGACTATACACCTCCACAACGAGAGCCATCACCTATTCTGTCACATCATCGAGCCTCTTCTCCACCATCACCTCATGATAGGCGACCGACAAAGATGCCACGATGTTTATCTCCCTGTTCTCCACCTCCACCTCCACGGGATGAGTTAGGGGAGTTACGTGATGAGGTCAATGCCTTGCGTGAGGAGGTCGGTACTTTACGCGATGACAATGGTGCATGGCGTGTTGAGGTGTCTACTTTACGTGGTGAGGTAGCCGCTCTACGTGAGATGGTAGCATCATTGCAGAATGAGGTTCATACTCTACGCAACGAGGCAAGTTTAATATTTTTCATATTTAACTTGATGATAAACTTACTCGTAATTTCACTTAGATTAACCATTTCACTTAGATTGCTTAGTAAATTCATTCGGTTGCTGTCAATACTGCTAAACTGTTTATTCTTTAACCCTGTGAAGTTAGTATTTGTTTTTGGTTGTCTTTTGGTTGAAGTAATGCAATCCATTCAAGTTTCAATTTGCAGAAGAAGAATAGTTTACTTTCGCAACGCGAAAATGACTATCGCAACGAAAGAATCGCAATGCGAAATGAAAATCACATTGCGATTCTCACGTTACGATAGTCAAATTCGCATTGCGATAGTCATTTTCGCGGTGCGATAGTCATTTTCGCGTTGCGAAAGTAAACTAATCTTCTTCTGCAAATTGAAACTTGAATGGATTGCTTAGTAAATTCATTCGGTTGCTGCCAATACTGCTAAATTGTTTATTCTTTAACCCTATGAAGTTAATATTTGTTTTTGGTTGTCTTTTGGTTGAAGTAATGCAATCCATTCAAGTTTCAATTTGCAGAAGAAGAATAGTTTACTTTCGCAACGCGAAAATGACTATCGCAACGAAAGAATCGCAATGCGAAATGAAAATCACATTGCGATTCTCACGTTACGATAGTCAAATTCGCATTGCGATAGTCATTTTCGCGGTGCGATAGTCATTTTCGCGTTGCGAAAGTAAAACTAATCTTCTTCTGCAAATTGAAACTTGAATGGATTGCTTAGTAAATTCATTCGGTTGCTGCCAATACTGCTAAACTGTTTATTCTTTAACACTGTGAAGTTAGTGTTTGTTTTTTGTTGCCTTTTGGTTGAAGTAATGCAATCCATTCAAGTTTCAATTTGCAGAAGAAGAAGAATAGTTTACTTTCGCAACGCGAAAATGACTATCGCAACGCAAATTTTACTATCGCAACGAAATAATCGCAATGCGAAATAAAAATCGCATTGCGATTCTCTCGTTGTGATAGTCAAATTCGTATTGCGATAGTCATTTTCGCGTTGCGATAGTCATTTAAGTTGAATGCATTGCGATTCTATTCTTCTTCTGCAAATTGAAACTTGAATGAATTGCATTACTTCAACCAAAAGACAAAGACAAATACTAACTTCACAGTGTTGAAAATTTAAGTTTCAAGAATAAACTACTACTCTTTATGTTGTCATTGAACCTGCACTAAACCTATATGTTGTCCTTTTAAATGTTTATATAAGTGATTACTTCTGGAATGTTATCTGATGCATTTTGTGAACATGATAGAATAATGACTTGGGTGAATACCGTGCAAGTTTAAAATATATTTGTCTTTGTTTTCACTGTTTAATATCATGTCTGTTTATTTACTGATTTATGTATTAATTTATTTTTAGCGGCCCGCTAAGGTGGATGCTCTACGTTGGGTTTTTCTTGCAAGACGGAGTTCACGCATCAGACGGCGTACACGTGCCATTATGTCTCCGTTCACCCCAATAGTGCGAAGAATCCGTAAAAAAAAACCCGACTCACCTGTCATCATTCAAGAGGCCTCCCCTATCATTCAAGAGGCCTCTATCATCCCTCAAGAGTCCCCTCCCACCGTTCAAGAGGCCACTGTAATCGTTGAAGAGGTCCCTCCCAACATTCTAGAGCCCGATTCACACGGCGTAATATATCGAATTATTGAGAAATCCCCTCACGTGCCGGACATGATGGATGACTGTTGGCTTTCGTATATGTTACCGGCCAGTACCATTCCGGCAGATGAAGTGGAGAGGAAACAACTACCGGAAATAATTCTGGATAATACCCTTTGGGCTAAGACCGCAGTTGATTTTTATATATATGAGCGGAGCCAAGGGTTTTACGCTGACATATACAAACTCAACGATGATATGCATTTGTTGATTGAACGGTCTTGGTGGGGTGTGTTATTAGGGGTTGAAGACAATGGCTATTTCGATGGGGGGTAAGTCTTATATTTCTTCTTATATTTCATTTTGATTAACTTTTTTTTTAAATTTATGTAATTCACTAATATATGACTTTTTTTGTAAAACAGCATATTGATGCATGTGTGTCACGTCTTCTAATAATAAGGAAATTGAAGAAAAAAAATACACGATATACAATTATACCAACATCTTTTCACGTAGTTCACTTGAAGAATCAATGACATGAATCATATGTGTTGGCTAATGGACAAGCTAAACTTTATCCTGCATAGTGGGAGGTCGATAAGGTTAGTATTTATTTGTTTAAATATTTTAAAGGTGTTCATAAATAAGTGCGCAATTTGAATTATTATATTTCGATGCAGGTGTTTATCCCTGTTTTGGAACGTACTCATTGGCTTCTCGTCGAGCTTCATCTCTCATCCCTAAAGATAATAGTATATGATAGCATGATAAATTACATATCATTGTCTGATTTGAGAGATATTATTAAGGGATGGAGCTCTCATTTGGCTAAATTCTTGGATGCGATTAATTATTGGACTTATTCTGGAAATAAGAAGCCAAAGAAGTTCAATGTTACAGTTATCAGAGACGAGACCGCGCCACAACAAACTCCGGAAGCCAGAGGGGATTGTGGTCCTCTCGTATGCATGTGCTTGGAGCGTTTGACGATAGGAAGTACACAGTTTCTACCTCCCACTGAAAGAGATAGAGGTGCAGTAGGCTTGTGGTTTCGGCATTTTATGGCTAGAGCGATATATGCGAGACGATGCCTACCTGCATCCGCGTTATGAAAGTGTCCATAAACAATTTGTAAGTCAAATGCAAGTGTTGTTAAGTACCTAGAATTCAATAATAATTTGTTGTTTGTTGGTTTTAGATGTGTAGAAAGTGTTATTTGAGCAAAGTTTGGTTTCTGCAGGTTAATCCTGAAGTGAGCTGCGTGAAATTGATGTATGGTGCATAAACAACTGTCTGGGGTACATTTTTTTTGATTGTTTAATTGATTCTTAAAAGTCTGATTTGTTTAATTGATGAGGAAAATAAGAATTATTATCATTTTTTGCTTTTTTAATTGATTTATAAAAATTGATTTGTAAAAGTTGATTTGTTTAATATTGATGTGTAAATAATTCTTATTTGTGCTTGTTTAATCGATTAAAATGTAAAAATTGATTTGTTGATTTCAATCTGCATCATATTGAAGGCAAAAGACCTGTTGGAGGTACACTTTCGCAAAGCTAAACTCAAAATCGCAACGCGAAAGTCAGTTCGCGTTGCGATAGTCTAATACGCTTTGCGATTTTCTCATTGCGATAGTAAAATACCCATTGCGATAATCAAATTCGCGTTGCGATAGTCAAATTCGCGTTGCGATTTTCTCGTTGCGATAGTCAAATACCCGTTGCGATAATCAAATTCGCGTTGCGATAGACAAATTCGCGTTGCGATTTTTGTGTTGCGATAGTCATATTCGTGTTGCGATAGTCAAATTCGTGTTGCGATTTTTGAGTTGCGATAGTCAAATTCGCGTTGCGATATTCAAATGAATGTGTAATAAGTGATAACAACTGAACATATCATAGCAATGTTCAAACTCAAGTTACTAATACATGCCTAACTGAAAATGTTAAAAGTTTACACATAAAATACACATAATAGTCAAATTCGCGTTGCGATATTCAAATGAATGTGTAATAAGTGATAACAACTGAACAGATCATAGCAATGTTCAAACTCAAGTTACTAATACATGCCTAACTGAAAATGTTAAAAGTTTACACATAATACAACGTTTGCATTTAAAAATCACCTAAGTTAATAGTCCCAAAAGGTGAAGTCGATTGTGATTGGGATTTTGATTTTGATTGCGATTTTGATTACCTTTTTCTTGACACCATATGAGCTTTGGATTTTGATGAGGATCCATATTTTGGTAGAGGAAAAGATGATTGTGATGGCACTGGTGATCCACATGTCAACCTTGTATGACCACTTTCCTTGCACCGACTACATGTTGATCTCTTCTTCTCTTCACCCTTAAACGGTTTACGATCGTGACTTTTTGGTCGGCCAGGTAGCATTCTGTCCATGGCTGGTGGCAAAACCGTTTGTAAGTCATCTGGTATATCCCACTCAGAAGGATGTGGAATAGGGTAGATAATCTCGGCATAAGTATGTCGATATACTTTTGTAGTGTAGCAATCCATAGCATATGCGCTTGAATCATCTTGGTTTAGATGAAGAGCAACTTTTATAACATGCCCACACGGATAACCAGATGTTTACCATTTCATACAACTACACGTCTTTGTATTTAGATCGACAAGCCCATTTAAGTTATTATCCAGTACTTCAAACAAAGTGTTTGAACATGGTTCAACTCTCCATGACGTTGACTTCACAACACGTTTCGTTATCTTTTTTTCAGTCCATGGTGTAACACGATGTTCCAATGTTCTTGTAAATTTAAATAAATAATACTTAGTAAAATATATGATAAGTTACGAATTTAAAGAAATAATACATGCATGGTTTCTTTTCTTGTAATACCATTGTTGAATAGAGGCTCGAAAAAACTCCATTAACATAGTAATGGGTAATTTCCGGGAATGACGACTTAGAGCGTTGATTGATTCTGCACTATTAGACGTCATGAAACCATATCTTGCTCCAAGTTGATGTACTCTTAACCATCTTTCAAACCCGACATCTTCTAGTGTTTGAGCACACTGAGGTAAAACCCGTCTTAAACAATTTATATGTTTATTAAAATCCACTTTCCGATAAGCTTTTACAGCCTTCCAGTATGTCCATTTGTGATTTTTTATACCAGCAGACCTTGATTTTAGATTTCTATATAAATGAACACCACAAAGTCCATGAAAAGCATGGGAAACACCTTCTAACAGCGTTGTCAATTGAGTTTGCCCTATCGGATATGATTGTCAGATTGCTAATAGGACCCATGCAATCCCTAAGATGCCCCATAAACCATGTCCATGAATCAGAGGTTTCAGATTTGCCAACCCCGTAAGCTATTGATAGTATCCCATTGTTAGCATCCATGGCTACTGCTAATAAGTTTACTCCAAGGTATCGACCTTTTAAATGTACTCCGTCAACTATAATAACTAGGCGCATGCAAGTAATAAACGAACGAATCTACAAAATCATATACACAAGAAATATAATCATTTAAATGTGAAATGCATGTAACTAACAAAAATGAGTCAACAAAATTATATTGATTTACTAACCGCAGCACCAATGGCGATAAACAACAACTCAAAGCGTCCATCTCTATCTGTTTTGATATGAGTTACCGACCTAGGATTTTTCAGCTTTAAATTGTGACAATAAGCCGGCAGTTGGGCAAACGATGCTTCTGGCGACCCCCTCAACAATTCCAAGGCATAACATTTGGCTCTCCAAGCTTGAGAATATGGGATACTAATCTTGAACCGAGCATTCATGTCAGTCATAATTTCATATCCCCGATATACCCTGCCATTCAAAAACATTAACTCAGCCAGAAAACCACCCAATACCTTTTTGTTTGTCTGTCTATGGTAGGGGTGTTCATTCGGTTAATTCGGTGGCCGAACCGACTGAACTACCATTTTCGAATTAACCGAACTTTTTTTTCTTTAACCGTTAACCGAACCGAACTATTTTTCGAAAATATTAACCGAACCGAATAAATTTCGGTTAATTCGGTTAATTTTCGAATTAACCAAAAATTTTTAGAATTTTAGAATTTAATATTTTTTTAATTAAAAAAACAATTTATAATTAATTTAAATAATATCTAATTATAAATAATATCTAATTAATTTGATTCAAACATTTTACATTTAGTTTTGATATTATTTTAATTAATTAATATTGATTTGGGTTTTAAATGAATTTTAAATGGATTGGGCCTCTTAATATAATTATATTTAAAGGTTAATTCGATTAATTTGGTTAATTCAGTTAATTAACCGATTTCGAACCGAATTAACCGTTAACCGAATTCCAAAAAATCCTTAACTGTTCCTCGACCGAATTAATTCGGTGGCCGACCGAATTAACCGAACTAATTCGGTTCGGTCAGTTAATTCGGTTAAAACCGAATTTTGAACACCCCTAGTCTATGGTGAGGAAAAACTTGGGTTCTTGAACATGTATGTTTATCAATAAAAGTCCTAACTTGAAACATTTCGCAATCTTTTATCCTCTTTGCAATCATACGCCACGTACAGTTTTTGTCAATCATACACCTTGTTTCGAAACGATCTTTGCTTGATTTGTTAACTTTTAGTTGATAGCCATCTTCCACACATTTCGTATACAAAGCTATCTTCAAGTCTTCATTTGTATCAAAACAATCATCTTTCTTGATACGAATAATTTTTATGTAACAATCAACTGCTATTTTTACCAACTCTTCTTCTGGTATCTGAAGTAATTATGGCATATTCCAGTTATACTCCCATGGCATTTTCTTCGAGGACTTTTCTTCGGGGATTTCTTCTTCTTCTTTTTCTTTTTCAGGGTTATATGAATTACATAATGGATGTTCAACATGTTCATTCACAGTCGTAACTTCCTCCTCGTTATCATCAACAACATCTTCCTCGGCAGCGGCTGTTTCATCATCAAAATTCGGGTATTGACCAATATCAAAATCATTACACGCAGGGTCTGTTTCTTCTTCTGAAACATCATCAAAATTCGAGTATTGACCAAGATCAAAGTCCGGGTATTGACCAAGATCAAATTTCGAATACCGACTAGTACTCACAATTTTTTTTGTTGGCTCATCATCGTCTAACTGGTTAATACGAAAACCGGAATTTGGTGCTGAAAGTTGATTGAGATTTGGATTAGGGAAAGGTTGTGGGTTTTGAGATTGTGTTTGGTATTGAAAATGTGGTGAAACAAAATTTGTTTGGTGATGAAATTATGGTGGAACCATTAAATTTTGAGCACCATAAACTGGGGTTGAAAAACTTAGTTGATTACTACCAGCTATTGACCCAACTTCACTACTTCTAGGTTCAACAACATACAATGTAATATCATCTTGCGAAACACTAATGTAAGCAATGAATCGTTCAACATCTTCATTGTCGGTTAACAAATAAATTTACCTTTTCTCTGATAAGATAGCCTAAATCCACTTAAGGGCTCTAAATTCAATTTATTTACAACACGTAACATTAGAGTTTCATAAGTTAACTTTTTTAATGACAGTTTTAGTTGAAGATTCATGGGTAAAGGCATATATTGTAAAACACCATGAACATTCTCCCATGACCCTCCAAAACACAAATCTATCTAAACATGATCAACATTAGATGATTTCATTATTGTAAATTAATTTACTAAACAAACGAGCTGCGCAACTAAAACCTGTTGCCGGATGGGGAAGGATGTCGTTGGATATAGGAACGAATGTCGCCGGAGAGAGTGATAGATGTAGATGGAATGAGTTGTGATTTAGGGATTTAGTTTATGAGTTTCTTCTGCTGCGTAGTTATATACCCAAAACATTTGTGTTGCGAAAATAAAACCTGTTGCGAATTTGAAATTCAGTGTTGCGACAGTCAGAATCGCGTTGCGATAGTCAGAATCGCATTGCGATTTACATATTCGCATTGCGATTTACATATTCGCATTGCGATAGTCGGAAAATCGCAACGCGAATTTAAAAAATCGCAATGCGATAGTCAGAATCGCGTTGCGAATCTGGAAACTGATTTGCGATACCGGAGATCGCGTTGCGAATTATCGATCGCATTGCGATTTAGTTGGTCATTTTGGCAAATCCAAAAAAGTCGGTTAAAATCGTATATTATAAGGCATTTTCGGTCACTGAGGTTATTTTCTCTTAACTTTTTCATCCATTGTATACATAGTGACCAAGTTCCACAATTAATTTATTCGGATAAATAAGAATAAATAGGTGTATTTTATTTTATTATTTCAAAATTTTGAATTTAAATATATTTATTTAAAATAAAAATAAAAAATAATTAGTAAGTCAGAAGTGAAAAAGGTTTATATCTTGCCATATTGACTTGAAATAACTACCTGCCATACAATATCCACTCAAATCAACGCGCTAATGTATTAATATAAAACTGGCAAGTGTCTTATGTTCGTACCAAGATTTTAGTTCATAATAAATTTTGAATATGTAATAGGTAATTGTCTAGTATGACAACTTAATTTAAAGTTAAAAGAATGGTAAAAAATAAATACATTAAAAATATTATAAAAATTATAATATTTTTGATTAGTCGAAGTTCAAAATGTTAACTTTTTAATATCTTAAATGTTATGGATAATGTAACATTTTCGGTTATCGACTGAAAATGTTATAAATAAAGTTTTCAATCGAAAAATGTTAAAAAAAATTATCATTTTAAGTTGCGTCCAACTGAAAATATTATGACTTTTACAACATTATTTTACCACGCATTTCCTCAACCTTAAATTAAGTTGTTTTTCTTTAGACTTTCTCATATATAATAGTATAGCGTTAAGTAATGGAACCACATCGTTGTACGATATACCTCTAAAATTTTTAAATCAAATTATAATATTCCCTATATTTTTTTTAAATTATACCAATTAAAATTTATTCTCTTAAATCTTTCGAGTAAATTATTTTGTAAATCTATATTGATTTTGAAATTAGATAATTAAACTTTGACCTAATTTTTCTAATATTAATGCTTCTTAAGTCCTTATTAATTTTAATATTAGAAAAAACAAGTAACATTCTTGTCGTTTCTGTTAAATACTTCTTATATTGATATCAATTCTAAATTTAAACAAATTAAACCCTAATTTTTAACTTTTAAAATTTAATTTAACGCTGGCTTATTTTTATTACTATTTATATTTACTCTTAATCTTTCATGCTAATTTGTCTCAGATAAAATTTGATACATACCGTAAGATTATATTACCTAAAATTATTTTCGTCAAATTAAATATAAATGAATTATTTTTAATGCTTATATTTTATTAACAAAATATATAAAAAAAAGGAAGTAAAAGAGAAATTAAAGTAAAGGCTTTTCGACACGCACGCCCATAAAAGTTCCTAGATTTTGTGGACGATCCATATGAAATGACAAATGGGCCCATGGTCCACTGCTGCGTCATGCTCACTGGAGCGTGACCAAAAGGGTCCTGTTTACTGTTATTTATGTACAGTGTACACTTTCTCTCAATTATTGTTGTCTTTTAACGTGGGTTTGGAGCTCGATTAGTGACCAAATTAACATGAAGATTTGTATTGTCTCGATGAGATTAGGCTAAACCAAGCTTTGCAAGTTGAGATAAGTAAAATCCTAAGATGCTTTTCTATCTAAACATCTTGTCCAAATCTTGTTGATAGATTTGATGGTTATAATTAATTATAGAATAAACTACATATTTAGTACTTAAAATATAAACTACAAGTTTTAATCTGTTTTAATACATAAACTTTCGATTTTTTTAAATCTTATTTAAAATTTAGTTTTTGTTTCATTTAAGTACCCATGTTCAAAATTTAACTTTAAATTTTTTTAAAAAAAATCTCGAAAGTTTAGGTACTAAAACTGATAGTTTAAGTACTAAACACGTTAAGTTTTTAACGGATGATAATAAAATAGAATAAAAACTAAACGTTACATATGATTTTGAAGAAAACAAAAATTCAGGTACTAAAACATATCAAAACCGATAATTTATGTATTAAATGTATAGTTTACCCGAAATTATAATATCATGATTTTAAGTCTCATTGGCATAAGACTTTAATTCGATAAATTTTGATCTAAACTGATTTTATTTGATTAATTTTCTTAAAAAATAAATTAAATTGAATGAGTTATTAAATTTTGATAATAGTTCAATAAAAGATTATTACAAAACTGTTAAATTAGTCTTCCTTTTAAAATATTTCTTCATTTTATGTTAAATTATATATATATATATATATATATATAAGAACTCATGGATAAACCTTCAAACTTCTTATGCCTTTAAAAAACTAATTATTTTATTTTATTTTTTAAAATATAATTTTTTGATATAAATCTTATGTATAAGCCTTTAAACTCTTAACTAATTATCTTCAAATTATGTTATTATTGTAATATACAAATTACATTTTTTTTAAAGGAAGGATTACATTTTTTAAATAAATAATAAAAATTTGAATATTAACGTTTGAATTGAAAGATATATTCTTATAATAAATTTAAATAAAAATTAATTTAAATTAATCAACAATAAATTAAATTTAATCATAAAAAATAGAATAGTTTCCTTGTAAGAAATGTAGTCCACATATCTATAGATAACAGTCAATTTCAAGATGAGTCGTTGGATAAGCTTGGTCGACGTGGCAGTATTAGAGCCTATACGGAACAGTGCTGTCCAACAACGGTGAAATGTACTTAACAATAATTTTAAACCTTATTTTTACAAATATCCATAACACATTTTATATTTATTATTAAAAATTGAAAGAGATAAGTAAAGGTATAGCTTAAAAACATCAAGAGTAAACTACATTTTTAGTAATTAAACTATTAGTTTTAATCTGTTTTAATACTTAAACTTTTAACTTTTTTAAAACATATCTAATGTTTAGTTTTTGTTTCATTTTAATATCCGTCGTTAAAAATATGTGGCACACTTTTTATGAGTAAAATGTATTAGTCATCACTCAACTGTCTTCTTACTTTATTTTAGTTACTAAAATTTAATTTTTTAATTTAATTACTTAACTTTCAAATTACTCCTAATTTAATCACTCTTAACTTTCAAATTTTTTTATTTTTAACTATATATTAATAAAATAATAATAAAAATGTCATGTCACAAAAATTATTAACAAAATAAATTAGAGTGATTAAAATAGGAGTGATTTGAAAGTTGAGTAGTTAAATTAAAAAAATAAACTTTAATGCCAACATAGGAGTGAGAAGATAATTAAGTTTTTAACGGTGATGTACTAAAATTAAACAAAAATTAAACTTTAGGCATGATTTTAAAAAAAATATAAGTTTAATTATTAAACTGGACCAAAACTGATAGTTTAAGTGCATAATTTTCCCAAAAAGTAAAAACCAAAACTAATTAGGTGTCATGCTTTCACCCCATGCTTTAAGCCAACTAGTCAGTAGTCACAGCTCACCAAATCATGGACAATAGGGGTCCAAGTCCTTCAATTAAAATGAACCAAAATCCACTGCTTTAATTGACTTCATTTGATTAATTAATACTATATTTAAGTTGGTGGTGGTGTGGTTCTCTATAAAGATACTACACCATACTTTCTCCTCTCTGCCCAAATACCTTCCTTTTTCTTCCTCTGAAACTGCTGCCGAAGAAGAATGGGAAACTGTCAAGCCACTGATGCAGCAACTCTGGTTCTTCAGCACCCGTGCGGGAAGATAGAGAGATTCTATTGGCCTTTGAGTGCTCGTGAAGTTATGAAGATGAACCACGGTCACTATGTGGCTCTGCTTATATCCACCACCTTTTATCACTCGAATCCTCGTAACAACGATAAAGCTCCACGGTCACAACAAACGAATGCAAGCCCTGTTCGCTTGACCAGGATTAAGCTTCTTCGACCGACGGATACTCTTCTTCTCGGTCATGTTTACAGGCTCATCACCACTCAAGGTACAATAAATTAATAATATTACGGTTGTTGCTTGTTTTTGTAATCTGATTTTGACTTGGGTTTTCTTTTTCTGGGGTTTTCAGAGGTTATGAAAGGATTGAATGCGAAGAATCATGCAAAGACGAAGAAGAACCAAGAATCTGCGGCCGAGAGATCATATGAGAAGGCTGCTGGTCAGAGATCTGAACCGGATAAGGTGAGCAAACATGAAAGACAGCGATCGAGGTCGAACTCTGCGGCCAGATCAAAGACTTGGCAGCCTTCATTATACAGCATCACCGAGGCTACAACAACCTGAGGATATTTTTCATGTTTTTTTTGCCACATTAAATTGCTGCATAAGAGACATAAAAGAACCCCCCAAGCTTCTTTTTTTTAACATGTAAAAAACCAATACACGCAGTTTCTCTCACTTTAGGATCCATATGTAGTCTAGGGAAACCCAGAGAAATTACCAGACCTTTCTTCAACCTGCAGATCTTGTACATCCAAAAGAAAAAGAAGAAAACCCGACAGAGTTTGTAACATCCAGCACTGTTATGCAATGGAGTCCTAGTATTTTTTACTATTTTCCACACTGATACCATCATTGTTATCTTAGAATGCAAGAAAATCACAGAGCCAAAAGTTTCAAAGTCAGAGTTTTGATTACTGTTTTTACGAAATTACAACCAGTAAAACTGTCAAACAAACTTAATCATGATGAGAAAAAGCATTATCTATTTAAAGGTTCCATCCATCTCGACTCCGAATATAATCAAAGACGAAAGATCTCAGAAAGGTTGATTAATTATCAAGCAACAACAATCTCATTTGTTAGGGAAGCATTGCTGCTTTACAGAGCAGATATTGAAGATAGTGTTACAAGGGTTGGGCATCTCACCCGAACTCGAAGGGTTCCGATTTGATATAATCTTATCGATTCTTTATTTTAAAATTCAGAATTCGGGTTAGATTTGAATTTATAATAAAATAATTGACTCCACTTGATATTATATTATAGTTAAACCCTCATAAATACTAGATTAAATCGAATGTATATAAAGGAGACTAATTTACGGATCAAATTTAAATAGACTAAAAATTCCACCCGACTCATAATTATTTCTAACAGTGTAAACGAGGTACTTCCGGGAATAATATGAATGCAAAGTACGCAAGGGAATGTGGGTATGAATCAACAATAATGGTTATGCAAGTAGGCCATATATCATATCAATTCTAGTGTATATTATAAATAAAAATCACTATTTTTCAAACCAATAGGCTCTACTAAAATACAAAGTAATCGAGGTCGTAATAATTGCCTCCATGGACCATAGCTTTTTCCTCTCTTATATGGTCCCTAAAGTTCCATGACCATGAATAGATAATTAAAAGTACATGCACCAGCTGATAATGTCCCTCCTAGGTTAATTTTTATAGTTTGAAATCTACCTACTTAAATATATTTTTATATTATAATTATTATCACAATTTCATTTAATTTATTGAATTATAAAATATAGGTTTAAGGGTATACCGTCTCGGTATTAGACTTAATTTATTATTTTCGTTCATATGATTTTTTTGCATATATTTAATGAGAAGTTATTTACGGTGTTCATCCTAACTCTCGAAGTCTGTTAACTGTTTTGACTGACAGAACTGTATGTCTTTTGGGTCTATGGATTATGTGATTAGGTTAAAATATTTAAGTGAGATTAAGGATTAGGTCAAATTTTGAGGATTTTTTCTAACTATTGTATTTAGTAAATATCTTATTATTTGTTCTTTAAATAATGTCATGCCATCACTAAGCCACGTCAGTAATATTGACTGATCTAGAAATTGTTGGTTTGAAAAACGTAGAAGACTAACGTTTTGTTACTCAAAACGGATTTTAAAGGCTAAGATAAACACCGTAAACAACTTCGAGGGCTAGGATGATGCAAAAAAATTATAGAGACAAAAATGATAGATGAGTCTACTATAGGAGCAAAAGTAACCCTTAAGCCTAAAATATAAGTCGAATTTATATTTTTAAATTTAAATGAGTGCACCTTATAAAGAAGTATCAATTGATTTAATGGTATTCATTCTGCATAAGGTGTAGATGATGGGATAATGTTAATGATAAGGCATGAACAATTTATTAAATTAGAAGTAGCAATTATTATTAATTATGTAATAATTTGGGGTCCATTGAAATAAAAAAGGAATCTTTTGTAATATTTAAAAAGCATGATTTGTTCTTTTTTGTTTAATAATGTAATAATAAAAGTAATGCTCCACTTCAGTCTTAAGACAATATTGGAGTGAGACATCTGCAACCAACTTAAAAGCAGTCGGATCATTCTGCGTAAAGCGTGAGGGGGAGAAACTAGTTTATTTTAGTGGATTTTGATATTTTTGTTGGCTTGATTTCTTAATTTAAAATCCACATTTTCTCACAATATTAATTTAATTTAATTTAATTTAAAAATAAATTGAATAATAAAATTCATCATATAAACCTACTAATAATCCGTTGATTTAGTGAGATGAAACGCATAATTATTTAAGCAGGAACAGATATTCAAATCCTGACTATCATAAATAGAGTAAACTGGGTAGGAAGAATTGCCCTTACCTCTGCAGTACCCGATCCAAATTAATCAATTAATAGATCGAATATCGGTGGTTAATGGTAGGTAGGGCTGAGCAACGAAACCGAGAAAACCGAAAAACCGACACGAACCGAGTAAAACGGTTCGGTTCGGTTCGGTTTGGCTTTAAACGATTCGGTTTTCGATTCGGTTTAAAGGCTTCATTTTTTTGATTCGGTTCGGTTCGGGTTTTCCATATGGAACCCATTTGTTCCATATTGAACCGAATAGGCAATTTTTGTAAAAAAAATTATAGTTTCAAGTGATTTTTTTATTGAAAAACCGATAAACCGAACCGAAAAACCCAAACCGTTAAAAAAACCGAACCGAACCGAAAAAATCGGTTTCGATTTTTTCGGTTTTTTAACTATTCGATTTCGGTTTAAATATTGAAAACCCGTTTATTTCGGTTCGGTTCAATTTCAATTTTTGGTAAAAAACCGAACCGAACCGAATACACCCCTAATGGTAGGCACTTAAAGTGTGACAGAGAAAACATTATACATTTATTTTTAACAAAAATTTCTTTAAACATTAAAAAAATCAATTTTAAGTATAATTTAAAAATCTAAAAGTATATTAAATCATCTTAATATTAAAAAAATTAATTGATAATTCATCAAAAGATTCCTAAACAATTCTTTTAAACTTATATCTTCTAAAAAGAATTCTTCAAGAAAGATACTAATAAAGTAATTTTCTTTAATATTTGAATTTTTATATTTTAAATCATGTTATTCTTCTGGTGTGGTTTTTAAAATTAAATTATTCACATTTTAAAATTATTCTCAAAATACGAATAGTTGTAAGGCTTGAGCAACACACAGGAACAGGATCCCTATTTCTGTGGGCCATTATTGGCATGTAATCTAGTAATGCCTGATGCAAACTTTGTCTCTATTAGTATTAAATTCAAGGGTAAAGTACACAAATAGTCCCTTAATTATAAATTATTACTTTATTAAGTCCTTTGACTATTAAAAGTTACAAATAGCCATTCGACTATAGAATGTTATTTTGTTAAGTCACTTGACTATTAAAAGTTACGAAATGGTCACCCGACTATTTATTATGTTCTAAACTCATTATTTTTCGTTAAAAAATTAGCAGCTATTTAAGTTGAACGTTAATATAATGATTGAGATATGATAGTAGTTTGAGATTTTGGGATTATATTTTATCATACACAGTCAACATGTTAACATCTAGCTCAGAATATCATCAAAGTTTTATCCAAAAAGGACGAGTTTGGAACACAATGAATAGTCGGATGACCATTTTGTAACTTTTAAAAGTCGACAGACTCAACAAAACAACACTCTATAATCAGAGGACCATCTTATAACTTTTAATAGTATATGGACTTAAAAATCAATACAATGTAGTCTTGAGACCATTTGTGTACTTTACCCTAAATTCATTGGGATCAAATTTAATCTAAATTCTTATAATTATCCAATATGAAAATATTTCGAGGGCAGCTGAGATATAGTAAAACCCTGTCACATAGTGAGACCATCTAAGTAATGCATTGAGAATGACAGCATTTAAAACAATGGCAATCACAGTGAATGGCTCCTATTAAACAGGCCCCTCAATTTTTCAACAGACATTCCCTTCTAGTGATGGATTTTAATAAAATATTTTGAGGAAGATTTAAATAAGAAATTTAAAAATTTTAAAACGTTTATTTGTTTAAAAAATGACTTAATTAAAATATTTAAAAATTAAAAATTAATAATTTTATATTTAATGTGATGCATTGCTTACACCGGAAGTGTGAAACAAATGAATACCTACCTATACCAATTATTCCTCCGCGGAAATTTATTCTTTTTCCTATATTACTATCGAATTTAAGTTTTTTTTTTAAATTTTTTTTACTGAATTTAATATATTGAATTTTTTTTATCATTCAATCGTTTTCTCACTAACAATGTTATAAATGAACTTTTATATAGATGAAAAACGACACCGTTTTAATGAAAATTATGATTTTTTTTAAAACGACATCTTTTAGCGCCGTTAACTATTTGACGGCGAAGTGATAAAAAAACTCATGTATTAAGTTCAATGAGTAAAATAGGAGATAGAGTAAATTTAGTGATGAAATTTGTAATTTACCCTTCCTTGGCTGCACCAAAAAGTTATGTTCTTTTTAGATTTGCGTCAAAGAATCAGACTATTCTTTACCATAGACTCTCGGAATTTGACAATCATCACATGATTTTTAAGATTTTTTTATCTACTGAATCCAGTCAAGGACCATGGTATTATTTATCGTTGGACCTACTATATAATTTACGCTTATAATAACATAATATAACATTCATGTGTAAATAAAAAAGATGTGAAAATGGATGGATTAACACCAATCATCTTGGCATGCATTTACAGCACATCCACTGCTTTTCAACTCTTATTCATTACCATAGACTTGGGGAGTTGGAGACGACCTTCAAGCGTTGAATGAGAACACACACACATGCATGCATACGCATGCATACATGATACATAGACTATGTTCATAATAGAAACATGAAGAAGATATCAAAGCCCTTAAGTGGTCTCAAATGTTTTAGAGTAAATTACATTAGATATCCTTAAATTATATCAAAATAATATTTTCTGTCAATAAACTTTCAGATACTACAAAATAGTTGTTAAATTTTTCAAAAGATTACAATTCGATCATTAAAATTCATCTAATCATTGTAAAATGATCATTAATTTATTAATTAATATAAAATAATCTTTAAGCTTAGCAAAATTTATTCTTTATAAAATAATCTTTAAGCTTAGCAGAATTTATTCTTACTTTATAGTATATTAAGACTATCTTATGACAATTTGATAAATTTAATGATCATTTTTGTAATATATGAAATCTCATTGACCAAGAGAATCATATTTACATAGTCCAATGATCTCTAATGCACTTTACCTAATTATATATGGAATTGACATCTTTGCCAATTATTTATCGAAATATTAACCATTTGAGTAGTGGGTGTGTTTCATATGACAAAAACGTATAAATCAAAATATAAATAACACTTAACAATATGATTTTTTACTAAACAATGACACTTTATCTTGGTGGTTAAGACATGTATGAATAGTGGTTGAGTTTTGGTTAAAAACTCAAAAGTTAAGTGATAAATTAAGAAGGGTAAATTTCACATTTAGTACCTAAACTATTAGATTTGATCCATTTTAGTTCCTAAACTTTCAGTTTTTTTTTCTTCAAAATCATACTTAAAGTTTAGTTTTTGTTTTATTTTAGTATCCGTTCAAAATTTAACGTTAAATTTTAATTTTTTTTGAGAGTTTAGATACTAAAACGAACAAAAAAATGATAGTTTAGGTACTAAACGCATTAAGCTTTTAATGGTTGGGTGTTAAAATGAAATGAAAACTAAACATTAGTTATGACTTTGAAAAAAATTAAAGTTTAGGTACTAAAACGGACTAAAACTGGTAGTTTAGGTAAGAAATACATAGTTTACCCAATAAAAAACTTATAAATTTAGTGATCAAAAAAGAAATACAACAAAAACTAAGTGACTAAATATGTAATTTATCTATTCAAAATCTATAGTATTGTAATAACCACGGTAACAGACTCAACCAACAAGTTAAACGAGTAAATGATTAATGTTCTATTCTGGTACTTTAGGTTCGAGTACTAGTTATAAAATTACCTTTCTCAATTTGTATCCTTGTAACGTAAAAGATGAGAGATTCAGTGTCTCTGAAGAGGTACTCATGACGAATGATATGAAGAAAGCATGATGAGTGATATATGGAATGACATAACATGCTTAATATGAAGAAACCATACATGTTAACGTCCCCTATCATGGATGCATGGAGCTTTGGAACACCATTAGTATTTACAGTGCTGTCAAAGAAGCTCCACGAACAGGAATGCTGTAGGATAAATACCAGCATCTTTCAGGGTCATTCCCATTTGATCAACACTGTATGCTCTCTTCGGGAAACTCGATATTAGCTGGTAGTTTCCGATCTCCGGTAGTCCTAATGAGTCTACGTATCTGTAAATTGAGAGGATCTTGTCTGTGGAAGAAAAGCTCTGCTCCCTTCTTACGCCGCTAGGAAACCGAATCAGTATCTGATAATTCATTGGATGCGTTAATGTTTAAGAATCATGTTGGTCTGATTAAGATTTAAGACAGTAAATTGGCTTGTAATATGCACCCGAGTGTCTTTCCCTTGAGTAGATGAGTTCTGCCTTGATTTACTTAGTTGTTTCCCTGGATGCATCTGCCTAAGCTTCTAATGGCTTTTGTGCTCTTGCATTCCTAAGCTCTTCCTTTTCCTGCAAGAAAAGAAAAGAAAAACTACATTGTTCTTGTTAATCGATGTTCATGCCCGAATATGGCTTATTCATGTCCGAATATGTGACACACTTGGTCTCTCCGTAAAGCAGCGAAATATGCAACATCTTGTTCTTCTCGCAGCCGACGATCTGCCCTTAACTTTCTTCCTTTCTAGCTCTGGCTCTTAACATTTCCTCTTCATTATGCCTCGCACTACTAGTGCCGAAAGCAGACCCTTATTCTTCGATTGTCCTCTGTAGAATCTCGACCAGCTCGGCTGGATCAATTGGACCCTTCATCTAAAACACAAACAAGGTAATCTCATCGTTGTTGGTACTATCGATTTGAGAGTATTAAACGAGCAAACGCATGTTAAACCGACCTGTTGCAACACGTCAATAATGTTGCCTGCAGCAGGGGCAATCACGGCACAGAAAGGGAAGGTAGCAGGCTGGAGAGTCGCAGCCATTTGTAGACCCTCTCCTCTGTCTGCGAATGCTCCCCAGGACACGAAGTTCGTACTGAGAAACTGTACTACCGGATTCGAACTCAACATCGTTGAACAAAACGAGGGAGTGAAGGGATGTTCAGGGGAGTGGAGATACATGAACATCAACCTGTGATCGTCCTCGGCTATCTTTAGAGCCTGCATGAAACTACAGCAGTAGAAGAATGGATGCGTATTCCCGTATTGGTGCTAGAAACCGGCTAGAAAAGCTCGATCTTCGGGTACGGCTTCCAGGTGAAGTAGTTGTTGATGTTGCAGCTAAGGTCCAGCCGGTGGCTGGATTTGGTTTCTTCTACCCATTATTGCTCTGGAAAACCCTCCGATTATTCTTTTGGGAAGGCATACTATCCGGAAAAAAAATCCCATTGCAAGAGGGTTGCCCTCTAGTTCTCACACTTGCTCTTATCTTCAAGGACATTGCATAGTTGCTGTTTTGCTCACAAGAATGCTGCGGATTGATCAGATTTCAAAATTTATAGAAACGAGAACTGCTTGTTTGGCAAGGTGGAAAATTTAGGAGAGGAACTAGGAAGTAGAAAGCAAAGTTGTTGATATTCCCTTGGGGGAATTTATCACGCGATGTGTCTTGATCATCTTTGTTACACACTTTAATTAAAGTTGTTAAAGAGTACTGATTCGTACTGCCTGCCATTTGTACAAGGCGATGTTTGGTTCGCAATCATTAAAATCAGGTGACTAGCGATGTCATATAGATTCTAGTCGTATAATATGTAGATTTATCACGTCATCTCAAAATATTAATGACTAGTTAATTAATAATTTTTACTTACGAAAGAATCTTTTGATCTAAAAAAATATTATGAGTTAAGATATTTCAAAATTTGTTATAGAAATGCTTGTCAAAATCACTCTCAAGTTATCTAGTAGAGGTTTTAGTTGTTTGGGTCACAGCATAATGGCCCTATCTAAGGTTCTACTGTCTGCCCAAGTGCAAGCCGAATTTCTATTTGCGTTGAACCAATATGTATTAAATAAAAATAGTTCAAATGAACATGACTGAAATGTTGTAAAAAAAGGTTTGTGTTTAAATGCAGTCAATTTTTATAATCATCCTAAAGTACTAAAAAATGTAATCAACTTTGTGGAAGATGAGTGATGCATCCATCCATCCACCCACAATCCTACGTCCCTCGGTTCATGCAACATTGGCTGAAACTGACAGCCAAAAAAGAAGTTTCAGACGTGAATTTGTCATACCTCCAAGCACTTTCAAGAATCCATGTGCTTGGTAAATCACCAGAAAAATCCAAAAAGAACCGGATTGATGGTTTCACAGAATCTAACATGGAGTCGGTTTGATTTTGGTGAAGATTGATACTGACATTTGTGTTTGCAGTGGGGAACTTGTTAGGGGCCTTGACACGGCCCTGATCGGACAGGGTACAGGAGTCAGTGAGTTCGAGGGGCTGCTGTTGAGGCTATCTTCAGTGCAGTTCTCCCGATTGAAGTCTTTGAATCTTCGGCAATCCTCCGGGATCCGATGTTAGCTTTATTTACTGAGCTGTTCTGTTTATTGTCCATCGTAAAATTAGGGACGACGGGTGACACATAACTATACCTTTCATTGAAAATCACATAAATATGGCTTCAAGTCTAGTCAACTTATTGCAACATGTAAACACAGGAAAGTCTCCATCTAACCTTGGTCAATTTCCAGAACAAGATCTGATCAAAACAAAAAAAAGGAAAAAGACCCAGAATAATGTCCAGTCCAGTCAACTTATTGCAACATGTAAACAACAATTCCAGGGAGTTTCTCTAGAGATGTCAACATAATCTACGGACCCAAAATCTCCGGAATTAGAGCAGGCAAAGATACTGGGCTTGCAAACTAAATAGAGTACGTCTCTCAGGTTAAAATGTTACATTGTACATAAAAAATTACATATGTAATAAATAAATAAAATATTAATTAAAGGACTGCACCTTCTCTTTTCTTTGAAGATAAGAATCGAGAGCATCGCGTAAGAGGAGAACCGTGTGCTAGATACAACAGCTGAAGTTGCTAAATGGTAACCTCATCAACTGACATTAAGTTGCGGCACAAGGAGCCAGTGTTCTAGCAGGCAGGTTAATTCCTCCTCCCCTGAGGGACAATGAAGGGTTATTTACTGAGCTGCCTTTGCTCACAAGATTCGAGTCGAGAAATACAACTACGACTGTGATGTCATCATGGAAATGCCTGCGTATGCCTCGCTCGATCTTCTTCAAATCTGAGTATCGCATTTCTCTCTTTTTAGCGGCTTCCTGCAAGGCAGCTTTCACAAGCCTCCTTGCAATACCCTGTGAAAAAACAAACAAACAAACACAAGACGATTCATATCAAATACTTTTGTCCATGCTCCTCACTAACAGGGCTCCTCGACAATGATATGACCATTGCTGCATTGAGAGGTAATACATATGAATCCACAAGTCATTCATATCCCTTCTGTCATTCTATAGCAATTACAACAACACATATAGGACAAAACAAACAAAATATGTGAGCTTGGTTGCTAAAGGCTCCATTCAATTATCTGCAAACCTAGATTACAAGCTTAAATTGCAATAGGACAGAATTGCTTCAAGTTAAGATGAAGTCACAGTTCAATGAAAAACACATAAATATGCCACTTGGTGCCATACACCACAATTCATGCGGTAATAAGTGTATTATAACTTGATAGTCCAACCACAATAATTCTTCACTCAGAGAAGTATTCTTACATTGCGTGGATGGTTTTGGACTATGTCAACTGCATCTTGATTGCTGAGATGTTCCCAAAGTCCATCAGAAGCAAATATGATAAACTGATCATAAGGTTGGAGTTCATATGTAGATATTGAGGGTTCAGAACTCAAAATTGGCTTTCTAAAAGTTTCACGAAGACGAAACTTTTGATATAGAGGTGTCCTGTTGTATTCGGCCTTTTTAAGATAAACATCACCAATAGATCTAGAAACCTGCAACAGAAAGGTTTTGTTAATGTTACATGTATATTAGGACACGTAACATCCCGGAATATAAATTATCCATTGTTGATTAATGGATAATGTTATGAGCAAATAACTTGGTTAAAAAATATAGCCTAACCAAATGAATGCTTTAAAATTACAATATTGGCATAAAGGATTAAAAATAGACTAGAGCTCCTTCACTTGGTTAACTTTCTATTCAGTTAATTTTACGTTTTAGTTTTTTCAATCAATTTATAGCATTAGCAATATCAAGAAAACATAACTTTTGTAGAACCCTTGGTATGTCTTTTACTAATATCCAAACAAAGAACTTACCTGTATCAGGCCCTTTACACGCCAAACATTATGTTTTAAAACTACAATGTGAGAGTCATCAGGATGCAAAGATCGCATCTCCTGCCTGACAGACTCTATTGCTACATTATGCTCAGATGACAGCTGGATTGCTAGAACCTCCCCGGTTGCCTTAACAATCCTACCAAGCACAGCACGAGAATCGCCAACGTTGGCAATGTAAAGGGTCCCATTGCAAACAACACCCACCAGGCAGCATGATCCAACAGCTGCAATCTGCGGATTCATGAGCCACTGTTTTGCAACAATAGAGAAAAATCCCTCTTCTGTTGCTTGATATGCTTTCTTTATAACATCAACAGACATTGATTGCTGCTCCGCAGCAAACCCTGCAAAACAGTATCATCAACTGAGTCACCAAGGCATCAACCAGATTTTCAACCTAGAATTTTGGCACTCAACTAACTTCTAGTGCAAGTTCAATAGCTCGTCCTTGAAACTTCTGAAATTAGAGATTTTATGCATTAGAAATCTGTAATGACAGTAATTGTTAAAGGTCCCAATGTCTCTTACTCTTTAGATGTTGGAACAGATGATCATTGATATAACGTGATGTCTCAGGGCCACCATGACCATCATATACTCCTACAAAGGTACCTAATGGACCATACTCGAGAGTGCTCAAGGAACCAGATTCAATCTGGCTCTGATCCTCAAGCAGATTGTTAGCCTGGACAACAGCCATGGAAAATTCACCAGTCAAGTGTTGCCCTTTGTCTTTGTACCAAAGGAGCCCATCTTGCCGGCCTGCTGCATCCGAACCTGCGTGGACCGATCGATCTGAAGATGGCTGCCAGCAGGCACTCAGAAAATTGACCAACCTTGATAACATCCCTCATCTCACCACAGCCAGCCTCCGATTCCTCCTCGACATCCAAAAATTGGATGCAACAAGCCCACCAAAAATCAATAAACTCCCACCAGAGTCCTCTCCTGCGAGCCAAAAAAAATGCACACCCGTTAAATCAGCAGACAATTGAACAAATAGTAGCTCAAACAACTAATCATCAAGACCCAGAAAGCAAACTTATGACTAGAAACCGATAACCCAAACTCAATTCTGCAAAAAGTATAAAATGAGGGGAAAAAGAAGAAACCTTTAGCTAGTACTTTTAATCAAGTTAATGAACAAAAACGACAACAGTTGTGGCCAAAAGGAAAAGTGAAGAACAAAACAGGGAAAGTCAAATCTACCTTTTACATTCCCACAATTGAACAAAACAATACAAATCAGTTAATACACACGAAGTTCCACAGCTATAGATGCTCATTAACTAATCAGAATCATATTTTCAAATCAATCACATAAACAAATTAAAAAAAAAGTAACTCACAGTAGAATTAAGCTGTTTCGTACTGTAGTATTCAGCTACTGAATGATACAGCAGATGCAATCGACGGAGGTCTGAACGGAATAAAGCAGTTCAATTGGGGTTTTGAAAGCGTGAGATATAGATACCCATCAAATGAAACACTTAAAGATCGATGGGGTTTCTTCTTAATTTCACTTTGGGGGTTTCCTCTTCTTCCCTCTGTTTGCTTTGCAAGTAAAAGAGGGGGGAATTAAGAATCAGAGAGAAATAGAAAAGTAAACGAAATGAAAACTGGATTTGGGTGTTTCGATCTTCCTCCGTAGACAAAAAGGGTTTATAAATGAAAACGAACGAAGCAATGGGATGGCTGTATGATAGGCATGGCCAGCAATGCATACGAACAGCTATGGGCTCCACACACACACATGTACATACATCCATACATTACTCTCTCTTCTATTTCACTCACTTTATTTTAAATCTTTGTCAATCTCATCACTAAACTTAATACATTATATTTTTATCACTCCGTGGTTTTTTACTAACGATGTTATGACATGCTTTTTTTTACTAAAAAAATCAATGCATAAAATTTAGTGATTAAATTGAAAAAATCAAAAGTATAATTAGTGAAATAAGAGAAAAAAATTAAGTTTAATGATTGAATTTGTAATTTACCCATTAAAAAACCATATCATAACCCAAAGAAGTCCGAGTGACAAAAAATTTAATATATTAAATTCAATGAAAAAACTAAGAAAATTTAAAGTACATAAATAGAATCAGATAGGGTAAAATTTAGTTACTAAATTTATAATGTATTCATTTATAGAGTTTATTTTAATTATGTGATAAATTTTTATATTTTAAATAATTAATATTATTTATAAAGAGACTTAGAGACATTATTTCATAAATTTTAGTTATTACAATTATTATATTTGTGCCATCCTAAAAAATTAATAATGAAACGTATTTATCAATTATGTAAACTATTTATTTACTAAAACACTATTTTAAAATGATAATTAATATACACGAACTAAGTACCCTCTGTGATAAATAAATTATTATTATTTTTAAAGATTCAGATTTAAACATCATAGATATCTGAATGTGATCTTTCAATATCGAAAAGTTGAGTTATATTGAAATAAACTATTTTATTTAATTAATAATTTTTAAAAAAAATTAAGTGACCTAATTGCATATTTATCATGTTGGGGCTAGGGCACCTCTTGGGATAGGTGTGCAGATTCCTTGAATGCAAACGTACACGTGTACATCCATGTGAACATGCAAGTGGCAGATATATGTGGATTTATAATTAATATTATTGGTGTTTTCATGTACCGATATTAATAAATAACACTCCACGTGCCCGTCTTCCTAAAATCTAGAAGGCTAAATTATCAATTACTCGGTTGCTTTCGTATAACGGAAGATATTGTTTAAATCATAAATTCCGATATTTTAATTTTATTTAATTGATAAATTTAAAAAAAATTAGTATATCTTCTTCGAAATAAAAAAAGTCAATGGCAAAAGGGAGGGCAACTGGTAGAGCCACAAATTTCAGTGCCGCGTATACACGTGTAAGGTAGGTATTGTTTGTTTTTGATTAATCACATTAATTCAATGGTCTCAATTTGTTTTACTTTTTAACCCAATTAAATAATAAATACGTCAACAGACTGCTTATTTTCATTCATTTATTTGAAAATTACAAAAATATAATTATCTTTAAACATATATAAAAAATATCTGAATTTAGTAACTATTACAGGTAGAGTATGAGACTTTTTATCCTAAATTCAGCTCGAACTCATTATTTCACAAAACTCATCCCGAACACGAATTTAGAAAGGAATTTGGACCTTGTAAAATAGGGTCAAAAACAGTTTCATGTATTTTGGCCCTCCCTAAGGGCACATGATATAGAGTCATAGACACTATGCAGCAAGGTTAAGTACTATTAGCCTCATCAAAAACAAAACAAATAATGGTGGAGCAACTAAGGGTCCTTCAATAGCCCAGAAATTCGAAAACAAAAGACTTGGTATTTAAGGGTGCGGATCAAAGAGTTAACCTAGGGAAAGCGCATCTAAGATCAAATGGTTCCATGCGGTATCTCCGGGTTCAACATCAGCTCGACTCGACAGGCAGGACATACATATGCCTCAATGATAGAATACTCGGAGTGAAACTAAGAGCAACATTTGACAAGCCATTTTCTAACAAATCATAAACATAAAATGGAAATAGTTTCCGGCCATTGTCTGCAACAACGAAGTGTTACTATATTACTCGACTTGAGCTTGTCTTTAAAGACAGCTCAGTTCTGATACGAAGAGCAGTATAAGTCGATTCATATAAGAATGAATTAAACATGATCATATAGCACCAGAGGAAGAAGTTTCCTGCAGCAATCGAGTAAGAATGAAAATAAGAATTGACTGCAAAAAAATTATGTATGCTAATCTAATGTTGTCAATTACCTCAATCTGCTCATGGCTCAACACAATTTCAGCCAACTGAATGTTTCCACTAAGCCTAGCTGCCTTATCGGATGGCAATAACGAAAAACCGTCTACAAGTTTCACACATTTGAGTCCCCATTTGACCATTAGGAACTCAATAAGATGATGACCGCTGCACATTATTAGTCAGTATAAAGTATAAACAACTAAAGAACTCGATTTTGGAGAACAAGATAACAGTCCCCATCATAATTTCAGTATTGAATACTAGACACTCTGGACCAAAATATATCAGAATACAAACGAGACAGAATAGGAGAAAGAGTACCTTCTATTATGATAAGTTGTTATGAAAACCGAGCCTGGATTACTTTGAAGCAGAAATGTCACAGTAGTAAAGAGGTCATCAAAGGCTAATCGACACAAGTCAGTTATTGTTTCGTTTCAGCATCGATTAATTGATTCCCGAAAGAAAAGGCAAAATAACTAGCATATCATATATCGGTTTTACCTCGTGCATCATAAAGAACATCAGCCCCAAGAATAATTTTCGGGTGTAAACTAAATATGGATTCATCCCAACTTCCCCATGTTAGTCCTAATACCTAGAAACAAAACTTAAATCCATGAAAATCGATTCGCAAGGCTGATTAAGTAACAGTGTATCCAAGCAATCAACATAAAATCATTTTTATCGAAGAAACTCACTTCACACTTCAGTTTGTTTAGTTCACAGACTGTTCTCATGTTTTCCAGCACCTGTATTTATATCAAACAGAACATGTACACAGTACATACAAAAGTATCTGTTGCAGTCGTAATAATTAGTTTAAGCAAAAACAAAATTAGGCCGATAAAAGGATATAATCAAAACAATAATTTCCACCAAAGTAATTAATTTTGGATAAAATTATCAAATTTCAACTCAAAGACACTGCATCAATACTACCTCCGATCTATTTGCATCGTCGGTAAGGGTGACATTGGAGCCAACTTTGGCAGCTATCAATCCAGGTAAGCAAGTTCCTGCTCCAAGCTGCAAAAGAAACAAATATCAAAATTTGAGAGACAATTAAGCTAAAATTTGAATTTATTTATGAGAAATACCTCGACTACATCGTTCCCGGAAAAGAGAGATCTCTGTTGCCAAACATACTCGGCCAATACGATGCTACAAGGCCAAACGAACAAGCCATAGTCTTCTTTCATGTTCTGAACATCATGGAAATGAAAATTACACCCAAATCCTTAAACTTTCTACCCTTTTCCCCCTTTCAGAGTGTTTTGTGAAATAAAAATAATAATACCTCAACGATCGATACGGAGAAGGCGGTTTTCTCAGAGTCGCCGAAAAAATGACGACTTATCGTCGTCATTTGTTGATGAGCCACCGAAAAGATAATACTTCTTTTGTTGGGTCGATCAATTTGTTAGACTTGAAGGGGAAGGGAAAAGAAAACTCCAGTTTTGATTTAATTAGGGTTTGATATGACGGCAAATATCAACACGGCTAATTCCAATATCTCCATTGTAGTCTTGTAGAGAATATCAATGCTAGGCTCGATGAGTCTTTTAAACAAATCTCAAATAGTTGAAGTTAACAGTCCGTTAGTCTAATTGGATAGGATGTATGATATAAATATTAATATTTATAAACCGGTTAAATTGAGTTGAAAAAGTTATTTTCGTCCTTATAATATTTAATTTAGATTAGTTGATTAATATATTAAATATTGATAATTATATAAAAAATAGTTATGATATTAAGTAAAAGTTAAATTTGTATTTATGAAATGTGTGCGTTATGATTTTAATTAAAATAATTTTAAAGAGATGTTATTTTATAATTATCTTAAATTATTCAAAAATAAATATTATATGATCAGTCAGTATTGATTGTAGATAAAAAAATGGACAGGACGGATGCAAGGACCTTATCCCTCCCCAGAATCCTTCGGACCAACGTGACGCCACCAAAAAGTTCGTTTCAAGCCATCGGACGCCACCGAGAGTCTAGATTCGGAGATGGAATTGGCTGATTCCACCCCACAAGTTCCATCCTATGCAGCTGTCCTTTCCGGGACTTCCAACGAAGATGCTCAGGGAAGTGATGGCACTGCCAATAGTTTTGATAACATGGATCTCTCTGATGGAGATTTCATCGCCGGAACTCGTAATGGCCTACCCGCCATCCAGTTTTCTGCTAGAGCCTATAAACTCATGGAGGAAAGTATGATCAGAATGGTAGTCTTAAAGTTCTTGGGACGAAATATAAGTCACAGTACCCTTTCTAATAAGGTGTACACGCTATGGAAACCATCGAAACCTTTCACGCTTATGGATATCGAAAACGGGTATTTCCTAGCTCGTTTCCAAACTGAAGACGATTATTTCAAGGTTCTCGGCGAGGGTCCGTGGATCGTGTTCGGCCAATACCTCACAGTTCAACCTTGGTCAAAGGAATTCCGTACATCCCGACCTTATCCCACAGTGGTGATAGCCTGGATTCGATTCCCTGGGCTGCCTGAATACCTATACTGTTGGATCATAAACTTGATCCATTATGAGAACCCAAACCCAAACCCAAACCCACACCTAAACTAAATTGATGTAAGCAATGACATCTTCCCCTAATTATTGTAAGCAATGACATCAATTTAGTTAGGTGAAAGTTAGGTATATCTTATTTTCAAATGGTTTGAATTAGTTTATTTGTGTGGTGTATGATTGTTTGGAATAATTTATTTGTAAGGTGTAGGATAGTTCTTGAGTAGTATAAATACCCCTCCCCATTTTAGTTTAAACATCAAGAAAAATCAATAGCTTCTAAGTGAGTGAAGAAACAAAGTCTTATAAGAGTGAGTTGTAGTTCTTGTTTTTGAGTGAGAGTGTTCTTGTAATATTTCTTTGAGCTTCAATAAAAGTTGCTTGTGTGAGCGTTTTATTTCCAACAAAGTGGCATCAGAGCGAGTTGGAAGCCGTCAGAATTTTCTCAATCTGAGTGACGCACCGCCACGCACCGCCGGAAGACTGCTATCAGAAAATCAAGTCATTATATTGAGAGATATGGCAAATGGTATGGCACCATTCCAAGTTCCGATACTCAACAAGAACAACTACGACAATTGGAGTATCAAAATGAAGGCACTTCTTGGATCACAAGATGTGTGGGATATCATAGAGAAAGGCTATAATGAGATTGCAGATGATGTTTTTGCTACTCTTACACAAGATCAAAAGACAAATTTGAAGGATTCAAGAAAGAGAGACAAGAAGGCTCTCTACCTCATCTATCAAGCATTAGATGATGATGGTTTTGAAAAGATTTCGAGTGCAAGCTCTAGCAAGGAAGCGTGGGAGAAGCTGCAAACCTCTTACAAAGGATCCGAACAAGTGAAGAAGGTTCGTCTCCAAACATTAAGAGGTGAATTCGAATCCTCACACATGAAAGCATCCGAGTCTATTTTAGATTATTTCTCAAGAGTAGTAGCTGTTTCTAATCAATTAAAAAGAAATGGTGAAAAGTTAGAAGATGTGAGGATAATAGAGAAGATACTCCGTTCGTTGGATCCCAAATTTGAGCACATCGTCGTGACGATTGAAGAAACTAAAGACTTGGAAGAAATGACGATCGAGCAACTTCAAGGATCATTGCAAGCATACGAAGAGAAGCATAAAAAGAAGCATGAGTTTACTGAGCAACTCCTCAAGCTGCAACTCAAGGATATGCATGAAAGCCAACGCAATGATAGAAACCAACGTGGCCAAGGAAGAGGTAGAGGCCATGGACGAGGTGGAAGTCGAGGTCGTGGACGAGGCTGGAATTACAACAACAACAACAATTCCAACAACAACTATGAGAAAGGAGAAAGCTCAACACAAGGTCGTGGAAGAATCAATCCGAACTCAAGGCATGACAAATCTCAAGTTCGATGTTATAATTGTCAGAAGTTTGGGCATTATGCTTCAGAATGTAGAGCTCCCAACAACAAAATTGAGGAGAAGGCCAACTACATGGAGGAAAAAATAGAGGGCAAAGAAACTCTTCTTCTAGCACGAAAGGAAACTGATGGTGTCCAAGCAAATTCCTGGTATCTTGACAGTGGTGCAAGCAATCACATGTGTGGAAGGAAAGACATGTTCGTGGAGCTAGACGAGTCAATAAGCGGAAATGTTTCGTTTGGAGATGATTCCAAAATAGCAGTGAAAGGGAGAGGTAACATTCTTATCCGTTTGAAAGATGGGAGACATCAACTTATTTCAAATGTCTACTATGTGCCCAATATGAAAAGTAATATCTTAAGTTTAGGGCAACTGGTAGAGAAAGGTTATGATATTCATATGAATAATTATAACCTTTCTATAAAAGATGATAAGAATAACTTCATTGCTAAAGTGCCGATGTCAAAGAATAGAATGTTATTGATCAACATTCAAAATGATGTTGCAAAGTGCCTGAAAGCTTGCTACAAAGATTCATCATGGCTTTGGCATCTTCGATTCGGACATCTCAATTTTGGAGGTCTAGAGCTACTATCTAAGAAGGAGATGGTGAAGGGACTACCTTGCATCAACCATCCTGACCAGCTCTGTGAAGGGTGTCTAGTCGGGAAACAATTCAGGAAAAGTTTTCCAAAGGAGTCGGAGACAAGAGCCAAGAAGCCACTCGAGCTCATCCATACCGATGTGTGTGGACCGATCAAGCCAAGCTCTCTTGGTAACAGTAACTATTTTCTTCTCTTCATTGATGATTTTTCAAGAAAAACCTGGGTATATTTCTTGAAACAGAAGTCAGAAGTTTTTGAAGTCTTCAAGAAGTTCAAAGCAGCAGTGGAGAGAGAAAGCGGTAGAAAGATCAAAGCCATGAGATCCGACCGAGGTGGAGAATTTACTTCCAGAGAGTTTCAAGAGTTCTGTGAAGCAAATGGAATTCGTCGACCAATGACAGTTCCTAGATCCCCCCAGCAAAATGGTGTGGCAGAAAGAAAGAACAGAACAATCCTCGACATGGCACGAAGCATGCTCAAAAGCAAGAAACTACCCAAGGAATTTTGGGCGGAAGCAGTAGCGTGTACAGTCTACTTGTCAAACCGATCTCCAACAAGAAGTGTATGGGGAAAGACACCACAAGAGGCATGGAGTGGAAGAAAGCCTGGCATTTCTCACTTGAAAATCTTTGGAAATATAGCCCATGTTCACGTACCGGACGAGAGAAGAACGAAGCTTGATGATAAAAGCGAGAGTTTTATCTTCATCGGCTATGATGCTAATTCAAAAGGCTACAAGCTGTACAATCCAGACAAAAAGAAGATTGTGATTAGTCGAGATGTGATCTTCAACGAAGAAGGAGAATGGGATTTTAACTCTCACACAGACGACTTCAATTTCTTTCCTCAGTTTGAAGAAGATGAGCAGACAATGAGGGAACAACTAGGTGAACCTCGACAAGAGCTTGAAACTCCACCCACTTCACCAACATCAAACCACTCAAGGAGACTCATCACCTTCGTCATCGTCAAGAGGGAGTCAAAGTGAAAGAGTTGTGCAACGTACAAGAAGCCTTAGAGATCTCTATGAGGTAACTGAACGACAAGATAATCTTACATTATTTTGTCTGTTTACCGATTGTGAACCAATGAACTTTCAAGAAGCAATACAAGAAAAGAAGTGGAGAGATGCGATGGACGAAGAAATCAAGGCCATCGAGAAGAATGACACATGGGAACTTATCTCACTTCCCAAGGGACATAAGGCGATAGGTGTCAAATGGGTGTACAAAACAAAGCAAAATGTCAAAGGAGAGATTGAAAGGCACAAGGCGAGGCTAGTTGCTAAAGGCTATAGTCAAAAGCCTGGAATTGACTATGATGAGGTATTTTGCTCCTGTTGCTCGATTGGAGACTATTATATTAATCATTTTTTTGGCAGCTCAAAACAAGTGGAAGATACAACAGATGGATGTAAAGTCTGCCTTTCTAAATGGAGTTCTTGAAGAGGAAGTCTACATTCAACAACCATCAGGCTACGAAGTCAAAGGGCACAAAGACAAGGTGTTGAAATTGAAGAAGGCTCTTTACGGGCTAAAACAAGCACCAAGGGCATGGAATAGCCGAATGGACAAGTACTTCCAAGAAAATGGCTTCAATAAATGTCCCTACGAGCACGCTCTATATATCAAGATCAAAGATGAAGATATTCTGATCGTGTGCATCTACGTGGACGATTTGATCTTCACCTGAAGCAACCCAAGCATGTTTAATGAATTCAAGGATGTGATGATGAAGGAATTCGAGATGACAGACATGGGGCTCATGGCGTACTACCTTGGCATTGAAGTTAAGCAACAAAAGGATGGAATTTTCATTTCACAAGAAAGCTATGCAAAGGAGATCCTGAAGAAGTTCAAGATGGAGAACTGTAAGCAAATAAGCACACCGACAGAATATGGGATCAAGATGTCCAAACATGAAGAAGGAGAAAGTGTAGATCCAACGTTCTTCAAAAGTTTGGTGGGAAGTCTACGTTATCTAACTTGCACGAGGCCTGATATTCTTCATGCAGTTGGATTGGTTAGTCGCTACATGGAATCTCCAACAACCACCCATTTTAAAGCCGCAAAGAGAATTCTTCGCTATCTGAAAGGTACAATTGACTTTGGCTTGTTCTATTCAGTTTCTAATGATTACAAGCTTGTTGGATATAGCGATAGTGATTGGGGTGGAGACATAGATAATCGAAGGAGCACTACTGGATTCGTATTTTTCATGGGAGATACTGCTTTCACATGGATGTCAAAGAAACAACCGATTGTCACATTGTCCACTTGTGAAGCGGAATATGTTGTTGCTACCTCATGCGTTTGTCATGCAATTTGGCTTAGAAACCTATTGAAAGATATATGTTTGATACAAGAAGAGCCTACCAAGGTTTGTGTCGACAACAAGTCAGCAATTGCCTTAGCAAAGAATCCAGTATTCCATGATCGAAGCAAGCACATCGACATTCGCTACCACTATATAAGGGAGTGTGTTGCAAGAAAGGATGTGGAAGTTGAATACGTGAAGTCACAAGATCAAGTTGCTGATATTTTTACCAAGCCACTGACAAGCGAAGACTTCATAAGATTGAGGAACTTACTAGGGGTCACAAGATCAAGTTTAAGGGGGGGTGTTGGATCATAAACTTGATCCATTATGAGAACCCAAACCCAAACCCACACCTAAACTAAATTGATGTAAGCAATGACATCTTCCCCTAATTGATGTAAGCAATGACATCAATTTAGTTAGGTGAAAGTTAGGTATGTCTTATTTTCAAATGGTTTGAATTAGTTTATTTGTGTGGTGTATGATTGTTTGGAATAATTTATTTGTAAGGTGTAGGATAGTTCTTGAGTAGTATAAATACCCCTCCCCATTTTAGTTTAAACATCAAGAAAAATTAATAGTTTCTAAGTGAGTGAAGAAGCAAAGTCTTATAAGAGTGAGTTGTAGTTCTTGTTTTTGAGTGAGAGTGTTCTTGTAATATTTCTTTGAGCTTCAATAAAAATTGCTTGTGTGAGCGTTTTATTTCCAACATATACAATCGGAATATCCTTAACAAGATCGGTAGTCTCGTTGGTCGAGTGGCCAAAATCAACTTTCATAACGGAACCAGTAACATGCGGAGGTTCGCCAGAGTGGCAGTCTATGTAGATCTTACCAAACCCTTGATCTCGAAACTCGAAAGTTTACGTCGGAGATAAGCTTCAAGTGGTGGAGCATGAAAACCTACCCCTTATCTGTTTCTCCTGTGGGCGGTTTGGACATATGAAAGAAGCCTGCAATGGCATCACTAACACCCAGAGCACTCTGTCGATTACACCGGAAGCTAACTCAGGTATTCCCCAATCTGTCGTTACCCCTCAATATGATCAACCTGGTTTACCCTCTGTGCAGGTAAACAACAATGCCTCAGAGACACCAGAAGAATTAGCGTACGGACCATGGATGGTCGTAGAAAAACGATGAAGGCGACAACATCAAGCTCCGACCAAGGCAATGACCCAATATGAAACACAAAAGGAAACTAGATCAAGATTTTCAATTCTTGATTCTGCGACCCACAAGAATGGGAAGCAACTCGTCAATCAAGGAAATGAAATGGGAGCGAATAATATCACCGATTCTCCTTCTGAAATCCCCCTGACGGAATCTGGTCTTAGTGATCACCAGATTATTTCCAAAGGAATCAACCAGAATAAAGGGAATCCAAAATCAGCATAAAGCTGGAAATCAAGAATGTAATCCCCACCGTCAAACAATAAGCCATAATACCCATGTGACCACCTTGAAGAATCCACTAAAGGGGTGGACCCCACATCTTCAACTGCTTAGTCTATTAGCAATAATACTTTGGTGGGTTCCCACGACAACACCCAGCTGCATGGAGAAAATGGGATTAATCCCGTGCACGTCAACATGTGTCCTCAAGAAGGCAACGACCCCAACCAAACTGAAGTGATTAGTCTAAATGGAGCGAGATTCCAATCGAACAACAATCCCATTTTTGACAATTCCCTAGGGCTTGAAGGGAAACGGGTCATGTCCTTGCTTGATCCTAGTCTCCTTAGCGTCCTTACTTTTGTGCCAACTTCCAATCAAGAAAGTTTACCAAACCCAAGCAAACCCTCCTCCAGTGTTCGGAAGTTGGTTGACACAAGAGGGAGAGGCGCCTCGTATGTTATCTAATCCAAAGGTTCAAAGGCCAAGGGTTCCAAAACGGGCAGTCTTCCCATCCAGGAAGCCATGAGTGGCATTATTCAGAATATCCAAAACCAGAGTCAAGTCCAAAACAAGGAGGAAAATAACAGCACCAAGGCTATGAGCATTGGCCAGTAAAGGTATCTCTTACTCTATTTTATGGATTTTAAATTAATAACGTGGAATTGTCAGGGCTGTGGCGGACCTAGATTCCCGAAGATTCTAGGTCCCGAAGATTCTTAAAGAGTATACGCTTGAACACAAACCGCACATAGTGGCTCTTCTTGAAGCCCGCATAAGCGGAGGTAAAGCTGATCGAGTTATTAGCAAAATGGGATTCAGCAACTCCCTCAGAGTGGAAGAAGCTGGGTTCTCAGGAGGGATATGGCTCCTTTGGAATGATCCCATTTCATTTACCTTGCTTGCTGCCCACCCGCAGTTCATAACCACAAAAGTTTCGCTCCCCAACACTTCTAAGCATATTTTTGTCACTATAGTCTATGGTCATCCGGATAAAAAGAAATGTCAAGCCCTTTGGAGGGATTTACATGCTTCCCGAACTCCAAGTGGTGAGGCGTGGATCATTGCCGGTGATTTTAATGCAATCTTGTCTAGCGATGAGAAAAGAGGAGGATCGAGAAAATACGTTGGCTGCAAGTATTTCTTGGAGTTTCTAGAACAGCTCAATTTTACGGACCTGAAGTTTAAAGGGCCGCAATTCACTAGGTCGCCTGGAAGGGATTTCTGAACGGCTGGATAGAATGGTTGTTAATGCCAAATGGATGGACCTTGCTCCCATGTCCGTGGTTTATCATTTGACTCGATTAAAATCTGATCGCAGGCCATTATTACTCCACTCTGCAGGCTCGCCTTCTATCCAACGTCCAAGACTGTTCCGGTTCCTGGCCGGTTGGACCCTACACCCCCAATTCAACAAGGCTGTCAATGATAATTGGAGCTTTCAAGGTAATCTTCCTGATTCCCTCCGTAATATTACGAACTCACTCTCTATATGGAACATGGAAGTCTATGGCCATATTATTCAGTAAAAGAAGAAATTAAAAAATCAATTGGCCTCAATTCAAGCAGTTTTAGACAACGGTGGCAATGGCTACCTTATTGACAAGGAGCTTCAAATCCGCACGTGCTTGGAAGAGATCCTGGACCACGAAGAGTTGTTATGGTACCAAAAATCCAGAAGTGAGTGGATTCAAGATGGTGACCGCAATACCAAATTCTTCCACAGTAGAACTCTCGCTAGACGTCAATCTGATCGCATCCAAGCACTCAAGATTCAATCCAACGAGTGGTGCTATGATGACGAAATTCTGCATACGGAAGCCAAATCCTTCTTCGCTGGTCTTTATCGGGACGATGGTGGGCGATCAGGTAAATTTCCTATAAGAGGAATCTTTCCTAGCTTATCTAATGAAGATATTCAACGGCTTGATGCAGTGGTTACTAATGAGGAGACCAAAAGGGCCTAATTTGATATGAGTCCGCTCAAATCCCTCGGAATAGATGGAATCCACGCACTATTCTTCCAGAATCAATGGGACACAGTTGGTAACTCTGTCTGTACTTGGGTCAAAGGTATTTTCAATGGGAATAAGATTGAGTCGGAGCTTAATAAAACACTTATTATGCTCATTCCTAAAGCTGATAAGCAGAAATCCTTTACTGAGTTCCGACCAATCAGTCCTTGTATTGTCCTGTATAAGTTTATTATGAAGATTATTGCTAATAGATTCAGAGCGATCTTTCTTAAAATCATCGCTCCGAACCAGTCAAGCTTTATTGCAAGAAGAAACATTACGGACAACATCGTAATAGCTCAAGAGGTGATCCACTCGATGAGACCGAAAAAAGGAAAATGGATGACTATTAAAGTCGATCAGGAGAAAGCCTATGACCCGGGATGGCTGGGACTTTCTTTCAAACTCTCAAGGATATGGGTTTCCGGCAAACATCCGTTCTATCATTATGGATTCCATTACCACTTCAACCATACAGATTCTCTGGAACGGATCTCCTGAAGAATAATTTAAACCGACAAGAAGAATCCTCTAGGAATGTCCCCTCTCCCCGTATATTTGTTAGGAAATAAACCAAGAACGAATAATTTCTCTATAACCAGATTAGTAAGAATGTGAAATAAAAGCGAAAAAATAATACCCAAAATTGATAACGGAGTTCAGTCAATTTTGCTTACGTCTCCGGACTGCTGCAGATCTTTTACTAAGAGAGAAATTTTACAGGTGTTTACAAAACACTCACTACCCACAAGAAAGCTCTCTAGTATTGGGAGAAAGAAATGATTTTTTGGGATGATTTTGAAGCTAAATGAGCTAGGTTATTTATAGTTGAAACTTAAGGGTTAATCTTGTAAATACCCTAAAGTTCAATGACTCAATTTTGTAATTATCCCTATTACAAAATAATAAAAAAAAAATTAGCATCCCCCTTTGAAATTATTTAGCCGCCGGCTGCTTGAAGAATGGCTGCCAAAATTTGGCATTTTTAATTTAGTCGACTGCCATCTTTTCAACAATCTCTCACTTGAAGACTGATTTTAATCTGTCTTCACACCTCGATCAATCCATCAACTTTTATAGTCTTGTTACTCTAGCATGCCAACTGAAGTTGAACACAACTTCAGTTTTTCCGTGGTCACCGTCTTTGTCAACATGTCTGCCGGATTTTGAGCTCCACTAATCTTTTCAAGTTTCAAAATCCCATCTTCCAGAAGAGACCAGATAAAATGATATCGCAATTGTATGTGCTTCGTCCTGGAATGAAAAGATAGATTCTTTGCTAGATGGATAGCACTTTGACTATCGCAATACAAGACATTGTTTTCTTGTTTCTTGCCTAACTCTTCCAATAAACTTTGGAGTCATACCATCTCCTTGCTGGCTTCTGTAACAGCAACATATTCTGCTTCAGTTGTGGAGAGAGCAATTATCTTCTGTATTTGAGAAACCCAACTCACTGCAGTACCTCCTAGAGTATAGACATACCCTGTAGTGCTTCTTCTGATGTCAATATTTCCGGCTAAGTCAGCATCTACATAGCCTGTCAGCATCGTATCTCCACTTTTGAAACAAAGTGCTTTGTTTGTGGTACCCCGCAGATATCTGAGGATCCATTTGACTGCTTCCCAGTATACCTTGCCTGGATTATTCATGTACCTGCTAACAGCTCCCACTGCATGAGCAATATCTGGTCTAGTACAAACTATGACATACATGAGACTTCCAATTGCTGAGGCATACGGCACCTTCACCATGTGTGCTCGTTCTTCCTCCGTCTTTGGTGACTGTTCTTTGGAGAGTCTGAAATGAACACCTAAAGGTGTACTTACTGGTTTAGCATCTTGCATGTTGAACCTGGAGAGTACTTTGTTGATGTACTCAGCCTGTGATAACATCAAAGTCCCCGACTTTGTGTCTCTCTTGATCCTCATCCCAAGAATCTGCTTTGCAGCGCCCAGATCCTTCATAGCAAACTGCTTCGACAATTTTTGCTTCAAGTTTATAATCTCTTGCATATCTGAGCCTGCAACGAGCATGCCATCAACATACATCAATAAAATAATGAAGCTATTGTCAAACCTCTTGATGTAACAACAATGGTCTGCTTGGCATCTGGTAAAACCATTGTTACCCATGAAACTATCAAACTTCTTGTACCACTGTCTAGGAGCTTGTTTTAAACCATACAAGCTCTTCTTTAACCTGCATACCAGGTTTTTCTTGTCTGCCTCTATGAAGCCTTCTGGCTGCCTCATACAGATTTCTTCCTCCAAATCACCATGAAGGAAAGTTGTCTTTACATCTAACTGCTCAAGATGTAAATTCTCTGTAGCTACAATTTTCAACATCAGTCTGATTATGGACAGTTTTACGACTGGTGAGAAAATTTCATTGTAGTCAATACCTTCTTTTTGCTGAAAACCTTTAACAACCAATCTCGCTTTGTAACGTTTGCTCCCATCGTGCTCTTCTTTGATCCTGTAAATCCACTTGTTGTGAAGCGCTTTCTTGCCTGGTGGTAATTCAGCTAATTCCCACGTCTGATTTGACATAAGCGAGTCCATCTCATCTTTCATGGAAGACTCCCACTTGACTGAATCCTCCACCTGCATTGCTTCATCATAGCACTCTGGTTCACCATTGTCAGTCAGTAACAAGTAGTGCAAAGAAGGCGAATAACGTTGGGTTGGTTTAGGAATTCTGGAGGAGCGTCTCAGTTCTGGTGTGCGTGGTTCTTCTTGAACTGCTTCAGGATTGATCTGAACATCATTTCCAGAAATCTCCTCGAACTCAACAAATTCCTTTGTTTCAGCTTCGATGTTTGAGCTACTTGATTCTATGGTTGATCTGTCTTTGTACATCACATTCTCATTGAAAATGACATCTCTGCTTATGATGATCTTTCGATTTTCGTAGTCCCAAAACCGGTAACCGAACTCATCACCATCATAACCAACAAAGACACATTTGTTGGACTTGGCATCAAGTTTACTTCTTTCAGCAGAGTTTATGTGTACATAAGAAATACAACCAAACACTCTTAAGTGTGAAAGGTTTATTTCTTTCTTACTCCACACTTCCTCTGGTATTCTTCCATCCAAAGGAACCGAGGCCCACGGTTGATCAGGTAAGCAGAAGTGTTGATAGCTTCGGCCCATAGAGATTTGGGCAATCCGGCATGTATCCTCATGCTTCTGGCACGTTCATTCAGAGTTCTGTTCATGCGCTCTGCTACACCATTATGTTGTGGTGTCATGGGAACTGTTGTCTCCATCTTGATCCCATTGTTTGCACAGAAATCTCTGAATCTCCTATTTTTATACTCTCCTCCATTGCCAGACCTCAATCGCTTGACTTTCAGACCAGTCTCATTTTCCACCATGACCTTCCATTTTCTGAAGGTATCAAAGACTTCTGATTTCTTCTTCAGAAAATAAACTCACACCTTCCTTGTAGAATCATCGATGAAGGTGACATAATATAGTGAGCCTGCAAGAGATGGAACTGGAGATGGTCCCCATATATCAGTATGAACCAACTCTAACTTTTCAGCCTTGGGTGTCTTACCAATCTTTGCAAAGCTGACTTTCTTTTGTTTGCCAAAGATGCAATCCTCGCATAGTCCGACATCTACATTCTTTAGATCCGGCAGCTTCCCTTTTGACAATAGTGTCTTCATCCCTTTCTCACTCATATGGCCAAGCCTTTGGTGCCATATGTTTGATTTTCCATCAGCATCTGCTAATGCAATGATATTATCTAAATTTGAGGTTATATAGAGAGTATCAGTTTTCTTACCACGAGCAATGACGAGTGCTCCTTTGGTAATCTTCCATTCACAGCCTGAAAAAGTTGTGCTATATCCTTCTCCATCAAGCTGTCCTACAGAAATCAGATTTCTTTTGAGGCCAGGAATATGTCTCACTCCTTTCAGCGTCCAGGTGGTCTGGTTTGGCAACTTTAGTCGGATGTCTCCTTTTCCGACGATCTTCAAGGTTTCATCATCAGCTAGATGAACCTTCCCAAAATCACCATTGACATAGTTCTCCATGATTTCTCGGCATGGGGTGGAGTGGAAAGATGCCCCTGAATCCAAGATACATGATTCAATCGGACTGTTGACATTTAAAATCATGGCATCACCTGTCTCCTCTGTCATGTTGACAGATTCCTGTGCGCCGATATTTTTCTTCGGTGCTCGGCAATCTCTTTTGAAGTGACCCTTCTTGCCACAATTATAACAGGTAAAATCTTTATTTCATGTTCTTGATTTTCCCTGTCTGGATTTGGATCTGCTACGATTTGAATTTCTTTCTGAAGTTCTCCCTCTAGACTCCGTGTGCAAGGCTGAGGAGGTTGATGCTTCACCCGATTCTCTCCGTCGAATTTCTTCGCTCAGTACCAGATCCCGAACATCGTCAAATTTCAATTTACTATTTTCCGACGAGCTGCTAACTGCTGTAACAGTAGCATTCTAACTGTCTGGTAGAGATGATAAGAGAATTAAAGCTCGAACTTCATCATCGAAATCAATTTCCACTGAACTCAACTGGGTTGTGATTGTGTTGAGTTCATTCAGGTGTTGAGCTACTGATGCCCCTTCCGTCATTCGCAAATTGAATAATCGCCTCATCAAATGAACTTTGTTTGAGGCCGATGGCTTCTCATACATACTGGAGAGAGCCACCATAAGACCCGCCGTGGTCTTTTCCTTTGCTATGTTGAAAGCAACATTACGGGATAACGTCAGTCGGATAACTCCAAGGGCTTGTCTGTCGAGAAGAGCCCAGTCTTCATTCTTCATGCCCTCTGGTTGCTTTCCTGAGAGGGGTTGATATAGATTTTTCTGGTACAGAAAATCTTCGATCTGCATCTTCCAAAAGCCAAAGTTCGCACCATCGAACTTTTCAATTTTCACCTTCCCTTCGTCTGCAGCCATTGCTCCCACTCGAATCTGGCTTCTTCGGATCGTTTCTGACAATTTGTGTGAACCACCGTGTATTAGAACACCTCCGTCGACAAACTCGTATCGCCGACCGAATTTCACTATTCATGAAATTTACTATTCACGTGAATAGTAACCCGAATAGTAACCTCGCAAAAAATTTGACAGAATTCACAACCAAAAGCTCTGATGCCAGTTGTTAGGAAATAAACCGAGAACGAGTAATTTCCATATAACCATATTAGTAAGAATGCGAAATAAAAGCAGAAAAATAATACCCGAAATTGATAACGGAGTTCAGCCAATTTTGCTTACGTCTCCGGACTCGGCAGATCTTTTACTAAGAGAAAAATTTTACAGGTGTTTACAAAACACTCACTACTCACAAGAAAGCTCTCTAGTATTGGGAGAAAGAAATGATTTTTGGGATGATTTTGAAGTTAAATGAGCTAGGGTATTTATAGTTGAAACTTAAGGGCTAATCTTATAAATACCTTAAAATTTAATGACTCAATTTTATAATTATTCTTATTACAAAATAATAATAAAAAATTAGCAACCCTTTGAAATTATTTAGCCCCGGCTGCTTGAAGAATGGCTGCCAAAATTTGGCATTTTAATTTAGCCGGCTGCCATCTTTTCAACAATATTTTCATTCTATGGAGCGGCTGGGACACATTATCCATTATGCTATTAATATCGGCTTTTGGAAGCCGATGCTTCTTTACCGTAGAGGTCCCCCTTTAACCCATTTTTTTTCGCTGATGATTTGGTTTTATTTTGCAAGGTTAATTCCAATCAGTCCAATCTCGTGGGAGCAATTTTGGATCAATTTAGCAGGTTTTCTGGTCATAAAGTCAATTTGAGCAAAACCAAGGTCTTTCTTCTCGGTGAACACAGAAAACCAGCTTACTCACTCTATCTGCAACTGGGTGAATTCACGATATAATGTTCTCGATTTTTTTATTCACGATATAATGTACATTTCAGATTAATTGCTGGTATGGGGTGAATTCTACAGTGATCTCGTAGGACGCCATGCAATCCAGGCGACCTTGTAGGACGCCATGCAATCCAGGCGACATACGAGAGACATACGAGTGACATACGAGCCATACAAGCCATATACTCACCATGCAGACGAGCCATACCCATGCAGACGAGCCATACAAGCCATATACTCACCATGCAGACGAGCCAGCCAACGGAGAGGTCGCCATGCAAACGAGCCAGCCAATAGAGAGGTCGCCATGCAGTCTGGGCGACCTTGTAGGTCGCCATGTAGTCCCGGCGACCTTGTAGGTCGCCATGTAGTCCCGGCGACCTTGTAGGTCGCCCCGGCGTCCACTGCCTCCCGAGACCATGCATGCACATGCAGCCAAATAAACTTCACGTGCTCCTGCTCCCCGCTGCATGCCTGCATGCATGCCAAGATAACTTCACGTGCTCCTGCTCCCCGCTGCATGCCTACAGCATGCCATGTGATCCTAGCTCACGAGACGAGACCATGCATGCACAATAATTGAACCATTGTTGGTGAAATAATTGAGGCAGCCGGTTATATATGGGGTGTGCAAATTGCAAGAAGAAAGATCACACATAAAAGAAAGAAAGAAAGGGAGAAGAGATTGCAGCCGAGAAAGAAAGAAAGGGAGAAAGAAAGGAAAGTAAGAAGAAGAAAGGGAGATAAGGTAAATTTGTTTATATTTAAATTAGTTTATTATTATAAATGTTAATTAGTTTATTAGTTTAGGGTTATATGATTGTTAGTTTAAGTTATAGTATACATAAATTAAAAATTATTTAATTAGTATATGTTTGATAGTTCTATAGTTAAAAAATAATTAATTAGTTTGTTTTGTTAATAGTTAGTTATATAAAAAAAATTATTTAATTAGTTTTTGTTAGTTAAATAGTTAAGTTATATTTGTTTGTTGAATATATATTATATAAAAAATTAGTTAGTAAGTTTATTAGTAGTATATTATAATGAAAAAATAGTTTATTAGTTAGTTTTAGTTATATAAAAAAATATTTTATTAGTTGTTTAAGGGTTTGGTGTTTACGTTTATATTTAAAAGTTTAGTTTGTTAGTTTATTAGTTTATATATTATAAGTTATTATATTAAAGTTTAGTGTTGTAAATTAGTTAGTTAGTTTATATTAGATTATATTAAATGATTTTTTAAATATTGTTGTTTAATTTTTTTTACAGATTCATTCCAATGGGTGACCAAATTCCACTGTTGAGGCTTGACAATGAACATATTTCAAGTCATTTGGGAATAATGGTGAATAAAATATTTGTTTAATGAATTATAATTAATAAATATTTGAATATTATTTTATGATTGTGATAATTTTTTTGAAATATTTAATTGTAGGAGGACGAGCAGCGAGTCCTTCGTCTTCGACTACATAAAGTGCCCAAGCCACACCCACTAATAGAAGAAAATTTGCAAGAGGCTGGATTTTGGTATATCACATTTGTGCGAGATTACAAGTTGGTCCCAGGTTTGATCAGTGCGTTGATTGAACGCTGGAGACCAGAAACGCACACGTTTCATTTGCCGTGTGGAGAATGCACGATAACTTTGGAGGATGTGGCAATGCAACTCGGGGTCCAAACTAATGGGATGCCGGTGGTAATGTCACATGAGTTTAATAAGGTGGAACAACTTTGCAACTTGTTTCTTGGGAAAGCGCCCGTACCACCAGAGTGTAAAGGGTGGCGGGTGAGGTTGTCATGGTTGAAGAATGAATTTCAACTTCAATCAAATAGTACGGAGCACGAAATTATATATGCAACACGAGCATATATATTACAATTGATTGGGGGAATTTTGATGCCTGATAAATCCGGTAGTTATGTTCACACTCAGTATCTTCTTTTTTAACAAATTTTGAGAATTGTAGGCAATATAGCTGGGGTTCGGCGATATTGGCGTTCTTGTATCGTGAGATGTGCAAGGCGTCATTAGTCGTGAATGATAATAATACAGTAGAAATCGGTGGATGTCTGTTGCTTCTACAATCATGGGCTTGGCATAGACTTCCGTTTTTGACACCGATTAGTCGGACTGCGGTTGACTTTCCACTTGCCGGAAGGTAATATGAATCCTCTATTTTAATATAAAATATTAATTAAAAATATTTATTTGATTAAAATTATTGAACAAAATGTCTCTATTTTTGTTTTGATTGATATACAGATGGAGGCATAAAATTGAAGGCACAGGGTTGGTGCACAACAACATTAAAGAGTTCAGGTTGAAGATAGACATTAAGGCCAAAAAGGAGGTATGCATAATTTGTATTTTTTAATTATTATTTTAATTAACTATATTATCTAATTTAAATAAATTTTATTGTTTTTGTAATTTTACAGTTTAATTGGAGACCATACATGAATGAAGAATTATTTGCGTTGATACCGCACGATATTTTAGATGGGTTTCAATATTGGTGTGCTGTTACACCATTGATCAATTTTGCTTTTGTTGAGATCCAATTTGGGGATAGAGTGCTGAGGCAATTCCACTTCCACCAACCTATTCCGCGGAGTCCATGGGATCATGACCTCCTCCAAAACTTAGATGGTCGTCGTCCAGTGAATTGGGTTGAGACGCATGACGACCTGCACAGATTTGATGGTCGTCGTAAAGAAAGCGTTAATTGGGTTGAGAAGCATGCAACCTACATTAATGCTTGGAACAATAGGGCTTCATTCATGCCATCTCTTGACGCCATTCAAGACTCTCTATTTATAAGACTCTCTATTTCTTTGCCTTTGTCCGACCAAACTTTACCCAATCTAAAGTACGTCTCTTTCATCACACTCGCAATTGGGAGATGGCGTGTACCTTTTAGTACCGAATTAATGGCCTCAGCAAGGTTTGTGGTCATATGTCCGTATCTCCGACCTTCATCATATGCTTGTGACCATTTTTCCCGCGGTATTTTTGAAGCCCACTTCCAAACACGCTGATCATCGTAAAATACCTTCAAATTCTCCAATCTCTTATCAAAATTTGGTCGACGTAGTTCGTATCCTATTTCATAATATACTGTGTTAAACCGCAATTAAAAAAACCATGTAAAAAATGCACAAATATTGAAAATAAAACTTACCCATGCTGACTATCTCGCTACGAATGTGTGCGTTATGAAATTGGTCGATACTATTCTTGCCAATATGACGGATACAATATGTCGGATATGCATACGGAGGTATCCAACGACTTCCTGGTCGTTCAATTGCCGCCAAAATACCCGTTCCTCTATCGGATATCAAGCAAACTCCATCTTCACGAACGACATATTGACGTAGATTGGTCAGAAAGAAATCCCAAGCCTCTGTTGTCTCTCCCTCAACAATGGCGAATGCAATTGGGAAGATATTTCGCTCACCATCTTGAGCAACTGCCATCAAAAGTACATGCCTATATTGACCATACAGCCACGTACCATCTACTTGGATCATACGTTTACAAAATGGAAATCCTTCAATACATGCCTTGAATGCCCAAAATAGTCTATGAAATATTTTCTTCCCTGGCAGAAGTTGACCTTCTTCGTCATATGCGGGCATGGTTTGAGACTTCACTATGGTTCCTGGGATAAATCGCTTCATTGCTTGTAGCAAATGTGGTAGCTCATTGTACGATGTATCCCAATCTCCATACGTCAGCTTCATTGCCTTCATCTTCGCATTCCACACCTTGCCATATTTTACTTGATATCCAAATTGGCTTCGAATAGATGCAGCTAACACTGAACAAGATATCCTTGGATCCTTTTCAACCATCGCCTTCACGTATTCACATTACATCGGAGTCCAATAGTCGGTGGTCTTGTTCGATGAAGTTTCGCAAACACGTGTGCGGACCATTGTACCTCGTGATGACCCAAACATCGTGCCTTTGATTTTTCGACACTCTGATCTTCCACTTGCACTCTAGGCCATATTTTACACACTTCGCGTATAGGGTTTTCTGGTTGGACTCTGCAACATGGATATCAACATGGCATTTTATGCAGTACTCTTTAATCGCTAGGGTAGCTTCATTTTTTCCTCTGAATTGCACCCCAACTGAAAATTCACCAGAATTATCGAATGATGCAGTCATTTGGTATGGAGGTAAATGTGGCATGTCTGGGAATTCAGGTGCCCTCATCGCATCATAGTCTATCTCGTACATGTGAGGAGTAGCTTCATACGGTGCCGGAACTTCATCAATTGCACCTCCACCAAAAATATTTTCGTCGCCGCCCAAAACGGGTTCTTCGGTTTCTTCATCTTCGCTTGAATCATCATGAATTTCTCCCCATCGATTTTCAGCGTCAATATCAACAACCAATTCCGGTATGTTTCTCGTCTCACACTCTTCTGTTGCAGATGTCCCCCCGACTTCATTTACACTTTCCAATAGTGCCATAAAACTGTTCGGGAACCTGTATGTCGGCTCCTCAAACTGACTATATAAAGCCATTTCAGATGGATTTTGAGCCACACCTCTTGATGACCCAGGAACATCACATATGTTACGCACATCAACAAATAATTCAATAACTGCTATATTGGTTGACTCATGTAATCCAACCATGGTTCCAATATCATCATCTTCTTCAAGTGGAACTGCAGCATATCTGACTGGGTTAGAGCATATCATAAACCTATACCTCAAACCATCAACTGCAGCTCGAATTTTTTCTTTCTATCTTATGCTTCATTTCTATAAATGTGATGTCTTTTTTGAACATCATATTTATTGGTTTTTCAGACTGAAAAACTACTCCGATCTCATTTTCCATAATTTGTCCATTATAATGGACAATCGTGAAAAAGTTTGTTGCTCATTTCCTTTCCTTTCCTTTCCTTTATTGTTTCTTTCTTCGAATCAATATGTACGTGGAAAAATGTTGTGGAATAATGCTCTGTACGTGTAAAAAAATTATTTCTTTAAACAACAATAAATTTAAAAAATTAAATTTATATAATCTAATATATTATAATATAACTTAAACTAATAAACTATTTCTTTATTATAATATAATTTAGTTAAAATAACAAACTAACAAACTAATTAAGCACTAATTAACTTTTTTAATATTTTAACTTAAACTTCAACAAACAACTTAATATACGTTTAAACACACTAACAAATTAATTAAATATTTTTTACATTTAATAACTTAAACTAAGAAACTAATTAACTAATTTTTTATATAATCTAATATATAACTTAAACTAACAAATTAATATAATATAACTTAAACTAACAAACTAATTAACTAAATTTCTGTTTTATCCTAAACCCTAAACTAACAAACTAATTATTTCATAATTTCATATTAATAAACTAAATTAAACAATTAAAAATTAACTCACAAACGATGTTTGAGCCTTTATCTCCATTTCCTCTTCTTCTTATTTTCCTTTCATTTCCTTTCTCTCGCCAAATTTTCTTTCTTTCTTATGATTCTACCCTAAACCCTCATATCCAATATATAATGATATTTCAGCGGTTGGTAGGTAAGTTGCAATCAATTTGAGCTGTATAATTCACGTTGAAAGCTGTAAATTTTTCAACCGTTGAACGCTGCAATAATACAACACAACTGATTTTATGCTGCACCAATACAGCTATGATAACAAGAGTGAACAGTCTCGAAGCTATGGCATGAGGGACAAGCTATGGCTAGACGCTAGGGCACGAATCTATGACACTTTGCAGCTCAAATCATGCTGCAATAATACAGCTATTACAGCTGCATGCATCTGAGCAGATGTAAGAGGAATCACGCGAGGAGCAGGAGGAATAGGTTCTCCTGCTACCTATCCTGCATGGCCCAACGTTGTTCAGTCCAAGCATGGACTGCATGGTGACCTTTGGCGAGCTGGGCGTGCATGGAGGTCGTTGGGCGTGCATGGCCGTGCATGGAGGTCGTTGGGCGTGCCTGGGCATGCATGGAGGTCGTTGGGCGTGCATGGGCGTGCATGGAGGTTGAGGTAGGTCGCAGGGCATGCATGGCGACCTACCAGGTCGCTGGGCGTGCATGGCGACCTACCCCCGGTACTGTAGAGGACACCACTCGAGCAATTAATCTGGCGATCCCACTATTTCACGAAAAAAAAAATTTCAACGCACTATCAACGATATTTTGCCTCTGCAACTCCCTTGAATTTCAGATTTCCACGGACCTTGGCAAATACCTTGGAATGCCCCTCTTCACTCAAGAGTGACCGAAAGTACTTTTCAATTCATTATTGACAAAGTTCGGGCCAAGCTAAGCGGGTGGACGGCAGCTAAGTTATCATTAGCGGGACGTGTTACGCTAGCTAAGTCGACTCTTCTTGTTATCGCTAATTATTTTATGCAGACGGTTATGATCCCAAAGGGAGTTAGAGAACAGCTCGAACAAATTGCTCGAAGATTTATCTGAGTAAGTTCTCATAACACTCCAAAAACTGCCCTAGTCAAATGGAGCTCTTGTTGCCAACCTCACGATCGCGGGGGTATTGACATTCGGCCCCTTCATGCTCAGAATGAGGCTTTCCTCATTAAATTAGGTTATACCATATGCACCCGAATACTCTCGAAAGTTTGGGACCACATTAGAAATAATGTTTGTTGGTCCATTGGTAATGACAAAGGCACAAACTTTTGGCTTGATCCTTGGATTCCAAACGTAGGACCGTTAGTTGAGAGTGTACAGCCCAATTCAAGCCATAATACTGAGGCTTTGGTTTGTTAGTTCGCTACGACTGAGGGGCACTGGAACGAGCAACCTTTGCGCCAAACCATTGGCGAAGATCTCACGCTCCATGTGCTTGGAATCCCGGATCCGTGTTACGAGGGCGATGACCAACCACTTTGGCGGTGGACTCAAATTGGGACTTGCAGTGTTAAAACAACTTTTAATCTAATCCAACATGAAGGCTGGAATCGGCAAGATAAGATCTGGAATCTTGCTTGGGATTTTGATGGACCCTAGAGAATCAAGAAATTTATCTGGCTAGTGATCCACAATGCAGGCCTGGACAGCTCGAATTACTATTGGAGACATATTTTTGGAGTACTAATCTGGCGGTTATGGAAACATCGGAATGCAATCGTCTTCAATGGCAAAGTGTGGTCATCGATGGCAATTATCCAAGCCTCCAAGGCATGGGCCGAATGCATCAAGAAGAACAAAACTAAACTCTCCACTCATACGGGATTGAAAAGAAGACAAGCCGGATGGCAGCCTCCCTGAACCAGTATGGTCAAGCTTAATGCGGATGGTACAGTTAATCCGTAACAATGAAGGCAGCAAGCGGAGTTGTTCTGCACGATGACAACGGAGTTTGGTTGGCAGGATTTAGTAGAAATATCGGATGCTGTCCTATTCTTTATGCTGAACTTTGGGCCGTACTGGATGGTCTCGAACTTGCCTGGAATCTTGGCTATGGGGCAGTGGAGGTTGAGATGGACAGCAAACAGGCCATCCAATGCATCAACTCTGAAAGAGGGATTAATAATCTATCTTTGGTCTGGAGGATTCGCAACCTTCGGAGTCGCCAATGGACTATCACCTTCAATTACGCTCCTCGTGAAGCAGACCAGCTCGCTGATGGCGTGGCCAGTCTGGGTCGACAGATGAATCTGGATCGATTTGTTTATCCTCAACCACCGAGTGAAGTGCAAAGCGCCCTCAGGAAGGACCAGTTTGAATTAAGAAGACAACAGGCTTGCTAATCTAGTTTGCTTGTAACCAAAAAAAAAATTTGTGTGAGATGAGATTATTGAAGAACTCCATGTCATATTTATATAAAAAAAACTTATTTTTATTATAGAAATATTAATATTCATAATTCTAATGTAATTTAATTTATTATAATATTCCCGTAGGCCTATCTTTCCGGTAATCTACCTAATTTATAAACTCTTAATTAAACAATAATCATAAATAATTTGGAAACATGATTAAAAAAAAGGCCAATAAATTAAGGAATATGCTTACATGGCATGTTTTGATTGGAGCATATCCTATTTACCTGAAAAATAAATTTAATAGTTTTAGTTTCATTCAATATTTTAGATAAAACTTTACCAAAAATATTAAAAAATAAAAAAAATTCTAATAATACCTTTCAATATCCGTATATTAAGACTGTTATATTCTGTGAAGTAGGTAATTAAATCTTACAGCTAAAAACGAAATAGGGAATTCTTTCCTAACCGAAAGCGGTAAAATTATCCCCAAAACAACCTTGGTTTCCAATGGCAGTATTGTAAAAAACCAAATAGCTAACAAAAACACAATATTTAAGCAAAGCAGCTTTGCCGATCGATTCATCAAATCTCGATTCTTTTCTTCTTCTTTTTTTTTTTTTTGAAAATCACAAAATTTACATTTGTATTGTATTGAAATTTAACTCTCACCTGGTTTCATTCTTTACCATTTATATCATTTTTTGATCAATTTTATTCTTTGATTTCAGTTGATTTTTTTGTTGGGTGGATCATCTTGGCGACTTAGAGAAAAAGTTAAAAGAAAAAAAATCCAATTTTAATTTAATTAGGATTTGATATAGCTGCAAATATTAACATGAATCACACTACCAGTGTTCCTAACCAAATATATCCGGGTTCTTCGCAATGGATTCAAATTGTTAGAGGAGAACATGTTCATTTGCCTTTCTTGTCGTCGTCGTCAATGGCTATGATGCAGCCTCCTGTAACACCGGAGGTGGAAGGGGAGGCCGAAGAAGACGCCGAGAATGTAAATGTTGGTCCAATGACAATGCCGGTAATAAACTGGCTTGGAACAAATCTTCTAAGTTTGATGCCGTCTGGGTCGGATATGGAGGCTAGCATTTGGCCTCCCTTGTCTGGGTCCTCTAGAGCTATTTCTAAATCATCTTCGGATTTGTACAGAGCTTCATTGAATGGATCATCTTCTACTTCTTTTGTCCCCATTTCTGAGGTTTGCTTACAAATGTTTAATCTATTTTTTTTTTATTTCGTTTTACTTCTTACCATTTCAAGTATTCTGGTACCGACTGATAAATAGATGTTGATTAACTCATAGAACTGAACTAAGTTAAAATAAAATTAGTTTTACGGTTTGTATTATCGGCTTGATAAGGAAGAGATATACGTTAAATGCAATGAATCTAAATTGGCCAGAGCATAACATTTTAGAATTTTTAATTATTAATCCAGCATCAGGTTTTACTTCAATTATTATTCATTCGAAGCAATCTGAATATTAAACATTATGTATTAATATTAGACAGCATATTGTATCTATCTATACATATATAGTTTTGGATTCTCAAGATTGAGGATTTACAATGTTGCCAAAATTGTAGGGTAGTAGTACTGCATCGACATCCTCTTCTTTGCAGAAGCAAGTTAGGAACAATGTGAACTTAAATCCAAATTTGATCCCGAGCCATACAATGCCTGCACGCCAAAGGTCAATGAAGCAAAACAGCAATGTCTCTGCATCTAATGGTGGTCTTTCGCAGCCACATCCTCAAGGTCTTATGGTTGATGTACCTCTGAATGGCTCTTCTTCTAGGGACCATATACAGAGAATTGGATTTGTGCCTTATAGTGTTGGTAATGATCAACGGTACCCTTGGAATTCATTCCGACAATGTAATAGTGGTCTGCATCCACAGGGAAATGGTCCGCGCCATCTGAACTATGGAGGAAGGCGCAATCAAGACCATGGGAGCCAAGATTGGAATGGTCGGAATTTTACTAATAGGGATGGTCATATACAGCTAAGAGGTGTTCCCAGTTTTATGAGGCATCCGCCAACAACTCCTCCACTACCGCAAACCTGACCGCTTTTTGCTCCACCATATGTTCGCCTTATTAGGCCCCCGTGAGCTTCCCCGATAAGATGTACTTTTTTTTTCTTATTTTATTTATGGGTAGTAATTTGAATTTACCTAATATCTATGTCTCCTTATGTCTTCTTTCAGAGTTTACTGCTCAGCTTTATTTAGTCCCAGCCCCTCACCCGGAGTCGTATAGAGGTGACCCATTTATTCAACCAATGCCCCCAGTGTTTTTCCCTTCAGAGCTTCAAGATCAACAGTTGCATGTTAAAATAATGAATCAGATAGATTATTATTTTACGTAATACTTTGTTTATGTGTTAACTTTGGTCAACTTAATTAATTGAATGTTTGTATATGTTACCAATAAACTTCCTGTTTATTGCAGTAATGAAAACCTAATCAAGGATACATTCTTGCGGCAGAACATGGATGACCAAGGCTGGGTTTCTATTAAATTGATTACTGGGTTTAGAAAGGTTTGTTTTTGGAGATTTTAAAATTGTTTCGTTTGTTTGATTGCGGTAGTTCCTATTGTTGTTAGAGCTTTTTTTTCATGGTGATGTGTTATGATTTTTTAGCAACATATCTATTCATACTTAACTCATCTGCAATTCTTTAACGCAACTCTATGCCGTTATCATTAGAAAATACCTATATTAGCGAACTTAGAATTTCTATTTTTTAAATTGTCTAGAACTTTCATGTTAGCCAGGGATGAAATCAGATTTTAAACTTTTAGAATCCTAAAATATAAATTTATCATTTTTAACAAAATATAACTAACAAGTTGAAGTGTTTGAGGGAACAAAGGGGCCCCTTGTTTTAAAAGGTAAAGGCTTACATCTTTTTTGTTTAAGCTTCAAAGGATTCAAAACTAATATATACATCAATGCTGAAGGATTCACAACTAATGTATGCACCTATGCTGAAGGATTCACAACTAATACATGCTCTAATGTTGAAGGATTCACAACTAATATATGCACCAATGATGAAGGATTCACAACTAATATATGCACTAAGGATTCACAATTAATATATGCACTAAGGATTCACAATTAATATATGCACCAATGCTGAAGGATTCATAACTTCTCATGCTATCGTTTTATTTGTTTATTTATGCACTGATTATCAATGGATTATTACCTGTGTGCTATGTATGGAGATATCCCCACCACCTACACACCTGCACATCACCACCCGTTAGGTACTGATTTATGTAGCATGTTGTTTAAAGATATATAATGTGTAAGTACCTGTCTATACTTATCCCGGGGTGCGCCTGAGTTCGAAATTATATCCCACTGACGGTATTATCATGAACTTCATTTCTGACTGGAACATGTTGCAGTATATATTCAATAACTTCTTTTGCTCTTCTCTGTCGAAAATTTACCTTTCATTACATGAAGATTTTCCCTTAATGTTGTTGGACGATCACATAACATTTAACCTTTTGCCAATGGTATATAATGTTCTAAGGTAGTAAATATTATACATTAAGCGACCGGTTTTCCTGATATCTTTCGTCTTCGAAATACATGCTGATGCAATTTTTCTATTAAGTCTGAAGCTTAGTCGTTGAATGTGCTTTAGGATTTTACTCGAAATGGAGCAAATTTTCAATTTTATAAATATGTAAACTTTCTTCTTATATCTTCTTTTCAGGTTTCAGTTTTAACGGATAATATTCAGCTTATATTAGATGAACTTCGAAGTTCAACGGTTGTGGAAGTGCAGGTATACTCTCCCTCTTGACATATGTTGCTTTAATCTATTTCTAACACGTATAAACACACACGTACATATTAGACTCTTTCTTGCTTACTTTAGGATGATATGTTTTTTTTCTTAAGGGTCATTGTTGTCCTTGTGGTAAACCCAATTTATCAATTTTATTCCTATAGTTTTTTTTGCATCAATTTTGTTCTTAAAGTTGTTTAGGGTGATCATCTTAGCCCTAGAAATCCGTTGAATGTTTACTAACAGAACCGTTAGTCTTCTGCGTTTTTCAACACCAAAAATTTACATATGAACCAATATTACTGATGTGATTTGATGATGACATGACATTTGTTAAAAAAATAAATAATAAAATATTTATTAAATACAATAGTTAGAAAAATCCAAAAAAAAATGACACAATTCCTCTCACTGAAATAAATAATAAAATTTTGGTAATTTATTCTAATCATCGTGTTTAATAAATATTTTAAATCAATCCCTTAATTAACAGATGCATAAGACTCATAGTTCTATTAGTCAAAACGGTCAACGAACTTTATGTAACCCCCTCAGACCGATGCGGATAGCCCGATCCGATCTGGAGTGTCACATTAGGGCCACCAGAGCGACCCACTGTAAAAATAACGGAAAATTTAAAACTTTTATTACAACATGTAAAATCATAAAATGATTTATTATTATTCAGAAATAAAGCAGGTTTTTCAAACTCAGATATAAAACAAAATACAATCTACATGCCCCCTAATCACATGTACCATACTCTGCAAGCAACGCCGGAAGAACTCCCTTACTGATGTTGATAGTTGTACTAGTACAATTCTTTTAACCTGCAATTGTGAGTAATAGAGTGAGCTTCGAAAAGCTCAGTAATACAGAACTACTAGATGATGCTGCAAGACATGCCGATAAATGGAAAGCCATATCATTTCTTATTTAATCAAACGTATACCGATTTTCGGAATAATCTGAAGTTCCACTGGTAGTTCAACGAATAGAAGCCATGAATATCTTAGTTCATAGGAAGCATTCATAGTATCACATTTTCAGGAGATCGAATAAGATGTCTAGTGTGTTCCAACAGTACGATAAAATCATAATATGTACACTAATCAAATGATAGTTCAGTAAATCCCATAAACCATACTGTAGTAGAGCTTTTTAAACTCGTATTTTAAAACTATCACATAAAGAGTTAACCTAAGGGAACATCTTAGGGCCTAAGAGCCTACCCAAGAAAGTTCGGGGCTACGGTGCCTACTTAAGAACACATCTTAGGGCATCAAGGCCTACCCGATAATGATATCAGGGCCGCAGAGGCTACCTAAGAGTCACATTAGGTCCATGAAATTTTCCAGCTTGATCAGAGTTGTACTTTGCAAATCTGTATCTCCAAGATACAATTTATACATTGATAGAATTCCATAAGCCATCACCAATAAGTTGGTGCATCCATAAAATAGTAACCATAAATTTCAGTGTACCTCATGTTAAAACAATAAAAAAATTTATTAAAATATAAGAAACACACTAGATAAATCCAAGTAATTTTCAGAGGCATTTTGTAGTTATCAGTATGGATAACATGAACATGTGCAATTTGATCAGATTCCAGGAACGAAGTCCTATCGAAGAGAATCGATTACTAACCGATCTAATCAGACATTTCAGATTGATACTTTAGAATTCCACTATATTTCCATGTGCATCAGGAAAACGTTCAGGAACCTTTATACATAATAATTCTAGATTCAGATTTACTGCGAGTGATTCCATTACTCAAACAATCAAGGGTATTTAGGAATATACTTAAATTCATAGGAACTCAACTCAATTGAACCAAATAGGGTATTCATAATCTTTTCCTTCTATGTTACATGCGTTTTCAGACATGACCGAAGTGATTTAATATGAAAATGTAGAAACAAAGATTCTAGACATTTACAATCCATGTTGATCGATCGGCTTATCGAACAATTCGAACTGAACAACTCTCATAACTAATGCATGTCGACCCATCAATTTACTGCCTTTCTAGAGTATTTACTCTCTAATATTAACAATTCTTGTCCATAAATCATCTTCGTAATCATCGGTGAATAGATCTTCCAATACTCTTTATTTCATTTCCACGTGTCAATGATATCAGGAAATACGGGCGTACTTGATTCATGGTTCATGACCCATAACGATAATTCATCATGTAAGATCAACAGTGTTTCCAAACTCATCTAATCACTTATTTCATCCTCGGTCATTAAGGTTACTTAGTTTATTTAACAATCAAGTCTTTCCTGGTTACTTCGGAGTTTTCCAGAGTAATTCAGACATTTTTGAATTCCAACTACGTATTGTACTTCTGATTAGTTCAATTTAGTCCTATAATAAAGTCATTCTGGTATTCGTGGTTAATTTACCTCACGAATATCCATTTCTTACTATCGAAAGCGCTATAGCGTTGAGCTGAGCTGAGTACTTCCATAATTATCCTCAATCCAAACTTGAGGAAACAAACTAGCATTCAAGTATTACCTATATTATTTAAGTGTTGATATAGCACTAGCATTGGTTGACCGGCTTAAGTTGTGTTCCTTAACTTTTAAGAACAGTACAACGTCCATGCTTATTTGAATTTCTTTATTTAATTCAAGACATTTACTTAGTCTAGGTCATAAGGGCATTTTGGTCATTCTGGTGCCCAACATTTTTTTTCTATTCATTTCAAAGCTTGAAGATATACATTCAATCATGGGCTTGATGATATTCTTGATTCATTTCCATTACAAGGGTATTTTTGTCATTTTACAGATCTAGGGTATTTCAATCATTTCCTTCCGTCCGATCTTATTATTTAATTCAAACTTATCATATTCTACAGTTCTTTCTAACAATTCTGACAAAAAAGCACCATCTATAAAATATTCTTCATGTGCTTACTCAACTCGTAGATTTCCAGGTTAAATGCCTTCTCAGATGTTACTAACGAGTTATCAGAAATTTTCTATACAAAAATAGGATCTCAACAATTAAATCAGTAATTTATCAATTTAGCACAAATTCTCAGGTTAGAAATGACCATCCAGCTCAGTTGGTATAGCACAAGGTTCTTAACCTTGGAGTCGTGGGATCGAGTCCCACGGAAGACATTTCATAATTCGGAGGTCTCCTACGGAAGCTGCTCTCAACCTGGTGTTGGGGACAACCTACTATCCTACCTCCCTCTTACCCCATTACAGATGGGAATAAGGGTCAGCTAATTTTTTTTCTCATGTTACTCTCTAATTCAGAGTCAATTCGGACTATTTTTATCTCTCAAGGGCATTTTTGTAATTTCGTAACCAAATAATCTCGGTATTAACTCTTAACGAAAATAATTATAATTTAGAGATATTAAGGTTAATTGCTTTCCCGAACATTCTCTGATCTTGAAATGATTCCCTTAACAAACTTTTAGCATCTTGCACAAACCCTCTTGGGGTTAAAAACCAGTTATCCAAATCTTCTAAGCAAAACTAGCATTTCTTATGCACATTAGTAATTTTATCGAATCAATATGTCTTTTCAGAGTTATTAACCAACTTACAGGGATAATTCTTGTTATCTTTCAACATAAGGGTATTTTTTGTAATTTTACCCTACCAAAGTATTCTCATAATTTCCAATCCAAGTACCTTTGATGAAATAAATTATAATTTACATAACCAGACAGATTCATTTATCACTTAATCACAAAGCTTGTAGTTTAATTACAAATGTCCTCCAATTTCTTATATTAATCATATGAACCATATTCAGTTATCGCATTTTTATTGTATTCAGATCGAGTGTAGAAATTAACTAACTACACAAATGAGACCAAACATTTTTTATTCATGCATTTATCAATATCAACATGTTCCATAAAGCATAAAGAGGTAGTAAAGTATTACCTCGATTTCCGTGTAATACTGATCAACCATTAAATTCCATTCGAACGCCCTCGAACTTGAAATCATCTTCCAATATTTCCTCGGATCCATATCAACATAAATTACATAAAAAACGGAGCTTAATTCTGAAAAAACGGATCGAATCAGAATAAAAACAGTGAAAAATAGCTTACCGGGTTCGAATTTGGCGAAACAGACTTCAAATTCGGATTCAGGACGTTAAAAGTATAAAATGTGACTTTTCGAAAATTTGAATTTTTGGTCAAAATCAAAGTCAACGGGTTTGACTGACAATTTTGAGGCATTCAGGTCCGAATTTCAAAAAACGGACTGCGGAATCGGATTTGGAACTGTCAAAGCCGGTCAAAATTTTGGTCAACAATGGTCAACGGTCAACGGGTCGGATCAACAGGTCAGGTCGGGTTGAACCGGTCAAATCGATTCAAAATCGGTCAAACCGGTCATTTGGACCATCCCCACGCGTAGTGGCGGTGCGTGGGACCTCTTCCAGTAGCCTAAAAATCACGGAAAATTTCTTAAAAATCATTTTAAGCGATTTCGAGGCACTTACAAAGCTCGGTTCACAAATTTGAATGGTGGAGTGCTCGATTCCAACAAATCGAAAACTTTGACCGCTTCACCTCCTCACGCGCCACCGTCTACGGAGACCAAGGTTGATATCGGTGAACTCGAAACGACTCAAGGAACACAATGGTGCGGGAGGTGTCGTAAACGGATGACCGGATCATCGTGAATCAACTAAAAACCAACTGAAATCAAGTTATTACCGACGATACCTCCGACTGAAATTAACGACGAACGACGAATATTCATAACGAAAGGTTTGAGGGGTTTTGTTCCTCGGTCGACAACAAATACGATGGTGGTTTTGGTTCGTCGATCGGAGGTCGGACGGCGAGTAGATCGGAGTTGAAAGAAGGGTGTTGGAGATGGAAAACTGGAAAATATTCTGCTGAACATACGGGAGAGAGATTTATAATTCTCTCCAAAATAAAAATGGGTAAATCATGGGTTTAGTCATTGAATTTTCTGCACTTCTTAAAACGGTCTACCAACTTTGAAATTTTACAATTTAATCCACCGTTTCCTTCAAAAATACCAATTAAATTCACCACTTTATAATTTCTTAAATTTAGCCTCTAAATTGGAGTGTTACACTTTAAGAGTTAGGATGAACACCCTAAACAATTTCGAGGGCTAAAGTGATAAGAAAAAAATGATAGAGACCAAATTGATAATTTAAATTTATTGCAGGAGCAAAGTGATCCTTAACCCGTTTTTTATGTTCTTAATCACTTTTGCATGTACAATTTAGGGTGACAAAGTAAGGAATCGCAATAATTGGATTAAATGGATAATGCCGTCTTTTATTCAGTTTCCTACCGAGTCTCAGAGTGGTGTAATGAGCCAAGGAGATGAAGGTGTCTCTGGACAATCACTCGGGTTATCACTGATTACTTCAATAATAAGTATCAGTTGAATTAAGTTATATTTGCATGAGATACAACACATATAATGGTAAATAGCACATATTTTTTATACCCGTGATACATCTTGCAAATATTGTTAAATGAGTTACTCAAAAAAATATTCTCAAATGAGAAAATAAATTTTATATTTTTTTCTGAATTTTATTAGAAAAGGCGAGTATAAACCTTTTTTTTATATTTGATTATCTTTTTCATTCTATTTATTAGGATTGGTTATTATAATTAATTTTAGTTTATAAAAATAAGTATTTTATATTTAGAATAACAATGAAATTCAAACATTTATTAATTATTTTTATTTAAAATAAATATTTATGAAAAGATATTGATATTTCGTTAAATAATATAAAAAACATTTGGAGAAAAAAATTAAAAGAAAAAAGTTACTAGAAGAGTATAACTTTTTGAATTTTACTTTTTTATTTATTTTTATAATTTTTATATTTCTTTATCTATCAAATCATTAAATCTATATTTTTTTAAAAATTAATAATTTATGTTATCCCTAATTTAAGGAAATAAGAAGTTAGTTTATAATGTAATAGGTAGCTATTGATTAATTTAATTGTTTTTAATATTTTTTTAATAATTTAGTTTTTTAAGATAATATTATAAAAAATCAAATAGCTAATGAAAACTTGCTATTTTAGACAAAGTAACTTTGGAGTAAATAAAATTAAAAAAAAAAAGAGGAAATTGAGATAAAGAAATATAGTTTTCTATTGCTCTTCTTCTTATTTATTTATTTTTATAATTTTTGTGTTTCTTTAAATCAAAACCTTACAATTTTTTTTTTTTTTTGAAAAATTATAAAATGTACATTTGCATTATATTCAATTTTAATTCTCACTCTAATTTCTTATTTTTCATTTATGTTATTTTTTACTAATTCAATTCTTTAATTTTGGTTAATATTTTTGTTTGGCCGATCAAATTGACGACTTAATAAAATAAATTTTATTTTGGTTTAATTAAATTTTAATATGACTGCAAATATTAACACTATTAATTTTAATACCTTAAATGTATAACTAATGTGAATCACTCTAATAGTTTTAGCTAAACATGTCCTACCACGAAATCGAGTTTTCGCAATGGACCCAAATTATTAAGGTAGAACATTCAACTATAACAATTGTTCATTTGTCGTTCTTACTATCAACCAACGTCAATTGTTACTCTAAAAGTCAAAGGAGAGGTCGTAGAGAAGACAAAAAAAATCTTAATGCTATGTCTAATAACAATAATGATAAGAAATCGATTTGAAACAAACTGTCCAAGGTTATTGTCGAGTCAAGGTCCAATATGGAGGTTAGCATTTGGTAGTAAGGGGATTGTTGTGGATGTTCGATGTGATCATGTGAGTAGCTTGAATTAAGATATATGTACATAAGAATGTGAATATTGGGTCGCAATGTATATAAATTATTTTTATAATATTTTGTTTCTTCATATATTATATCATCAAATTTTTATTTTTATTTTTAAAATATTAAATATTTATATTTATGTTATATTGATAAAACATAAAAAAAATATCATAATTTTAGGGGATGTTAAATTAATCGATATTGTAACAAGTAGTTATTTGATTAATTTAATTATTTTTAATAATTTTCATAAAATATAAATAAAAATGTAATATATAAGAGTTAGTTGAATAAATTTAAATCTAGTTTAGTATAGAGGAATTGTACTTTATCAAGTGTTAAGAGTTTACATTTTATAATACACAATATTAATTTTAATTATTAAAATCTAAAATCTAAAAATAAATTAAATATATAAGTAAAAAAATCACTACAGAAAGACGAGAATAAACAAAATTCTACTAATACCCAAAATAATTTATAAGATTATTTACAACACACTTTTCTTATGCACTCGGTTAACTCATTAGCTCTAGGAAGGAGTGTCTTAAATAGGCAAGACCCCCTTAGATCCTACAGTTGGGAACCATCCACTTAAACGACTCGGATACATTCTTTAACAAATATCTAGCCTTTAAAACCCTTTAGAGTTGAAGATTCTAAAGCTCTGCAAATCATTCTAGGGCAAACGCCTCTTCCAGAGCTTTGCAAACTAAGTTGGTGTTGGAAATTCTAAAGGATGTTGGCTGTCTAGAACCACCTAACCCCTCAAGTGCCTAGTTACCTCATGACACGCAACACAACCTTCTAGAACTATATTGTTCAGTTGTCTCACACCCTTGGCTAAGTGTGCTCGAGTTGGTCAGCTTGGGCACCTGGTGGCCCACTTCCTCACCAGGTGGTGCCTTCGAACGTTTACTTTGAACACAAAATCCATCTTTGAATGGCTTGGCCACTCACCTTAGGTGGCTTGTCTCGTATTAGGGTGGCCACAGCTGATTAAGAAACAATTACAGGTTGTATCATTGAAAAGGCTTTTGGTTAGGTCAACTTTAGATGAAAAATACTAGATTAAATTTGTACTCGTTTTTTATCAAGAGAAATGGAAACTCGTAAAAAAAACACTTTTGCGATAAATATACAAGAAATCAAGAGGAAACAACAATAATTATCATCCACAATCCAGAGTAATGACTTCCAAAAGCACTTTAATTGAGTCAAAATAACCTACATTTTGAGTGACAAATTGCTTATCGTGTCGTTTGTGAAGTTCTGAGGTTGCCAACCCAAGCAAAAATAGCAGCGGTATAGACATAATGTATGAAATTTTAGTTCAAGTTTATTTTTGATTTGAGTCTTACTTTCTAATGATTAATTCTGATTATAGTTATATAAATATATTAATTATGATTTTAATTTTGTTTGTATGTTATAATGATTGATAGTAATTATATATTTTTTAAAATAAAAGGGTGTATACTTTTTAGTGTCTTCAAATTAAGATCATGCTCATTGTATCCCTTGTCTCTATCAATATGCAACAAATATGAATGAATTTTTCCATTATCGTTCATTAATAATTGTAGAAATATTACAAGAATAGGTAAATATTAGATCGTGTCAAGTTTTTGGTCAATCCAAACATGATTCGAACATTCTATTCCTCCACCTAACACTCAATCTAACTTGAGTTTAGAGAGTTCCACCTTACTCGAAAATCAACCCAACTTTTGGTAAAAATCCGCCCTTGACCGAACATTATATAATTATATTAGGTAAAATTAAGATCTAATTGAAAAAATATAAAGTAATATTATTACAATTATTTTTAAATACATAAGAGATAACCATACTTCTTTTCTGAGTCGATGATATTTTATCTTACACCAAAATTGACATTGCCCTTAAAAAAACCTAACTTGAATTAAAAAAAAAAACTTTCGTAGAAAGACTCAATCCTGTGGTCAGATGGAAACCTGTCAAGTCTAATGGGAGTGTTATTAGCATTAAAAAGAGATTTTTTTTTAACAACAACAATTGAATTTCAGTAATAATGAAATGAATCAAAATTAAAATGTATAAAAAATATAGAGAGAAATTTAAAGACAATAGCCACTAAAATACTCATACAAAAGTAAAATATTAAACCTAAAGATACGAAGAAAAATAAAACATTCCTATGAGAATTACAACTAATATAAAACCCAATGACCATCATAAAAAATCCTTATCTATGTCCAATGAGACGCTTTACGAAGTGATAAAGGGGTGGTTAACGAACCAAACAATCTGACAGTCTACTTCGCTACACAATTCTAATTACATTAGCAAACAACCTTTTACCAAAAGAGGAATTTAACTACACACAATGTAACACCCCCAACCCGTATCCGACCCGGATACGAGTCCGAAGTGTCACATTGACTTTTCAAACATTTATTCGTATAAAATAGTGAGTAATTTAAAAACTTGGATAACATTTAACTCATTCAAAACGTTTACAAAATATATCAGAGTTCATACAATTTTATATCTTTAGACTACATGCCAACTACACTCTATATACCGTACATATATTTTCTGATCTGACAATTGGGTAAGGAGAACTGACCTGTCTTGCTCCTCTTAGCTCTTTACTCTTCTCACTTCTGTAACCTACGTGTGAAACAATCACACGCTAAGTCGTTGACTTAGTGAGGCATAAATTATATAATAAAACTCTAACTCGTAATCATACTTGAACAATTTCTACTAACATATCACGTACAAGCACCATACCCACATATATATGTAATGATTCCTACTATGCACCTTTCATATATATATATATATATACATATCCACACATACATATAATTATCTTCTTTCCTATCATTATCATATTATCACCTTTCATATTTCTATTCTCTTGTTCATATAATCAATTAAGCTCATATCATATATCTTATAGCATATACAATAATCACTAACACACATATATCATATACAGTACATTCCATGTTATCTCTTATTAGCCCATGTGCACCTGTGAGAACTGTAGATATGTGAGTCTATTGAGGTTGTGCACCACTATGCTGTCACCACAGCTCATATAAATGTCCCGAAGGACCTATCCAGAGGTCACAAAGACCCCGGTAACTATCCAGAGGTCATAAAGATCCTCGGTAACTGTCCAGAGGTCATAAAGATCCTCGGTAACTGTCCATATGTTCCTTAGAACATAGGTATACTGTCCATATGTCTCGAAAGACATAGGTAAAACAGTCCATATGTTCCGTAGAACATAGGTAAACCCTCGACTCTTGGCATGCCAACTATACCCCTAGCTCTCATATCACATAACATGGGCATTATCATTTATAACATTTCATATCACTTGTATCACAAGTGCATGTATTCACGTAGATCGTTTCATATGACTATACCATTTCTCATTTGTTCATGTAACTTGCATGTCATATCATGTACATATAACACATAATCATATAGACTTACAGTTTTATCACCTATCATGTTATTTCACTTATACACTTTTATATCATATAAACTCATATATAAATCATGTCACATAACTTATCTCATAACTTATTTGATCTTCCTATATATTCTCATCTTATAACTTATATTACCTATGCATATAACCTTATGAGCTATTCTTATATTACCCTATATCAACCATACTTTGTTTATCTCACTTTCATATCATTCATTCAAAAGCATGTTAACACCTATAATCATGCATACATACAATTTATGTCATGCATATACATATAATCATATATTCATGCATTAAACATAGGAAATAGACTTGTCACAAGTCTTGTTTCCATTTAGCACCATAATTGAATTAATATGCACTCACCTGGCCTCACTAGTCCATTTCAATCTCTTATCTTCCCTTTTTATCGATCTTACTTGTCAATGATTCCGGAACTCGTTTAGGCTTTGAATCTACATAATTATACATTTTAAGACAATTATTAGATACCCACACCTTTTAATTGGATACTAGCAACTTAAACGAACTTATTAAACCAATATTAACATTTTCCTTTAGGGGGGAATCGATTCCCTCCTGTGGGGGTATCGGTTCCCCTCTGGCATTCTGGAATTCTGTCGTTTGAAGGGGTATCGGTTCCCCTTGAATGGGTACCGATTCCCCTTGCCCAGAAATCATATTTTTAGCTCGAAAATCACTTCAATTTCTCTCAAACACTTCATATATCATCCCCTTTTCATTCTTAACTCTAGTACACATACTTAAACCAATCTATATTCATTTATTTCATCTTAAACCTTAGAATTCTATTCTCCATATAGAATTCAATAATCATATCAAATTTTCATGTTATTCAAACATAATTCTAACACTTCTAACTTCTTAATCTCATAGATGACAAGTCAAATTCAACTTAAAATTCAACTTATCAATTCTATTTCAAGATTTGATTCAAGAACTCAAAATCTTTAATCTCTCATATACCTTTCATCTTGTTGTTTTAGAACAAATTAAGCTTTCCTTAAGCTTAATTATCATCTAATAATCAAAACCCAACCTTGAATTGAACAAATAATCAACTAATGAAGAAACTTACCTTTGCCCTTGCTCTTACGGGAGGGGAAGAGAAAGGAATAAGAAGATGAAATGCTTTCATCTTCTCATGCTTTTATCTCTTAATAAAGGGATAAAAATATCTTTCATGACAAATTACCCTTTTGCCCTTTAATTCTTTAGATAATTACTAACAACTTTCAGGAAATATCCTCAAATAAATCATTGAACTATTCAAGTATTCTACTTTTATTATCAAATTCTGAAATTTACGATTTAGCCACTAACCCGTAGTTTGGGATGTTACACACAACCACCGATAAACCAATCATAAAATAAATATTGTGATAGTTTTTATGCAAGAACGATAACAACCCGCCAAGCTATGCGAAAAAAACATACTAAAAACCATAAGGATCGTCCACAAGAGCATAGAAAACACGTGCCACAAGAGGAAAGAAAAACATGTCACAAGAACAGAGATTTTTATACAAAATTAAAAAGACTCAAGAAAAAAAACATAAGGTAAAAAAGTAAGATAACTAATAGTCACTGGAATTCAACAATCAACAAGATTAGTGCAGTCGTCAGCTAAAAAAAATCAAACAGAAACAAAGAAGACGGGCATAAAAAGGGAGTTCTAATACACCATTATTGGTGAAACACTTCAATAAATCTACTTGTAATAAGTTCTTATATAATTTCTAGTAAAATGGCGAATCATTAAGCACAAGAAAAACACGCAAAATTACTTTTAGAAGTATAAAAAAGAATATTACAAGTATCAATAATAAGACTTATTCGTTCTTTTGGTGTTCCTCGTTAAGTAAAATCAAGTATCCATCCAATCTAATACTATGTAGAGGCAACTGCAAATATAGCATTCATCATTAGAACAGGGCATTTCCGCATCAAACGACATCGTATGGAATCATCAACACATACGGCCGTTCGTGGGGTTAGGGAGGAAGGCAGAGAAACTTAAGTGGTGTTTGTTTTTGCAGAGGTAAAAGGTCTGCAGTCTGCGGATCACATCTGCAGGCATCTGCAGCAGAAGATGTGGACCAAAAGTCTGCAGTCTGCAAGAAGAAGATTGTTTGTTTTTTAACGTCTACAGACTGCTAAAATGAACTGAAATATAAATAAACTGATTTTTTAAACTTAAAATAGTTTTGCAATACTGAGATTTAAATAATTTTAGTTTTACAATACTGAAATTTAAATAATTCATACAAATACAATAATAAATTATTTAAAATAAATCAATCCATATTTTAAAATAAATCAATCCATACTAATAAATTATTTAAAATAAATCAATCCATACAACTACAATAATAAATCAATCCATATTTTAAAATAAATCAATTCATACTAATAAATTATTTAAAATAAATCAATCCATACAACTACAATAATAAATCAATTCATACTAATAAATTATTTAAAATAAATCAATCCATATTTTAAAATAAATCAATCTATATTTTAAAATAATTCAATCAATACTAATAAATTATTTAAAATAAATCAATCCATACAACTACAATAATAAATCAATCAATATTTTAAAATAAATCAATCCATATTTTAAAATAAATCAATCCATGTTTTAAAATAAATCAATCCATGTTTTAAAATAAATCAATCCATGTTTTAAAATAAATCAATTCATATTAATAAATTATTTTAAAATAAATCAATCCATATTTTATAATAAATTATTTTAAAATAAATTATTTTAAAATAAATAACCTTTTTAAATTATTTAAAATTATTTTACTAATAACCATATTTTATAACTGTTCTTGAAGAGGTTTGGAGACCTTTAAAGACATAAAATCATGTCTGCACCAAGAAGAGCTCGACCAGACGTTAGAAGAGTTTCTGTGTTCTAAAAAACAAACGGTCTGCTAAGCATAATGTTTGCGCGTGGTATGCGCGGCGCAGACATAAGAGGTTTGAAGAGGTGAAAAAGTGAAAACAAACAAATACTTAGTTTACCAATACCAAATGCTTTTTATTATAAGCAGTCAATCTCACAACAAAACCAAAAAGCATTGAAACTTAAATGCTTTAGCAACCAAATTGTCAAATGCATTAAGGTCTTTCCAAAGTGTAAAACAGCACTAGATGAAATTAGCCATAGGCATTATCAGAAGCGGTTTCAGAATGTTCACCGATAGATTTTCCGAACAGACTAAATTAATTGCTCACAATATCCAGGCTTCATCACCAATAATCAACCTGTTCTCATTATGATGTGAACCCCGCTGTCAGTATCCACAATGTCGCTTATTTCACCAACCTTGAGATTATAAGTTGCATCCTCGAACGGCTTCTGCATCTGGCCTCGACCAAAAGGACCTGCACCAAAAAGTTGTATAAGATTTGGGTTTGTATTATGGCTTTGTGATGCTGAAACAAACTAATGAAAGGTCACAGATAATTAGCAATAAGAACTGAGTGGCACATTCCTTACAGGATGCTGATACATACTAATGAGAGGTCGCGGATAGTAAAGATAAGAACTGAGTGACACGTTCCTTGAAGGATATAGTCAGAAAATTACATTAGTATATTAATATTTCAATAGATTGGCAGTATTCAATGTCAATAATGACATAAAACATATAGCATGAACACATTTGTACAATTTGCTAGAATTGAATGATGGACTAACTTTCATTGTGGAAGAACTGCTGTGCCTGGGAACCTTGGGATCAATTCATGTAGTCAGAACCCCATCAAGAATAAGAATAAAGAAGACTTATTGAGAAAATTTAAAGTATCCATTTCATACATGTATAAAAGTCTATTTTTATCTTAGTTTCTTTTCCAGATTCTCAGGATACAATAAAAAACAGGAAAGGGCTTAAACCTTGTAAGACATTGGCCGAAATATTACTACCATGAGGAAGGATATGACAGCACATAAAAGACTAAAAAATGGTCAGATGTAAAGGCTGTCATTAACATATTGGATATCTCTTAAGCCAATGAGAAACTCAGCAACAACCTATTGAATAAGCCTACTCGACTATTACAGCTCCGATTGCAGGGATCCCAAAATTCTAATATCTTAACGCCTGAAACCCTAATTTCAACAACAAAGTATTCAAAACGCTAGCAGTAACCAAAGTGTGCCGTTATCTATATGACTCACTTTTCAACACCTGTATTAACTCTAAGTATCTTTTTTGCCCTCCAATAATACAGCTTCTCACAAGTTTCTAAGCAACCAAACAGAAAACAGAAACTATATACTTCCAAATCGGAGCCTCTATTTTCATATCTAAAACTAAATCAGCAACGAAGCTTAAAAAAAGCATTTGCACCGCAATCAAAGGCACCAAACTAACCGAGATCACCGCCGCGTTTAGCGGAGCTGCAATCGGAGTAGCGTGAGGCAACCTCGTCGAACTTAGCCTTGCCGGAAACGATATCGTCACGGAGGAGCTTGAGCTGCGAGACGGCGGAGTCTCTGGTGGTAGTGGAGATGAATCGACCTTCTGGATCCTTCCAAGAAGCCTTGCGGCGAGAGCCTTGGTGTTTGATGAGTATGTGAGATGCCCTCACTTGATTGGCCGCCGTAGACGATGACATCTCGCAACTTCTTCTTCCACTAACGATTTCTTTTTCAATCCGGATATACTGTTTTCGTAGTTCTCAAGTGACTGAAACACAAAAGAGGAAAGAAAAACGGTTATTACAGAATTTGTAAAGTTTTGGGGGCACTCGCATTATCGCATGTAGGAAAAGCCGGGTGTTATCTTCTAACGTGTCGTTCTCTCATTGGTTAAAAATCAATTTAATTATCTCCATTTTCTAGAAGGGTAAGTTACAAAAAATTATCACTCAACCTTTCCCCTCTCCATTTTAGGTCATTAGAGTTCTAAAATATTTAATTTAATCACTACAGTTTAGACATTGGATTTTTTATATCATAAATAATTAACGATATTATGACATAATATATAATTCCAAAATAATTTCATTTGAAAAAAAATAAAATTTATTCCAAAAGAATATTAGTTTATATCTCTTACCTTTTCTTTTATCTTATTCTCTTCATCTCTTATTGTGATTGGTCATCCTTAGCATCTCTCGGAGATCAGGTCTTTTGTTGTTTTTAAAATTTATTTACTAAAAAAGCCGTTAAATGGAACCGTTTATGAAACTTGTTCCTGATTGTTTGGATATTTTTTCTCCCTTTTCTGCGGTTTATTGATAGGATAAGTGTAAGAAGGAAAATTATGTTCAAATATCCATGGATTCATACGTACATTTGACGGGGTTAGAGGATGAAGTTAACAAGTTAAAGGATGAAGTCAAATCATGCAGGATGAAGTAAAGGATTTGAAAGGGAAACTATCGGCAGCTCATTCAGAGATTAAATCTAAGGATGCTTTGATTAGCCAACATGCTAAAGTTGCTGAGGAAGCTGTTTCAGGTATGTGTTGGAAAAATTAATGCTCGCTTGTAATCCTACCATTGAGAGATGGTTTTGAGAGCTTTTATGCAACTTTTTTCTTCAGGATGGGAGAAGGCGTCGGAACTTTTCTTTACACTAACTATCCTCTTGCATTTGGTATGAAATCAAGGGAGTTTCATGGTGAAAATGAGGTCATTATCTAAATGAATTAGCTAAGAAGGAAAAACTCACTCAACAAGTGAAGAATTTAGAGGAGAGGATAAAATCTAAGGAAATAGCTGAGTCATTTTTTAGGCTTGATGCCAAAGAATTGAGTATGGTCCTCGACTTGGCCCTTCCACCAAAGTTCCAAGCTCCTGGCTTCGAGAAATATGATGTGACCACTTGCCCTTCCTCCCACATCAGCATGTTCTGTGGGAGAATTTCTGGATACTTAGAGAATAAGTTGTTAATCCACTATTTTCAAGATAATCTGACTAGTCCCATTTCCATATGGTATAATCAGCTAAGTCGTACTCAAATCTATTCGTGGAAAGATTTAGCTCATGTCTTCCTAGGTCAATAGAAGCATATGAATGATATGGACTTTGATCGAAAAACACTGCAAAATATAGAGATGAAGCACAATGAGAGCTTTCGACAGTATGCCCAACGATAGAGGGACGTTGCATCCCAAGTGCATCCATCAATAATTGAAAGAGAGTTCACCATCATGTTCATCGATATATTAAAATCTCCCTATATTGATCACATACTAGGAGCTGTAACTATGAGTTTTTCTGGCATCGCCATGTGTGGAGAAATGATCGAAAAAACCATCAAGCATGGTAAGATGGGGGTATTGGAAGTTTTGATGTTGAGACAAGAGCTAGGGTCAACATAGTGGGATCTTATTCAGTTAATCATGGGACCAAAAGCCGTAAGGCGAATCGAGAAAAGACTCATATTGATCCGTTTCCGATGACATATGAGAAATTGCTCCCAACACTAATTGAAAAGAACTTGGTGACTCCAATGCAATCCAAGCCAAAGGAACCCCGTTCCTTGAAGACTATGCCGAAGCTATCGAGTTGAAACGATGTCTCGAAAATCTTACTCTCTCGAAGCTGTCGGTAGAGGATCGAGCAGCACATTTAGATGGTGATCTTAAGGAGTGTATGAGACAGGTAAGGAGTGTGGAAGAAGAGAGTAAGCAGAAATTGCAGGATGCGATTCTAGCTAAAGCTATACATTTTGACAGAATAAAGCTTGGTCTCGAAGCGAAAATAGCTGAATTAGATGAAGGGCTTTTGAGAGCAGCCGCTGAAAACCAAGCGCTTTCGAGGTCATTGCATGAGCGGTCGAATTTGATAGTTCAACTTGAGGTTGAAAAATCTAAAGTGGAAGCTGAAACAGAACTTATGAAGGAAAACCTTGTGTCACGTGAGAGGGAAATAAGCTCACTCAAGTACGAGCTGCATATGGTTTCTAAGGAGCTTGAAATTCGCAATGAAGAAAAGAATATGAGTATGAGATCTGCAGAAGCAGCAAACAAGCAACATTTAGCTAGTGTCAGCAAAATTGCTAAACTGGAGGCAGTGTGTCAAAGACTACGTGGCCTAGTTCGTAAGAGGTTGCCAGGGCCAGCTGCATTGGCCCAAATGAAGCAAGAAATTGATAATTTTGGCAGAGATTTTGGTGGACCTCAACCTAAAAGGAATGTAGTTAAGAATCCTAACCTGAATTTGCCTCCACGGATGGAATCATCTGCTGGCAGCTTGCTGCAATCCCACAAGGAGATTGATTATCTTACTATGCGTTTGTTGGAGATGGAAAAGGAAACAAAGATGCTTAAAGAAGCTTTGGCCAGTCGCAATAGTGAACTACAGGCTGCCAGAGAGACGTGTGCTAAGACAAATCTGAGGGTGAAGAGCTTAGAAGCACAAGTACAGGCCCTTAATCATCAAACAAGCTCCCCAAAGTCGAGCATTGGGCACCCTGCTGGCGATCTTTCTAGTCAATATGCTAGCAATGCACCTAGTATCAGTTCCATGTCTGAAGATGGGATTGATGTTGAAGGACTTTCAGCTGAATCTTTGCTACCAGTAACCTCCGGTATCTCTCATCTGGGAATGGAGCAGAGTAGTCATAAAGTTCATAAGCAAGAGAACTCCAATTGCTTGGAATTGATGGATGACTTTCTAGAGATGGAGAAGCTGGCATGTCTGTCAAATGATGTTGGTGGAGCTAATGCTGTTTCTAGCGATCCAGCTAATTCTGATCAAGAGTTTGGTTTTAGTCCATCATCAAATCTGGAATCTTCAATTGCAAGATCATCAACAAAGGAGCTTCAGCAGGATGTGGAAAATCCTCCCTTCCAAAAGCTTAAGTCAATGGTTTTTACAATTTTTGAATCTCAAACTAAGGAGAAGAATTTGGGAAAGGTCTTGGAGGATATCAATTGTGCTGTTCTGGAAGTACAAGGTTCTCTGTCTCAGCAGCCAGTCACTTATATATGTGAAGGAGCTCAACTGGATCATGTTCCTTCCGATCAAAAGGATGTATCTGGAGGGAGATTGATTTTCTTAGATGGAGATAACGTTACAATATCTCAGATTCATCAGGTTGTACTATCAGTTGGTAGAAAAACAATGAGAGTTCAGGACCCTCATACCGATGGCCATGAGATAAGTAAAATATTAGATGACTTCTCTGTCTTTGTGGATAAGTTCATATTCGACAATAAGGGTTTGGTTGACTTCATCTTAAAACTTTCTCATGTTTTATCTGAAGTAGATCGACAGAACCTTGGTTTCTTGGGATATAGGGATTATGATAGAAATGCCAACGAAAATGATTGCATAAACAAGGTTGCTTTGCTAGAGAATAAGGTTGTACAAGGTAACCCATCAAAACATTCATGTGTTGGAGGGTGCTATCCTTGTCATTCCTGTCCTGACTCGAATGTACTTCATGATGAAATCTTGGATCCAAGCTTTAAACCCAATGCTACATCATGCTCGTGCTTATTGAAAGAGTTGGAACAGCTGAAATTGGATAAAGAAACTATGGCAGTGGATCTTACAAGAAGCAATGAAGATCTTGAAAATGCAAAGTTGCTGCTGCAGGAGACAGAGAATAGGGTAACTGAACTGAAGTTACAGTTGGCTTCCTCTCATAATCTCCACAGCCTCGCCGAAACTTAGCTGAAATGTATGAATGAGTCTTACAAGTCACTAGAAGTGCGTAAACAGGAGTTGGAAGCTGAGATAAACCTTTTACAAGAAAAGTCAGCGAAGTTAGATGATAAACTACAAGAAGAAAAGCGTGGCCATCAAGATGCCCTGGCTAGATGCAAGGATCTCGAGGAAAAAGTTCAAAGGTAAGCAGCTAACTGTTATAATGCATGATGATACTGCGAGCAGAAATGATCTCTAATAGGAAATGTTACATGCTAAAGGAACGCAGCATCCTTTCTATACCCGTCATCAGTGATAGAAGATTCTGAGATGAAGATCAAACAGGTATGCAGCATAATAACTCTGAAAATATTAATCGAGAAAATGTGGAAACCTATAATCGACTGATGACCTTTCAGATATCCTGTTATAAGAGCCTCTAGGGTGATAGAATGTTTGTTAAATGCTCTCTGGAAGTTCCTCTACATGGACTTATGTTGTAAGAATGTTATCCTTCTCGGGGTGGTTGCACTTTTTTGCTTGACCTATTTTTTTGTTCTTCGTTGTATGAAAGGCCTGAGGTTTGTGGATTGATCAGAGTAATCCTTCCTTATTTGGTGCTTTTGGAATGAGTTAGCTCGAAAGCTTTAGCTGAAAGTGTCTGTCCTTTCACTCTCTTTGCAGGAAAGAGATATAAAAGACGCAACACAAAAGCTCGCAGCATGCCAGGAGACAATTTACCTTCTCGGGAGGCAGCTGCAGTCTTTGCACACTCAAAGTGATGAGCTGTTGGGTGAAAGTTCAGTAGAAGGCAAATCATAGCGGTTCCAAGGCACACAATATTCGCTACACCAATGACCTTGAACACATTGAGACGGACAGCGTAGCTTCTGCAGATGTGCAATCCGTGAGTGATGATTCCTTGCATTACGGTCATTCCACATCAAGTCCCCTGGATAATGGCACCAGTCTTTCACCGCAGTCTTTAGGGAGCTCGTCTCACCTCAATCATACACGTACGAAGTCTATATTCTCTGCTTGTACTCTTGATCAAGAGAAATACTCGCTTAGTTTCGGTAGTCTCTTTTCCTTGAAGGGGAAGAGCGAGCAGTAGAATCATGTCGTCTAGCCCCATCTGTCCTATGATAATGTTTCCTTCTCTTTTATGCTGGGATTGTAGCTGAGTTCTAATCGGAACTCGTGCATTGTAGAAATCATAGTTATGTGGAAATGAAATGGCAGATCATATGCCTGTATTAACCAACTGCAGTCCACTCCAAAATGTAAATAAGAACCATAGTCATAAACCTGAACCGACATGTCTGAACTACGAGTTTTCATATTTTCATTATCTTTCTTCAATCCCTTGACCAACCACATCAAGGAAAATTGTTACAATAGGAAAGAGAATTGCATGTCTTTTTCATTTCTTAGGTTGTTAACAACTTAACATACTACTTGGCTACAATCAGTTCTCTTAAATGAAATAATTCACAACTCAAACTAGAAATAAGGTTGTTACGGCTAATATCCACATCTTTTTCAGTTCTTCACAGTTCACTTCATCATCCCTAATATAAACTCGACGAGTGAACTCCGATACTAACCTACCGGAATCATATACATTCGTAACTGGAGGCCGGTTTCAGCGGTTGAGGCATCCCATCTGTCACACTCAACTCTCTTCTCAGCTTAACAATATGGGCTTGAACCTATCAATATCATGCAAGTATAAACAGTTGAAAGATATCAGTCATTTGCCCCAAAAGTTCATGGAAAATAAAATAGTAACATTAAACAACTCAATTGGACATGCATAATTACACGTAAAAAGCCTGTAAGTCGGGCTGAAAGCTCATGGAGCAGACCCGCTATCATAGCCAAAAGCGTAACTCAATAATTCATATCAACAGAGTGTTCAACGATACTATAACCTGTACATTTGGCTAGACTTCTGTATAAAGCTTATGGTATGCCTATTCATAACTAGTAGTAAACAGAAAGTATAAATTCTGGAACACTCCACAACGGCTCGACCAGGTTAATTGCAAACACGAAAAGTAATGAGCTATTCTAACCTGCTGACGAGCTGAGGCAAGTTTCAACAGTTCATCTGCCTCTGAGAAATTCATAAACCACTGACTGAGTGGATGATCCTTGGTGTCGCCCCTTCCCCTGTCATTCATATTTTCAACTGGCGCTGCAGAAACAAGCAAACTCATCTTAAAGAAATAAATTTGACGAACATGAGTTGAAATAGAAGGCAAGACAAGTAAATTTACCCGGAGCAGGTAAGCTAAACCCAGCAGGCAGTCGTGGCACTTGAATAGCCGGATGATTTTGTGCACGAGCAAAGAAACACTCGGAAGGCTCTGGAAAAACAATCTCATTGTATGATTCCATAACCACAGGTTTCTTGGTAGACTGTGGGCCAGATTCATCTTCAGGATACAACTTCAAGAAGTGAAACCTACAAATATCAAGCCTAGTTAGTAAAAAAAGCACCACACAATACATTAAGTAAGCAAACAAATAAACAACTCACAAATCCAATTTCTTGTCGCAAACATCGCTGTGGAAGAAAAGGCCAATTCCGATTTCAAATTCACCCCAACCACATTCTGATAACTCGAAAGGTGGCGATTCAACAACCCTTGTCGGGTTATTGAAACTGGGATGCAGTTGAAACACGACACGCTTTATCACTGCTCCAAGATCTTCATTCGTAGCCCCACGCACATAAACAGACCACTTATGTGACGTGACCTAATGTGACTAAATTATCTATTCTATCACAAAACAAGGGGAATTGTATATTATGGAAAAACATACTTACTCGCTAGCCTTTCGACCGAGATAAAATGCTATGGTTCCATAAACAATCGGAACACAAAGCTCAACATCTTTAACTCTCCTGTTTGTACTCTAGAAATGATCAGAACAGAACAAATAATGTCACTATAACGGAGAGATTTACAAGCGGTAAACAAAAATTCAACATTTCCCAATTCTTGCTTTCAGATGTTAAAGCAGAATTATGCTTTATCACTAATCACTAATTAGGAATGGGAAAAATTAGTTCTGATGAACTTGAAAATCCTTCTAAAAAACTGCTACATCGTCCCTTGTTTTACGCAAATGGAATAATCTTACTAAAAAGATTGAAGAACCCGGAAAAATGGCACCAAAAGCAATTGAAGAAGGTGAAAAGAAGAACCTTTTTGTCGCTTTCATCAGTAGTTTTGCCAAGTTTGATGATGCGCTGTGGCTTGGAAGCAGAGCCACCATCCACAACTTGGGATTCGGTAGCCGTGTGAGGCATTTCAGCAGAGAGTTGAAGTGGGATCGAAACCAGCACAGCCAAAACAAGGGTTTCACTTTTCTCCTTCAGTTTCCTGTATCAGAATTTAGGGATTGTTTTGATCAATTTTGAGTGGAGAATTGGGGGTTTAAGCCATTTGCTGAGGCGAAAAATGGATGGAAAGGAAACAATAGAGTGAGATTCCGAGGTTTTTTCCATCTGTCTTTCTTGCCACGTCAGCTTCCATTTTGGCCAAGAAAAATATAGAATAATCTTTAAGATTGTTAAAATATTGAGTTAATTGCATCATATGGCCCCAAACTATAACCCTCATTTTAAATTAATCTCTAAATATTTTATTATTCTAATTTCATCCCTAAAGTATGATACTCATTTTAAATTAGTCCTTAAACTTTTTAAAATTCTAATATCATCCTCAAACTATGTCTCTCATTCTAAATTCGTCCCTAAACTTCTAAATACTCTAATTTTGTTCCTAAATTCATCCAAATATGTAATTAGCTTTAATCATAGTTTAACCTATATTTTATTTTATTTTTCAAACATTAATAATACAACTTGGCATGACGGTTTTATTAACAGGGAATGTGATTAGTATATTCATATAGTTTGGGATGAAATTGAAATATTGAAAAAGTTTGTGTATAAATTTAGAATAAATGATATAGTTTGGGGATGAAAAATAAAACGTTCAAAAGTTTGAGGAATAATTTATAATGATATTCATAATTTAGGGATGAAATTGGAGCATTTAAAAGTTTAGGGGCTAATATAAAAGATATCATAGTTTGAGAACATATGATGCAATTAATTCCAAAATTTTCAATCGATTTTTTTTATAAATAAATGTAATATTTTAAATATTTACTATGAATTAATTGCACCATACATCCTTTAAATATGGTCATCATTCAAAATTGGTCCCTATACTTCTGAACATTTTAATTTCATCCTTAAGATATGAATCTCATTCTAAATTAGTCATCATCTGTTTGAGCATTCCAAATTCATTCCCAAACCATGATCAATAATCTAAATTGATTCCCAAATATTTGTATGTTCCATAAATGTCCCCTAATCATTCAAAAGTCGATCGAATGTGATGGCGATCGAATGAAGTTTAATTGGTCAATCGATATGTACGAAAATCGAGATAATATTTTACTACCTCTTTGCATGCTTAATGGAACATGTTAATATTGGATAAATGAATGGATGTATATGATTGATCTATTATGCATGTTTGATTATGTACGGGCTCGATCCGAATACGGTTTAAGTGATAAATTGGTTAAGACTCGATTGAATTGCACAAAAGAATTAGAAGATTGATAATAAATAAATTTAAGGTTAGTGATTAATCGGAAAATGAATTAATCTTAGAATCCTTAAACTTTGAATATTATCGGTAAATGTTTTTATGTTAAAAATGTTTGAAAAGAAAATTACAAAAATACCTTTATAAAGTAAAAAGAGAACAGAATTGACCCGAATAGTGGGATTAACCTGATAATTCATTATTGACCTAATAAAACTAAAGATCCACCGATTGAACTCCTGACTTGTTTGGAAGACCTGTAAATCGATTAGAAGACCTAAAAATCGGTTATTAATCCTCGAGATCAATAATAAATAAAATAACCCTAAATAGTCATCCTTGATTTGATAGACTACTTATTCACTTGATAAATACTCGGTCTGTTCAAAAACATTATGAATACAAATTTTAGTTTCCGAAGAGGTAAAAGATTTAGAATTTTTAATTTTTAGAATAATCACCCGATGATTAAAATAGTGAAATTGATATATATATATATATATATATATATATATATGACTGGATCAAAGAAAATGATTAGAACACCTTTGTGCTTATAAATGACAAAAATAACATCAAATGTTGATATAACCAAAATACCCTTGAATTTTAAAAGGACCAGAATACCTTGAACTCTAAGATAACCAAAGCAATCTCGAGTACAAAAATGACCCGACTACCGTTATTACCTAGAAATAAGTGAATGTTATTAGATAATTCTGGAAATATTGAGAAAACCTAAGTATTATATCACCTCTAAAGATTACTGAGTACGACTCAAGTACATCAGTCATCTTGGAGAATGTTGCAATACATAAATAAAACAAATACCATTGGAATACGCACAATTCCTCAAGATCAGTTCAATGATGGTTCTGAAGATGATCAGTTCGACTAGTGTTGTCAGTATTAAAGTATGAATATTCTTGAAGTGCATCGATTTGAGTGGTTGACATGTATCACAGTGTTGGGATTTGGTCAGTTTGAGTTGATCCGATATCCTGATAATTGACATGAATCTTGAATACCGTAAATCATCATTTCATCTTTATTGGATTAAGTTCCTAAGAATCCATTAGAAATCAAAGTGTTTGAAATTCCCCTGATAGCCTAAATAAAGGAATCGCTCTGGTTATATCTAAAATCTTAATTTATTATGATGTAAAGGTTCCTAAATACCTTTCTGATACACCTGAAATCCTAAATGGTCCTGAAGCATCAATATCTGAATGTCTATTTAGATCCATTAACAATTAAACCATTTTAATAGGGACCTCGATCCTGAAACCCGATCAATTTTGCGTAAGGTCATATTTTCTATTCCTGATAATTTCCAAGCACATTCGAAAAATATTTGGATCCTCTAGTGTGTTCCCTATTGACAGAAATATTTTCTCTTATTTATATAAAGTACGATTTTTTATATCTAGTTTTTGATTTCTGACACAAGGTACAATTAGCTCATGATTTTGATATTATTGTTTGCTATCTGATATATTTTATTGGGGTACTGTCTGGGTACGTGTCTGGCGACTCTAAGGTTCAGCTAGATGGTAAATCGTTTCTGTTCTAATCATTCATATTAGACTCCTAGATCTTAGGGTAAGTCCTTATAAATTTATGTTATAGGGTACTGCATTTGGTGCACGATTGGAGAGAAACTGTGTATTTTAAATAAAAACCCAACTTTTGTTTTCTATTTTTTTGATATTAATAGTTCTATCTGAAACTATTTTGTTGGAGTACTGTCTGGGTAGGTGTCTAGAGTCTCTGAGGTTCAGTTAGCTAGTAAATCATTTATGTTCTAATCATTCATATTGGACTCTTAAATCCTAAGAGTCTAGGATAAGTCCTTATGAATGATGTCCTAGGAAATTTCACATGGAGTATTCAGATGAAGGATACTACAATGATTTTAAAAAAACTATTTTAGTGAAACAACTACTGTTATTTTTAAACTATGATTACATTTTATTATGGTTTTGAAGGAACACAATAGACGTCTGTTTCAATCTCTGAACCTGGTTTTCTAAATGTTTCCTCCGAGGTATAAGTTTATTGTCTGTTACCTGAAGAAATATTAGTGGAACCTCAGCTCATCACGAAAACATGTAGATGCTTGAATCAATAAGACAATTTTTATGCTTGTTATTTATTTACATGTCATTCAGCATCACCTAATAGTTATGTTTTACTGAGCTTCCTATAGCTCACACTGTTATTCACCATTTTAGGTTAAAAGATATATCCAATGCATGTATCTACTTCAATAATGGGAATTCCTTCAGCTTTGCTTATAGAGTATGATACAAGTGTAATTAGGGGGCATGTAAGTCACATTTGATTTTTATATTTAGTCTGCAACTTTTATGATAGGAGATATGAATGAATTCTGTTTTACGATTTATACACTTGTATTTTTATATGTTTTAATAAAAAAATTAAAATTTTCTGTTATTTTTATTGTGAACCACTCTAGTAGTGGTCATAATGTGACATATCAGGATTGGGTCACCCATAACAATATGGGGTTGTTACAGGAGCTTTATCAGGCAAGAGGTTCAAGGGGATTTTTTTGATTCAATATCATCTTCATGATTGTGATAGAGTGTACATAGACTTAGATATCTTCCATTGTCTATGATAAGTATTTTCAGTCATTTGCAAATTTGTTCTCTTATGTTGTCTGTGAAGTTCTACCGTGCGACAGTCTTAATATATGACTAAGGAAAGACGCTATCGATTTTGTTATTATTTTTTAATATTTTTGGTAAAAAATTACCTAAAACATTATTATTTCTATATAAAACATTAATGCTTTTAACATTTCCAGTAAATTGTCAAATAATAACAAAATCGGTAGAAAAATAATATTTAAAGTAACGTTTACCAGATATGTTAAAAAAATCGGTAAAGCGCACAATAATAATAAAATCGGTAGAAATAATAATATTTTAAGTACTTTTTTTACCAAAAATGTTAAAAATAATAATAAAACCAGTAACACATTTTTTTAACAGTATATTAAAATTATCGTACGTGAAACTTCTCCTAATGTCTGTCCTCCACGGTTGCGATTCCGGTTGCATTGAAATCGCAACCGTTAGTTTATAAATTATTGTTAAATTCACTTATCGAAAGTTTGCGCTTTTATGTCGTGGTGGCGTTTCATGCTGGAAGTGAACGTCGAACATTCTTTGTCTCCTTTTGTTATGTGTACTTTTAGTTAATTAATTATTTTTTGAAAAATATTTTTAGTAAAATAACAATATTTTAAGTTACTTAATCAAAAATAATAATAATATTTTAAGTTAACTCGGCTAGTAAAAGATTTTGTAATATTATGAGATTGTGTCATAATATTATTTAAAAAATAGAAATTGTAAAAATAAAAATATAGGGTAAATTATGCATTTAGTATCTAAACTATTAGTTTTGCTCATTATATTACATAAATTTTTAATTATTTTTAAATACATACCTAATGTTTAGTTTTTGTTTCATTTTAGTACCCCCACTATTAAAAACTTAACGTGTTTAGTACCTAAACTATCAATTTTAATTTGTTTTAATACTTAAACTTTCAATCTTTTTCAAAACTTAACGTTCACTTTTGAATAGGGTATTAAAGTGAAAAAAATTAAACTTTAGGCATGATTTTGATTTTTTTTTTTTGAAAGTTTAGATACTAATATAGATCAAAATTGATAGTTTAGATACTAAACACGTAATTTACCCAAAAATATATAATAGTTAAAAAAACGAATTTTGTAAATTTATAAAAATATAAAGGCATAAAGACACGTTTAATCCTTAATAATTATATTTTTCCTACTAAATTTGATCTAAACCTTTTAAAAAGGTAAATTGTTATGTCAAAGATGTTAAAATTTAACGTTTTAATTAACATCTTTAAAAAAAACAGCGATTTAAGTGTTTTTAATAAGTCTGCCGGTTAATTTCATCTCTTTTTAATATTAGGGTAAAGAGTAAAAATGGCCTTCCAATTATAAGATGTTTTAATAGTCACATGATTATTTATATGTTCCAAACTCATCATTTTATATTAAAAAATTGGCGATCGTCTGAGTTGGATTTTAACGTATTGATTAAGATATGATAAAATATAATATCAAAACCGTTTGAGTTATCTTTTGTGGATCGACTCTTCGTTTACATTATGTCGTCGAGTCAGTGTTTGAAAGTAATAGTGTTGTCAGTAGACATTATTAAAATATGATTTTTTTTTCGTATCTCAGTCTACATGTTAACATTCAATTAAGATGGTTGTCAGTTTCTAATGAAAAAAAGACGAGTTTGATACATATCAATAGTCAAGTGATTATTTTTTAACTTTTAATAGTCAAGTGACTCAACAAAATAATACCATCTGATTAAATCATTTTTGTAACTTTTAATAGTCAATGAACTCAAAAAAGTAACACCATATTATCGGGACCATCTGTATACTTTACCCTTAATACTAATGGTTAGTTTTTTTATTAATCTGGGTTAATTACAAGGCGATATATGTTCAAAAATATCTCTCAACCATTTAACATTCAACTCTCACACCCTTAGCATTCTTGGTGCTTGAGCCCGATAACTCAAGGAATAACAACAATTCATTTATCATTGAGGTCACTCGGTTCGTGCTAATGGTTAAATTTAACATAAAAAAGTGGGAGGCCAAAGGACAAGTTTGGGTACAAATGTAAGAAAAGTAAACAAGTTCAAGTATTAACTTGCATAAAATAATACAGATACTAATATGAAAAAAAAACAGATAAATACAAGGACTAAAATATGAATTATCTTTTGATAATTGTCAAAGTCAAGGACTGAGTAAAAACAACGAACATTTTTATTGTGAAAATCAAAACCACGTGAACACGATGACCGATCCTGGATGAAGTGCACTAGTCTTCGAATCTCCTTCATCCAATTCACGGGAGAAAAACAATCTCTCCTTTCTGCTTCAAAGACCGATTATATTCAAAGTGTAGCTGAATCCTGTTCAAAGGTAAAATTTCCTCCGCTTATCGAGCCTTTCCCTAGAATCGTAGACCCAAAACTCGACAAAGATCGAGCTTTCGTTTAATTATCTCTTGGTTCCTATGATGGCGGATGTTGTAAAACAAATCTTGGCGAAGTCTATTCAGTTAGCGGACCAAATAACGAAGGCGGTGGATGAAGCGGCTTCGTTCAAGCAAGAGTGTTCGGAGATCATATCCAAGACGGAAAAACTCGCTGGCTTGCTCCGACGAGCAGAGCGTGCGAGTTCCGAGCTCTACGTACGTCCCACGCGCCGCATTATCGATGAGACTGAACAAATCCTCGATAAAGCCCTCTCTTTGGTCCTCAAATGCCGTGCCAACGGCATTATGAAGCGCGTGATCACGATCATCCCTGCTGCCGCCTTCCATAAAACGTCTTCTCAGCTTGAGAACTCGATCGGCGATGTTTCCTGGCTTCTCCGCGTCTCAGCTTCGACCGACGGTCGCGACGACGAGTACTTAGGCCTTCCTCCGATCGCTTCTATCGATCCTATTCTGCACCTAATTTGGGAACAGATCGCGATTCTTTACTCCGGTTCACTAGACAACCGGTCCGAAGCTACTGCTTCGCTTGTTTCACTGGCCAGAGACAATGATCGAAACGGGAAACTGATTATAGAAGAAGGAGGGGTTGCGCCGTTATTGAAATTAGTCAAAGAAGGGACAGTGGAAGGTCAAGAAAACGCCGCCAGAGCAATTGGGCATCTTGGCTTGGACCCCGAAAGTGTTGAGAACATGATCCAGGCCAGAGTTTGCACGGTGTTTGCGAAAATCTTCAAAGAAGGTCCAATGAAAGTTCAAGCCGTGATTGCGTGGGCGGTGTCTGAGTTTGCATCCCAAATGCCAAGATTTGCTTGCCCAGCATAATATAATCCGATTACTGGTTAGTCATTTGGCTTTTGAAATGATTGAAGAACATAGTAGATATGCAATTGCCTGTAACAAGGCCACATCAGTTCGAGCTCTCGTTATGGCGAGTAGTAATAACTCGAATGTGAATAATGTGAAAAATGTTGCCGATGAAGATCACCAGACTCACCAAGTGAATTGTATGCATCAGCGGAATGGTTCGGTTTCGGGGATGAATACTACGGGAAGGGAATCGGAAGTTCCTGCGACCAAGGCTTATATGAAAGCAATGGCAGCTAGAGCTTTATGGCATCTTGCTAAGGGGAATTCAATTATCTGCAGGAGCATAACCGAGTCCAGAGCGTTGCTATGTTTAGCGGTTTTGTTAGAAAAAGGAACTGAAGACGAGCAATTTAATTCGGCTATGGCATTGATGGAGATTACAGCTGTGGCAGAGCTGGATTCTGAATTGAGAAGGTCTGCATTCAAGCCCAATTCTCATGCTTGTAAGCTCATTGTCGACCAGCTCTTGAAGATTACCGAGCAGGCTGATTCGAAACCGCTAATTCCTTGTATCAAGGCCATCGGTAATTTGGCTAGGACATTTCGAGCAGCAGAGACAAGAATGATTGCCCCTTTGGTTAAACTCTGGATGAAAGCTCTTTTGCTGATATTTCCAAGGAGGCTGCAATTGCACTTACCAAGTTCGTTTGCAGTGACAACTATTTGCATCTTGATTACTCCAAGGCAATCATTAGTGCAGGAGGTGCAAAGCATTTGGTCCAGCTTGTATATTTCGGGGAACAAATTGTTAAACTCCCAGCATTACTTCTCCTGTGCTACATTACCCACCATGTACCCGACAGCGACGAACTCACGCAAGCTGAAGTCCTCTCGGTGCTCGAATGGGCGTCCAAGCAAACCAGCATGGTCCAGAATGAAACCGAAAGCATGCTTTTACAAGAGGCCAAAAGTAGATTGGGATTGTATCCATCTAGAGGTTCAAGGAGGTTTCATTGATTCAATCACCCATCCGGTGAAACCGAAAGTACGCTTCTACGATACCCCATCATCGTATTCATGATTCGAATGGAGTGTACATAGATTTACAGGTCTCGCAATACATCATATGTAGTACTTTGACTTGGTGATATTACCTATATGTCTTTTGCAATAGCTTTTGAATTTTGTTTATTTGTTTTTATTCCAGAAAGTTGAAGTTTGGCTTAACTGATGCTAGTAAGCTCATTGTCGACCAGCTGTTGAAGATTACATCGACTCCGACATGTTCTGTTCCGCAGATTGTACCTCTGTGTTTGAAGATTCGGGTTCGAGTCCTTCCGACAAGTCGATACCGCTTCAGACGAGAAAATGAAACTAATGAAGAGCATCCGGGGATGCTAATTTGCTCTCAGAAAAAAGCACAAGGGCAATGCATTTAACTTTATGCACATGTGAGTGCATTCATTTTGTTCAAACAACCTTTTTTTATCAACAAAGTTGGTGATCTTATCCTCAAAAGGAATTATTTTATTGCAAAAATAGGGTAACGGACAATTTTGAGACGATAAACACACTAAAGCAAAGCTAGCCCATGTTAATGAATTAAGAATTTGTGTAAAGGCAGAGCATAAATAAACACACATGAGCCTTCAACCCATACCATTTTCTGGTAAGGCAAAGCTAAAGGAGGGGCCTCATGTTACACTGCCTTTTCCATTTCCCACATCGGTCTTTTGACCAATAAGATTTTTTTTCAAACAACAATATTTTACTGATTTTACCTTAAAATCAACTTTTTTAATACAAATATTACATCAAATGATCTATTATAATTAGGGGTGGGCACGGGAAGTGGTGAGTCGGTTTTTTTTTTGTTGTCTTGACCTTGATCCGAAAATATAAAACTTATATTCGATCCCGTCTTGCCCCAATTTTTAAAATAAAACCTTGATCCTAATCTAAATCGATCCAACCTGAATATTATTATTTAAAATAATAAAATAATATATTTTATAATAATTTATTATATTTGAATAATTAAATAACATATTTTAACACTAAAAATAAAAATATTTAAAATATTAAATAATATATATATACAACTTATTTTTTGAGTGAATATATCTCATTTCCTAATATTAATCTCAACCTTTAAATTTGCTCATCCAACAATCCTAAAGACGTGTAAAATTAAAAAAGTTTCACACAGTATAATAGGATCCTACACCTATATATACAAGGGTTTATATTGAATCGAGTTAGATTGGTGATTTTTCACCTTAACCTTGATCTCGTCCCGCCCTGAACCTACTTATTATATAACCCTCCCTTCTTCGAATCTCAAAATTTCAAAAAAAAAAATGCCCCTACAGGATTAGATGGAGTCACAACCCGTCAGATTCGAGTATTCTCACCATCTCTAGTTATAATCCAGAGGTCATCGCTACCGTTATCCCTACTTTGTAATCAATTTATTTACATCAAACAGATTCAAGCAGAACTTTTTCCCAAAAGATTGTTTTTTGCTATAAAAATCATGATAAACGATGACACTAAAACTTTATTAAAGAACGATGGATTACCAAAAGGAAAAAAAATGCAGCAAAAGGTAGACGAAGTGGTCTACGATTTTAAAAGAAAAAATCTTATCTACACGGCATACCGCACATCCATGGAGATGGTGACGGAACTAATATATATACACACCGATTCTGCTTATAAATTTGATACGCACTTAATGATAAGTTTCATCAAGTTATGATCGTATATTAATGCACATTGCTAATTTGATCGAAGAACATGCTTTGTTCTTGCAAGATACAGTTTTCCAGTCGCCTTGGTCGCATCAGACAACAGATTAAGATGGGATTAGACATGCAAGTTGAGGATTAAGTGCTTAAGCCATTATTATAAGAAATATGCTGTCTTTACTACGTTTTTTTTTTTGCCATTAGTGGACACCATCTACTTTTGTTAATCGGCCAGACTTTTAGCCACAAAGTTGTTCATTTGCACAAGTTGGGATTTAAATAGGATGCTGCTGTGTAATCTGAGAGTGTTCAATGAGAATATGATTTTTTTTTGGTTTGGAAGTTAAATAAAGCTTATAAAAACATGTTGTCGTATGCAAGAAAATGTTTTTGCTTAAATTGTCAGGTTGCTTTATGGGAAAACTTGTTGGCTTTCACAATTGGAATTGCATTTCATTACAATATAAAAATGAAAAAAAAAGGAAAAGCTAGTTAATAGGACGAGGGGCCAATGAAGCAGAGAAATAACAATGAGGTGGTCATCAGTGCATGTCTACTACCAAGTAGAACTAAGCTGACTAAAGCTCGAATTTGACTCGAAACCCGAAATTTAAAGTTCGAATCGATTTTCTTTATGAAATATCTCAACCATGATGTGTTCATACTTATCGAGTTGAAGTCGACGAATAATTAAAACCCAAGATTTTGCATATATATAGGAGAAGAAGAGCACACAATTAGAATCCCCACTACTACCAGCACTCAACTGCTTGGCTCCTGTTCTTCTTCTTCCTTGAACACCCTTCAACTGCATTGCACCACTTTCAAAATCTGCTTTGTTTAATCCAAGTTCCTTTCTTTTTTAACTGTCATAGCGTTTCATTTTAGATAAGTCTTCCATGGCTTGGTTCTGTTGTTATCACCATTCTATTATCATGATCTTGAGCTTTGTTCTTGTCTTGTTTGGACAAGGTAATGGGGGATATATGCTTTTTCTGAATCTGGGTTGTTTTGTTTGCATTTCGTAAAGTTTTCTGAATCTTGTTTCTCTGTTTTCCTCTGATTAATTTTTCAGGTTCAACGGCTGCAACTTTCACATTCATCAATAGATGTCATCACACAATATGGCCTGGAATTCTAGCTAATCCAGGGAGCCCAAAACTAGAAAGTACAGGCTTTGAGCTCGCAAAAGGCGGCTCGCGTTCTTTCGAAGCTCCTTCGGGTGGTCCGGTCGCTTCTGGGGCAGAACAGGCTGCGATTTTGATGACTCCGGTCACGGATCATGCACTACTGGTGACTGCGGCTCCGGCCAAGTTGAATGCAATGGAGCAGGGGCAACCCCGCCAGCCACTTTGGCCGAGTTTACTCTCGGTTCAGGGGCACCGGACTTCTATGACGTCAGCCTGGTCGATGGTTACAACTTGCCTTTGCTTGTGCAAGGAAGTGGAGGCTCAGGAGACTGTGCCATTACCGGCTGTGTGACGAATTTGAACAAAAAGTGCCCATCCGAGCTTAGAATCAACGGGGGCGGCGCCTGTAGGAGCGCCTGTGACGCCTTCGGGAACCCGGAGTACTGCTGTAAAGATGCCTACAGTAGTCCAGCTGCTTGTAAACCATCCATGTATTCGGAAGTTCAAGGCAGCTTGTCCCAAATCCTATAGCTATGCATTTGATGATGCCAGCAGCACTTTCACATGCACCGGGGCTGACTATACCATCACTTTCTGTCCCAGTGGTCCAAGGTAAATTTCCAAAACAAAAACTTGATTGTTTATACAATTTGATAGTTGCTATAGATATTTATGTGGCATTTAACTTTGATGAAGTTTGCAAACTTCGAAAGTTCTCGGTCCGAATTCAACCGGAACCACAGTTGAATCCGAGTTGGATCACGATCCCGTTAAGGCGGCTGAAGAGGCCAGTAACTGGCTATCAAATTTTGCCACCGGAGACTCAGCTTCAACCAAACCATCTACCGCAATCCACTTTGGTTTTGCTGCAATTATTTTCTTTTCCTTTCTTCTTGTAGGACAAAATCCAGATTGTAAAGTGTAGAGCTATATATCATTTCCTTTTTCTACTGGATTTGAACTGAATACCTATGGTTCACAGCTAGTGAACTAAAGTGAACGACTCAAGAAAGTAAAAGAAAAAACATATATTTTTGTGCCTTTAAAGGTGCATGATTACCTTTCCTTTGAACGAGATAAGCTTAAAATGGAAAAAAAGTGTACGCTTTGAACGCCATTTTGGTCATTTTGAGTGAACCACCACCAAACATCACATCCTCTATGTCTGCCATTGCTGTGCATCAAAGGTATTGCCTTTTCTGAGCATTCTTAATAAGGAAGACCTAGCAGTTCCAAAAAAGATAGAATCTGAGGAGTACGTGAAGAGCCTGCAAAGTATTAAAGAAAGAAGAGCAAGCATTGAAAAGGAATGTACAAGCTAACCAACAATCAATTAAGCTGAAAGAATAAAAACAAAGAACAGTGACGTGGAAGAGCTGTGACAGTATTATGAAGATGTCGAATCATCACATATTATGCATCAGCGTTTGGTTAGACTTGAGTAACGTGGCAAAATGTTATTGGCAGATGCTTAGTAGGAGTTCATAATACTCCGTACAACTCGTTATCCTGACTCACCATTCCATTCCTACATGATCGAGTATGACAATGAGCAAATCCCAGCACATATTTCCATCTTCACCGAGAAATAAACATATAAAGAGTCTCCATGGGTTCTCTGGATAAAAGGTGATGTTTTTACTTGAAACAAGTGCAAAATTTTGATATGGGGATTTCTCTGGTTGTCTTCTTCCCTTGCTGTTTCTTTTATTTTTCTTCTTCCATATCTCAGCTCAGGATCACAAGCTGTTACCCTTGATGTTGTTGAAGCAAAACACTTGATTCAGTCTGGTTATGTTAATGTTTATATTGATGTCAGGTAACATAACAGGGTTCGGTTCAGTTCTTTGTTCCTTTAAATTCATGTTTGAGAATCATTTCAATTAACAACAGGACAGTGGAAGAATATAAGAAGGGACATGTGGAAGCAGAGAAGATCCTTAATATCCCGTACATGTTCAACACACCTGAAGGTATGGTGAAGAACCCTGAATTCATGAAGGAGGTTTCATCTTTTTGCAAGGTGGAAGATCCTCTCATAGTGGTAATTTCCAAGTTCGAATTCATCTTTTTTTGCCTTTTTTCTCTCTATATAAACGATGTGGGAGTTGAAGGTCGGCTAAGTGCTTTCCTTTTTCTCACAGGACTGCCAAAGTGGGGTGAGATCCCTTCATGCAACAGCTGACCTTCTTAAATGTGTGAGTTTATTCGATTATCATAAAAATCTATTTTCGTACTTAAAATTTTAAAATTTGTCTCTGATGTCGTCAGTCCCTCAAGATTAGAGCCTCGAAGTTTCGGACGGCCGGCAGTAATTAACGATACTCGGGTGATGTTGCAGGGCTTTAAGAATGTGGCCAACATGGGAGGAGGTTATCTTGCTTGGAATGAGAAAGGGTTAGGTATAAAAATGGGAAATAGAAGGTGCAAGAGCCTGCAATATTAGAGGACAAGCCAAAAGAGTTGTGAATGGTGATGGTTTGTTACTCATTCTGTTCACGTTGCTGCGATTAGCGATTCGAATAAGGTAAACTGCAAGTTATGTATTTAAATTATCAGTTTTTGTTCATTTTAGTATTTAAACTTTTAACTTTTTTCAAAATCATACCTTACATTTAGTTTTAATTTCATTTTAATAAATCACAGTTAAAAACTTAACGCGTCTAGTACTTAAACTATTGGTTTTGATTTATTTTAGTACCTAAATTTTTAATTTTTCGAAACTTAATGTTAAATTTTGAAGAGTATACTAAAATGAAACAAAAAATAAATTTTTAAACGGCGGATACTAAATGAAAAAAAAAACTAAACTTTAGGTATAGGTTTGAAAAAATTAAAAGTCTAGATATTAAAACAGACTAAAATTGATAGTTTAGACCCTAAATGTATAATTTACCCTAATTAATAATCCCACGTGTCTCCTGTTTAATTTGCAACCATGAGAACCTTGTACTCTTACTGGCTATATATATTCATGCAGTCTGGTATCTTGTCCACAGACAATTTATGAGGTACATCGATAGTGTATAATGTCAACTCATTCCATCCATGTATCAATTAAAGACGGAATTAAAATTACATATTAAGGTTAAGTTCATAAATGATCCCTGACTATAGTATATTGTTTCATTAAATCTTTAAATTATTAAAAGTTATAAAATGATCATTCTATTATAGAGTGTTACTTTGTTGAGTCACTTGACTATTAAAAGTTATAAAATGGTCACTCAACTATTCATTATATTTCAAACTTGTCCTTTTATGTTAAAAATTGACGGTATTCTAAGTTGAACATTAACCTTCTGAATGCGATATGATAAAATATGACCTCAGAATCTCAAATGACTATCATATCTCAGTCATCATGTTAGCGTTCAACTTAGACAACTACCAATTTTTAACGGAAAATGACGAGTATGGAACATAATTAATAGTCAAGTGACTATTTTGTAGCTTTTAACAGTAGATGAACTTAAATAAAGCAACATTGTATAATCAAAATACTTTTTTGTAACTTCTAATAATCGAGGGACTTAATAAAGTAGTATCATGTAATCGGGGTACAATCTCGAAAATTCTCCGATCAACTCATTGACAATTTAATCTTAAATGGACATATCCAAAATGTATATTATCGTAGAAGCGGTAAGATACATCGAATTGAAGAAAAAAAAAGATTTTAATAGCGTCATGAATGACAACGTTCACGTCCTTATTTATAAACTTGAACAACTAGACATTTGCTCATCACAACCATACATCTCTTTATAATATTATAATATTTTGCATTATTGGACAACCGCCCAACCAATCATTTATTTGCATTATGGGTGGTATTTATGTAATCGCTCTCAATTGAGATAAGTTATACCATTATCATGGATATCATTAAATTTTAAGCGATGGATTATTTAGATTATTAAATTTTTAATTGATTAGATATAATATCAAAAAATATTTTAATATTTAATTGAATAATTAATTTGATTCATTTTTTAAGAATATTTTATCTTTGATATTTATTTTTTAAAATTGAAAAATCTAATATTGACTTGAACATAGTAAAATATCTAATGTGTTTATGCATGAATTTTGCACCTGAAAAATGGAACACGACAATCCAAACCATAGCAAATTATTCTTACATGGCCATATTCAAAATGTATCTTGTCGTAGAAGTGGTAAGATGCATCAAATTGAAACAAACATAAAAGGGAAAAAAAAGGATTTTAATAGCGTAATAAATGACAACATCAATAGAAAAAAAATCAACGAAAAAAATCAACGATTAGGATTTTAAGAGCCGCATTAAGCTTTAGACAAAATCATTGTCTGTCCTTATTTTCGAGCTTCGAATATTCGACGTTTCAAATTTATCCCGGGAAATCGGAGAAACTGTTACCGGCGATGACAACCGCAACTGAACAAGATATAACCACCCCTCTCAGTAAGACTCTACGCCATCTCAACTCTCTTTACTTCTATATGCCGCTACTATTTTCCTTGTTTTCTCTTCTGACTTTCATCCAATCCGATCGACTCATGGGCAGTTCAAAAGTCTCCTTCCACTCAAAACCAACCCGATGGATCCTGTTCAGTTCCGCCGTCGCCGGACGATCTCGAGAATTCTCCGATCGAGGAAGTGGCTCTCACGGTCCCTACTTCGGACGATGCCTCACTCCCTGTTCTCACGTTCCGCACGTGGATTCTGGGCACTCTAGCTTGCCTCCTCCTCTCCTTTCTCAACCAATTCTTCAAGTACCGTCGAGAGCCTCTCTCCATCACCTCCATCTCCGCCCAGATCGCGGTGGTTCCTCTCGGCCACCTCATGGCAGCAACGCTTCCCGATGGAGTCTTCTTCAAAGATCGGAAATTTCAGTTTACTCTTAATCCCGGCCCGTTTAACGTGAAGGAGCACGTCCTTGTCACCATCTTCGCCAATTCCGGAGCGGGAAATGTCTACGCAATTCATTTAGTCACCGCCGTTAAGATCTTTTACAAGAGGAGGTTGTCGTTTCTTTGGCGCTGCTCGTCGTTTTCACCACGCAGGTTCTCGGTTTCGGCTGGGCTGGCATCTTCCGACGATACTGGTGGAACCAGCCGCCATGTGGTGGCCCCAAAATCTAGTCCAAGTTTCCCTCTTCAGGTAAGCAAACATCTTTCTATCCATCCGAGTCAACGGCATCTCTTCCATGAGCTTCGTCCTCGTACTAGAATTGCTGCAAACTCAATGAAATTGAATTACAGGGCATTACACGAGAAAGAAGAAAGAGCCAAGGGCAGATTGACAAGAAACCAGTTTTTCCTCATAGCTTTCACCTGCAGTTTGCTTACTATGTACTTCCAGGATATCTTTTCCCAACTTGACTTCCCTCTCCTGGGTTTGCTGGTTATTTCCACCTTCAGTCCTAGCACACCAGTTAGGTTCAGGACTTCGTGGTTTGGGTATTGGTGCCATTGGATTTGATTGGTCCAGCATATCCTCTTACCTTGGAAGTCCTCTTGCTAGTCCTTGGTTTGCAACCGTAACATTGCCGCCGGTTTTGTCTCATCACTTATATCATCACCCCCATTGCTTATTGTCTCAATCTCTTCAAAGCAAAGAATTTCCCCATATTTTCAGACGGCTTGTTCACTTCTACCGGCCAGAATTACAATATAGAGGCGATCGTAGACCGAAACTTCCACATTGACATGGCGGCATATAAGCGTGAGGTCCTTTGTATCTCAGCATTCTTTGCCATGTTATGGTGTTAGCTTTGCTTGCTTGGCAGCCACTGTTGTCCATGTATCCTTTTTTCATGGGAGGTATGCATCACGAGTCTTAGATCAAATCGCTTGGCCTATAGGCTTTGCTCTTTGAATGCATATGAACATAAACTGATATCTGTCATTTTAGTATGTTCAGTAAGTTAAAAGCGACTTATATTAATGGTGCAGAGAAATTTGGCACCTAAGCAAGTCTTCCTTACAAGAGAAGAGGATGGATGTTCATACGAAGCTGATGAGAAGATACAAGCAAACCTGAATGGTGGTTTACGTGCATCCTTGTAGTGAACATTGTAGCAACCATATTTATATGCCGGTATTACAGTGATCAACTCCAGTTGCCATGGTGGGGTGTTTTGTTAGCTTGTGGTCTAGCCATTTTTTTCACTCTCCCTGTCGGAGTTATTACCGCGACAACAAATCAGGTATAGCCTTGCTATTTCAGAAACTAGTGTTTTGTGTAAGAATATGATTATTTGGAGTATCCGTGCTTTTTCTTCATCGTCTGACAAATAGCTAGTTGATTTCACCATGTATTCTGTAGTTTGATTTTCAGTAGTTTAACATGGGCAAATTTTCTTTTGAAGACACCAGGTTTGAATGTGATTACAGAATATATCATTGGCTACATATACCCAGGGTACCCTGTTGCAAATATGGCTTTTAAAGTGTATGGTTACATAAGTCTGAAACAAGGGATTACCTTTTTGCAAGACTTCAAACTTGGCCACTACATGAAGATTCCTCCGAGATCCATGTTCATAGCTCAGGTTCACCTCTTGATACTTCCTTACTAACAACAAGGGGCGAAAAGCAGCTCTTTTTAAGATGTTTCCTCCTGTAGATAGCTTGTCCGTCCCCTCATGGTATGATTTTCTTATCAGGTGGGTGGTACGATAATAGCTGCATTAGCATCTCGGAAAGCGTGGTGGCTTATGATACGGTTCCAGATATATGCAACAGAGATTTGCTTCCATCGGGCAGCCCGTGGACTGTCCCGGTGATCACGTGTTTTACGATGCCTCGGTTATCTGGGGCCTGATAGGACCTAGAAGAATATTTGGCGATCTTGGCTACTACTCTAATATAAACTGGTTCTTCTTAGTTGGGCCACAGCTCCTGTCCTTGTTTGGATTGCATCTAAGGCCTTCCCAACAAGCCATGGATAAAACTTATTACTTTTCCTGTGCTCTTTGGTGCAACACTCGATATGCCGCCGCCACTGCTGTCAACTACACCAGTTGGATTCTTATTGCATTTGCATCTGGTTTTATTGCTTATAGATACTATCGTAGCTGGTGGAGTCGCCATAACTATGTGCTCTCCGGTGCACTTGATGCTGGACTGGCCTTCATGGGGGGTACTTTACTTATGCTTAGGGATGGAGCATGTTGGCCTTAGTTGGTGGTGGTGGTTCGGATCATTGTCCGTTGGCTTCTTGCCCGACTGCTCAAGGGATCATAGTTAAAGGCTGCCCTGTTGTCTGAGACTCTGAGTGAAGCAACAGTAACCTCAAAGCTCCTTCACTTAAAAGATTTGAATGATTCTTCATCCATTGCAGATTGTAAATAAGCATTCGTTCGAGAATGGACCGGGCGAACCGTGCCGATCACTCGCCGTAAGTAATGGAAAGTAGATATAGTTTATATTTGATACACTATCGATGTACCTGATAAATTTTCTGTGGACAAGATACCAGACTGCATGAATAGCCAATAAGACTAAAGCAAGGTTGCATAAATAGCTCCTTCGGCTTGTCCTTCAAAATATAACAAATCTTCCTGTCTTAGATAGTTGTTTTATCTACCGATGAACAGTTTAATGTCGGACCGATCCGGACCCTGCCGGGTCATACCGACTACCCGACTTAGGATAGATCTAACTAAATATTTGAGAAATAAGAAATGACTTTTGAAATGGAAATAATTAAGGTATTTTACTTCTTTGGAAGAGAACATTAGGATGAGGACACAACAATTAAGAAAGTCAAGTGCAGATTAAGGTTGTCTTTTGCAGCAGTTGTACACTAATTAATGATGCTTGCAATAATTGATTGCATTGCTCAAAATTAATTATATAGGGTTCCTTTTCTTAGTGCAGAGCATGATGCTTGTGAGTCTTATTGAGAATTAACATGTGAAGGTTTTGCTTATATTAAGTCTGCCAGCAAGCTTTGATTCTTTTGATAAGATACTCATCAGATTTGATCCCCCACTACATCAACATCTCAAACAAATTAAATTTTATAAACTATATTTAATTTGATTAATAGTGTTATTTATGTATTATATTAAAGGATATATAATGGAATATACTTATATGTTTAATCATTGATCAAGTTTTCTAAAACAAAAGTCAATACTCCAAGCTCAGTGTGAATTAGGGATGGTAACGAATCAGGTTCAATCAGATTTTTAGTTAGTATAATTTAATTTGAAAATAAAATTTTCTGTTCGCATTTGATTTGACTCGAGTTTAAGAATGTCTCACTTAGCTTAAAATTTGATGTGATTTTAGGTTTAGGTCTGCACTCAACTCAACTTGACTTAAAATTATATAAATTTATTTTTATTTGGTAAAATAAAAATTTAATTAGAAAAATAAAATAACCAAAGATATCCCTTAAATATATAAAAATAATTAGGGTGCGTTTGGTTCACGGAATGTAAGATTATCAGTGGGAATAAAAGATTATCAGGGAATAAAATTACTGAGAATGTTGTATTTTGTGTTTGGTTGGTTTAGCAGGAATGTAAGATTACCGTGTTTGGTTAAAGAAATAAAAGATTATTGGAATGTATATTTAACCAAATTGTCCTTATTATATATTGTATAATATTACAAATTATAAATATTATATATTTCTTAAAAATTAAATTCATAATATTTATATATTTTCTTTAAAAAATTAAATCATATATTTTATAATTTTTTACAAAATTAAAAATATAAAAAAAGTTTAATGAAAGGGTAAAAAAATTTTTTAACCCCTTAACTTCATATAAAATTTTAATTATAGATTTTTTTTTGTAAATCTAAAATAATTTAAGGATAAATTTGTAATTTAACCTTCGTAGAATTTTTATTATTCAATGACAGAAGAATGATATTTTTGAGAAAAAAAAAATTTTAAGGCATTTTAGTCCAAAACGCCGATAATGTTACAATACCTAAAGGAAAGGAGGTAATGAAATTCCCGATAATATATCCAAAAAAATCTACTATTGGTAATAAAACATTACCGGGAATGAGATTCTCGGCCAATCAAACATGTGAATGTGGGATTCCCATCCCATGAGAATCCAACAATCTTTGAACCAAACACCCCTTTATAGTATTATAACGGATTCAAATATTTTTATTCTAAATTTGAATTTGATTTGAATCGACTACACATAAGAAAAACGTAACTCAATTCAAATCTAGCTTTATTTTTAAGAAACTAAACCGATCAAATCAAATCAGATCAAGGTGAAATAGTCACCCCTAGTGTGAATTGAGGAGACCCGTAATAAATTAATAGTAAATTACACATTTAGTATTTAAGTTATCAATTTTAGTCTATTTTAATATTTAAATTTTTAATTTTTTAAAATCATACCTAATATTTAGTTTTTGTTTCATTTTAGTTCCCTACCGATAAAAACTTAATGTGTTTAGTACCTAAACTATCAATTTTATCCATTTTAGTACCTAAACTTTCAATTTTTTTAAAATTAATGTTAAATTTTGATTATGGGTACTAAAATGAAATAAAAAATAAATTTTAGGTAATTTTATTAAAAATTAAAAGTTTAAATACTAAAATAAACTAAAACTGATAATTTAGGTACTAAATATATAATTTACCCATAAATTAATCAGTGTGAACTGAGAAGACTGGTATGGTATGGTCTTCGGTGTCACGATTCCCGAATGATAGCCACCGCAATTGCATATACCATTTTATATTTAATTTACATGGATTGCAGTGATACATTTCTCATTATTTTTCTGTATTTAATATACTTAAAGGGTCGAGCTTTAAGTAGCTTAGATGAGTCTTAGCTCAGCTTTACTCTCAATCCAATTTGCCTTTCCAGTTTCATCATCTCCCACTAAGCTTCCCATTGGCCACCTTTAAAAGTGGACTTACGACAACACCCTCGGAAAAGAAATTTCCAAACCCCAGCTCTGGTCTCCTCTTCTGCATTTGCAGATTCAAGCGGTATTTTGCTGTAATATTTTAATTACAGGCAAAAGAAGCAAGTTCATTCCAGGAGGGTAGCTTCGTCATTAAAACCGGAATATAGTAACCTAATGTTTTTCATGTTCAGAGTAGTGAAGTGTTTAACCAGAGGAAAGAAACAAACCCAGAAGGGAAAAAGATAAGCTTTTTTTGGTGTGTGAGATGGTTCCTTTGAAGATGAGTGAGCCTCCATTGGTGAAAGTTGTAGCGGTGAAAGTAACAGATCTTTTTACTGATAAGTGAATAGTTTACTAGCCATTTTCTTTTCTTTTTGTTCTACTGTTTTGTTGATTGCTTCAAATTTTTGGGGAAAAAAATCTGGGAACAGGCTGCTCTCCTTCAATTTTCCAACAATGAAACTACTACTCCCCGCCTCTACAACCACCACCATACACCTCCGCCGCCGCCTCAACAGCCGCCAGTGCCACCGCCTCCGCCGCCGATGAGTCCCGGTTCAGACACTTGGACATCTTCTACTACCGCCTCCGCTGCTCTTCCGCCTCCTCCTCCACCTCAGTCCAGTAACTGGGACTTCTGGGATCCGTTTGTTCCAGCTACGGAGTCAAGGTCAGTCACGGAGGAAGAATGGGAGGCCGCTACGTCAGTGTCTGAGGCGGCGGTCGTCACGGCTACAACTCCAACAATCAGGACTGCGAGCATGGCGGCTCCCCCTTCCGCGGTGAGTGGGTTCACGAAAGATACGGGAAGCGAGCTTGCCATGGTGGTGTCGAGAAACAGTAAAGAATTGGTGGAGATCGTGAAAGAAGTTGACGAGTATTTTCTCAAAGCTGCTGATGCTGGTAGCCTGCTCTCGTTGCTATTAGAAGTTCCAAATCCCAATTTCCCTGCTCAAAGTAAATGACTTAAATCTCTCTCTTTCTCCTCCTTTTCTGGTTGTTTTTCATATCATCCCGGTTATTTGATTGTTCCTTGTTGTAGGTAAAGGGCATAACAATGACGCTGTTCTTAGCAGAAGCCATTCTTCTACCATAGAGAGATTGTATGCTTGGGAGAAGAAATTGTACCAAGAGGTCAAGGTATATATTTTGTTCATATGTGAAAATTATCTGATATTTTTGTAGGCAAAAGAGTGATTTTTTGTTGTTGCTGGTGATTTTGTTTAGAATGCTCAGACTACAAAGATGGAGCATGAGAAGATGGTGGTCCGGTTGAGGAAGCTGGAGTTGAAGAGAGCCGAGTATGTGAAGACCGAGAAGACTAAGAAAGAGATTGAAAAATTAGACTCCCAAATGATGGTTGCTTCACAGGCCATTAACACTGTCTCAACAGAAATCATCCAATTAAGAGAGTCTGAGCTTTATCCTCAACTCTTGGACCTTGTAAAAGGGTTAGTCTTGCTTATTTATCATTCTGCTTCGTGTACTTGGTTCCGGTTCGAGTTTTGCATCAGATGAGTAGAAAAGGCGATTTTCGGGACCCTTGATTCTTGTAATATGCATAGAAATGGATACTTATGATGTTATTTCTTTTGCTTGTTGTGCAGATTGATGTCCATGTGGAGAAGCATGTATGAGATCCACCAAGTTCACACGCACATAGTTCAGCAGCTCAAGTACCTGAACTTTATACCTCCTAACGAGCCAACGTCAGAGATTCACAGGCAATCGACTCTACAGCTGGAGTTCGAAGTCCAGCAGTGGCATTCTTCTTTCTGCAACTTAGTCAAGGCTCAACGGGACTACATTCAGTCCCTGGCAGGCTGGCTCCGGCTTAGTCTTTTCCAGTTCAGCAAAGACCCCCTTTTAAGAAACAGTGAAGAATCGAAAATTTACTCGTTCTGTGAAGGCTGGCATCTTGCTGTCGACAGAATTCCAGATAAGGTAGCATCCGAGGGAATCAAGAGCTTCTTGACCGTGATCCACACCATTGTGGTACAACAAGCAGAAGAGCACAAGCAAAAGAAGAAGGCTGATTCGACGAGTAAAGAATTCGAGAAGAAGGCAGCTGAGCTTAGATCACTTGAAAGCAAGCATGGCTCTTTTTCCATGCCTGAAAATGAGCAAATACCCGGTTACCGAAAAACGAACAAAGGTGGAAATGCTGAGAGCAAAGGCAGAGGAGGAGAAGAATAAGCACGAGAAGTCGGTGAGCGTGACGAGGGCGATGACTTTAAATAACCTCCAGATGGGGTTTCCCCATGTCTTCCAGGCGATGGTAGGGTTTTCGAGTGTATGTACGCAAGCATTTGAATCTGTCTACAACCAGGCCAAGGCCATTGGTGAGGACCATGATGTGAAGAGAATACTCCCTTGAGAAACTTACTGGAAAACAAAATGATACCACCTCCGATACTTGGTTTGGTACATTAATGCCACCTTGTTCGGAACTCGGATCAGAGTCTGGACTCTGGAGAGAAGCGATGCACAAGTGATCTTCGAGATGGCATAGGAAGTAGGAGATTTTCCGGTCAAGTAGGAATTGTATACCTTGTTCAGTTTGGTACATTAAAGCCTGCCTTTTGAATCAAGAAATCAGTTTTTACTATCATTTAATTGCTTTATACATATATTCTCGATGGATCGATCTTAAAAATTAACGAGGGGTGATTATAATAAAAACAAGTAACTTTAAGTATAATTTTAAAAAGGCAAAAAGGCAACATAGACTCCTAAACTTTTAAAAAGAACCAATGTGGCCCATATCATTTTTTATCAATGTAGCCCTCAAACTCGAAAAAATAATTCAATGTCTACCTTTGACCAACATCTTCCTTTGTTGACCAACGTCTCCGTTACTTTGTGTTGACATGGCACGTCGAACAACCCAACATCATATTTTTATCGATCAATTGACACTCCAACTCACAAAATAACTCAATGTGACCATTTGACTTTGTTTAATGTTGATATAAATGAGAATTACACAATTCATCACTCAACTATCTTCTTTCTCCCATTTTAATCATTAAACTTTAAAAGTTTTCAATTTTAATCCCTCAAATTGCTCTTATTTTAATCATTATGACTTATTTTATTAATGTGACATTCTTTATTCGTATTTTATTAATATATGATTAAAATAAAATTAGTTAAATTAAAATTTTAAAATTTTAATTTAATAAAAATAAGATTAACGAGTGCCACATCATACATAAATATTAATAAAAATAAGTCATGATGATTAAAATATGAGCAATTTAAGGGATTAAAATTGAAAACTTTTAAAGTTTAGTTATTAAAATAAGAATAATGAATGCCACATCATACATAAATATTATTATTTTTTTGATAGGAATTGAAAGTCTCGTTAAAAATTCCCTTCTTGATTAAAGGAGCTTGTAGAGATGCTCCTTAATCAGCGGAAGGAGGAAAAGAGTGCCTAAAGATTTCATTAACCAAAAGAAATTACATTTAAGGGATTAAAATTGAAAACTTTTAAGTTTAGTTATAAATAAGAATAATGAATGCCACATCATACATAAATATTATTTTTTTTGATAGGAATTGAAAGTCTCGTTAAAAATTCCCTTCTTGATTAAAGGAGCTTGTAGAGATGCTCCTTAATCAGCGGAAGGAGGAAAAGAGTGCCTAAAGATTTCATTAACCAAAGAAATTACATAAGAGCAATTTGATAATAAAAATAAGTCATGATGATTAACATAGAGCAATTTGAGGGATTAAAATTGAAATTTTTAAAAGTTTAGTGATTAAAATGGGAGAAAGAAGATAGTTGAGTGATGAATGATGTAATTTTCCATTTATAACAGCATTAAACAAAGTCAAAGGGTCACATTGAGTTATTTTTTGAGTTGAAGGGTCTAATTGATCGCTAAAAATATGATTTTGAGCTGCTTGATGTGCCACGTCAACACAAAGTAACAAAGACGTTGATTAACGACGAAAAATATTGGTTAAAGGGCTACATTGAATTCTTTTTTTAAGTTGGGTGAAAATTGAAAACTTTTAAAGTTTTAAAATTGAAAACTTTTAAACGTCGGTCAAACGTTGGATTAAATTGAAAACCTTTAAAGTTTAGTGATTAAAATGGGAGAAGAGATAGTTGAATGAATGGTTGTAATTTTTCATTTATACAGCATTAAACAGAGTAAAAGGGTCATTGAGTTATTTTGTGAGTAGGAGGGCCAAATTGATCGTTAAAATATGATGTGGGCTGCTTGAGTGCCGCGTTAGCACAAAGTAACGAAGACATTGGTTAACGACGAAAAATGTTGGTCAAATGGCTACATTGATTTTTTTTCAAATTGGAGGATCAGATTGATCCAAAAAAAATGATAGGGACCACATTGTTTTTTAAGTTCAAGGGCCTCTGATGCGTTTTTTCCTTTAAAAATAAAATAGTTAAATGACCAAACCAAAAGCATGGGAATATATAGCTAACCAAATAAGTAGTTTACCCAAAATCAAACTATGCATGAACCCGTTTCCTTCAAGCTGTGATTTAGAATCCGAATGTCGCAAACACCCGGCTCGGATCCGATCCACATTATGGTACAACTTATATAAAAAGATTTAATATAAAAATAAGTGTCTAAATTTTACAGTTTTTTCATTTAGGTGCTTAATTTCTTTTCGATTAATTTATGTGTCTAATATTTTTAACGTTATATTTTTAGGTGTTTTGTCCGTAACGAATGTTAAATTCCTTCGTTAAGTAACACTTGTCATGATTATGTAATTTTTAAATTTTTACTTTTCTAAAAATATAAATTTTTAAAATTTTATAAAGCTACATGTGTCATTTAATGATAAAATTTAATAGCAATAACGGTCGAGACAATTAAAAGTATAATACTAAAAATATTAGATATTTAGATTGGTTGAAAAACAATTTAGTAAATAAAAAGAATTATGTAAGCATTTATTTTTAGGGTAAATTACAAATTTATCATTAACTTTATCCTCTCTCCTATTTTGCTCACTAAACTTTAAAAAAATTCAATTTCTTCATTAAACTTAATACATTTGATTTTTTTGTCACTGAACTTTACTCTCTCTCTTATTTTGGTCACTCTATGTTAAATAGTTAACAATATTAAAAACGTCTCCATTTGAAAAAAAATAATTTTTTTACTAAAATGACATCATTTTGTATCTAAACAACCCATTAACACCGTTAACTATTTAACGATTGAATGACAAAAAAAATCTAATATATTAAATTCAGTGAAAAAATTGAAAAGATATAAAGTATAGTGAGTGAAATAGTATACATAGTAAAGTTAAGCTACCAAATTTGTAATTTACTCTTATTTTTATATTAAGTGTAAAAGGAAAATAGAAATGTGGGAAAGATATTATTAGTTGGCTAAGATTGGTTAGCTCAACGAACGCTTTCAAACGGTACAATTTCCCGTTCAAAGCATTCAAAAAACGAAAACAAACTAAAAAATCCAGGAAAACTTTCCCTTTTTCCTAGGGTTAGCTGATTCTCCAATTTCCTCTTCTGGTTTCAATCCATTTTCTTTAATTTCAACATTGGTTCCCTTCGACCCTTTCTTTGTAGTTCTTTAAGTGTTATACCTAACTGGTGGGAATACGCAACACAGGTGTCTGATTGAAGAAGAAAAGTAGTAATCTTGTTGAGTTTTCTTTAGAGGGTTCAAGCTTTGTCCTCAGGTGTTAAGATCTGAGGCTGTTCTTTTCTTTTGAGTGAAAAAAGAAGAAAGAAAGAAAAGAAAATGAGTGCTGCGAGGTTTATAAAGTGCGTGACTGTTGGTGATGGTGCCGTTGGTAAAACTTTTTTGCTGATTTCATACACAAGAAACACTTTTCCTACGGTAATTGTCTCTTCTCCTTCTTCTCTTTTAAAGTGACTTTTAACAAGAGGAAATTTTATGAATTGGTGAAGTGAAAGTAGGGTTTTTTGGGGGGTTTAATTTTCGAAGTTGCTGTTTTGCTGCCCGATATAACTTTCATGAGGATTTACTGGTTAAAGACTAGTTTTAGTGTTTGTTGAGCTGGTTTTATCGGTGAATTCGATTTGGGAAAAGCTTATTGAAATTCTAGGCCTTTATGGAATTCCATTTTCTGAAATTTGACAGAGCAACTTGAAGGAAAGGGGAAATTATGATAATGTCTAATTTAAGAAACAAACATGAAAAATCACTTAATTGTTACAATTGCTAAGTTTCAGGCCATTTAGTTTTGACAGTTGGGGGCTGATACTAAGAATGCTTTTACACTTTGTCTTACATTTTAACTGTGGTGGTAAACAGGACTATGTGCCCATTGTTTTTGACAATTTCAGTGCTAATTTTGTTGTTAATGTGAGTACTGTGAATCTGGGGTTGTGGGATACTGCAGGTACTTTGGACATGGACCTTTTGCTTTCTTTTTATCTCAACTCATTGTTAGAACCATTGTAGAGATTAGAAATAAGGGTTTAAGTTTGCAATTTTGGGGTACAGGACAGGAAGATTATAACAGATTAAGACCTCTGAGTTATCGTGGGGCGGATGTGTTCATATTGGCATTTTCCCTCATTAGCAAGGCCAGTTATCAAAAAGGTTAGGTGTAGTTTTTTAAAAAAAAAAATTTCAAAATTCAAACATAGAGAAGTGGTGTGTACATGGACTTTAAATTTATTTCTTGCTGGTAATCATGTTCTTCACGTTTTTCCAGTGGATTCCAGAGTTAAAACATTATGCCCTTGTGTTCCATAATTCTTGTTGGAACTAAGCTTGGTAAGTTAAAACATCAAATGCTGTAGCTGCTAAACTTTTCGTTCAAATAGCTACTTCCAAACAATGCTCTTGATTGTGAAGTTTTAGACTTTAGACACTGATGCCATGGTTAGATTAGGCTTTTAGTATTAGAATAATTTTTGCTTCTGGCTTTATGCTGGAAATTTTTAGTGAACCATAAATGACTTTGCTGGATCATTATGAACAATCCAATGATCCACACATGTATGTATTATGTGTGAATAGTGTTCATTTTATTTTTCGTGTTTTTCCAAATGAACCAGATCTACGGGATGATAAGCAGTTCTTTATCGATCATCCTGGAGCTGTACCCATTTCTACGGCCCGGGTAAAGGATTTTGTTTTAGTTCAGACTTTTCCCGTTGTATGGACTTGGACTTCTATGATTTGCAACTATCTAACCCTAACCTTTCCTTCCCTTTTTTTTCTCCTGAATCTGTAAGGGAGAGGAACTGAGGAAGCAGATTGTCTCACATGCTTATATTGAATGCAGTTCAAAAAACGCAGGAGGTAAGCATTGTTTTGTAAATATGATCATTCATACAAGGGAATATGCTTTATGTTTAAGAGATTCATTGACTTCTCCGCAGAATGTGAAGGCGGTTTTTGATGCAGCCATCAGAGTGTTTCTTCAACCACCCAAGCAAAAGAAAAAGAAGAGCAAAGCACAGAAGGCCTGCTCCATATTGTAACCGGAAAAAGAAAATGTGAAAAGATTACTAGAAGCCCCCCCTGGGAGTATAGTCTCTCTCGCGACTGACAATCCGGGATCTCTGTGAAGTATCTGTTGGTGTAGCGTATTACTGTATTGCAACTGTTCTGATATCGTATTGTTGAAACAAAGTACATGGATGCCATCGTTCTTTCGAATTTTTTTCGATATGCTTCTGTATTAATGCCACTGGAACATCCCGGTTAGGAATGCAGAGTCAATTGTAATATTATTGTTGTATTGTTTTTAAAAAGGCTCGTGTGTTTGTGCTTAGTTTCTTGCAACATTGTTGTTTCTAGTTTTATATAGATATAAGTTACTGAACCATTAATTTCCAAGTTAAATCAGAGTAATTTTTTAGTTTTTCTATAATATGATGATCATTTTTTTACAAATTAAAGTAAAAAGACTAATTTTATAATTTTCATAAAATAAAGGGATCAAATTTGTAATTAGGCCTGAATAAAATATGAATCGCGAGCATGGCCAAAAAAGGGACGGTGTAAATCCGATCGTATTAGACATCTAGAAAAGTCAAAGGCCGGGATCAAAGTACAACATAGAAATGCGTAGCACAGGATCACTTCGGGCGAAAGTGAGGCTCGAATGGCGTTTGGTTTACGAAACAGGTCAAAACGACCTCGATAACAATTAAGAAGCGTCTCCTAGTAAGAGAAAACGAGCAAATTAGGATTCAAAAAAGATCAGAACAATAGGGACCGTAAAGATGATCGCGGACGGTGTCGAAGACGAAGAGAAATGGCTGGCCGCCGGCATCGCCGGCCTCCAACAGAACGCTTTCTACATGCATCGCGCTTTGGTAACTCTCTTCTCAATTATTTTTGTTGTACGCCTTACATGGTTGAAGGGAAAGTGAGATTATCAGGGAAATCCTTACTTGCTTTGAGATTGTTACTTAGTTTGACCGTAGAACCCCTAGCTTTTTGCAAGTTAGTGAAAATTTGGCACGATTTGTGATTTTGTTAGGATTCGAACAATCTCAGAGATGCTTTGAAGTACTCTGCTCAGATGTTATCAGAACTTCGAACCTCAAGGCTTTCCCCTCACAAATACTACGAATTATGTTAGCTTCTCGCGAATCTGATCTCGATTTGTATTAGATTCATGAACTGATTGGTGGTAGATTTCGTTTCAACTGAGATTTTGAGTTTTTTGGTCGATTCAGATATGCGAGCATTTGATGAATTGAGAAAGGTGGAAATGTTTTTTAAGGAAGAGACAAGGCGTGGTTGCTCTATTGTCGATCTATATGAGCTAGTACAGCATGCTAGCAATATATTGCCTAGATTGTAAGTACAGCTAACTTTCAAACTGTTTAATGTGTGCTTGCTCACTTCAGCTAGTGTACCAATAGGTTGCTGGTTATTTTCTTGTGTAATTCATTTTAGCAAGTGTATGCAGTGGATTTAAAAGCTTTTCTGTGAGTTCTATTATGGTAAATGGTTATATTTTATTTAGGGAAATTTTCATTAACCCAGGTCCTAGATATATGTAATGTACTATTGGTGAGTGCATCCTGTTTGGTTCATCTGTAAGAGGCGTGAAATGGTTCCTTCTGGCACATATGTCGCATCCAAGTATGTAACAAGAAAAGCACGTTCAAGTAGCATAACTATTTTAATAACTTGCTTGAGCAATTTAGCTTGAGATACCTAAAATTGAGAATCTCTTGGGTTAACTTACCTTTTAAATTTGTATTTAACATGTTAAGTCTTGTGATCTATGCCAGGTATCTCCTCTGTACCGCAGGCTCTGTTTATATCAAATCTAAGGAAGCTCCTGCTAAGGATCTTCTTAAAGATCTTGTTGAAATGTGTCGTGGAATTCAGCATCCTGTACATGGCCTCTTTCTTAGGAGTTACCTGGCCCAAGTTAGCAGGGATAAATTGCCTGACGTAGGTTCTGAGTATGAAGGGTGAGAAATCAAGTGTTCCATTGCCCCCCATTTTTTGGAAAAGAGTGATTCACTAGCTAATTCTATATTTTCTTTCTAGTTATGTTTTTTCCCATCTTCTATGTTTGAATCTCCATCCATATAAAAAAACCTAAATTTGAGTGTTGACCTCTATTGTTTATTCTTTATTTTATGCTGGTATGCTACTCCTTTCACTCGACATATGTGCACCAAATTGATTAACTAAATTATTAACCATGTCAATCCTGCTATGATTTTGGGTATGATCTGATCAAATAAGTTGGTTAATAGATAAGCAATCCTTTTTTCAACCTTTAAGCTGGTTCTCTGTTGAGATTGCCTGACCATTAGTTAACTTTCTCGATTCCTTCAGGGATGCAGACTCTGTTGTGGATGCTGTAGAATTTGTGCTTCAAAACTTTACAGAGATGAACAAGTTGTGGGTGCGGATGCAGCATCAGGTTAGTTGACTTGTATCAATGGTCTGTTCCTGCTCTCATGTTTGGCATGCATGTATCACAAAAATGCTTGCATGATATGGAGGTAAAACTATATCATCAGGGCATGATTTCTGGTCATGCAGGTGTTTAATGCTTGTCAATCATTCATACTCTTTGCTGATCTGAATTGAGGCTTGCTGTCGGGCTTTCTGGTCTGCAGGGACCTGCCCGAGAAAAGGAGAAACGGGAGAAAGAAAGGAGCGAACTAAGAGATCTTGTAATATCTGTGACCCAAAACTGGTAAATTTCACTGCAATAATGTTGAGTGATAGTGAAGGATGCGAAGGGTTTTTCCTCTCCCTTGCTTGCTCTTTGATTTTTATTTAGGTTGGGAAGAATCTTCATGTGCTCAGTCAGATAGAGGGTATTGACCTTGATATGTACAAAGATACTGTTCTTCCCCGTGTACTTGAACAGGTGGGTGTTATGCACATCAACAAATGTGGTTTATCTCACTCCATGTTCTGTCTTCGAGCTTATATTATGTAACTTATGAATAGGTGCTTCTGTTATTGTCTTAGTTCATTGAGTTTCTTCGTAAGTTGCATAACTAAATATCTCTTGTTGTTCCTAGTGTGTGGATCACATGGATGTATGATTCTCCGCTTAATAGTTATGATATAAAGCTACAACTTAAGCACACCCTATAAGTTCTGAACTCTGTTCTTCCTTTTGTTTTTCAGCAGCTGTTGACATTAAAACTGTGCTATCTCGATTAATGGAAAGGCTATCAAATTATGCTGCTTCAAGTGCAGATGTGTTGCCTGAGTTCCTGCAAGTAGAAGCTTTTGCAAAGTTAATAATGCCATTGGAAAGGTAAAATTTGTTTACAGAGATAATTCTTAGCTTAACCTATATTAATGGTTCTAATAATGTAATTTTTTCCTATGATGCAGGTGATTGAAGCACAGATATGCCTATCCTTGGTGTGATAACTTTATTCGTCTTCTTACTTTACTCTCCATGTTCATCCAGACCGACTTGATTATGCTGATCAAGTTTTGGTAAGCTACTGTCTTAAAACTATATTGTGTATATTCAGATATGGTTTACTATTTTATAGCTTATAAACGAAGATCCATTTGTACACAATCGATTTTGTTTCCCAAATGTTAAATCATCAAGGTATGCCTATGAAATTAAATTTTTGCGGTGTGGTGCACTGCTTACCTAATCGCTTTGTGTTATAAAGAGAGAGCTATTTGATCATTTGTTCCTACTGCCATTTGTTTTCACAGAAATAGAAATCAGCAAAGAGGTAACTGACATTGTTCTTATTCAGGGAGCATGCGTTAAAAAACTCTCTAGCAAAGGAAAGCTTGAAGACAAAGAAACAAAACAGATTGTTGCGCTTGAGTGCTCCACTTGACAAATATAATGACATTGTTACAACATTGAAGCTTTCAAATTATCCTCGTGTTTTGGAGTACCTTGACACTGAAACAAATAAAGTCATGGCAACTGTGATAATTCAAAGCATTATGAAGAACAAAACTCGTCTCTACTGCTGACAGGGTATGTTTGTAATTACGTTGTTTTCCAATTTGAGCTTGCTTTTAGTTGAACAGGTGTCTTGATCTTGTTAGTTTATGTGACAGGTGGAGGCGTTGTTTGAATTGATAAAAGGTCTTATTAAGGATCTGGTGCTGTTCATGATGAGGTTGTTATGCTTTATTCATCTTCATATGCATAGTTTCAAATGTTTAATGGTTAGCATGTTCATCAATATGCATGACAATTTTTAATCTTACATTTAGGTTGATGAAGATGATTTCAAGGAGGAACAAAATTCTGTAGCACGTCTTATTCAGTTGTTGCATAATGATGTCCCTGAAGAGATGTTTAAGGTACTTGATTGAGTGAAAGCATTTTTGTTCTCACAGCACTATTGATACCGTTTGTATTAGTTAGTCATATAGTTCAAGTGCATCTACTGGGTTTTTCTCATGAACCTTTTATTTGTGCATTCAATTTGATAATTTGCAGATATATGCACGGTGAGGAAGCATATCATGGGTGGAGGACCAAAACGCCTACCTTTCACTGTCCCTCCCTTGTTTCTCTTCACTTAAGGTTGTTTCCATATTGCATGTTTGGCTATAGAATGTTGTGAAATTAAAAATGAAGACTGAAGAAATATTCTTGTTGGTATCTAAGTAGATAATGGCATGTATTTGAGTATATAATGCCAGCTTTGTGACTTATCATTGCTGCACTTTAATAAGATTTTAAGAATTGTCTAATGAAATGGATCATCTACGAAGAATAAAATTCTGGTATTAGAAATTTTAAATGGAAATTTTATTTTAACTATTTTGCAATTGTGAATATACCTTACAGTTTCTATCTTTAAATCCTGCACTATTAAAATAGAAATTATTCGCCCTTCACCTGCTACTTTTTCCATTTCTTTAGCCTGGACTGCAGTAGTATAGAGTTAACATGAATTTTTTTTTATTCCTCACACCATTGATGGCCCTTTCTTGTAATGAATTAACCATAAATTTTTTGCTGTTAGTTGGTTCGGAAACTACAAGGTCAAGAGGAAAATCCTTTTGGAGAGGAGGAATCAACCACACCCAAGAAAATATTCCAGCTTTTGAATCAGGCCAGTCATCTTCTTCAGAACTGTGTTCAGGCATACTGCCTGCTTGTTTGTTGGCTATAATTTCTGATTGTGATGCATTTAGATTTTAATTTGTGATGGACAAAATGCTCTTTTTGAATGCATATTTAAAGGGTCTCTTGTCTATTCCATTTACGTAGCATATTTGATAATGTTGGGTACTTATGGTTTCAGACTGTTGAAACTCTCTCTAACATTCCGTCTCCTGAGTTGGCACTACAGTTGTATCTGCAGTGTGCTGAGGTGTGGTGTTTTTGGACCTCATATATATTTACAAATCACAAATTAGATAATAACAAAATTGTAATAATATTTACAATGGATTTTTATTGATCAGGCTGCTAATGACTGTAATTTGGAACCCGTGGCGTATGAATTTTTCACACAAGCATACATTTTATACGAAGAAGAGATATCAGTAAGTGGTTGCAACCAGACTATTAATATGCCTTGTATGGAGCATCTTCAACTTACATGCGTATTACTGATAAAACATGGGAATTACTAATTGATTTTTGCTAATAAATGCTTTTATAGGACTCAAGAGCACAGATTACTGCACTACATATGATAATTGGAACGCTGCAAAGGATGCATGTCTTTGGTGTTGAAAATAGGGATACTTTAACTCACAAGGCTACAGGGGTAATCTTTCTATAATGTCACTTGTCTAGAAAGCAACTTGGCATCTTTTCATCTATGCTTGACTCGAACCTTTGTATTTGAGCAGTATTCTGCAAAACTTTTGAAGAAGCCTGATCAGTGCAGAGCTGTTTATGCATGTTCGCATCTCTTCTGGGTTGATGATCAGGATAACGTGAAAGATGGAGAGAGGTAAGGTTGACCTTTATGTTCGTAATTTCATGTCTACATCGTGTTATGTGCATGTGCATACCATCGGGTGCTTCTATCGCATCTGGATGAGGTTTTGTTGATTTTCCTCTTTTCTTTGCTTTTGAATAGGGTCTTGCTTTGCCTTAAGCGGGCACTGAGAATTGCAAATGCTGCTCAACAAATGTTGAATGCAGCACGAGGTAGCACTGGATCAGTCATTCTCTTTGTTGAGATACTGAACAAGTAAATCCCTGCAAACCCTGATTGCAAAGAACTTATATTTTGTTTGTTAAAATGCTGTCCTAATTATTTATGATGGAAAATTGTACCTCATCCTGTTGGTAGGTACCTTTATTTCTTTGAGAAGGGGAACCCCCAGATCAATGTCGCTTCGATCCAGAGTCTGATTGAATTGGTAACAACCGAGATGCATAGTGACTCTTGCACATCGGATCCAGCAGCAGATGCTTTCTTTGCCAGCACACTCAGGTATATAGAGTTTAAGAAACAGAAAGGTGGAGCGGTAGGCGAAAAGTACGAGCCCATCAAGGTGTGACTACGAGAGCTCGTGTAACCTATTTTTTCCTTTTTAAAAAGTTGTGTACTCTTGATTTGTTTTGTGCCAAAAAGAAACTGGATTTATAGTACATGCCCTGTTGGCTAACTTACCAATTTCTTGCATTATATCATGGTTTGGTGCAAAGAAATGTGCTAGTTTTTTCACTCGTACTGTTGTCATCAACAGTTTATATATTAAACAGTTACAGCTAAACATAGTTGCCAATGGAACGTATCTTCTGCCACATGCATGTAAGTTTACAGATTACAGTGTCGGAACAAGTTACACGTAAAAACACGTTGTACTTAGTTTGTGTTTGTCTCGGGGATGGATCGAGGGGATGGTTGAATAAAGGTTTCCCTGAAAATTTTAAATTATTATATATTTCTATTATATTTTGTATTTTTTCTATTAATAATACGTTTTTATCTTCTAACATGCCTCCTAACATATAATATGTGTACGTCCCTGATTTGTCTTGTTGCTTAACGATCGTCTCACATAATGTATACCCGCCACTTTGTGAAAGTCAATGTCATTGGGAATCAGAGGAATTAACACATACATTGCATTCGTTTTCCTCTTCCTATAATAACCCCAAAATCTAGTTGAATCTTCTGGTGGGATAATTATGGTACAACGCATTGTCTCGATCTCAATCAACAGAACTCACTACGAGACTCTGGGGTTCAGGGTTTTCAAGCTCGATACGAGTAGTCGAGAATGGCATCTGATACAATCTATCGGCGAAGATGCGTTGTTTTTGGGATGGAAAGTATGTTTGTGCAATAAATTGCGCGGATATGGTGATGACTGCATTTATTTTACGCACAAGAACATGGTGTGGCGATGGAAGAAAATGGCGTATGGTCCTAAAATAAGTGTGTTCAATTTGAGCAATGGGAGCATTCAGGATTTGCCCCACGTACAGCACTGATTTAGAATCAGTGATTTGTTCTCCACCATGCCCACATCTGATTAACGTATGATTTTCAAGTTTACAAGAGCTGTTTTATCATTCAATGTTTTATTTGAGTCAAATTTATATATTTTAATCGAATTAAATATATTTATTTAATTTCTTTTAAATCCACGTAGAATTATTTATAATATTATGATATATCATAAATAACGTTTGGTGTGATTTTATATGGACATTGCCTTCTATGGAAGTGTAATCGTGCCAAAGTTGCTAGGTCATGTCTAGTTGAGTGTTTTGTTGGACTCGATAAAATAAAATTGAATTAAATTTAATGATACGAAAATAATACAAGATTACATGAAGATAAAATAAAATTGATTTAAATTGGATAAGATAAAATGACATAAAAATAAGATAATATCTAATCAAATTTGATGACATTAAAATGAAATAAGATAATTTGGATCGGCTGTAAAATACATATATTAAATATATATGTTGGTATTTGATGAAGATTTTGATAACTATTAAATATCTTATTTAATTGTTATAATAATTTTATTAAAGTTTTATGGATTATGTTTGTGAAAATTAAATTTATTTTTTGAAATATAAAGGTTAAAATAATGGAAAATAAAAAATATTAAAAATTATTGAGCCGACATGAACTTTTTTGGCATGTAACTTAGCTTATAGTGGTGCCAATTAACCACGTGGTGTTTAAGAGCTGCAAAATTACGGAGATGGTACGACGGTACTATTTTATTAATTACTCTAATTATTAAAAGTAATAAAATAATTTTATGATTATAAAATATTATTTTGTTAAGTATTAATTATTAAAAATTATAAAATGATAATTTGATAATTTATTATGTTTAAAATTTATCCGTTTTCATTTAAATTAGGGATTGTTTAAGCTCGACGTTAACATGATGACCGAATATGATATTCGTTTGAGATTCTAAGATCATATTTTATTATATCACAATCAACAAGTTAACGTTCAACTCAGAATACAATCAATTTTTTAACAGGAAATGACAATTGTAGAATATTATAAATAGTCAGATGATTATTTTGTAACTTTTAATAGTCGATGGACTCAACAAAGCAACACTCTATAATTGGATGATCATTTTGTAACTTTTAATAGTCAATGGACTTAATAAAATAGTATACTATAGTAGGGACTATTTGTGTACTTTACCCAATAAATTAATGAGCCGTGTTTGGGTCCTCCTTTCAAAGTAAAAATTAATTATTGAGTTTCAGCTACCAAACCCCTCCTTTCTCCAGGAAAGGCTGCCTTTTTATAAATAAAAAAAGAGGTTTTTAAGCTAATTAAACCTTTATTTGTTTATTACCAAACAATGCCTTCCCATGTGGCCCCACTGTTCACAGCTCCACCATTTCTCATTCTCAAATTCCATTTCTAGGGTTAACTTTTTTTTTTTGGTTAACCTCATATATATATATATATATACATACATGATTCTATTTTTCATTTTATTTGATTGAAAAATTGTCAACAAGTTGAATCTACCACGACTCTGTATAAGCCTTGTTCACAAGATAAGACATCGGCGACGGCGGTGATGTTCGGAATAGTGGTAATAGTTTGAATCTCGATCATCAAGGGGTGGAGTTCATCGATCGATACCGGAAGAATACGGATATGAATGATCTCGGAATCGCTGGTGAGGCGATCCAAGGAGATGGTGGTGGTGGTGTGGTGGAGAAGGCGGCGGGGGATGGAGTCAAAGCTTCCGAGATTATGAGCACGGGAAAACGGAGACGGGGAAGGCCGCCGAAGAATCAGGCCAGAATCATGTCATCATCGGTGCCGGTGCCGCCACCTAACATGGACGATGAAGAAGACGTTTGCTTTATATGCTTCGATGGCGGAAGTCTCGTGCTTTGTGATCGCAAGTGAGATTCTAAATTTCTCTTCTATATAGCTGACTCGTGATTTTAGCAGTTTTCAAGAATATCCTTTATTATATAAATACAGTTTTTAAATTAGATTAAAATTAAAATTATTGCTTTTAAACTGAAAGACAATTTTTAATAGGATTTTCTATTGATTTCGCACCTTCGTCGCATTTGATACTTAATCACTATCTCATATTTTCAACACAAAATCGTATTGAAATCACCTTATAAAAGATTAGAGAAGTAACATAACCTTTGATTTTAAAGTTTCAACTTCGTTCTCATTTCTTTTTTTAATACAAAAGTGTGCATTTTTTAACAAATGATTTTCTATACTTTTTATTTCAATATTAAAACGCCAAGAATCAATAAAGTTCACGTAATTCATTGAAGGATTGTGTAATTAGTAATTCTATCACAGTACATTTGGTCTGAAAACCTTGTTGCTGTTAAAATTTGAATGTTGTTGCAGTGATATATTTGTTTTACTTTGTGTACTTTACCTTTTGCTCCTACATAGTTATGCATACATATTTATATATGATATATTATATTAATGAATATAGTTTTGCGATTCTGCCGTTTACTTCCTTAGTCATGTGAGATTTAATGTATCAGGGGTTGTCCTAAGGCATACCATCCGGCATGTATCAAAAGGGATGAGGAATTCTTTAAATCAAAGGCGAAATGGAACTGTGGTATGTTGCATTTTAGTTAGCTCTTGCACATATTTTTCACTTTTATTTCAGTTCCGTTTACATATGTGTTAAGGTCTATTGAATTCGAAGCTTGTCTTATTTTAATCCAGATCCATGCTCTTCTTTACTTGCTTCACAGTTAATTTAACTGACGTTCCTACTGTTCACATGCTTGTCGAATAGTAGCTTTCCATGCCTCTCATTGCATTGGTTTGGGTTCTTTGTTGTCGAGTGGTTAATGGATTATTCATCTCATTTACCATTAACATATGCCTGTTGGATGGTGGCTTGTTAACTGTTAGCCTTCCATTTCTGTCATTGCATTGGTTTGGGTTCTTTCTTCTCAAGTGAATGGTAATTTACTTGTCTGTTCAGTGACTTCGAGTTTGGTTCTGGATTGATTATTGTGCTAATATTTTTTTATATAATTTGACAATTTATTAGTAAGTTTCAATACTTCAGTTGTTTAATTAATTTTCCGGTGTTCTATTTGTACATTTCAGGGTGGCATATATGTAGCGCTTGTTTGAAAGCTTCATATTATATGTGCTATACTTGTACGTATTCCTTGTGCAAGAATTGCAGTAAAGATGCTGATTACGTGAATGTAAGAGGGACTAAAGGATTTTGTGAAACGTGCATGAGAACTATAATGCTGATTGAAAACCGTGGAGTAGAAAATAAGGAAACGGTATGATTAAATATGGCTTATACAGTTGATTACTGTGAATGTCTCAGCCTTTTCCCCCTAGTATGCTTCCTCATTTGGTAACTATTGTAGTGATAGGTATATGCTTATATTATTGAAGAGTAGATAGTTTTTATCCAACTTAAATGCCTTTTAATTATATTGTGCAGGTTCAAGTGGATTTTGATGACAAAACTAGCTGGGAGTATCTCTTCAAGGTTTATTGGATTTTGTTGAAAGAGAAAATATCGTTAAGTTTCGATGAGCTTATGAAAGCTAAAAATCCCTGCAAAGAAATTGCTATGATGGCTCCTAACGGTGATTTGTCGGGTCAACTTATTAACCGTAGTAATCCTAAATGTGGTAACAGGGAAAATAATTTTGGAGACCCAGGAGCAAGTTCTTCCAAGAGAAGAAAATCAAGGCAAGAGAACATTTTGAACAAAGTGGAATCTCTAGAAGCTGAAAGAGCAGATGTTACAAATGGGATGTCTTTTCCTGAGGACATAAATTGGGCAACAAAGGAGCTTCTTGAATTTGTGGTACACATGAGAAATGGCGACACATCTATGGTCTCTCGTTTTGATGTTCAGGCACTTTTGCTCGAGTACATAACAAGAAGCAATCTTCGTGATCCTAGCCAGAAATCTTACATTGTTTGTGATTCAATGCTTATAAAATTGTTCGGAAAAACAAGGGTAGGCCACTTTGAAATGTTTAAGCTTCTTGATTCACACTTTCTCACCAAAGATCATTCGAGGCTCGTTGATACCATAACAAGAGGAGGCACAAAAGCTTTTGCTACCCAATTGGCTGTTGATAGGAACAGTGATGGCCAACCCATAATTGCCGATGATAAGAGTTGTAAAACTAGCAAAAAGGTTGATGGTCAACCCATAACTGTTGATAGGAACAGTGATGGTACGGAAGCTAGCATACCATCGCATTCTACAGGAGTGGAGCTATCTGTAACTAATATTGAAACAGATAAAATATGGCACTATCAAGACCCACTCGGGAAAATTCAAGGGCCATTTTCTATAGCAATGTTACAAAAATGGAGCATGTGTGGCCTTTTCCCTCCTGATCTGAGAATATGGCGAACAAGTGAAAAGCAGGATGACTCCATTATCTTAACAGTTGCTTTTGATGGGCAGCACAGCCAAGAGCAAAAGTTGCTTCATAACAGCACTGTACCAATTGAAGGCTCAAGGATTACCTCTGGTGATGGTTGCCATAATAGCGATGGTGATGTTAGGGAGAATAGGGATTTGAATGTGAATCCGATGGAAAACAAACAGGTTGAAGAGAGTTCGAAGTCAATGCAGAATGATACAAGTGGTCGTTGTGGTAACAATGAATATGTGAAGAGCAAAGAATCGAACTCTCAATCTTCTCCTTGTAGTGCCTTGGTAGATATTGTTAATTCAAATCCAGTTCACACAGGAAGTCATTTACCACATTCGAACTCTGTAAAGGGTGATAATTACTTCCCTGGCCAGCTCCAAGTGAGTAGTTCCCTTCCCTCATCTACAGTATCTGAGAAACCTTGTGAAACCGAGTCTCATCAGGCTAGCAACGGTCATGGGGTTGGAAGATGGGACTGTGGTTCAATTGACATGAATGAAGATTTGAACAAGACCTCCGAAGGTCAAATTATTGCTGAAAATGTGAAGCAAGATAGTGACAGAGAATCAGGTAAATCTTGTGGCCAAAGCCGGATCTTCACCGGTAAACAATACTTCAAATGGTTGGGATTTGAATTCTGGTTGTTTCTCTGGCAAGGGAATTTGAAGCATCGGAGCACAATCAGGATATTGATTTCTCGAATATTCCTACCTCAACATCAAAGCTGAGCAACGAAGACCCAAAAATTCAGGCTACCGAAACCAAACAGTTTCTTTCTTTGAGTGTTCCTCATCAGGATTCAGGTCCTAGTTGGGGTACTGTTTTGAGTCTAGTGGGTACTGGATCACAGCTTCCTGAAGTTACTGGTGAATGGGGTGGGTATTCCTCCGCTCCAGTGAAACCTTCTGCACAGGAATGGAGGCCGGATCTTGTGCCCGAGTTTTCTTTGAAACCAACTGACTTGGGAAATAATCATTCTGCTACACCAAATTCAGGAAATAGCCAATTGACACATTCTTCTCCCACAGATCATGCAAATAATGCATCTGGTTGGGAGTATTCTTTGGCTGATGAATCTGTTTCGGATCTCTTGGCTGAAGTTGAAGCAATGGAGTCACTTAATGGCTTGCCTTCACCTACTTCAACGTTGCGTTCGGATGGAGAATTGGCTCAAGGTGCTGAACATGATTGTTTTAGCCCTGTAGGACTGAGTCCTGCACCTGATCCAGGAGAAAGTGTTGCTTTGAGGTCCGGAAACGATCTACAAATGCTTTCTCAGCCAACTGCAACCAATGAGCAGTTTGGGGTCTCTCAGTCTGAAGTTCTTGATGCTCATAAGAGTTCCGGTCAGCATTCTTCCTCAACTCCTGTAACAGATGAAGTTACAAGGCCCAGCAATGTCACGGCTAACCAATATGAAGCTCATTCAGACACGCAGCCTCCTGCACCCTCGGTAATAACCTGGGGCATGGCTACTGTGGAGACTGCTTGGAGACCAGGGCCTGAAACTACAGGCCCCAATTCGGGATCAGTTCAAGGAAATGCAACTTTTACTATGGGAGGTTTAGGTCAGGGGACTAGAAACGTCAGTAGGGGAACAGCTCAGGGAGCATTCCAGGAAAACAGAAGCATCAATTCAAGCACGACGGCAGCACATCCACCCGACTGGGGAAGCCAACAGAGATATGTTGGTTCAAGGGACCGGGACCGGGATTTCGATGCAAGAGATTCAAGTTTTGGTAGGGGCAGGTATCCTTGGAATAGACAGTCATCGAATGGAGGTCCACATGGGGTTGGTTCTTTCAGACCACCACCCAAAGGGCAGCGGGTTTGTAAATTTTACGATAGCGGTTACTGCAAGAAGGGAGCATCATGTAGTTATTGGCACCCCTGATGAGTGTTACCACGGCAACCGTGCGTAATTCATTCTGTATTTTCATCATGTGTATTAGGAACTTGATCTGTTAGTCGACTCTGCCAAATTTAAAAGCTTTAACAGTAGAACCATGCCTTGCTAAGGACACGGGTTGTCTCAACTCTCAAGCGCTTTTCCAATGCATAATCGAATATGGATTCCTCTAAATTCATGAAGAAATTTTAAAAAATTCAACATGCATGCATGTTACTTATGTACTTATTATTGATATAGAATCGAAGAAGTCTACTCAAACTAGATTCGTTACTTTCGATCAATGTTGAATTCTAGTTTATATGTATTCAGTATGTGTGGTATATCAATGGGTATGATACTACGATTTAGGGAGTGGTTGGTGTATTACATTATACTGTGCATTTTTTATAAATTCGATTAAAAATTTACAATTCATTTTCTTTTTAAATACAAATTAGTTAAGGAGAGTGTTGTTCTCCTTAGAGGTTTTGGATTCGAGTAGTCATGTTTACAAGGTGCATGTGTGTATTGTCAATGATTAAAAAATTATAAATAAATATTATCTTACAAGTAAGGTTTCATGTTCGAGCCTTTGTATATGCAGAAAATCCTGATGAGAGACTCATCCACCAAAACCCAATTTAACTGTGTAGTTCCCAGAGGAGTGGCCTTCCCAAATCAATAAATCGGACAAAACCGGAGCGATAGGACAATTCAGCACCATGGCAGCATCATCAGCAGTAAAAACTTGTCGGACAAGAGCCACATTCCAGCGAGCTTCTTCATAGACCATGAACTCACCGATACAAATAGGAGTTACCAAATTATTAGTGTACGTAGCTTGCAACTGAACAGCAGAAACTTCCCCCCAACGGTCAATATGTATTTGAACGAAATTGTTAATACCAATCTGATAAAAGAAACTTGACTTGAACTCTTAAAAAGCATTCCAAATACTCCACCAATTGAATGAAGGACGAATGCCGAGCGGAGAATGCAAAATTCGACCATCCGGAAAATATTTCGCTGAAAGAAACTGAGAAACCAAGCCGGTGGGGGTGACGAATACAACGACAAATTTGTTTACCAAGCATTGCAAAATTAAATTGGCGAAGATCATGGGAACAATGACCCCCACACGTTTCGGTTGACAAATGGTTTCCCAAGCGACGAGAGGCTAGCCACGATCAGATGGATCTCTCGACCACCAATAGGAACGGAGCATCGACGAAATGTCATGCAAAATCCCCTTAGGAAGTAAGAAACACTCCATAAGAAACGTAGGGAGAGTTTTCCCCACGGCTTTTATATACACAGTACGACCTCCATACGACAAAGTATGTTTGGTCCAGCCACACACACGAGATGTCACTTTGTCACGGATGAAACCAAATACGTCAGAACGGTTCCGACCAATCACCAATGGCATACCCAAATACATCCCAGGATCCGAAACGATATTCACCCCAATTAAAGAACTCAAATTTCACCATATGCTATCAGGAGTAGAAGGACCAAAATAAATATTGGGTTTAGTGTAATTCACCTTCTAACCAAAAGCACTTTCATAAATATCCAACACTTCTCGCACTCGGACAAACTCATTCGCCGAACAACAAAGGAAAAGAAGACAATCATCAGCATAGAATAAATGTGTCAAACGAGGGCCAGTTCAGCACACTCGGAGTCCCCAGAGGTTACCCTCCCTCTGTTCAGCATGAATAAATGAAGACAACCCTTAGGCACATAACACAAAGAGAAACGAAGAAAGTGGATCTCCCTTTCGCAGCCCACGTTCCGGTCTGAAACGATCAGTTAGGTGACCATTGATTCTAATCCTATACAAGACCGAAGAAACAAAGGACATGATGAAAGTAACCCATGAGTCAACAAATCCAAGACGATACAACATACGCCGAAGGAACAACCATTCAATCTTGTCATAAGCCTTCTCCATATCAAACTTCAAGGCGGCACCGTGTTTTGAATTTACGAAACCAAATTTTATGTAATGTATCATTTCATGGGCGATCAAGATATTGTGAGAGATTAATCTATTGGGTACAAATGCACCCTGGTTTTCGTCAATGCTAGTAGTCATGAAAGGGTGAAGTCTGTTAACAAGCATTTTTGCAACAATCTTATAAATAACAGTGCAAAGAGCAATTGGTCGAAACTTAATTAAACATTTCGAATCAGTAACTTTAGGGATGAGAGTTAAGACAGTTTCATTTACCTCGGCCATATCTGCGCGTCCATGGAGAAGATCTAGACAGAGGGAGATAACATCTGTACCCACAATTGGCCAAAAATTTCGATAAAAACTATCAGGTAGCCCATCAATCCCTGGAGCATTGAGTAGGATGAATCTGATGAAGAGCCGTGACAATTTCAGCACTTGAATAATCAGCAGCATTGAGGCTATCTTGCCTTTATTAGTCACATACTGATTGTGTTGCCAAACAGATAAACTTTCACCCACGTCCTTCAATTTCGAAACGGTATGAGTATCACTGCCCATCCAATAATCACGAACCTTTTGGACACAATCAACATGATTTGCCCAACATTCATCAAACCGGAAATAATCTCTTCGGCGAGAACGAGGGGGTGGGAAGAGGTCAAATTATCCAATAATAAATAACAATAGTCTGAGTTGAGATTAAATTCATTGATCACAGAGTCTGTCAGAAACAACTGACATCAATGTGGAGTTGAAATAAACCAGTCAAGCCTTTCACAAATCCGTTCTAATGTCGAACCTCCTTTAAACCAAGTAAACCAGCCCCGGGAGGGGAAAAAATCCCATAAGTTGGCAGCCCAAAGAGCATCACGAAATGCAGTCATATCAGCACGGTTACGGTGTCGACCACTAACTTTTTTCGAATCAATCAATATTTCATTAAAATCACCACCAACTAACCACGAAAGATTAGAGTGAGTAGGTAGACGGTGAAGCAGGCCCCAAGTATCAACATGAGCTTGACGATCACTTCTATCATGCAGCCTAGTAAATCAGAATTCCACTTCATTTACTACTACAGTGGCATCAATATGCATATCAGAGTAAGATAATAATTGAACTACAATAGAAGATTTCCAAAATAAAACGAGACAAGTGCAAGAGTCTCCACTGGCCACGTACAAACATCCCATCATCCCTAAACGAGTTTTCATAGAGTCAACACGAGGGCTTTGCAGTCTTGTTTCGCAGAGAAAAATGAGACCAGGATCATTCTGAGCAGAAATCTGCTTTAATGAATGAACTGTCTGGGGGTTCCCAAGCCCCGGCAGTTCCAGCATAAGAGTTTCATAATGACCGGCGGGGCTGATCTCCAACCTCTGCCGAAACAGTGGGAATGGTTGTGATAATCTCTGAACTCAGACCATATTGTCCATTTGAATCATCTGGCAGTCTACTATGTTTAGGAGTAGCAAGAGTTTGTGAATTCAAAATTGGGAGCAGCACGCTTATAAGATCGAACAATTCAAGGTCGACTTACTGTGATGGACTAAGAATGTGGGTCTTCATCATAGGTGTCTTTATTCAACCCATTCGGTGGTAAAGTATTAAGAGCAAGAGCAGTTGCAGAAGTCGACCAAGCAAAATCTGGAGCCCTATGATGAGATGAAGGTCTAGACGTCGTCGATGCTTCAGAACTAGAGAAATGCACTATGGTTGGTCTCGGACGAGTAGCCAAACCTAAATTAACTGGTGGAATAACCCGACATTTGCCAAACGGATTAACGGAGTCAACAGGAGGAACCCGAGGACATTCTGAAATAGCGTGGCCAATAATGCCATATCTGAAGTAGAAGGTATGCAGTCGTTCATATTTGAGAATGCATAAACGGGGACGACCATCCAGTCGTCTTCCGATTGGTAAGTATCTGCGAAGAGATTCAGAGATATTCAAACCGACCCAGAGTCTCAGATAACTTCACATTCGTCCCCCCGGTCTGACATCAATAACAATGGGTATACTAATACGACGAGCAATGAGTTCGCCAAAAGGTACACACTCATCTAGCCGAAATGCAAATCATAGACCCTCACCCATATCGGCAGTGTAGTAAATTCATAGTCAGTAATACTACGAAGCGGGCCAGTAAATCATCATTAAAGGACCACAGTTATCTCTCACTAACACACTGAAGGACTTCATCAGAGGAGAAAAAGAACCGAAAAAGACGATCGCCCAAGAAAACAATATCAATGACATGATGAACACCCCATATTGTCCAGAAAACCCACATCAATGCCTCAGAGTCGATAAGGCCATAACCATACAGATAACCAAGAATACATAAATTCGTGGATGCATCTGAGGCCAAGGAGGATGGTCCAGGAAGAAGAACATTACTAACCTCATCTTCGGTGAAGCGGAGGTTTTGCAGGAGTTGTTGAACATCTTCAGCCATAAAAAATAGGACATAAATCAGAGAAAACAACAACGGAGAAGACAGAAACCAACTATACCAGACCCACAGTATCAACCAGTTGAATGCATCCGAAACGGTAAGCAATACCAAGATCTTAAAAAGATAACTGCCAACTACAAAGGGATGAACATTCGGAGGAGTGGGGAAGGCGGTTTGCATGCACCATGTAGTAAATAACCACCCACGTAATTCTCTTTAATTCCGACAGTAAAAAACAAAGACGTGTTTTGTCAGAATGATTTCTGTCCAATAGCCACTTGGGGTCCACATGGTGAAAAAGACTAGTCTGGGGAATATCACCATTTGAGAAAAAATGATTCACTATGGGAACACAGTAAAGTATAGCGTGTAGCATAGGAGAAAGAAAATCCTGAGCAATCGGTCGTAACCATATACCAAAACATGTACCGGTAACCCTTGAAAAGACGAAGGCCGGTAGCCGTGAAACCTAACCGTTTCGAGTAGGCCGAGAGGAAAACAAAATCGCGTGAGAGAAAATTACTCTTTTATGGCTTTTTTTGACCTTAAATATTAAAAGAGAGGAAAACAAAACCGCATGAGAGAAAATTACTCTTTTTGTTTTAAATAAAAAATATATTTATGAACGGGTAGGCAGGGGCGTTGACCCTTCCTTGTTTAATGAGTTATTTTTATTTTTAGTCCCTCTCTAATGTTGAGCATTTAATTTAGGTCTTGTTAACCTTTTAGCCACTTGGAAGAGTACACTTTTGATCCTCGTAAAATTAATTATTCAATTTAGTCTTCCTAAAGTATTTTTTTACCCGTGACTCCTCTAAATTTTTATAATTTTCGTAATTAATCATTTAATTTTATGCACACAAAGAAGAGTGTACTGGAAAATAAAGTAAACAAAAGCAGGTCACTTCTCCACTGTATAAATCTTTTATAATTCACACCATTAAACCCTTTAATGTTTTTTTCCTTCACAAGCTTTATCTGTTCTTGAAATGTTGTCTTCTTCCCCAAAGTATTTAAAATGAAAAATATATTTAAAAATACCCAAAATCCCGCTTTCAAAGCCACCTTTTGTCTCTTTCTTATTCTTCTTCTTCTTCTTCTTCATCGATATCCTCAGAGTGGACAAATCAGACGTTTCTTTGGCACGGCGTAGAGTCGAGTTGCACGAGGAGCGGTGAGTCCGAACACATCGTTCATGTCGAGTTCACTCGGCTTCATCCCATCAGGCAATTCCCACATGAAACAGTGGAGCAAATGAGCCACGGCCAGATCCAGCGCGTATAACCCGAGTGTCATACCCGGACACGACCTCCTGCCCGACCCGAACGGGATGAACTCGAAGTTGCTTCCTTTGTAGTCCGCTACGCCTTCTTTCAAGAACCTCGACGGCTTGAAACTGTCGGGGTCTTCCCATGAGTCCTTGTCCCGGGCAATAGCCCACGCGTTGATCATCACGCGCGACTTCGCCGGGATTTGATACCCTGCCACCACGGTGTCCTCCGCTGTCTCGTGGAGGAGCAGCGGAATCGGCGGGTGGAGTCTGAGGGTTTCTTTTAGGGAGCACTTCAGGAAGGTTAGTTTTTCCATATCGGATTCCTCCACACGGCGGTCCAGACCCACCACCTCCGCCAACTCTTGCTGGACTCTCTTCATATCCTCCGGACTTTTCATCAGCTCCGATAAGGTCCACTCTATCGCCGATGCCACAGTCTCCGTCCCGCCGAACATTACGTCCTTTAAAAATCATATTTTCACTCATCAGAACCATAACAATACAATGAGAATTTTAAAGAAACAGAGGCGTCATTTTCCATAATAAAAACATTTAAGAAAACCCTTTAATTATTCTTTTATAACAAAGAAAAGATAAAACACCTGGCATTTCCAATTTTTTATGATATTTTTTATATTTTAAGTTAAATAATAAAAAAATTATTTATAAAATGAAAATTCAGTAGTTGAAAATTAAAATAGTAGGTATATGAGAATGGAGGGAACATAAATACCATGATAATGGCTTTGATGTTATCTTTGGTGAGTTTGATGGAGTTTTGTAGATCACCCGATTCATTTTCTTTTGCTTCCTCACTGTAAAAGGCAAGCAAATCGTCAACCATGTCGGTGTCGACTTCAGCGGCGTCATCATCGACGTTTTTCTTCCTCTTCCGGATGTGTTCGTCGATGATGGTGTCGATGAACTTGTCCAATGCATGACGAGCGTTCTTCAGCCTGGTGTTCAGACCTTGAGGATCGACCCACGTGAGCCACGGGATGAAATCGGGAATATTGAAAGCACCGAAGAGCCTGGAGAATTCCTGCAAGATCTTGATGAACTCGTCTTGCCCTTCCTCCGAGATCGAACCGAAGGCCGCTCTGTAAGTGATGTTCTTGGTGAGGTTAAAGATCAAATCACCGACGTTTATGGACTTTCCCTCGTTGGCCGCCACGGTTTTCACGATGGAATCAACTTCGTCCCTGACGGAAGCCCACGATTCCGCCCTTTTCCGGCTGAACACCTTCATCACACAAATCTTCCTCATCTGTCTCCAAAAAGGTCCGTAATGAGCAAACGCCATGTCGGCTCGATCGTACGTTAGATAGCTTATGGCTATGGTGGCCGGCCGATTGGAGAAGATGTTATCCTGGACCTGAAGCACTTGGCGAGCCATTTCAGGGTTGGAAATAGTGAACGTGTGCAAATACCCCATCTTCATATGAATATGCCACCGTATTTATGAGCGAGCTTGGCCAGTCCACGGTGAGTTAACTGGTCCATCATCAACATGTTGCCGATTATCGGCATCCCTCTCGGCCCCGGAGGAAATGGTTTCCGAGCAAGCCGAGAGACGATGCCGATGAGGAATAAGAACGGAACGATGAAGATTATCGCATCCCTCTCGGCCCCGGAGGAAAATTTTCCGAGCAAGCCGAGAGACGATGCCGATGAGGAATAAGACGGAACGATGAAAAGAATGGCCGTCGGCAATGGCTCCATGTTTTGTAGCATAGAGATTATGTTATCCATGGCTTGGTTTTTTACTTACAAAACTGCAACTCTTCGAATGTTGCTACCTTTTGTCACACATTATGGCCTCTTTTATACATTTTGAATACCCTGTATGAAATAATAATAATAATACTAATGCACAACTTGGTCATATTATTTATTTATTTATTGAAAAATTACACGTCGTTACTTTTGTCAAATAACCATACTTATAAATTAATAATCAATGTATAAAAAAATGAATCTATACAATTTTAAACGATATATCAAATTTTAAAAGAAGTAATTGCTAATTACATTTTATGAATATTGAAATTTAATTTATTAATTTAAATAGATATTATAAATTTTATTATAAAGATAATTATTTTTATTTAATATATTTTATGTCAATAGTTTAATTTTAATTTTATTTTTAAAAAAGCTAATATTTCTTATTAAATACTAATAATTAATAACTAAAAATACAACATCTCCAATGAAAACCATATATTCATATATATAATATTATATATATATATATATATATATATATATATAAATGGAAACATCAATCATTGATGATTGAACGAATGGGACTGCTTAACTTATTGGTGGGAAAATAATTTCATACGTAGAATTATCTTCGAAAGCCGCACAGGGCCTCATTCGATTTTAACCGATTGGTATCCTTACGTTAAAATTTTATGTTAGAAGATAAATTTAAATTTACAAAATTTCAGAGAGAGTAAACTTAAATTTATAATATTTTGACGAGGAAAAAACATATTTTTAATAAAAAATACATATAAATACAAATTATATAGTAATTTTAAATTGTCAGGGAGGCGACCACCTTACCTACCTCGCTTAAGTCTATCCTTGTTAATAAATTATTTTAAGCTTATGAAATTATATAGAATGAATCAATAATTACTTAGATTTGTAAAATAAAATATTATTTTAAAAAATGAAGTGCAAATTTTAATATTATAAATAAATAGATTAAAAGAGTCGCATTCGGCAAAATTTTCGAGATAATGTTCTCGAATTTTTATTTAACGATATAACGTACTCCCAAGATTAATGCTCAAATAGGGCGAATTGCACAGTGTTGACCGTAGGTCGTCATGCCTTCCGGGCGACCTACGGCGTGGCAGCTTCCCACTTGTAGGTCGCATGCACTCCTGGCGACCTTGTAGGTCGCCATGCACTCCTGCTCCTCGCGTAATTCCTCTTGCCCTCGGATGCCCTCGCATAGCTCGCTCGAATGGCCTCGGTCGGATGCCCTCGGTCGGATGACTTTGGATGCCCAACGTGTTGGAACGTACATGACACAATCTCTCATAGCTCGCCGGGAAGACATGGCGACCTAGTAGGTCGCCCGGATGGCATGGCGACGACCAACACTGTAGATTTCACCTTATTTGAGCAATTAATCTGAGGAGTGCATTATCTCGTGAATTAATTTATTCGAGAACGTTATCTCGAGAGTTTAGCCGTCACATTCATAATGAATCATTATATCGGCAAAACTTTCGAGATAATGTTCTGAAAGAAATTAATTCACGAGCTAATGCACTCCCAAGATTAATTGCTCAAATAGGGTGAAATCCACAGTGTTGGCCGTAGGTCGCCATGCACTCCGGGCGACCTTGTAGGTCGCCATGCACTCCGGGCGACCTTGTAGGTCGCCATGCACGACCTCGCCATGCACTCCGGGCGACCTACCCTTGCTCAAACAGAGAAATGAACGTTCAAACAGAGAGAATGAACGTGTGCATGGCACATGCACGTCCCAACACATAGGTCGCCATGCACTCCGGGTGACCTACCCTCGCTCGGCTTCCCTCGGATTCCCTCGCATAGCTCGCTCGGTTGCCCTCGGATGCTCTCGCATAGCTCGTTCGGATGGCCTCGGTCGGATGGCCTCGGATGCTCTCGGATGGCCTCGGTCGGATGGCCTCGTCGGGTGGCCTCGGATGCCCAGCGTGTTGGGACGTGCATGGCCATGCAATCTCTTGTAGCTCGCCGGGAAGACATGGCGGACCTAGTCGCCTGGAAGGCATGGCGACCTACGGCCAACACTGTGGATTTCACCTTATTTGAGCAATTAATCTTGAGAGTGTTTTATCTCGTGAATTATTTTTTTCCAGAACATTATCTCGAAAGTTTTGCCCATTATATCTAAATAGTAAATTAGGTAAAACAATTGTCATGTGAAGCACATTTTAAACTTCATGAAAATTGTATTAAATATTTTAAAAAGGATATTTTTTCTATCGTATTTTCAACATAAATACAAAAAAATATCTCCTACTAGTTAAATAAAAAATAAACTCATAATTAAATATATTAATTAACCTTAAGACAATACTTTACATTTACAAATCAATTATCAAGGCTTAATATCTCACGACTGAGGGGTTGAATTAAATGGTGAATTATTGATTTTTTTTTTCGTCATTAAGTGAGAGAAAGGTGAGGGATTTGATGCCGGACCTTACTTATAATTCTGCCCGTAGACATTGGAACCTTTGAATGTCTTGTCATTTTTTATAATAAAATTAATATTCAAGTTATTAATCTATTAATATATATATAATTTATAGAAATTATTATACGAACGGTTTTTTTTTAATTAATTTGTTTTCTATCAACGTTAGGGTTTAAGATTTAATTTGCAGTTTTAGAATTAATATTTCATCTCATAAATTAACCGATGATTATTTTTTTTATAATAAAATGATTGGTTTTATAATTTAATTAACTACTTAAGTCAAAGGCATATGTGTTAAAAAGTTAAATTATTTAACTTTTAAAAATGAAAAAGTATTAAATTGAAAATTTAAGACGTCGAGGTTTAATTTATTTTTTATTAAAATTATAAGAATTTAAATTATCATTGGATCAACAATTAAGATGTGGGGTAGGACCTCATATTATATTTGTATGAAAAAAATAATTGATTTAATATTATATCTAACATGTCCCAACTGAGATAATAATATATATTTATCTCTATATATAATTAGAGATAATTGATATTATATTTCTCTATATTTACATTTTCAGTTAGATTTTTATTTTATCGAATAAAAATACGATGAAATTGAGTGTGAGGTTTTTACTTTTGATTTAAGATCGAATGACACATTCATGAAAACAAATCAAATAACATAGGAAAATTATAATAATCATATCATATTCAAATCAATCACAAATTTAATCCGACTCGACTCATTACCACTCACATCCTATCGACCAGTCTATTAAAACTCTCACCAACTTGTCTATACAAATCATTCATGAAGTTATGACGTAGAAGTGTCTAATTTAATGTTAAGGAACTACGAGAAATAGACGCAATAAAAAATATGATAGAAATAATATAATATTAAAAAAGTATTAATATTTTAAATTAGACTCAACTGAAAAATTATATTTTTTTATCACATTTTTAGTTACATACATTTTTCGTCGTCCTTCCTTAATCTTAAATTAAGCGATTATTCCTTATACTTTCCTCCTATAATCCAACATGCTAATAACATTAAAGGGAAAAACAAGTGATGCAAAGTCAAAGATTTAATTCAATTTGACAATATCAAAATGTTGATGGCGTGCTGATTAAAAGCCCAGACTATTCATCGAGTCAAATCGGCTTTGCTCTTTTCAATATTGGCGTATTAGTAAACATCACTAAGTCATCGACAGAACTTTGGCCCAGGGATGTTTAAGGAAAAGTCTGTATAATATATGATTAAAGAAATATGTTATTAAATATTAATATTTTTTAATTTTTAATAAAATATTATCTAAAGTATTATTTTTTATAAAAATATTGATAGCATGCGTTATGTAAATAATATTTTTTTATCGAAAATGTTATATAGGAAATATTCATTTTATGTAGCAAAATTAACATTTTCAGTAGAAAAAGATAATATTTTAGGTAGCGTTCTATCAAAAATATAAAAAAAATATTAATATTTATGATAACGTCTTTTCTTAACCTTACATTAGGTTGTCGTACAACAGAACTACTCAGCTATGTACATAAGACAAATTTCTTGATCCATATGGCTCAACCGCTTAGAAAAAGGCATAAACCATATTAAAATTAAATTTGTGTTAATTAAGTGCTAATGTGAGTTTATTACTATACGATTGATTATTTGAATGTCATGTCAGGAAGATTAGGGATGGTTGATGTTAGTTGGGAGCTGGGTTAGGTGGGTGAAGTATATGTTTTAGTCATTTTAAGTTTCTGTAACAAGACAAATATATCCTTTGTAACGATCTGTCCCCCTGGAGAAATTTCAAAAAAAAAATATCGGTCAAAATTTGGGGTCCAAGGGGTTAGGTGAAGAGGCTGGGGTTTAAAAATAGCGAATTTAAATTTTAATTATAATATATCATATTATAAAACTTTGTTTTGAAATAATATTAGCTTATACCTAAATAAGTGTTCATATTATACCTTTTGTGTCAAATAATTATCTATATTTTTGATTTATTCGGGGTCTAATGATACAAACGTTAACATTTTAGGTGCTCAGGATGTCAACGACATTAATTTTTTAGTTAATTGACACGTATCACAACCTAATAATTTTGAAATTTATTTTTTAAATATTATTATATTTTTAAAAAAAAGTCTAATTTTTCTTATATTATAAAACAACCCCAAAATCCAAAATCCTAACTTTAATATGTCGTTGCTGCCCTCTCTGGTCATGACCACTGCCTTCGACGTAATCCTTGCCATTTCCTATTTATATAACGTCGTAGTTCTTACTGATTCACCATTGGAATCACGGGATTGTGATTTTAATTCTAGGGTTCGTGGGTCGGTCACGATTTCATATGGGTTTTGGTCGTAAGGGGGAGGGGAGTCGGATTGAGCTTTTTTCGACGGCAAAGGCAGCGGTCGATGTGGGTTTAGGGGGTTGAAATGAATGTCTTTAAAGTTTAAGGGTCATTTCAAAATTTATGTGTTTTTGAAAAATATAAATTTATTTTTTAATTTTATACAAAAAAAATTAAAATTATAGATTGTGACACGTGTCACCTAACGGAAAAAAACTAACTCCATTGACGGCTCGGGAACCTAAAGTGCTAACGTTTGTAACGTTAGACATCCGGATAGACAAAAATATACACTTATTTGGAACGAAATGTATAGTTTGTACACTTATTAAACATTAAGCCAATAATATTTTATGTAGATTTTTAGATTTATGAATTTATTTGGACGAAAATTACTTTACAAATTTCTTTGAAGAAGCTCGCTAAAAACCAATTGAATCCAGCCCTTGTATTTCGTGCATTAATCACTTAGAAGTCATAATTGAGTTCAAATGGGATAAATATCTTTTCAATTAAATTTATTGTAAAGTAAGATCTTTCTTACAGATGTTTTTGTCGGATCATGTTTCGTGCATTAATCACTTAGAAGTCATAATTGAGTTCAAATGGGATATAATATCTTTTCAATTAAATTTATTGTAAGTAAGATCTTTCTTACAGATTTTTTTCGGATCATGTTATTGACCGTGAAAATTCAAACTAATTTGCAAAAAATGTATGTGAAACCAACACTAATTCAAGATTCTCGTCTCTGCCTCTGAATCCACATTGGTTTGAAACTGTTCCCGATTATTTGATTATTCTTTTTATTTTTTGTTTTTTATAATTGGATTTGACGACTCCAGTAATGGATCCATAAATATTTTTTAGTGTTGACACATACGTATTAATACAAAAATCGTATGGGGAGCACAAATAAAATTTCAGGGTGGACACCTTCACTAAAAACAATAACATAAAGAATTCAGATTCCATGGTGGGCACATACATCGCCATTGGACGGTCCAAAATGATCAAGATGATATTTATTTAAAATCATGTTGATCTTCCCTATTCTGAACCCTTATATTGAATTTGGACATGGATTTTACATTCATAGATAGTTTCTCACGATGTTAAGATCTGATTTATTGTTCTCGATGATCTTTTGATAGCTTAATCTACTTTATGGTTTGTTTGTCAATGCAGTCAGATCTATCCGTATACATTATCGTTCGAGTCTTTTGATTGAGTTTTTAACCTTTACATGTACGATCCTCGTATAATCTAAATTTAGTTTCTTGTGCAATGTTATAGTAAATATATGAATTATGTATTTATTTTACGATTTTATTGTAACTCAGTTATAATTTTAAATATTTTCATATTTTAATCAAAGAAATATTTTTTTCTTCATTTTTTCATGTTAGATTTATCTTCAAAACAAAAATATGTAAATTTTTAGAAAGAGATTTTAGTTGAGAGCTCGGTTTTGAAAACCGGATCGGATCGGACCGGCCGTTCAACTGGGAATCGTTGCCTAGTCCGGTTCAATCTAAACCGATTGAACTGCTACAGTGAACCGGTCAGAACCGCTGAACCGTCGAACCGGACCGACTGAAAACCGAAAAAACCGGAAATTTTGTTTTTTTAATAAAAAATTAAACCAAACGTCGTTTGTTAAACGAGCCAAGTCGAACTCGAGTATTGCTGAGCTCGACTCGAACTTGAAAACTTTAAAAGTAAGCTCAACTCCACTCAAACTCACAAGTTAAAAATTATTATTGATCAACTCGAACTCGAAATATAATATTGAAACTTGAACTCAAAAAGGCTTGAACTAAAAAAATTAGAAGCTCAATTGAAACCTAAAATTCGAGCTTGATTGAAGTGAAAGAATAGTTCACTCAATGCTCACCAAAAGGCTCCATGATTTTAAATGTCAAATTACCTCTATTATTTATAGAAGTTAGTTGTGATGCTCTTCTATGTTTTAGCAATGTGAGATTGTTTTGTTCTCATATTTTACTCTTTAGACTTTTGGGATGCTCTTCTATGTTTCTTAGCCATGTGGGATGTTTTTAAAAAATTAAACCAAACAATATCATTTTGTTATGATTTTTTTAGCCCCAAATTTATTTTTAATTATAGTTATAATTATATTTATTATTTAATATGTTTTACCTTAAATATTATGTTGTAGTTAATTTGAATCATTTTGTTTCACTTGATTTTATGGTTTTTAATTATATGTATGACTTGCTTTGAATATGACTTGTGATATAAAAAATTATTTTTTATTAAATTTTTGGTATTTTTTTAATTTTTTAAATAATTATGACGTCGTCCGGTTCTTTCGACCGATCAGTCCGATTCAACGGTTAAACCAGTGAACCGGTAGCATAGCCGGTTCGCTAACCGGTCTGGTTCTGAAAACCATGGTTGAGAGTTGCTTGATCTAATTGGCTACATATTCACCCTACCAAGATTCTACCAAGGTCTAGCAAATTTTATAATGATTTTATACGAAAAAAATGTGAGAATTATTGAGAATGGTAAGCCATTAACATCAACATTCAACAATGTTAATTACTACTATAAACTATTTTTTAAAGTATTTATCATGATTGAAGGATACATCAACGTGCGTATTGATCTTGAAATTATTACTATTCCTTGCCGTATTCAATTCTTTACTCTAATTAATTTAGATTGATCAGTAGGGCGCGTCGTACATATAATATTGACGGGTGAGTCTCTCAACCGAGATTTTATGTTTACACAAAAATTCAAACTTAAAACTTTACTTAAGCGATATCAAAATGTTAACCACTCGAAAACTTTACTTAAGCGATATCAAATGTTAAACCACTCGATGATGACATTTTTTATTCGACGATGACATATATATATATATATATATATATATATTTAAAATCAAAATCCATAGACTTTGAATGAATAATTGAAAAAAAAATCCCTCTCATTTAGAATTATTTCCCAAAGACTTGTACAAGAACTATATACATAAAAAAAATATATAATATTTTCAGTGTTGTATGTTTTATTTAAATTTTAAAATTTTAAAATTTATTGTTTAAAATTTAGGGTTTATATATATGTTAGCTCTTACTTCATCCATACGATATATTGAGCTCACACATAAATGAAATAGTATTAAATGGTTAGCCCAATTTATGTATCTTAAATGGCTAGCCTCTCGGTTTGTTCGGATTGTTTAGGCCATGTTCCGTTGTTACTTCAATATATATATCTCTTTTAATTTTATCATATTATATATAATATAAAATTTTGTTAAAGCTAATGTTATTTCATATTAATTTAATCTCGAACTAATATTATTTAAGATTAAATATACAAATGGTTCTCTGACTATAAGATATTGTTTTATTAAGTTTCTCAACTGTTATAAGTTATAAAATGATTCTCTGACTATAGAACGTTGTTTTGTTAAGTCTAACGACTATTAAAAGTTACAAAATGATCACCCAACTATACATTATATTTCAGACTTCTTTTTCTGTTAAAAATTGACGATTGTTTAAGTTGAACTTTACATGAAGACTGTGATACGTGGTCAGTGGTGAAGCCACAGCTTGGTCAGGGTGGGCACGTGCCCACCCTGAAATCTGAATTTTCTCATATTAGTTACATTTTTTATTGATAGTGCCTACCTTGAAATTTTTTGTACTCGCCCTGAAATATGAATTTTCTTCGATTAGTTACTTATTTTATGGACGGTGCCCGCCATAAAATTTTATTTGTATCTATCCCATTTACAAAATTGATATTGTTAACATATGTGTGCCAACCCAGAAAATTATTTCTAATTCCGCCACTGATGATGGTCGTTTGAGATTTTGGGATCAGATTTTATCATATCACAGTCAACAAGTTAAAGTTCAGCTCAGAATATCGTCCATTTTTAACGGAAAATGACGAGTTTGGAACATAATGAATGATGCTTGAGATACCATTTTGTAACTTTTAATAGTCGATGGACTCAACAAAACACTCTATAATTGAATAACCATTTTATAATTTTTAATAGTAGATGAACTTAATAAAACACGACCTTATAATCGGGGGACATTTATGTTCTTTACCTAACAATTTATTAGGTTAAATACTGACTAATATATATCTCTTAGCCGTTAAAATGTTAATAAAATCGCATATGGTTTGAAAAACATATTTATAAAAACTTGGCATATTGAACTGAAAAAAATATGAATGATAATATTGAAATTGTATAGTTTGAAGTTACTTAGTTAATGGTTTAGGGTTTAGTTAATGGTTTAGGGTTTGATGTTTGAGGTATAAATATATATATATATAATTGTATCTAACTATTTGGGTATCGGAGGTCCGTCAAAGTGGTTCAATCCCTAAACCTAACGTATAAACCAAATTAGCATAGTTTTAATAAAATATATTTTATTAAAGTTTTGAATATATTTTTTAATAAAACTCATCACGTCGACGTGATGAGTTTTTCTTGCACAATAAATTTACTATAAATTCTTAAATAATTTATTTGATGTCTTATTAGGTTAAATAATTAATTCGTCTACGATATTAGGTATTTGCCTGCAATGCGGTGGATGATGGATCCCATCCCATTTCGGTAATTAAATAAGCCCACTTAAGCCCACTTAGTCAGTTTTTAAACCGAAATTAAATGGACATTAATATGATTCGCGAGGTGGAATGTTTGCAGGGCCCGTCATATTTGGTCTGTGATTCTATTTTCTGTGTTTATTAAGGAACTAAACTAACCATTCCAATTTTCGTTTGGTAGTAAGATGAACACAATTTTATTTTATTTATATATATATATATATATATATATATTAATTTTTAATTATTTGATTTAAATTGAGTTTTTATGTTAGATTTTGAGTTCTTAATTAAGTACTTTGATAATTTTACGATAAAATCTTTGATTTCTTTTTAATGTTTTTTTTTTATTTTTTTAAGTTTATTTTTTACTAATTCGAATCACCTCCTAAACTATTTTAGAATACGCGTGTACCTTCTTCGATTTCTCTTTTTAACAACAATTTTTTTACTATTTAATTTAGTTTCTCAAATTTGTATGATTTTCTCATTTCTCTGGTTTCTTCTTGAATGGTTAGAAAAAGTACATAAATAAACTAAAAGCAATATATATCATAATATTATAAATATTTATAGTTAAATTTGAACGAGAACTTAAACAATTCAAATTAATTAAATTCATTTCACTTAAAATAAATTTTGAATAAAATGTAATAAGAAAATAAGATTCTTTAACTTGTCTAACTCGAGTAAATACTCACCCATATTGGTTAGTAGTGATGTTTATGGATTATTTGAAGAAATATATCTATAATTAGGGTCAATATAACTTTTGGTACTCAATTTAGTGTTTATGTGTAATGTGGTGTCACTTCTTTTTCTTTGATACAATTACATATCTAACTTTTTTTAATGGTGCAATTGAGTACCTAATTTTTTGATACAATTAGGTACTTAAGTTTTTTATACAATTAAGTACTTAAATTTTAAAATTATTTTTCTCAATTATCATTGATTCATACATATAGTTTTAACCATCCACACGGATCCAAAAATATTTTTGAGGATGTACCTACATATTATAACGGAAAAATTTTTATATGGACGAACACAACTAAAATTTAAGGTGAATATCATCAACAAGTTATACAACTAGTATAAAAAAATTCAAATTTAAAAATAAGCACTGATCCACCTTGGACCCTACATCCAAGGATGTCAATTTAATCTCCAAACCGTTGGATTTCGACTAGACCTGATCTGATATGATCAATTTAAAAAAAAATAGATTCGAATTGGATATTTCAAGGGGAGAGGTCAAGTCAATCGAGTCGGATTTATACTCTAAAAATTCGGGTCGGGTCGGATCGAGATTAGGTGGAAGATATATATTTTTTTGATTAGGTCGGATAGAGGATATATAATTTTTGGTTCCGATCACAGTTGGGTGAATGATACATTTTTTTGGGGTCAAATCAGATTAACTAAAAATCCAACCCAACCCAATCTGATCTGTTACCTTCCCTACCTACATCCGCCACTGTCCCCTGCCATATCTTCCAACTAGGGGTGTAAACGAGCCGAGTCGAGCTCGAGTATTGCTGAGCTGGACTCGACTCGAAAACTTTGAAATGAAGCTCGACTCGACTCGAAAACTCGCGAGCTTAAAATTTTCAAGCTCGACTCGAACTCGAAATCCTAAACTGAAGCTCGTGAGCAGCTCGAAAATGCTCGAAATGAAAAAAATTATTAAACTTAACTCGATTGAAGCCTCAAACTCAAACTCGAACATGAACCTTAAATACAAGAAATCTTACTGTATTTTTTTATAAAAAAAATCAATACATAAATATTAATATTATTAATAATATATTCTAAAAAAATAAAATCTTAATATTATATTTTCGAGCTGCTCACGAGCTTTTCGAGTCGAATATCGAATAGCTCGTTTCGGCTCGTTAAGAACTCGAGTCGAGCTCGGCTCGAGTCGAGTCCATTCGATCCGAGTATTTATCGAGCTTTGATCGAGTCAATCTCGAGTAACCCGCGATCTGTCTCGTCTCATTTACAGCCTACTTCCAACTTCTCCAGCTTGCCCCCTAACATTTCAGCCTGGCATGCTCGCAATTGCATCATACAAAAAACAGAGCTTTGCCTTTGCCTTTGTGGAAGTATTATGCATTTTCCGATCTTCTAAATCTAGAATCCACTTAATGGAACATTTTCTCCCAATTGTTTCAAGAGAGTTGTGAGGTGGAATCAATCACACCTATGGGATTTGATTTTCCACCAATACTAGATACTATAGTCCCCCTCCCATGACTCAACCAAGTGAAGTGTTTCCCACCTTTATGTCCTACCTAAATATCATATCCTAAACCCAATCAAAAAGCATCACAATATTCCCACCATGGATCCTACACTTTCTCACCCCTCTTTCCCTTGTATTTATCAAAACCCAAATAGATACTTTGGGGAATTTTTAATTTAAATTCGAATTTTGAAATTAAAAATTCCCCAAAGTATCTACTGTTGATTGCATTCTCAAAAAGATGTATCTTATCAAATCGGATCAAACCATTGTCCTTAAACACAGAAAAACATTTCCCGTTCTACTCCGTCTACTGTTGATTGCATTGAGGACGATCGATGCGATATTCATCGCACATTTTGAATTTCAGCATGAGATATTTTAAAGCACAACTTGGCAACCCCATGCCCTATCATTTACAAGACGACGGAGACCGGAAAGTTATTGGGGTGGTGAATATCCACCCACCACGTGATCGGAATGGCATCCTCTGGTAAACTATGGCCCAAATACTAAACTCGATCAATATGCAGTTGGGGCTTATCAAACTATACCTTTTTTTAATTACTTGGTCCAAATGTTGAATTTACTAAGATTTGTGCAAAACCAACATCAAAAGTCCACATCCCTCCAACAAAGCACGTAACTGCTTCGGTTACAACCACTCCAAATACCTAGAATTACACAACCTGAGCAGTTTTAGTTTTTCTCCAAATGCAAAAAATATCGGTGAAGTATATAAACGGTCCGACTATAGGAGTTATTTTATTAAATCTTTCGATTATTAAAAGTTATAAAATAATTATTTAATTATAAGTTGTTACTTTTTTAAGTCCTCTAACTATTAAAATTATAAAATTATAACTTGGCTATTCATTATGTTATCAACTAGTCATTTTCTTTTAAAGAATTATGGCAATTTGAATTAGATGTTAATCTACTAACTGATATACGATATAATTTAATCTATATGATATAATCTAATATCAGAATCTCAAACCACTATCATATATTCAATTAATAGGTTAACATACAACTCAAATCATTATCAATTTTTTTAAAAAAAAAATGAGTTTGAAACACAATGAATAATCAAGTGATTATTTTATAGCTTTTAATAGTTAGAAAACTCAATAAAATAATATCCTATAGTTGGGGGTCAATTTGTAATACTTTACCCAAAAATAAACCCATTGTAGCTAATAATATAATCCAAGTGCTTCGTCCACGAGCCAAATGCAGTTTCCCCCCTTTTCTTGAATAATTTCAATGTATAGAAAAATTTAAATTTAAAATGACTTTAGGGTAAAAGAATGGGAAAATTATATTAAAAAAAAGATAAAAGTTCAAAATTTAAATTCCTACCTAAAATCTAAATGAGTTACGTCCCTAAACCCTAGTGCAGTTGATGTACAAGTACAACCCGAACTAATGTTATCCAAAACTGGGAACAGAAGTTGGAGCTAAACCGGGTTCGGCCAGGCCCGAAGTTTATTTCTTTCGTCGCATCTCGAGCACTTTCCGATGATGGTTTGAGTGTAGCTCGCTCGAAAATGTCGGGCTACAAGCCGGTCTATACTCGGGTAACAGCCTGCCCGACTTGAACCTGACACCGCAAGCGTTACACAAAGTCTTGGCTCCCATTGGACCGGCTCTCCATTGTGGCGTCTTTGTAACTCCACAGTGACCGCACCTACGCGTTGCCTGGTTCACGTTCCCAACGCTTGACTCGGTCGCCGGTCTCTTCTTTTGCTTTTTCTCAACCGAGAGCGATTCCGACGGTTCATAGGCTGAACCGGGGACGCTGCTTGAGTAAACGAACCAAGGGCTAGAGGAAGATGACGAAGTGGAACTTGAAGGGGAATCCGTACGAGGGGAAGCCACAAGAGACCAAACCCGACCGCCACTTCGACTGCGCTTGCTTCTGGTTTTGACCGGAACCGGAGTTTTAAAACAGGTCGTAACTGGTGCTTCTGGTTCAGGCAATTTACTGCCTGGTAACTTGGGCTTTTCCGTTAACGTTCCGGTGGGAAACGCCTCCGCAGATTGTTCCGAGAAGGAATCGTCAACGAAATGAGATAGCCACTCAAGGCTCGCCACGTCATCCGCCTGTAAAAATGCCGCCCTTTTCACCATTAACAACCATATCCCGAACTCAAAATAGCAGAAAGCAAAAAAAACAAAAAAGGGATTCGTTTTTCAAAGTACCGGAACGGCGAGCTCGTCGGTGGATAAAGAAGTGTAATCAAAATTGATAGTTTCGTCAGAAAAATGTTGCTCTTGGCTTAGCTTTTGTTTCTTACTGGAACAACAACAAGAAGAAACTGACACTCCTTCTCCTCCTTCTTCAGGTACTTGTTCAAGGAGACCCTCTTCGTTAGTGAAGTCGAAAAGGTCGTCAACAGAGAAATCATCACAAGAAACTCCATTTTGTCCATTATTTACAGCCAAAACATCGTCCAAAAACGCTTGGGGAATTGATTTCATACCCATCTCCTTCCTAAAACTGCTCTTCAAAGCTGCTTCGACGCACTCCATTTCCTAAAACAAGCACGTCAAAAAAGGGAGGAAAAAACCCAGAAAAAAAGAAGCAAAAGCTAAAAGCTTTTGAGAAAGTACCTGTAGATAAGATGAAGGAAGAGGAGGAATGGTGGTAAAGGAGGGAAATTGGAAGAGAAAAGGGTGGTGATGAGTTCGGTAAAGCATTGAATGACGATGACAGAAAGCATCCATTGTTTGTTTTCTCTCGCTTGTTTCTCTCTTTGATTTTTTTTGTTTGTAACTTTTGTACGTTGCAAATTTATGCAATTTATAACAGTACAACTCTCATAAATTTAGGTTAAAAAGGTCGTGAAGACCTAGGAAACTGCAACATTTCTTTCTGCTGTTTTTTTTAATTATCTTTTACTTTTCGTTTTTCTTATTTGCTAAGAATGAATTTGAGCCATCGGTGTTTGACGACTAGGTTCACGTTTTTATTCGGCCACCGCGTTGATTGCCTGCACTCCTCTTGGTTGTTCACCGCCACTTCCTTTTTGCATTTTGATTATTCGTTATGAAATTACTTCCGTTATAAGATATGTTTTATACAAATCTTAAATATATAAGTTACTTAGTTCAAAACAAAAATAAGTTAATATGATAATTAAACGAGTAGTAAAGTACGTAAATAGTTATTCGATTATTAAAAGTTATAAAATGATCAAACTCATTATTTTATGTTAATAGATCGACAGTTGTCTAAGTTAGACGTTAACATGATAGCTGAGATATAATAATTATTTGAGATTCTAAGGTTATATTTTATCATATCATAATTAATATATTAACATTCAACGTAAAATACTATCAATTTTTTAATAAAAAATAAAAATTATGAACATAATTAATAATTAAAATACTTAATAAAATAATATCTTATAATTAAAAAATTATTTATGTATTTTATCTTTAAATAAAATTAACCAGGGGATAACGATGATAAAAAGCAAGGGACAGAACATGCTGTGTGAACGAAGACGAGTTCAAAAGGAAACAGAGACCAAATCTAGAAAACATCAGGCCAGCTTTTGTTCCAACTGAGCTCATTACTTATGTGTCGTGTTCTTATTGGATGGGACACCAAAAGGTTACGCCTCAAAGCCAATCAATTCTGCGTTTTCGAGGCTTTTTTTTTTACCTATAAACAACGTCCTCTTCCCCTGCTTTTCCTTTCGGCCACAGTATGCAAGGGTTAAAATCACTTTTCTAGTCCCTCAATTTAGTATTCTTTTCATAACTTCATTTCTAGATTTTCTTGTTACCCTTATATTTTTATTTATTTTAGTTTTAAAATAGGGTAAATAACGTACATGGTCCCCCAACAGGGAATTAAGTTGGTATTTGCTTTCGTAAACGAATAAATAGTTACTTATATTAAAAAAACACTTATGATTTAAAAAATTTAAGTACAAACCGGGAATTAAACCATCCCCATGGAATACTATAACCTTTGTGGTAAATTAAAATTTAGTATCTAAACTATCAGTTTTGGTTCATTTTAATACCTAAACTTTTAATTTTTTCAAAATCATACCTAACGTTTAGTTTTCATTCCATTTTAGTATCTCGTCGTTACAAACTTAACGTGTTTAGTATCTAAACTTTCAATTTTTTTCAAAACTTAATGTTAAATTTTGAACAAAAATACTAAAATGAAACAAAAACTAAATTTTAAATATGATTTTAAAAAAATTAAAAATTTAGATACGAAAACGAACAAATTAAAAATATTTTCTCTCATAAACTTTGGTCATAAATCATGAGTATCTACCCATTGTTTGATGGGTTTGGAGTTTTTACGAAATATAATTCATTAAAATATAAAATATTTTCTTAAAACTGATCATGCATGGTTGGGATTATACATCATAATAATAATACTAAGCCCTCCGATTATGGTCTGTCTCCCACCGTTAAGACAGGATGAATCAATGATATGCGTGCTATTCATCCATCATGCATTTGCTAAAACACTTGCATTTTGCATTTTACTAAATTCAAGTGAGGATTATATATGCATATGCATTTGATATTATTAGTGTTTATGACTTAATTTCGTTTGATTCGACTTAAAGATTAAAAAAAAATTATACGAAGATTCTTGGACTAACATTATTGGGTAAATTATATGTTTAATACTTAAATTATCAGTTTTAGTCTGTTTTAGTATTTAAACTTTTAATATTGGACTAACATTATTGGGTAAATTATATTTTTAATACTTGAATTATCAATTTTGGTCTGTTTTAGTATTTAAACTTTTAATGTTTTCATAACCAAACCTAACGTTTAGTTATTGTTTTGTTTTAGTACTTTACCGGTAAAAACTTAATTGCATTTTTATGGGTAAATTACATCGTGTTAAAATAAATGAAGCTCGTTCGATCAATCGAAATATGCCAAGAGAGGGTGAATTGGCTTTTTAAAGTTTAGGGAGTAAGGAGTATAAAGATAAGAAAATTTGCACAATAATTTATAGTGGTTCAACTCCTCAATGAAGTCTACATCTACTACCTAAGCTCATCACTTAGGATCTCCCAACAAATCCACGAATTTATTCTTTCTTTTTAAAGGATAAAAAAATAACATTTACAAACTCCCTAGCTTTTCAAAGACTCAGCTATAACCAAAACACAATTACAAAGGAAAATAATTGTAAAAAAAAATCTAAAAAGGAAGGTGTTTACAAATTAAATGTAACCCCCACAGACCGATAAGGGTAACCAGATTCGATCCGGGGTGTCACATTTGGGCCACCGGAGCGACCCACTGTAAAAATAGCGGAAAATTTAAAACTTTTATTGAAATATGTAACTTATAAAATCAGTTGTCACTATTTAAAAATAAAACAGATTTCCAGACTCGTATATAAATCAAAATACAATTACATGCCCCCTAATCACATGTACCATACTCTGCAACAATGCCGGAAGAACTCTCTTACTGAAGTCGATAGATGCACTGGTACAATTCTTTTAACCTGAAAAGGTGAATAATAGAGTGAGCTTCGAAAAGCTCAGTAATACAGAACTACCAGATGATGCTGAAGAACGTACAGATACAGATAAACATACATATCCTTATTATTTCCGAATATTTACAGATTTTTATGCTGAGTAGAGATCTTACTGATATTTCAGATGGTAACGTACAATGAGCTTTCAGTTCAGACAAATATTTCGGATGACTGAGTTCAGGAGATCAGAATAGGTTATCCAGTGTGTTCCCGCAAAACCAGTGAAAAGATACATATCTTTTCTTTTAAAACAGTGGCAATTCAAAACATATTTTTATTCAAAAACCATATTAATCCATCCAACCAAACACACCATAATGTGTAAGTTCCCCATAACCATACACCACCAACACACCAAGTAAGGCCCTGAGCACAAAGCAGAGGAGCCAGCAGTAACGGTAACGATAACTTCCTCCAACAACACCCTCCCATAAAACATTGATCAAAAACCATAGTAATCCCTCCAACCGAACACACCATAATGTGTAGGTTTCCCCGAACCATACACCCACCAACATACCATAATGTGTAGGTTCCCCAGAACCATACACCCACCAACACACCAAGTAAGGCCCCGAGCATAAAGCCGAGGAACTTGCATATATAGTAACCTCCAACAATACCCCCAAATAAAATATGTCCGTCCGTAAACGGATATATCAAAAATCAAAACATAAATCAGGTCAAGCATCATATCAGAAATCAGGTCAAGTATCAGATCAGAATCCAAGTCAAGTATCAGATCAGAATCCATGTCAGATATCATATCAGAATCCTTGTCAAGTATCAGATCATAATTCAAATAAAAAATCAGATAAAATATTCATGTAGGTAGGGAACACACCAGAGTTTACAGATATTATTCATAAGTACAGAATAATCTTATCAGGCAGAGAAACACATATCTTCAATATACCGATAGAATGTTGGGATTTATAATCACTATTGGAAGAGTTCAATAACTGATGGAATCATAAGTTCTTCAGATTGAGACTTATCGAGATCATATCTTATTCATACATTTTTTTTGAAAGCTCTACATAATCAAAAGGGTATTCAGAATCCTTTACATCTGAGCCACTTATATTTTCATATATAACCTAACTAATTTGAGCTGATAAGGGAGAACAACGATTCAAAAATTTTACAATCTTTGTCGATTGATCAGATTAACGAGTTACTCGATATGAATAATTCCCATAACTAATGCTTATCGACTGGTCAATTCTTTGTCCTTCCAGGGTATTTATTTATTTTATACCTAACATTCTTATCCATAGATATTCTAATGCTCTTTATTTCATTTTCACGCTTCCACAATATCATGAAATGCTGACGTGCTTGATTTATAGTTCATGACCCATAAAAAACATTTCATTATGTATGTTTGTTAATGTTTCTAGACTCATTCAAATCACTTATTTAATCATCAAATCATTGAGGTTACTTATTTCATTTAACAGTCAAGTTTATCCATGTTACTTAAGAGTTTTCCAGAGTAAATTGGACATTTTCTAAATTTCGGATACATATTGTACTTTCGTCCAGTTCAGTATTCGTGGTTGATTTGTCGAACAAATATCCAATTCTTAGTACTGAATATGATCTAGAGTTGAGTTGAGCTGAATACTTTCAAAATTATCATCGAGCCAAACTGAAAAGACGAACATGCATTCCAGTAATATCTATGTCGTTCAGGTATTGACATAGCTTTAGGGTTGATCTACTCACTTAAGTTGTGTTCCATAACTTTTAAAGGTAGTCCAACACCTATGCTTATTTGGATTCCTTAATTAATCCAAGACATTTACTTAATATAGGCCATAAGGGTATTTTGGTAATTTTGGTATTCAGTTTTATTCCATTCATTTCAAAGCTCGAGGATATCCAATCATTCTTGAGCTTGGTGGTATTCTTGGGTCATTTCTATTACAGGGGTATTTTGGTCATTATACAGATTCAATGTACTTTAATCATTTCCTTCCGTCTGATCTTACTATTAAATTCAATCTTATCATTTATTTCAGTCATTTCGAACAATTCTGACAACAGAACAACCCCGACAAATTGTTCTTCAAGTATTTACTCATAACTCGGATATTTCCGGGTCAAGTGCCTTCTCAGATTTTACAAACGGAATATCAGGAATTTTCCTGCACTAAGTCAGGATCTTAACAATTAAATCCGTACTTAATCGAGTTAAGTACGAATCCTCTAAGTATTTTCTCATTCATGGTCAACTCAGACTATTCTACCTCTTAAGGATATTTCCGTAATTTCTTAACCATATAATTTCGATATTAGCTCTTAACGAAAATAATATAATTTAGAGATCCTATGATTAATTGCTTTCTTGAACACTCTCTGATCTTGAAATGGTTCTCTTAACAGACTTCTAGTATCATTCACAAACTCTCATAGGATTAAAACCGGTTATTCATAATTTCCAAATAAAACTAACATTTCTTATGCAAATCAATATTTTTATCAGATCAATATGTCTGTAAAATCCATTTATCTAACTTCCATCCAAGTACCTTTAACATTTAACCTTTGGTGAAATAAACTATAAGTTACAAATCCATGTTGATTTCTTTATCACTAAGAACAGAACTTGTAATTTAATTCTAACAATCCCTCAATTTCTTATAAAAATCATCTGAACCATAATCAATTACTGAACCCTTTTACCGTATTCAGATCGAGTGTAGAAACTAATTAACTACACAAATGAGACCAACATTATCTTAATCATGCATTTACCAATATTCACATGTTCCATAAAGCATAAAGAGATAGTAAAGTATTACCTCGATTTTCGTGCAATACTGATCGACCATAAAAATTCCATTCGCACGCCTTTGATCTTCAATTCAACTTCCAATAATTCATCAGATACATATCAACATAAATTATATCAGAAACGGAGCTTAATTGCGATAAATGAATCGAATCCAGTGATAAATCAGTGAAAAACAACTTACCGGGTTCGAATTTGGCGAAACGAACTTCGGATTCGGATTCAGGACGTCGAAAGCATAAAATATGACTTTTCGGAAATTTAGAATTTTCGGTCAAAATCAAAGTCAACGGGTTTGACCGGCAATTTCAAGGTCTTTAGGTTTGAATTTCGAAAAACGGATAGCGGAATCGGATTTGGAACGTCGAAAAATGTCAGGATAGGTATACTCGGTCGAAGTCAAAGGTTGTTTAATGCCCGGTCAAAGCCGGTCAAAGTTTTGGTCAACAGTGGTCAACGCCGGTCAATGGGTCAACGGGTCGGGTTAATGGTTCGAGTCGGGTCAACGGGTCGGGTCGGGTCATCGGGTCGGATCGGGTTGTGACCGGTCAAACCGGTCAAAATAGCTCTAAAACCGGTCAAACCGGTCAAAATAGCTCTAAAAATTATTTTGAGCGATTTCGAGATACTTACAAAGCTCGATTTACAATTTTGAACGGTAGAGAGCTCGATTTCAACAAATCGGAAACTTTAACCGCTTCACCTCCTCACGCGCTGCCGTTGACGGAGACCAAGGATGACACCGACGGACTCGGAACGATGCAACGAACACGATGGTGCGGGAGGTGTCGTAAACGAATGACCCGATCGTCGTGAATCGATGAAAAACCAACTAAAAATCGAGTTATTACCAACAGTACTTCCGACTGAAATTAACGACGAATGGCGACGATTCACGACGAAAGGTTTGAGGGGTTTTGTTCCTTGGTTGACAACGAACACGATAGTGGTTTCGGCTCGTCGATCGGAGGTCGGACGGCGAGTAAATCGGAGTTGAAAGTTGGGTTGAGGGAGAAGAAAAATTGGAAATATGCAGAAAAACATACGGGAGGGGTTATAAATTTTCTCATAAAGGAAAATGGCTAAATTATGAGTTTAGTCACTGAACTTCCTGTACTTCTTAAAATGGTAAGCCAACTTTACGATTTTACAATTTAATCATCAATTTCCTTCCAAAATTCCAATTAAATCCAATACTTTATAATTTCTTAAAATTTAGCCCCTAAATTGGGGTGTTACATTAAAGCTCACAAAAACACAAATATGTACAAGAGAAAGAAATTAAAGAATGAAAAGTTTTTCTCTTGTGTTTGATTGTTTGGATAGGTGTTGGTAACATTCTACAAGTGTCTTGAACTTGTTTTTATATGTTGGAATGAGTTACTAACCCTTTCTAGTCGTTTGGTAAGGTTTGGAGCCGTTGGAATACTTTCTGCACACAAAGTTTCGAAACTCTTCGAAAGAACTGTTGGAAAAATATGATCGTTTGAGCCAAAGTATCGAAACTTTAGGGAAAGTTTCGAAACTCTTGAAAAGTATCGAAACTTTTGGGACACGGTCTTGGAAAGTTTCTAAACTTTTGTAGAAGTTTCGAAACTTCTGGTCAAAATACTCATTTTAAGGTTTTGATTGGACTTTGAATTATTTTTGAAAACTTTGAATAAACTCAATTTAGTCCAACAAACATTTTGCCATTATTTGTTATATCAAAATATAAGTTTTACAAATCGTTCATCACTCAACTTTCTTCTCACTCCTATCTTGGTACTAAAGTTTAAAAATTTTATTAATATAATTAAAAATAAAAAAATTGAAAGTTAGAGTGATTAAATAAAAAAATTAAACTTAGTGACCATAATAGGAGTGAGAAAATAGTTGAGTGATGAATTATACAATTCACATATAAAAAGGTGCCACATGCAAATCACTGTTAAATTTTTAACAGCCATGTACTAAAACGAAACAAAAATTAAACGTTAGGTATGGTTTTGAAAAATTGAAAGTTTAGGTACTAAAATATACTAAAACTAAGAGTTTATGTACTAAAAGCGTAATTTACCCAAGATTATTTTGTGCATGCAACAGATTATATTAGAAAAGAAAGTAACAATGTCAACTAAGAACCAAAGAATCTGAAAATGCTATAGGCACCCAAAACTGTAGGAATGGTATAACCATAATAAAAATCATGATCGAAATACAGATTTTTGATGCATCAAATGACAGCTTTATACGTTGTAGGCCGCCAATCACCTTTCTGGGCACTCAGTATTCCTTCCTGATCTTTGGAGAAAGTTAAATGAACTTCCCAATGCAGTGATTTCAACAAGTTCTCCACTTCACTAATGGCATTCGAATTGTCCCGAACGATTAATTTCCCGCCCGGTCGGACGATCCTATCGACCTCCGCCAGCACAGGCTGGAGTTTGCACCTATGGACGACGAAGATGCGGGTCGGTTATCAAACAAAGAAGGTTATGGTGTGAGACCGTATCATGATTTCTAATTCTACCTGTTTTTCAGCTTGGAGAAAAGATGATCGGCGTGCAAGAGGTCGTATGATCTCGGATAAGTGCTGAATGACTCGCACCAGTCGTGGTATATTCCGAAAAGGCCACGTTCGTAGATGATCGGAAGTGTATCCGGAGCATCGAAGTTCACCACATTCATCACCCATACTTTAATGTCCTTCAAAGCTGCTGCAAACCTGCAGGCATCAAAGATGTGTCAATATGGTAACTTTAATGTGTTATTAGTAACGCTGAAAACAGAAACGAAACAACCATTACCCTCCATACACAGCTCTCATGTCCATCACATTTCTTACATTAGACCAACTGATTCCCAATCCGCTCATGTACAACTTGCTCACGACTCGAGTCCAGTGTTCATAGTCTTTCGCAAAGTCTTGAGGAGCCGGTTTCCCGTAAATCCCCATCTGGGATCGGTTCAACCAGTAAGGAGCTTTCTGCAGCCGATTAGGCCAATTCGCGGGCCATCGTGATCCTCTTTCGTCCTGATTTTTCGGCACATGGTGTATGCATGCCTTCAGGGGTACATGCCTAACACGGAACAAGCAATAAGCCTTTTTTTGGTACATAAACATGCAAGAGTATGTCAAGAAACCTACCAGACAGCATTTGCATCATCTTTTTCATCGCACATTGGTGGATTATTCTCCGGCCTTTTGTCGTAGCATTCGTTTAAGGTCGGTTTGCGATAGATGGCGGCTGCGATGGAATTCAATTTGTCCTTTTTGATGGTCACAAGTTCCCAACAAATGGATTTCGTAAGGGCCGACATCGCTACAAAACAAACTTCACATTGTTAGCTCCATAACAACCTTAAACCATGTCTAAACTTTGAATTGAGTGTACTGTCTATGTGTGTTACCCTTCCAAATTTCCACATCCTCCGGAAGATTCTGGTAGACAGGCGTCGCCGACCAGACGAAATATCCTCCCGGTCTAAGAACACGATTCAGTTCTAGCAGAAGCATGCCATTTTCGATATGCCAGGGCACCCTGCACCGTGCACAGTGCACTAAATCAAAGACTCTACAAGGAAACGGTAGCCTCTGAGACCCCATCACAGCTGATATGGCAGGAATCCCACGTTCAAGAGCGAATTGAACTTGAGCTTCGTGCTCGTCTTTCGGGGCGAAGGACATGGTCAAAACATCTCGATCGAAAAGATACCCTCCGAAGCTTGCAACGCCACATCCAACATCCAAGACCACTCTGGAGCGTTTACCCCATTTAATGTTGGGTATTGCCTGCAACCAACATATTCTTCTTTCTCAAAACATCGGAATTACATATACGTAACCGACTAGCATGTCGAAGTCGAACTTTACCTGTTGGAGAAAGTCAATGTAGTGGAGGGCACCATGGATGAATTGAGTGCCACCACCGGGGAAAATCAAGTAGTCGCCACTCACTTTAACCCAATTCTGATGCCCTTTGAACTCAGCTAGTTTAGTATGTGGTACATTATGGTACCGTATCTGCCAGACAACATCAAACGAATTACAAAAACGGCAAAATTGTTAACAATCCAACAGGTTTGATTCGATCTTTTTACCTGGTCTCTGCTTTTAGGCCAAGGGATAGGCTTTTTGTATCCCACTGGATGTGGGACTAAACATGTTGGACCCTCCTCAGGGCAATGCCTCTCCCGATGCTCGTAGTGCCTGGTGGTTTTTAATTTTTTCAAAGCTTTCAGGTTATCCAAGCACGGTATGTAATCGGGACCGGTGGTGTGGTTGCATATGTGCCAAGTGTAACCATAGATGCTGTTTTTGCCATCGGATTCGTCTCTCCGTCTCTCCTTCTCGTTCTCCGATTGAATCTTTTGCGACTTCCATGCCTTCTTCGATTCGATGGACTCTTTCGGAATTGAATTTCCTAACGACTCGTCGGAGTTCAATTCATTCTGTTGCCGAGCTTCCTGATTCTGAGCTTCACTTCGGGTGTCTTTCTCCGATGTTTCCTGGTTCAACGTCGGTAAATTCTGGAACGTATCTGTTTCCGTTGCATTTAGAATTTTGTTCTGTTTTTCGTCTTGCATTTGCAGCTCTTGTTTTTGCTTGTTTCCTTTCGGTTCATCTTCGATCTCCGTTATGTCGTTCTTCAATCTCGCGGGATCATCCTCTTTTGGTTTCACGTTCTTCGTTGTTGTTTCCTTCATCTTCTTATTGCTGTCCATGTCTCCCTTCTTCTTATTCTTCTTCTTCTTCTTGTCACCTCGATTTTCCTTTGGTTTCTCAGTAATTTGTTGCTTCTCGACAGCTCGGATTTGATCTTGATCGTCTGAAGAATCCAGATTGTTGATATTGTTGTTTTCCTCAAGATTAACCTTGACGGGTTCTTCATTACTCGTCTGCTTATTACCTTCAACTTCGTTGGGGATAATTTGCTTCGTCTGTTGATTATGTGTCAACACGCTTTCCTCAGATAACTGAGTTTCCCTCAGTTTCTGCTTCTCCTGTTCTTCAGCGGATTCTTTCCCGTGTAAGTTATGTTGGGTTTCTTCAACAACCAAGTCTTTTCCTTTATCTTCATCAGATTCGCTGGTCTTATCGTCGTCAGGCTTGACAGCATCGTCGGGAAGTGTACCGGGATTATCTTCAAACGCCGCTTTATCTTTATCTTCACCAACCTTGGTGATTTGTTCGTCTCCGTTTCCGTCGGTGACGGCGGTACGAACAGTGGTGGTAGTGGTGGTGGTTTGTGGTGACGAAACAGTGTTGGAAGTGAGCATCCAAACTGCCAGAAGGCATAATGTCACGAAGACCACAGTGGTGACAGTCGATGCATATGAACCTGAAGTCGAACGCTTGGCGCCACGGGACTTTCCACTGATCGCCATTGTTGGTTTTTGAAGTGAAAAACGATGGAATTGAGGATTAAAAAAGACAGTGGGGAAGAAGATTAAGCTTTGTTTGTGGAATAGATGTAAGAAGAGAGAAGAAACATTCTAAGTTTGAACTTCTCAAAGATCCGGAGGAGTTGGACAAGGGGAAGTCGTTGAGAAAATTTTTAAAACTTGAGGGATCCATTTCAAATTTGACCATAAATGTTTTAAGCATCATTACATATTAAATCATTTAACAATTCGGTCCATCAATAAAAAAAAAGCACGCAACACACAACGTGACATAATACACAAACTTTTTTCATAAAAGTAATCACTTTAAGCATTAACTTTCCTGCAATTGTATCTGATCTCACCCTTGTTGCCCGTCAATGGCGAAATATTTCCCATCTTAATCATGGACTTGGCAAATTGCTGAAAGAAGTGTTCCTGATTATAAGCGTATGTCTTCAGCAACTCACTCGATGCACCATTCATGGTGACCAGCACTTGGTCGGAGTTCAACAGCCCCTTGTTCACCAGTAGGTTCTTGAAGTAGCTGTTGTCAAAATTTATCGGGCTAATGAAATCTAAGAAGAACAGGTTCTGATCGCCGCCCGATCTTGGACAATTGGCATGCAGTTGCGAGGCATAGGATTGATCGAGTGTGTAGTCGGGTTGTCCGTGGCCTGATTGATTGTAGAGTCTCTGCCTGAAACTTGTGCATCGAGCGTTTCTATGGTGTGGCTACCTGCATGAGTTAACATAGGTCAGGAACTCGGTAAATGTCGAGGCCATCTCCCCTGCATGCGTTTACGTATCGATTCTAAGTGCACACGGGGTACCGAGGCCGTAACTTGATACGCAAGGCGACACGGGGTACTGAATCTGTTTACCAGAAAGTGCAACGAGATCGACAATGTCGAGGCCTTTTAGCTTAAACTTGGTGAGAATCGTTTGGAACGTGTTGTTTGGAGCAGGAATGTTGTTGTTCGAGCCGCTCAAGCTCGCACCGGTCGAGTCCCTTCTTCCGAGAGGGACATCCGAGCTAAGTCCACCGGTCTGCAAATCCGATGAAAGAACATGTTAGCATGGTTCGATTTCTCTCTAATTTATAACATATTTGTATATAAACAAAAGGCCGAAACAATATACCAGAACGGTAGAATCTCTAGCAGCCAGGGCCATAATATCAGCAAATGACACTGTATGAGGACACTCCTTTTCTAATGCCGCTTTTATCTCATCGATCACCTCAAATCCTCTAGCCGAGTTCCTGTTCGGGATCGACCTCTTCTCACTGATTAAACTGCCGCTGCTGTCCAACAATATCGACGCGTCACACCCCTTGACGAAGCAGTCGTGGAAGTGTAGCCTGAGAAGCGAAGCCGCCATTCGAGGCTCCTTCGCAACAGCTTTGGCTACAACATTTTCGACAATCTCTTGGACATTCGGACATGAATGATCGTAGAACTGAGGGTAAAGGGATCCTCCTCCAACTGTCTTGGAAGACAAACAATGGGGGACATGACCAAGTGCAAGGGCAAGAACAACAACTACTATAATGTTATGAACCATAGCTTTCGACTTGGTTTTTTTCGTCTGTTGGGAGCATTCAAAGAGGATAATGGGTATTTATAAAGGAGACTTGGTTTGAATATTAGGCAACTAGCTCTTATTTTGCATTCAAATAAAATTAAGGGTAAAGTACATAAATGGTCCCCGACTATAGGATATTATTTTATTAAGTCTCTCGACTATTAAAAGTTACAAAATAGTCCTCTGACTATTCATTATGTTTCAAACTCGTCATTTTCTGTTAAAAAAATGACTGTTGTTTAAGTTGGACATTAACATGATGACTGAGATATGATAGTCGTTTGAGAGCCTTTTATTATATTTTATCTTATAACAGTCAACATATTAACATTCAGCTCAGAATACCACCAATTTGTTAACATATAAGGATGAGTTTGGAACAATAATGAATAACCGATTAATATTTTGTAACTTTTAATAGTCGAGGGACTCAACAAAACAACTCTTTATAGTCATAATATCATTTTGTAACTTTTAATAATTGAATGACTTAATAAATTAATATCCTATAGTCAGGAGACCATTCGTGTGATTTACCCTAAAATTAAAACTCAACCGATTTTAAAAATAAAATTAGTTAACATGTGTGTGCATAAATCCAAACATTCATTCAATGGACAACTCTTGGAATAAGCTAGAAGCAAGTCAATACTTGAAATGGTTTAAGATTGGTTGGGACCTGGTTCAGGACAAAGTTTAACATGGAGCAGTTGGTTTGGTTCTTGTTCAGGACAGAGTTTAACAGAGAGCAGGCGTACCTGCTCCGTGGACAAATATCCAAAATTAAACTAAACAAATTATGTTTTTAGTACATAAATTATTAGTTTTGATGTATTTTAGAATTTTTAGTTTTTAAAATTATATCTAACGTTTAATTTTTGTTTCGGGTTAGTATTACGTAGATAAAAACTTAACGGGTGATTTGCATGTGGTATATTTTTATGGGTAAATTGCATCATTCATCACTCAACTATCTTCTCACTCTTATTTTGGTCATGAAAGTTTAATTTAATTACTTGACTTTCAAATTAATCTTAATTTATTCACTCTAAGTTTCAATTTTTTTCATTTTAATTATATATAATAAAATAAAAATGACATGTCACAAAAAATATTAATAAAATAAATTAGAATGATTAAAATGGTAATAATTTGAAAGTTGAGTAGTAAAATTAGAAATTTTGTAACTTTAATACCAAAATATGAGTGAAAAGATAATTAAGTGATGAATGATATAATTTTCTTATAAAAACTACAACCCCGTTTTTAGCGACAGGATACTCAAATGAAAAAAAAAAACTAAATGTTAATTATGATTTTAAAAATTAAAAGTTTAATTGCTAAAACGGTCGAAAATTGATACTTTGGATAATAAAAAAAAGGTAATTTACCCATTAAACAATATTCGTTTGTAGCAAATAGATTTAAGACATGTTTGAGAGAGTAACAAAATAATTTATGTATTGCTTTTGACTTAAAACTAATCTTTTGAAAGCAACCAAAAACAAGCATAGTTTAAAACAATGTCATCTAATCAGTTGCAGATGCAGTCTCGGGGAGGTAATGTAGCATCTCAGTCCACATCATCTCCCTGACATCTTCTCCCACGTTCTCGTCTATGTTGAGATCGATCGGGACGTGGACGGGCGGATCGCGCCTCGGATCATATAGCCCCGACATGTACGGATGTATGAGCGCTTCTGTGACGGAAATTCTCTTAGATGGATCGAAAACAAGCATCCTTTGCAACAAATCCATGGCTAATGGATCGGCTTGCGGCGGGTATAAATGGAAAAGATGGATGCCCCTAGAGTAAGCAAGTGACTTGATAAACCTTCGGGCTTTCGGATTATCGATGAACTGAATATCAGCGTCTTGCTAGCTTCCTAGGACATTGATGTTCAACTTAAGCTGGCTGAGGCACTCTGTTCCAGGAAAGATGGGTTTCCGACCTAGAATCTCCGCGAAGATGCATCCTACTGACCAAACATCAATGGAGGTCCCGTAGTTGTCACAGCAGAGCAGGAGCTCAGGTGCACGGTACCAGCGTGTGACAACGTACTCCGTCATGAATTGTTCGTTACCTCTGCTGGTCCGGGCCAACCCGAAATCACATCTTCAGGTCACAGTTAGCATTCACAAGGAGGTTCCCAGGCTTCAAGTCTCGGTGAAGGATTTTTGCCGAGTGAAGGTACTTCAGCCCTCGTAGTAACTAAAATAAGCACTAGAGGTCAGTTACAGGCAGGCAATGAATAACATGAAAGAATTTAAGAAACTTTAGAGCTAGACTGCATACTGAACCAAGTTTCTAAAGCACAGCAATTCCGAAGAAACCGTTCCTCTAGCATTCGATGAACCAAACGAGACATGAATGAAGAAGGAAAGATGGCCAAACAGGGACATCAAACAAGGGCCTTTGCCATAGATTGCATATACGGAGCACATGAGATGGAAAAAAGACTTTAAATCTTACTTATAATGTTCTACACGGGATCGTAATTATGTTCGTTTTACGACATATGAGAACTCCAAAACGACATAGTTTTCTATGTTTACATTATTACAACCAGATGCATACCATCCTGCTGATTATTATAGGAATCAGTTATGTTGACAATCAGAAAAGGCTGACAAGGGAAGATCTGAAACTATTGTTTACCATCTCGCAAAGAAAGCAGAACTGATCGAATCCGGAAGGACCCTTGCAGATAGAAACGAAGACCGGATACTATTCGACCCTTTATGATTGTGAACAATACTAACCAAATAACTCCCCTAGTCCCTACAATATATAAGCAACTTGTATTCTCTGAACTGTTGAGCTTTTCTCATCATCTTTGAACCATAATGAACCTACTAACAAGTTTCCAGCAGTACAAGTTGTTATATTAAGCCTCATAACTCATCGCCCCCATCGTTTCTCCCAAAGTAAATGCAGATCGGGACCGGATGAGCATGGAACTCATAAAAGCTCCATACCCCAAAAATGCACAAAAGCTAGTATCAAAGGATAGTCATCAATGCTAACTAGACATTTTACAGTGCAACTGTTAAGGCCTTGCAAGATGAAGAAATCAAACAACAAAATGGTAACTATTCTAATGACCTATAGCTATGTTACTCGAACTCAGTTGCGAGTGTCGAAAGGAATAGTTCGGAACAGTACATACATATGATTACATGAAAATAATGATGCAAACTCATGGATTATCATCTGAAATACAAACAAATCACAATAAGAAGAGAAGGGTGAGTTCTCAAGTACCTGAAATATAAAATACTTGCAATGATCATTAGTAAGAGGCTGAGAAGACTTGATGATCTGATGCAAATCGGTGTCCATGAGCTCGTAAACCAAATATACATCCTTAAAACTGGTTCTCTGAGCTGGCATCATGACATCCTTCAAGGCGATCACGTTGTCATGCCGAATGTGTCGGAGAAGTCTCAACTCCCTCAAAGTTCTCAAAGCATCAACAGGATAGTCAAACACATTGTTGATCTTCTTTATGGCGACTTTCTCGTTGGTTTCACTGTTGATCGCCGAGCAAACGACGCCGTATGCCCCTCTCCCTATAGGCTTGATCGGGAAGTTCTTCGTGTCGATCTCGAAATGGGTCTGCCACATTGAAAAGTAATGCTTCCCTTCTGCCTGCACCCCGTTTGGTGGCTCGACAGGCATCGCCATTAATCTGTGAAAACAAAAAGATCACCATGAAAAAACAAATTTACCAAAGAAAAAGAAAAATGTCTGAGATCAATCTTACATGTAGCTTCTACTTCTTTGATTCGATCTTTAAAAAAGAAACAACTTTTCGTTACCCTTTTCTTCAATCTACCAGCAAACTCCAAATTCACCAGCTTTCAAATCATTTCTGTAGAATTCTGAGCTTTCACCTTCCCAGGAAAATACCCAACTTTTTCTTCAACCTCTAAACCAACTTCAAAAACTGGGTGTTTGAGCAAAACTGTTATCCAGAACAAGGAGAAATGGTCTGCTCCGATTCTGAATTTTTTTATCAGAACAAAGAGACAAAGAAGAGAGAAAAGTGAAGGGACGTGACGTGACGCCCACACGGCATTTCCCTTGTGGCAAAAACGACATCTACGATTCTACATACTGTTTTGGGGGTTTCAGCTTTTGGGAAATATCATTTATGCAGAATACAATCTTAAATTGTTACAACTAAAAGGAAAAATAAAAAGAAAAAATCTTTCTTTTGTCTGTTTCTTCTCTTTTTTCAGATTGACTTACCACGCACAAAGTTTGTTTTCGTCGGTAAAGTATACAGTGATTAAATTTATTAAATTATTATTAAATAATGAATTAATTATAAAATAATTATTTAAATTATATCATTTTTTTTAAATAGGTGTCCTGACGTTTTTTTCAATCTTTTAAGTGTTTAACTTTACAAACATTATTACTTTAAGTGTTCGGGTTGAGTTATAATTAACTTTAAATTTTTTCATTAAGTGACATCTGTCACGTTTTCTGATAATTTTAAAAAATTTATTTTTAAAATTATTATTATATTTAAAAACACTAATTTCTTTTATATTATAAAAAAAAACTCCAAATCCCTATAAACCCTAAATCACTAACCCTAACCTGCCAACATCATCTTTGTCGATCACAGTCATCACCGTCGACGTAGTCCTTTGTCATCTTCTTATTCATACGTCGTCATAATTGTCGTCAATTGGCCGTCTGGATCATGTGAAGGTCGTGATATGCTGTGTAGGGTTTGTCGGGAGTACAAACGCCGATTGGTCGTCGATTGATTATCATTGAGTGGAGCTTCGTCAACAATAAAAATTTGCACCCGGAGTAGGTTTATGAGTTAAAATGATTTTTTTAAAAGTTTCGAGATTTTTTAAAAGTGGTAATATTTGTAACGTTTAACACCTGGATAATTAAAAAAAATTGGACACATATTTAAGAAAACTAGTATAATTTTGACTTTTATATGATTAAGCTTAAAATAATAGTAAATTATAAAATAATGAGATATAGTTTGACGAATTTTAACTCGGTTTAAATCAATAGATTTAATTGTTTTTTTTTTAGATTTTCAAATTTGGAGTGGGTGAGTTTTGTGAAGAAGAGAATCAAAGTTAAGACGAAGTCGGATATGTGGTAAAAAATTTCTACCTGATCAAACATAGATAATTATTGTAGCATATTCTTTATATATTTAAGAATAACTACTATAATAATGTTCTTTTATATATATTCAAATTTTTTCATTGAATTAATTGAGCGGTTTTAATGATAAAAGAGAGTAGTATTCTTTTAGGAGATAATGAGTTCGAATAATTATGTTTGTAGGGTATATATATATTCACGTTTGCGTCTTGATTTGCGGAGTTTTCGGTGGCAGTTGGTAAATCCCAGTGTTAAAGAAATTATCCATGAAGGTGCAAGCAACATAGTGTGGAGGTGGCTTCATCCAACGACAGACGGGGAAGATCAGAGAGATAGTACCCACGGCGATCGAAGAGTATTTTTGTAGGTTTGAAATCATTGGAGCAGGTTTTTGGGAAACTGACAAAGGATTCGTCCTTGGGGAACCAAAACGGTTCAACCTTGCCCCTTAGTTCATGATGACCACCGGAGGAGGCGACGACAGTGGTCGCAGCGATTGGTTTATAGCGACAAGACTTTCTTTCTTCTTTTTTGAGCACTAAACAAACGAAAAACGTGCCGCATCAGTAGAAATTAATGACGATGTTAATTAATAATGAAAAACGTTTGTCAAAAGACTAGATTGATTTTTTTAAAATTGAAAGACCTTATTAGATGAAAAAAAAAAGTATGAGGTGTACATTGATTTTTTTAAGTACATGGTAGGGTGCCCTTCCTCCCCCCCCCCCCCCCCACCCAGCCAATAAGTGCAACACAACTAAATGGTGAAGGTTTCAAGTTTCATTGTTTAAAAATTGCACCCAAAGTAATAATGAAATCAATGATTCCATGTCTTATCAAAAAGTCAGAAAAGGTTAAAGTAACCAACCATATCTTAAGAATCAATGTTAACGTCGCTTCTTGATGAAGTTTATTACATCAACTTTACCAAAAAAACCACACACACACACCAGATTAGTTTGCACATGACATGAGATAAGGGTGTTTGAATTCTTGTAGTTGTGGAGGTTGGTGGGGGAGTGGACTAAACACACCAGATTAGTGAATTTGTGCTTTTAACTTTGGTGATTAATGTTTAATGTCGGTGTGCTTCAAGTTCACTGTCAAACTTAACCTAATGCTCATATATTCATCTGTCTTTATTATGAGTTAAGCACCTGCATGATGCATACATGCATTAGTCACATGTAATGAAGAATATGACTACAGAGATTATGAATTCATAAGTATGATTATACTATGAACACATAACAGTTAAGTGTGATTATAATATATAAAACATGTGTGGGAGTGGTTGTAAAATGATTAAGAAATTGGTTAGAAGAACAGAAAGCAGGATAAGTGCATGAACCTTGGGACAACATAGGAAAGTGCAAAAGCCCAAAAGGGAAAGAAGAAACTGTGATTTAAGTGTCCAATTCCTTACCAACTGGACAAGGTTGCTCATTTTAAGCCCAAACCCCGAATCCACCTTGCTGTTTTGTTTATCCATGTAAAGTGTTAGATTTGACGAAATTGGTCCAATATCGCACTTAGGAAAAAAATTAGGGTTTTAGGGCACATGTATTTTTAATTTAAGATCAATAATATTTATTATAGTATTTAATGAACTTTTCATGTCGATATGATAAGTTCATCCAAATAATATTTTTTATTTAAACTTGTCACCTCAAAATAATAAGTTTTAGTAAAATATAATTTTTTATTAATTTTAATCATATCAGTGTGTCGGAATCGTCTTTCGAGTGGGCCCGAAATTGGATTTCGACTTGGATTAAACAAATTGGAGTTGCCACCGATCATTTATTTTAAAACAATATTTGGGTAGATCGGACACCTTCTCTGCGTTTTACTAGAAACGTGTCGGGTTCGGGAGTCGATCACGGTCAAGGAAGGATTAGCACCCTTGAACCACCCTTTAGGTACCAATTAATTCGTCGGTTGTCTTAATTGCAAAAATTAAAAAGTTTAAATTTAAATTTAAAAACCCGATTCAAATTATTTACCATTGATTGATTGGAGTTCTTCTAAAAAAGTCGAAAATGTTAGAAAAAATAATAATAAATAAATGTTAGATAAATCAAAGAAAAACATACAAAATAAAAATAAAAAATAAAATAAATCAAAAAATCAAAAGGAAAAAATACAAAAATTATTAAATCTAGGTGAAAAAATAATAATAATAAACTAAAAAATAAAAAATAAAAAAATAACATATATATCTATATGACATAAGATTTAATAAATAAAAAAGAAGAAAAAAACGTATATACATATGAAACAAAAACGAAAAGAAAGACAAAACAAATAAAAAAGAATGAAATATATATATATATATATATATATATATATATATAAATGAAAAAGTGTTAGATAAAAAATAAGGAAATGAGTTAAATTGCATTAATTGAAAATTCAGGGAAACAATAAATATACACAAAGTGACCAAATTAAAATAAAATAAAAAATATAGATAAATACAAAAATATGTGACTCTTGGATGACTTGTTTTCCACTTAGACCAAAAAGTTTGGGAAAACACAAATTCCTAGGACTCCTACGTGAAAATGAATCTGCCCCCTATTTTAATTATGCTTCAGCCGTGCTCTCTCCTGATCTCCTCCCCCTTTTTGCTCTCCTTTTCCATTTTACAACACAATTCCAAGCAAAAGAAACAAAACCCTTGAATTAAATCCATAGTTTTCTTTTATGTTCTTGCATGTCTCTTCCATATTACCCCATCTTGATCCGAAAAAAATAGTTCTTTTCTCCTAATCTTGTTTTTATAACTTGTAGTCCATCCATACCATAAAAACAACAAAACTCTCAAAAAATCAAAAAAAAAAAAAAACGAAGACTCACCTTCGATCTGAGGGTCAAAAGACAACGACACTTTCCACGGTAAACGGCGAAAATTTTCCAGTGATCAACAGTGGCTCTTAATGGCGGAAGACAGTAGCAGTGAGCTTCCCCTCTCCTGTTTGATATTTTCGAACGTGTTTATTGTTTCCGATTGATATGTGGATGTTGGGATATATTTCTTGCTACCGATTTTTTCTTGCTTTTCTTTCGAACCTTCCCTCTATTTTTCGTATGATTTCTCGGTAATTTCTTGTGTATCTCGTGATATCCCCTATGCGTGTTTTACATCCGCTATTATAATAATGAAAAAAACTATTTTTAGTCTACAAGAATCCTAATGGGACTCTAACTTGCTTGTTGTTGTTTGTCCGAGAGAATCGCTTGAAAAACGGGGTTGTTGGTGTGTGGCCGCGAAAAGCGGCGGTTGACAGAGCTGCGATGAAGGGATGCGGGGGGCTGTTCGGGTTGGACCACTGGGGCGTTCTGTTGGGCCACATGTTGGTCTTATTGACTTTGGGTAGTTTGGGCGGACGAAAATTAGTGTTCACACAGTGTAAAAGTTTAAAATTTTTTTTTTATTAAAATCAATCATTTCGAGATTGACAAGTTTCTATCATGACAGTATCGTGAATTATTACACCAGCACTGTAAATTGTCACATCATTACCGTAACAATCAATGATGCAAAAAATATTGGTTAATAGGTCACATTATGTTTATTTTTCAAGTTGAAGGGTCCAATTAAGAGAAAAAAATAATACAATGTCTCATTGATTTTTTTAAAGTACATAGATCTCTATTGCATTTTTACTTTTTTTTTCATTTTTTTAACAAATTTTAATTATAATCTTAATACCATCAATACCATATAGAAGGGCGAGAAAAGAGAATTTTAGGAAAAGAAAGTAAAATGGATCAAAATTCCATAAAATAAAAAAATATTAAAAATTAAAGATTAATTATTTTATTAACCGATGAAATATGTTTATTTAAGTTTTACATAGTTGAAGAGGTCTCTTGTACATTGACAAATTACAATATTTCATGTTCAAAACACCATCAAATGTACCATAAATCGATTGGTCTAATTGGACGAGATACATGATGTAGACCTAAGAGTTTGATTTCGAATAATTATGAATAAAATAAGAAAGTCATCTTTACGTAAATAATATTCGATTTAATTAATTAATCAATAAATTAAATACGGTTATAAAAATAATTTCAATTAACGAAGCGCGGGCTTCAATTACTCAAATCCCGATGCAGTATTTCACTCCAATTAGGTTTGAATATTTGACTCCAATATAATCAATCCCAACTTAATGCAGTTTTAGATTTTAAAGTTTAGTATTTATTTTATTTTAATATATATTTAAAATCTAACGTTAAATTTTAAAAATAATTTAAAGTATAAGTTGTAAAACAGAGCAAAATTAATAGTTTAAGTATTAAATACATTAATTTTTTAGTGGTGAGACATTAAAATGAATAAAAATTAAACGTTAAGTCTGATTTTAAAAAATATAAAATTTTAAGTACTTAAACGAATCTAAACTGATAGTTTAAATACTTAATAAGTAGTTTAACCTATTTTATATGTAAAAGATTCTCCGATAGCTGTAGGTAAGTGTTTGTAACATGAGCAATTGTTTATATTTCCATGTTCAGACAACCATGTTCCTCTTAACAGTTCTTCGCCATTTTCGAGACAAGCTAGTCGTAGTGGACCCCAATCGAATTAAATCAAAAATCAAAGGACCCAAATGGAAATTTACTCTGTCATGCTCAAGAGTCAAGCCAGCGCTGACATGATCAGAGAAAGTAGGTGAGTCTACTGAACGAGTTGGAAAATCTGACGAGTGAAATCAGTAGCCATTTTAGCAGAGCACCGAGCTTCTTCTTCGTTCTTGATTGTTCAAAGTCTTTTCTTTTCCACCATGAAAGCTGCTTCCTACTCTAACGCTCTCACTTTCCCTTCGATAATAACGAGGAAGACGCCAAAACAACAATCTCCAACTCGTTTCAGAAGAACCCATTTTCTCAAACTTGGTCAAAGCTTCTCAAACAATCCTTTTCCCAGACCTCAGGCGAATCCCTTTGCATCTTCGTTTCTCCCCGCTTCTTCTTCTTTCAACGCGTTCACCGAATCTACCGCCAACGGCACGTATTTGGGTTGGAACAAAGCTCCGGAGATCATGATCGACGGCGGTGGAGAAGCCGAGGCTTTGGGGAATACAGACAAAGTGACCACCGTGGTTCTTTTGGGGTGGCTTGGGGCTACCAACAAGCATTTGAATAAATTCGTTGAATGGTATAATTCAAGAGGAATACATGCTGTTACTTTTCTTGTTGAACTCAAGGATTTGCTGTGCTTGGATCCGGTTTCGATGCTTGACAGGCGTATAGCTGAATTGGCCAATGGGTTGGCCACTTGGGGTTCGGAGAAAGAAGAAGATGGCCGTGAAAGGTGCTTCATTTTCCATACTTTTAGCAACACTGGCTGGCTTGTGTAAGTACTTTTTTATGACCGAAAATGGCTTTGGTTTTGAAATTTTGCCAATGGAAAACTAAAATCTGGCATCATTTGGCTACTTTGGGCAGATATGGTTCAGTGATCGAGCGTTTTCAGAGAAGAGAAGGGTTGAAAGAGATGATAAAAGGAGTGATTTTTGATTCAGGATCAGCTGACCCTTTAAATCCCAAGGTGTTTTTAACTATGTTTCTTAATGTTCTTAATGTCAAATTATGCACTTGAGTTGTTGAGCTAATATTACTCTTGATCTGGTCTTGAATTGAACACTGTGGAATCAAAAGATGATCAAAGTTAAATACTTGTGCTTTGTTTTCTCGATTTCGGATTCGAGAATTCGCTGTAGGAAAGATATTAGAATGTGTATTGCTAGCAATACTTTAGATTATGATCCAAAGTTAATGGCATCAAGTTCTTTGATTGTGAGCTCCAATGAAATGTTTTTTTAATCTGTTTTCTTGCTCTTGTTCTTATGATCTCTTAGTATAACTCGGTATTTGTCTCCATGGTTAAATTTCTTTACCTCACTTGCTGTTCTACAGAAGTTTAGGTTCATTTCGTTGAAATAATGAACTCGAGTTTGAAAACTCTGGCCTTTCGATCAACTCGAATGGGAAAAGAAGTGGTGCTTCACATATCCTCTTCAACTTTGCAGGTGTGGGCAGCTGGTTTTGCTGTTGCAATACTGAAGAAACTCAACAACTCAAAAAACGGATCTGAAAATGGAGTGACTGATTCGAAACCGCAGAAAGCGGAACCGGAGATGGTTGAAGCTGTAGTGCTAGCTTCCTTGGAAAAGTTTTTTAAATCCCTTCTAAATATGCCGGAAGTAGAGAGGTCGGTTTTCGCTTTATGCTTATTTGCTCTCTATGTGTATGATCAAACCTTGTGGACCTGTGGTTGCAATAAACAACCGATTGATGCTATCTGTGACTTGTTGCTCCTACTGCAGGAAGTTTAGAGCGGTCGTGAATGCGGCCTTGGAGCACCATCCGCACTGCCCGCAACTATATCTTTATAGCACAGCCGATAAGGTTGTTCCGTATAAATCGGTCGAGTTCTGCATTGACAAGATGAGCAACAAAGGGATAAAGGTATTCTCCTTGAACTTCGGAACGTCTCCTCATGTCGATCACTACCGGAATTTCCCCAACTTATATTCATCAGAGCTTCATAGCTTCCTGAAAGAATGTTTTCCTTCTTCTAAACAAAAATGAACCCTTTCGGAGTGCTTCAATCCACTTGTTGTAGTCCCATGTTTCATCCGAAATAAGCTTGTTGTAGTCCCATGTGTCGTGTCGGCGATCTATCGAGTCGATGTGTTACTAGACACCGTGAAGACTATGAATATCAAGCTTGTATGGTTATGTGATGATATCTGAAATCTGATTATGAATATCAAGCTTTCATGGTTATATGTTTTGGACCCCTTTTCTTTTTTGCAGTTACAGGGTCCAAAATGTAAGAAAAATAAAATTAGAGGGATCAAACTAGAACAAAATCAACCAATCATCTCTATTATGTTATTGCAGAAAAATAATGACCTCCAATTTTAAAAAATATATTAAATTATAATAAACACAATAAAATTTAAGATAAATTATCTAGATAGGTATTAAATTATAAGATTTATTATATACTGATAATCAAATTATTTTTTTAATTAGATCATTAAACTATTAAAATACTATTAATCAAATCATTCATGGTACATGATAAATAAATAGGTAAATTATGTATTTAGTACTTGAACTATTAGTTTTAATTCGTTTTAGTACTTAAACTTATTTTTTTAAAATCATACATAACGTTTAGTTTTTGTTTCATTTTAGTATCTCGCCATTAAAACTTAATGGGTGATTTGCATGTGATACATTTTTATGGTTAAATTGCATCATTCATTACTCAACTATATTTTCACTCCTATTTTAGTTACTAAAGTTTTTTTTTAATTCAATTACATAACTTTCAAATTACTCCTAATGTAGTCACTCTAACTTTTATTTATTTTATTTTATTTATATAGTAATAAAATAATAATAAAAATTGTCATATCAAAAAATTATAAATAAAATAAATTAGAGTGATTAAAATAAGAGCAATTTGAAGGTTGAGTAGTTAAATTGAATATTTAAAACTTTAGTACCAACATAAAAGTGAGAAGATAGTTGAGTGATGATGTAATTTACCCATAAAAATGCAGTGTTGTTAAAATTTTAACAATGAGATACTAAAATGAAATAAAAATTAAACGTTCAAATAGATCAAAACTGATAATTAAGATGAACGCACAATTTACCCTAAATAAATTTGTACAATTATATTTTTAATCATATTTACTTTTATATTTTTATTGTTTTAATTATAATTTAATTTAATAAATTCAAAGAAATTATTTTTATTAGTAATTAATATTTAGAAAAATAAAAATTTTCTACATCATCGCATTGAAGTAATTCCCCCTAATAATTTACCCTATTTTGTGCTCTAATCATCCATATAAAAATATAAGGTAAATTACATGTTTAGTAACTAAATTATCAATTTTGATCTAATTTAATACATAAATTTTTAATTTTTTCAAAATCTTAACTAACGTTTAGTTTTTATTTTATTTTAGTACCCGTGTTCAACCAATGGTTTGAGAGCTAATCTCAAGCAAACGATGAATGATTTTCACGAATTGAGGGAAAAGATCTTGTTAGATCACAAAAATGATCTCAAGAGAAGATAGTCAGATACTACAATGTCACTGGAGAGTTCCCGGGAGAAAACGTGCTCGGAAAGGCTGTTTCCGGCATCGGAAAGGCTGTTTCCGGCATCGGAAACGATAAAGTCGAAATCGATTCGAGGAACGAGGAGAGGGATGAAGCATTGATGGATATCAAAGTAAACGAAGTTTGGAGAGGCTGCATCAAGTGTTCCTCGAAATGCATGGCTGTTCTTGTCGAGGCAGAAGGGGAGAAAATGGATGACATTGAAGAAAATGTGGCGAATGCAGGTAGTTTTATCAATGGTGGAACTAATAGTCTTCGATATGCAAATCAAATGAAGAGGAAGAGAGTATGGGTTTTGGGTGTACTTCTTTGCATCATTCGGTTGTTGGTTTCTTAAAAAGCAACCCTTTTTTGTGCTTTCTTCTTCGTTTTTCATAAACGACTCATACAACCTTTGATTCTTTCCTCTAACATTAATGGCATATTTGGACATTGCTACTATGTCTGGTATATTTGGTAGTTTCAACGTTTTGTATTTATCACCTGTGGGTTCTGTTGGTTTTCGTTAGCTGCGGTTGTTTGGATCATGAGACTGAAGGTGCAGAATCATTACATTATGGGTAAATTACGTATTTAGTACTTAAACTATCAGTTTTAGTCTGTTTTAGTATCTAAACTTTCAATTTTTTCAAAACTATACCTAAAGTTTATTTTTTTGTTTCATTTTAGTGCCCATGTTCAAAATTTAATGTTAATTTTGAAAAAAATAAAAGTTTAGGTACTAAAACGGACCAAAACTGATAGTTTAAGTACTAAACGCGTTAAGTTTTTAACGGTAGGGTACTAAAATGGAATAAAAATTAAATGTTAGGTATGATTTAAAAAAAATTAAAAGTTTAAGTAGTAAAATGGATCAAAATTAATAGTTTAGGTACTAAATATTTAATTTACCATTACATTATTTATACAAGGTAATGAACATAGATTCAATGCCAGTTTTTGAAAAGTGACTTCTAAACGTATTGTAGAAACAAACTTTTAAAAGTGATATACAAAAGTGTAACTTAAAATTTAACTGTTTGAGATTGTTGTTAAAAAGTGAGTTTGAAAAGATAAAATGTCCATTATAAACATTATGTCATAAATTAAAAATATAACATTTAAATTATATTACACTTGTTAATACTATGTGATATATAAAATATATCAACTTAAACTATGATATATAAAATGTCGGTTTGATTGTTTCTGATCGTGTCTTTCTATTTCATTTTTTTCCTATGACTGTTATTGAGGAAGAGTAGGCGGGATTGAAGTTATCTGACGAGGTGGAAGAGATTTTGTCATTAGGGAATCCTGATGCAACCCCGCTGGTCTCTTCTGAGAATTGTCTGGTGGGATGGTTCTTTACACCAGGTGATATTAATTTTCTTGCAATGAAGTCAATGACGGCTAACGTTTAGCATCCTATGAGGGTACTACTATTACGGAATTAGAATGAGGTTGATGTGTCTGGTGGGATGTTTCATAGAGTTTGATGTTTCTGCTATCAATATAGAGTTTGTGTAATACCTCAATTTAGGGGGTTAAATTATGACTTTCTGGAACTATTGGACAGTTTTAGGAAGTGCATAAAATTCAGGGACTTAAACCTAATTTTTCCCATTTTTAATACCCAGTTAAAAATTTCCCCCCTGATCGGTAAGAACCAAAATTTTCAAAATCCCTAAAATATTTTCTCCCACCCGATCGAAGCTTCGCCGGCCCCAAGCCTCACCGTCCGGACACGATTCAACCTCATCTATACCGCATTCGAACCACCGTCGACCTGTGAGTTTAGCCCTAGCACCCCGAAGCGTAAATCGGCGCCAATCAAGGCCGTAAAGCTCGTCGAACATCCCTCATCGTCGTCACTTCTTTTCCCGATTCCGGCCAATCCAACCATCAACTCGCCTCACCACATGCACCATCAAACTCAGCACCTCCGCAAGCTCCAAACCAAGCCGATTTCGTTATCTGAAGTTGTCCCGTCGTCAATCCTCGTTTGGGTAAGGTGTGATTTGCTTTTCGATATATAATCTCCCTGTTTTGCTTGATTATTTTGGCTTGATTGAGTTGGAAATGCTTATAGGATGCTTTGGGAGTGAACGATAGGTCGAATTGTCCCTTGTCGCCACCGCACGCGTCGCTGTATGCGCGTGGGGCTTGTTTTGGCCCTGGGGAAGATTCCAGAATCGGGTCGACCCGTCTGCCCGACCCACATACCTGACCCGTCAGATCCGACCCGACCGCCTGATCCAATCATCGAGTCAACTCGGTCTGAGTCAACTCAATCTGAGTCAACCCGTCTGATTCAACCCGTTGACTTTGACCGTTGAACAAAAACTCAACTTTTTCGAAAAGGTCCCATTTTATATTTTCCAACGCCCTGAGTACAAATCCGAAATCTATTTTGCCAAATTCGCACATGGTAAGTTATTTTTCGATGTTTTACATTCGGAATTCAATATGGTTTTTAAATTGAGTTCAGTTTCTGACATAAATTCAGTTGATTTGTATCCGAAGAATTATTGGACTTTGAATTCAAGTTCGAGGGCGATCAAATGGAGTTTAAATCGTGGATCAGTATAGCACGAAAATTGAGGTAATACATTACTACATGTTTCATGCTTTATGGAACATGTTGGTATTGGTTTCTGCGTGGATGAGTATAATTGGTCCCATGTAGGTAGTGATCACTTTCTAAACTCGATCCAAATATTATAGAAAGTCGGTAACTGAATATGACTTTTATGACTCGTTTAAGAAAAAGAAAGATCAATCGAAAAAATGAATGATTTGACTTTAAGATCCGTGAAGTTTGATAAATGTTCTTAAAAGGTTAAATACCATGATTAGCTGGATATGAAATTACTGGAAAGAACAACATGGGATAAATTAAGAAAATGCCATTGTAATGGATAAATTAAGAAAATGCCATTGTAATGGAAAAATACCAAGGCACTCCATCGGGCTAATTATGAGACTACTTATGGTGTACATGTGGAAATCAGTTATACAATTTATTTCATTATCACGGTTATGACATATGACTGGATCACAATCCATATATTACGATTTACGGCTAAAATTGATTTTTATGGATTTTTATATGGATAGGATTCTGGAGTACGGAGGTACAACCCTGATCCAGCTGGTAAATCCTTACAGACCTAAGAATACCATTGGTTAGGCCTAGAGGCCCCAAGGTATACCCTTAGGTTGACTCCCTTTGTTGTGTGCTTAGGGTAAGCCCTTATGGATGCAGTTATGGGAAACTACATAATGGAGTTTGGTTGGAGGGTTCTACTATGGTTTTGAAAATATGTTATAAGAAAATATTGTTTTAAAAAGATTTATATCTTTTCACTGGTTTTAGTTGGAACACACTAGACATCCTATTCGATTTCCTGAAAACTTGATACTATGAATGTTTCCTATGAACTGAGGTCTCATGGCTTCTATTCGATGTGCTACCAGTGGAACCTCAGCTTATCCCAAAAACATGTATATGTCTGTTTAAATAAGGAAATGTTATGGCTTTCCATTTATATGCTTGTCTTGTAGCATCAACTGGTAGTATTGTATTACTGAGCTTCCAAAAAGCTCACTCTGTTACTCACCATTTCAGGTTTAAAGAATTGTACCAGTGCAGCTATCGACTTCAGTAAGGGAGTTCTACCGGTGTTGCTAGTGGAGTACGATGCAGGTGATTAGGGGGCATGTAGGTTGTATTTGTTATATATACGAGTTTGAAATCTGTTTTATTTCGGAATATTGATAAATTTTATTTTGTATTCATAAATCATTTTACGAGTTTACATGTTTTCATGACACAGTTTTATAAATTATATAACAAGTTCAATGATTGCAGAATCAAAACTGGATGTCGTTAAAATGATGAAAACCAACCATCTCTACTTTATTAAGTCATGAATGCCAATCACACAATCATATTGTATATAATTCTCATCTTTAGAAAGTGAAATGCTAATTCTTCATGTTGGTGATGCCAAGGATAAATGTATGATTTTATGATAGATGAACAAACTTTTAAAATTTTAGAATGACCAAAATAGATTGTTAATAGAAAATACAAAAATATGTAAAACATGTTATAATTTAAAATTTTCGAGAACAACGACTATCCCGATCGCCTCCTCTCGATCTATCCCTGAGATCGAACAATCATACTTGAAATAACCATCAACTTATATATTATTATATTTTTGTCTTAACATTCTCCCAATATACATAATATGGAGAGGAGGAAGTCAACTCACTCCTAATGATTGGCTCATGTGATAAGAGTAGTTTGTGAAACTAAATATTTATTTCTAGCAAATACCATTAAGCAAATTGCCCAATTTGATGGTTAATAATAATGATGATGAACCATTGTATTTGTCTAACTTGCAGCATGATTTTATGGACTTAAGGTTCATTCTGCAGGAAGAAAGTTGGATATTGATAATATATATATATATATATATATATATATATATATATATCTGGGGACAGCCAAACACATTATGCTAATGTCAATGCAGTGCTTAAACAAGACCGAGAAAACTCTTGTCAGGGTGTAAATGAATCATACTTTGAAAAAATAAATTTATATTCGTATTCGTTTGTTTATTTTAAGAGTGTTTTTATTCGGTTCGTATGATCATATAAATTTTTAATATCATGTTCACTTTTATTTATTTATTTTTAAAAATATTTGTGTTCGTTTTGTAAACATATTCATTTATCATTCGTAAATATATTCATCTATACATTAAAAAAATATTAACTTAACAAATAAATAAAAATTAAATAATTTGAATTCGTAAAAGACCTAGTATAAGTGGCAAGGATGTGGTTAAAACTAATGCCAAGGGACATGAGTTCAAGTTTCCTTGGGAATTTACACTCTTTTTATTCTTTTGCTTGTAAGCCAAAATAAAAAATAAAATTATACTATTAGTTATTAAGTTTTTAATTTTTCTGAGATTTTTACAGTGGGTTGCTCTGGTAGTCCTAATATGACACCTCTGATCGGATCGAGTCATCTGTATTGGTCTAAGGGGGTTACAGCTTGATCTGACTCGAACTTGACCAAAAAAATATACACATTCCACCCTACTCAAACCATATCCAATTTTTTGAGATAAATCTGAACCCAACCCGATCTGACCCGAAATAATATACTTATTAAAAAATATTATTTTTATTAAAAATAAGGATTTAATTAAAAGAAAATAATATATAAAGGAATATTATTGCAGTTATCGTTAAATATATAAGGTAAAATTATATATATTTTTTATTGGATCGGGTTGAATATTTTTCACTTTAAACCTGAACCCGACCTGAACATAATATTAAAAAACCCATTCCCACCTGATTGCGATTTTTTTTGAAAACAAATTCGACCCGATCGAAACCAGTCAAATTTAGGTTCCATACCCATCCATAGGTATATGTGTTGACGATTGGTTAATTTTTTTAAACCAATACTACTTTAAAATCTACTAAATTATTAATATATATATATATATAGATAGATAGATACATATGTCAAAAAGAATATTCCTTCAATATAATACTCATACACAATGCTTTGCAAATAAACTTCGTATGTAACGGAGTCCATTGCTATCGTATGTGCCCAACTTTATTCTTCTCTTTGGATACTTAACCACCTCATTAGCATCTAAATATGCATCTTTTATGATGCTTTCAATTCGAGCTTACGTGAAAAAAAACTTTTCTATTTGTGTTATAATTATTTTATTTTTATATCTTTTTATTATTAATATTTGGATTCCATAACTGTTCGTTTTAATAAATTATTTCTTTTTATTATGAATGTTTTTAAAGAAACAAGTTTATTAATGGAAACTTAATGAATCACTTATCCTTTAAAAGGCCAAAGATTCCAAGAAAATTGAAGAAAAAAATTAATAAAACATGATATATTATTTATCTATTTTCGTTTAAATCAAACGTTGAAAGTGTCGATTTCTTTATTAGCTAATTTTCTTTTAAATGATATAAAAAATTAATAATTTGATAAATGAAATTAAACGTAGGAAACAAATATTTTCAAAAAACTGAAGAATTAGCTATAAAAATAAATATAATTTAAAAGATAAATAATTCGTCAGACCTAATGGGAAAGCAGAGTTTTCAATTTTAAAACGTATAAAAATTTCTGTTATGAAAATACTAATCGTGTGGGTAGAAAAAAAAATACGTATATGCGCAAATACTTGACTGATTGCCACGTGACTTTTCTTTGTCACTCGGTCCAAGTGATGAAAATGTGAAATAATAAAATATAGTAATTAAAAATAATCAATTGATCTCCATAAAATATGATCTGATTTAATCAGTTATTAGATTAAATACGAATGATTATTTAAAAATTACAGTAATTAATTTTTTAATACAATGATTAATCAAAAGGTTACTTTTTAACCGATCGCAATTTAAAAGTAATAAACAAGGTTGTTCAGAAAAATACTACTAATAAAAAGGAAACAATGTTTATAATTCAATTTATTAATATTTTCTAAACATTTTTAAAAAAATAATATATATTAAAAAAAAATAAATCTTTGGATCCCTTTAAGTAAAAGAGAGCTTCGGTCCTTTCAGACCAGGAGAGAGTGTTAGTTTCCGCTCCCGATCCAGGGAGAGAGCCGGTGATGACGGCTGTGGTGGTGGCCGGGAGGAATAACAGTCGGCTTTGACGCTGGTTTTGGCGGTCGCACCGGTATTAGACATGACGTGGCCGTCTTAGGATTCCCGCTAATAAAAGAGAAACAAGTTGGCACCCTTTTTTTTAATTATTATTTATCATTCTGATCGGATCTTTGTTGTTGGTTCGTGGTGTTGATTGAACTGTGTGGGTCCCTAAGAGTGTGGGGAATGCATCTGGGCTGGTTTATCTCTGAGTTGATTTGAACCGTTTTGGCTTAAAGCTGGTTTCATCCTCCTTGTTTCTTCTCAGAATCTCGAGCTTTAAGCTTTTATGGTTCAGTGATTCAGGTAAAAAAGATTCATTTTTGTACATTTTAGACCATTTATTGGTTGTTGATCTTTGCTTTGTGTGTGTGTGTGTGTCTGTGTGAATTTATGAATTAAGTTTCGGTAATTTTAATTTTTGGAGTTTGATTTGATATAAATTTGCTTGTAGTGGAACTGAGAAACTGAGATTTGAATATTGGAAAAACCTTTAAGTTTTGCTGTTTCTCTTTAATGGATGTGTTGTATATTTGTAGTTGAATATTGAGAAATTGGATTTGATATGCTTATGAAAGATGTCGTTCAAGCGTATCATGCGAGAGTTAAAGGAAATGAAAGAGGGGATTGGGAACGTATCGAAGAGAGGAGGTGAAAGCAAGAGTTGGCGTAGTCGGCCTCGATCCCATGTTGCTCCTGATCAATCACAGACCGAACCCGAATCTGTAGACCAAAGCCCTTGGTCGAACCTACTGCCTGAACTGCTCCTGGATATCATCCAGAGGGTTGAAGAGAGCGAGACAACTTGGCCTGCTCGAGCAGCAGTTGTGTCTTGTGCAGCTGTTTGTAGGTCTTGGAGGGAGATTACAAAGGAAATCGTCAAGAACCCTGAGCAATGTGGAAGGCTCACATTCCCCATTTCGCTGAAGCAGGTTGTACTTTTTCTCTATCGGAATATATGTCCTTCAAATCCATTGCAAATGAACTGGTTATTTCTATGTTAGTAAAGTTTACTTGGGAAAGCCAAAATTTTTGCTAAGAACATAGTTGTCTTGCAATCTATATTTCTACAGTGGGAGTTTTCCATAATGAAACTAATACTGGCTCGTAATCGAATATATAATTTTAGTATTACGAACACATGCTTATACCATCGGTCTAAATTTTCGCAACTTGTGACTGCCATATGCATTCAACAATAACTCTAATGTCTGTCTTAGTAAACAATGTGAGTGACTGTTTATCATTGTATTCTTCCATTTAGAAGGTTGTTTATATATTCTATTGGTGTTTATGAACAGCCCGGGCCTCGTGAGTCACCGATTCAATGCTATATTAGAAGGGACAAAGCAACTTCTACATATCTTTTGTTCCATGGTCTGATGCCTTGTAAGTGAATCTGTTTTGATAGAAACATGATTTAATATTTCATTTCCATTTTTCCTGTTCCCGTAGTGCACGATTGAAGCTAGAGCTGACATAATCAGTGTTTATTAGCTTTGTAGTTATCATAAATTATTCTCATAATCATATAATATTCGGGGTAACTTGTTTTTGAAGCTTCCATACTTTTTGAGAAATATTCACTTATGTTGCTTCTTTGATCTACAGCCGAGGGAGAGAGGGATAAATTGTTGTTAGCAGCAAGGAAGTTCAGAAGGGCTACATGCACGTACTTCGTTGTATCTTTGGTTGCTGATGAGTTTTCTAGGGACAGCCATACGAATGTTGGTAAACTAAGGCAAGTCTGACAGTTAGATTCCTTATCTTTGTGCGGTTATTTTCTTACAAATATCTATTATGACATTGAAATTTCTTTGCAGGTCTAATTTTTTCGGTACCAAGTTCACAATATATGACAGTCAATCTCCCTGTGATTGGATAATCCCGTCAACTACTCAATCGAGTCGAAGATCCTATTCAAAGCAGGCACCTCCAAAACTATCTTCATCCAACTGCAGCATATGTACCATTACCTATGAGCTCAATGTTCTGCGAACACGGGGGCCACGGAGAATGGATTGTATTTTGCACTCAATTCCTGTATCTGCTATTCAGGAAGGAGGCACTGCACCGACACCGTTAGCATTTGGCAAATCCTTTGAAGAACAACTTTCTTCTTTGACCAGTTCAAAAGGAAAGGAACCAGTGACAGGCACCAGCCCCCCATCCCTCCCAGCCACACAAGTAGTCACCCTGGGATCAGGAGAGCCACTAACCCTAAAGAACAAGGCTCCAAGATGGCATGAACAGTTACAGTGCTGGTGCCTTAACTTCAAGGGGCGCGTGACGGTGGCCTCTGTTAAGAATTTCCAGCTAGTCACAGCTGTGGAGCCATCACATAATGTATCACTGGAAGAGCAAGAGAAGGTAATCTTACAGTTTGGAAAAATTGGTAAAGACATCTTCACCATGGATTATCGTTACCCTCTATCCGCATTTCAAGCATTCACAATCTGCCTGAGCAGTTTTGACACCAAACCTGCTTGCGAATGATCACCACAGATCGTAGGTCTATGTCATTGACGTTACCATGGCAGGGCAGCTTTGTTCCGAATCGGCCTGTGAATGATGTAGTATGTTGGTAAGAGGATTCACATCTCTCCCTTGGGATGCTTCTTGCAGTTTGTTACCAACATTTATGTTCTAATGGAAGCATTTCTTGAAAGGCCTATATCTAGTCTTATAATTATCCTTTTAAGCATGCATATGTACAACCTTGATAAACTTTAACCATATACATATACAAGACTACGTTTCTGAGTCTGACTATCGGATTTGGTATCATGTGATCCATTCAACATATAATAAATTTAATATCATGTGGAATCCATTAAGGAACCCATTAAGTAGTTTTAGTGATAGAAAGAAATGTTATAAAGAAATGGTATTCTCCCTGGAGAAGTCAAGTTCAAACATTTACGTTTGTAAGGTGTTTGTGAATTATTAATAGGTTAAAGAAAAATTCTAAACATATATTATATCAGACACTTGTTATTCACAATTTTCTTGAACCATCTGTTCTTTTATCCAATATTCCCTTAGAAAGTTGCTTCCATGCTTATGCTAGTAGATGTAGACCGGACATAATTAGTGGATTTACTTTCATTAGCGTCGACCAAAAGTTTAACTTTACTGCTTGATCGGATCATTATTAACAAGTTGTATTAGAATCCGAGTAATCCGCCACTAATTAATATGCATATTGAATTTCTACGAGGGTCTGTTGCAGCATCTTCTGTTCTTTGAATACGGTGGCGGATGTATGTAGTGTACAAAGTGGACACGTACTTACTTTTAAATATGAATTTCTTTACGTTAGTTATCCATTTTACGAAAGTATTTATCTTAAAATTGTTTGTACTCGCTACATACAAATTTTTTTGTTATTAATACATGTGTCTATTCTTAATATGGATCCGTCTAGAATTGAATATGGAATCTAACCCCAAAGGAAAAAGGCGGTAATAGGGATTCCAAATCTTGCACGATCAGGTAAAACAATACAAGTGCATATTCGCTCCACATTTACCCAAAGCCACTGTCATCCAGTGATTAGCCCCACTAGCCAACAGTAACAACTACTCACACAGTGTAACAACTGAGTTAATTGCACCAAAAGACCCCAAACTACAACTTAGATTCTAAATTGATCCAACAAGTTGATAACATACTAATTGGGACTTTACCACTATTGTTTCAATCAAGACTTTTCATAAGTGTCTAACCACCAGTTAGGCCTAAATGTCAATTTAAATCTTATGGGGAACATACTTAAAATATGTTAATCAAAGTTTAAACAATATCCACAATACTAAGTAGACAACTTGACTATGATGTGTTAAACATAAAAAAATAATTTTATTAAATTTTAATTACACGTTATTTTTAACGCATCAGATCCAAACTATCTCTCTATGCAACATGTACACGTTTAAATTTGAATGATGTATTTTAACTATGCAAGATCGGAGTAAAGACAATCAATGGATATATAAGAAACAAACAAAAGCTGGATAAATTCACATACCTTCCTCGTTTAGACCGATTGTCCAAAAGCAATTCCTGGATTTTATCTGTAAAGCATGCACATGAACACGATCACAGCTCCACTTGCAAAAGGTCAGTTCAACGAAAGAGTATATGCCTCACGTCAGCAAGCAAAGTTCTGGGGTATATGCCTAGATATTATCTTCGGTTGAGAATCTATATGCCTCACGTACCAAAGAGTAATTTATATTTTAGTAAGAATTCAATCTCTGTCTTGTTTGGAATAATAGCAAGTGGAAGAATCAATCGTCACACACACAAGCTGTGTGTCAGAGAAGAGAGTAATAGATTAAAAAGCCGCAAATGATAAGATTCATCAGCAAGATTTGCTAGCGGTCAGTAGGGTGCCCAATGACAAACTACACAAATTTCTAGCACTATTGAGCTTTATTATTTAATGTATAGGGGTTTTTATTGTTCGATTAAAATTAAATTAATTAACAAAATCAATTAATTTAATTAAACAATATTAATCTTAAAGAGCTGGACGCAATTACACTAGAGCAACTGTGCAATTTATGGTTTATACAAGTTCAACATATGGTTGCTTAGCTGATCAAAGTAAAGAACTATGGTTATTCCAACGTTTGAAGCAACCCTTATTTATGGTATATGTAACAACCACGTAATACAATTAATTAGAGTTTGGAAGTTTTTTCCAACCGGTTCCCCAGGTCAGAACAAGTTCTCTGGGAGACTGGGACCCTTCGTTCAGCTGGACTGTACGGCACTTTGGCCTTATTTAATGGCTTAATATATTTTAAGTGTTAAAGTATATTTCAATTTGACTTTTGATATCTAAAAGATTTTTTCTATTGTTAAAAAAATTGTTAAATGACATGTTTTGTATATATATATATATATTTAAAATATTTTTAAAAATATTGAACATGACACATGTCACTTAACGATTTTTTTAACAGTAGATACCTAAAAGTATAACGGGAAAAAATTACAAACTTATTTTTATCAAAAAATTCTTTAGGCACCAAAAATTAATTTAAAATATAATTGAGGCACCTAAAAATGTATTAAACCTTATTTAATCCCTAATTTTAAGAGAGTTGCATATCTTTTATCTAGTTCACTTAACTGAGAGCTGAGCAGAAAGACCACTAATTTCCACAACCAACGATTATGGTTTTTGTACGTATAACTGGAAACACCAAAAAGCGACCTTAAGAATCAATGGGGCGCCTTTAGTTTTGGTTCAAAGCTCCGTACCATTAATGTAAAGGTCAACCCTCTTCTTGAGTTCAATAAGCAAGGCACATGATGATCTCTTTCACATGAAATTCATCAAAACTTTGGCAGCTACTTCAAGGTTTTGAAATTTCTTTTGGGGAAAAGTGAAACACGTATTATTTTTAAAACTTCGTTCCAAACATGCCAAATCAACACTGATATGCTGCTAATGTCTCCAGAAGCCAGCTAGAAGCCTAGAACCATTGGCAAAGGTTAACTTATAGTGGAAATTTCTTCACATGCTTGTAACACAAGAATAAAAGGAAAAGGAAAACTATGAAGTAAATCTTTGCAATTATAAAAAACAGTAAAACTGCTAAACTTTGGTTTTATGACCTTATGTTTTTAATTATTTTAATTATCCCTTTGTATTTTTTAAATTTTATACTAGGATCCAAAACTAAAAAAGAAAAGATTCCAACAATACCAATATGAGGGCAAAATCTAACGGATTTTAACTTTCGTAGCTTATATACACACCTCTGATGTCCACTTTCATCCTAAATGAAAATGTATTAGTTATCTTTAACTAATGCAACTACTGCTTCGCTAATTGATGGACCATCAGAACACGACAGGGGATGAGTAAGCTCCAGCTAATGGTATCTATATCTGATTTTTCTTTTCACTGAATTAGTAACTTGCAAGGCGAATCCCAGTTGCCAAAGAACTAATCAAGGAATACGGTATGGTATTGAAAGTTATAGGCTGTCCTTGGGTATCTATTCTTCTCTTTTACTTTTTTGTTTCTTGTGCTGCTCCATCTAGTGGTTCCTAAGGAGACGGGTCCCATCACATTATACTCTGTCATTTTGGAGGATATATTCGCCCAAGCGGCCCAACCCCACCATACTTTTCCTCCTGCTTATAAGGAGCTCCTTTCATGATATCTTTCCCATACCACCCCTCGAAGTTCAAGTAACTGTCTTTAAGAGAAGCAACCCCATCTTTTCCCTCGCATCATTTTTACAAGCTTCACTCTATTCTCTCTCTTTCAAATTCAGGAATCAAAGTATTTTAATTTCCAGTCTTTCTGATCCAGAGTTTGTAAAAAAAAACTTCTGTTTTCAGTTCAACTTATATTTTCACTTATGACATCCAATTTTCGCACTTCTTCAAATTGCTCTAGCTCCTCCTGGACACCTAAGCAAAACAAAACGTTCGAAAGGGCCCTGGCTAAATATGACCAGGACACCCCTGACCGCTGGCACAATGTTGCCGAGGCCGTGGGTGGAAAGTCAGTTGAGGAAGTCAAGATGCACTATGATATCCTAGTCAAGGATCTCAAAGACATTGAGTCTGGCCGGTACCCATATCCATATCCAAGTGGGAGCAGCGGCTAAAGCAGCCAGTACAATACAGCGGTAATATGATCTACTTAACTATCAGTACTGAACCAAAAAGAATCATCTAAAGTACTTTTCATTATATTTTACAGTCTTACTTAATTGTCAGTATTAGCAAGTTATACAGAGACACTTCAACCTCTCCAGTTAAGTGAAGAAGCCTGTGATATGAATGAACTTCACATCCTAACAATGCAGCTTTGATTACTTTTTGGAATGAATAGTCGAAATCTTACAATGTTCATTCAAATAAACATTGTTCCAGAGAACTATCAATGATGGGGAATCCATTAAGTATACATCCTTGTCTTTGTAGCTCCACACACCTACAAAAACTCTTACTTCCTAAAAATGATGAATAAGAAATCTTCAAGCCTCCGTTGTTTCTGTGGCCCATCAGTTTTCCCCCCTTTTTCCTACTGAACATTAGGCAACCATCCTGTTCACTTAACTGCTTATCAAGTCATCATTTATGTTTTTTTTTTTCCTGAAAAAAAGTCATCATTTACGTCAGATGTTCCTTTTGGGGACAAAACTCCTATAAGCCAAAGGAAAAAAAATTCCAACATGGGATCTAATCTTACCCTTTTTGGATAACATGTCAATGGTTCTATAGAACTTTAAACCAGTTAAGAGATTCCCATGTGATATAAAAAATATCACCTTCTTCTGTTTGATTTGAATAGAAGGGCCGCTAAGAAAAATCATGACTCGATAGTTCACCATCTTTATTCTCACTATCTCAATCACTTGGAATATGTTTTTGTATTATAATTTTATGCATTTGTCTTTACACAGGGCCAAACCAATTGCTTTCCAACCTATTTGGAACCATTGACTGCATTATTGCATAAACTGATAATGTTCTCATTTCCCTTCTCCCTTTTCAGAATAGTTTGGATTTGTTTTCAAGATTTTCAATGAGCTATAAAAAATCAATAAAATTCTTTTTTCCAAAGTCTAACCTATATTCTCCTCGTCTTTCAGGCCTCTAAGTAATCAAAGACTACGGTGAAAAATAGCACAACACTCATACAACCAGTCAACCACAGACCATTGCAGAAAGACTAGCAGTCTAGCATTGTATAATAGTAAATGGTAATCATAATCTGCACTAAAAAAACAAAAACAAAATAATGATCTACCTGCTTCATACTAGTTACCGCTATTACTATTTGCTTTTGTATATCTTCGTATTTTCTTTTCATCTTATTTCGATTTTTTGTTGAATGAATCCTATCTCAAATTAAATTAAAATGGTAAATATTTTATGTATACCTCGTCTACTAATTTATTTATTTGTTTAAAAAAGCCACTCTGATTTGAAATTATACTTAAAAAAGAATAAGAAGTAAACGATGATCAAAATAAAAGAGGCAAATATAATACATACTACATTAAAAGCAAGCAGACTAAACGAAATCGTTGAAGAGAAATGAACCTGCTTAATTTCTGGAAAAAGAATCCAATCGAAAATCCAGTTGATCTAGCAAATCAGCTAAGAAGAAGAAGAAATCAAGACAAATTAAAACGCAAAAACGGTAATATTTCGGATCAGAAATATATATATATACATATATACGTTTCATGATTAAACATCAAAAACTATTAATGAAAATTTCAAAAGCCTCGATCTTCAATTTCTGCAAATAGAGTGTTGAACACCGACCTGATCATTATAGCTATATCGGGGATTTCCGTTTTCGACGATTCATAAAGCGATCCGATTCTCATTTCCCATCTCATCTAATGAATCTTCTGTGTATCATCATGATGAATTTCGAGAGGAGAAAACAAGAACGGCAGTTGAAAGAGGAATTGGAATTCTATGAGGATAAAAATGTCGGTTAAACGTATATTTGTGATTAATATAGAGTAGAAGCTTAAACGCATGGTTTTATGGCGGGAACTTGATTTTCCCGCTCAGATATTTTTTTTACATGTAATTGATATAAAATTAGTGAAAAAAATAGATGTGGAGAGAGAGAAAAATTAAGGTTGTGCGGATGAAGTCTAATTATTTAGGTAATTAGAGATTTTTTAATACTACTAGATGAAGTCATTGATTCATAATTTACTATACTCTAAAGATTTTCAATAATTTGATAATGAATATTTAAATATTTTACAGTTGTTGATATTCGAATTCGTAATATTTAAAGATAACAACTATCATTTTAATCATTAAAATCGTTCGTGCAATTGATTGTATATATTTATGTGTATGCAAGTGATTGTCTTGCATTTTGCATGTTTCGGGTATTTACAGTGAAAAAATATCTAAATTACGATAGGTCGCCTCTAATTTTATAATTTTTATATGGTGCCAACTAAAGATGAATTGAGGGGTGGGTGAGTAAGGTCGTGCCTTAAAAGTTTTACGTACATATTTTAAATATATTTTTTGTATTTTATTAAAATTATGTTATCGTTCCTTAAAATTACGTAGTTATATCTCTCCTTAAAAAAATTAAGTTCACTCGATATAAATTTACGTGTCTATCTCTAACCAAATTAACAGGTAAAATGGTTGTGCTTTAGTATTTGGATAAATTATGTGTTTAGTACTTAAACTATCAGTGTTTGTCTATTTTAGTACTTAAACTTTTAATTTTTTCAAAATCACACCTAACATTTTAGTTATTTTTTTCATTTTGATATCTTGTCGATAAAAACTTAATTACACTATATTTTTATAGGTAAATACATCATCCATCACTCAACTATCTTCTAACTCCTATTTTGGTACTAAAGTTCGAAAATTTTCAATTTAACTACTCAACTTCTAAATTGATCCTATTTTAATCACTCTAATTTATTTTATTAATAATTTATGTGACATGATATTTTTATAATTATTTTATTAATATATAATTAAAATAGAAAGTTAGAGTGATTAAATTAGGAATGATTTGAAAATTAAATAATTAAATTAAAAAAATTAAACTTTAGTTACCAAAATAAAAGTGAGAAAATAGTTGAAGATGAATGATGTAATTTACCCATAAAAAATGTGTCACATGCAAATCATCCATTAAATTTTTAACAACTAGGTACTAAAACGAAATAAAAATTAAAAGTTAGATATATTTTTTAAAATTTAAGTATTAAAATAAACCGAAACTAATAAATTATATACTATAAATTTAGATGCCAACATTACACTCGAAACATGGAGAGCGAATTCAGGACCGCCATGTAAGCCATGGCCCGAGTTGTGGCTCCAAAACGAGGTCTCTCAAACCTTGAAAACTATTAACCCTAGGCTTGAATCATTCGTACCCATGTAAAATGGGATCATGGGTGCCTATTGATCACGTCAATATCACAAAAAGGAAAAACAACCGGCCAACTTCCGGTTGGACCGGCTTTAATTATAGACGAACATAGAAGACTTTTATGGTAGGGTTTGAAGCAACCAAAGGTACCGTGATTAATAAGTCAAATGGAGCAGTTAGGGCAGGAAAACTGAAAAGACATGCATCCTTTAAATTATAACACCATTTATTTGCGAACTAGTGAAACAGGTTAAGCAACCGAGTGGGAAGAAATAATGGGTTATGGTTCAGATTCTAATATATGTTTTAGTGGGATTTGTTGAATATTGATTTATTAAATCTTGTGACTATTAAAAGTTATAAAATGATTTTCTAATTATAGGAAATTGCTTTGTTTATTACTTTGACTATTAAAAGTTATAAAATAGTCATCCGACTATTAATTATATTTCAAACTCTTCCTTTTTCGTTAAAAATTTGTCGGGAGTATGGATTGTACATTAACCTGCAGACCGAGATATAATAAAATCTAATCTCATAATCTCAAATATCTATCATATCTCAGTCATCATGTTAACGTCCCGCTCAGGTAATCGTTAATTTTTCAATGGAAAAAGATGAGTTTGGAACATAATGAATAGTCGAGTGACTATTTTGTAACTTTTAATAGTCGAGGGACTCAACAAAGCAACTTCCTATAATCGATGGATCATTTTATAACTTTTAATAGTTAAATGACTCAATAAAGTAACATCTTATAGTCAGGAGACTGTATATGTACTTTACACTAAAGGCAAATATTAGTTTCATTATTCAATATTAATTATTTTATATGTTAGAGACGGATATAAAATTTTATGTTTAAGAATTAATTATAAAATTTTAAGAAAAAATTAAAACATCAATAGAAAATATAAAAATATCTTTATTATTTAAAATTTTAAATATTTTAGGAAACGGTGACTCCCCCGACCTCTCTTGATCTATCCTTGATTACATGTCGTATCATATCATCCTTTAATAGCGATGGACTCGGGAGACATATTAGAAGATAAACTAAATATAAAGAGTATATTGAATATTTTAAAAGTATAGATACTACTTTAACTTTTTACCAAAATAGAGGGGCATCAGTGTTATCAATCCTTCAAAATTTCAAATATATCATTCATAATAAAAGGTTTTTTACATTTTGTAGTGAAGTCGGTAAAATAATGAAATTGAATATAATTACTTATAAAATTATGATGACCAAAATTTTTAAATTGTTAATTATTAAATTAATAAAAACACTTATCATAATTATTAAACAAACGTTATGTTCTAATCTATTAATTTCTTCAATGTCTATTAGTTTATGGACATTTCTAATCTAAATTTGTAAGGAGTTTGCTAAAGTTCTTACATTTGTTTTCTCTTCATAGCTTGTTTACTGTTATGCATCCAAACTTTGAAAACCCGTCTCTGGACTCCCACTTCACCACAAAATTGCTGCACTTCCGGTTCATCTTGTTTCTGGATTCTCCAACCCAACTTATCGGCGAATTCCCTCATCTTGTCCTTTTGATCTTCACTGAACTTTGTTCTAAACCTCTTCATTGGTGGCTGTAAATGCGATGAATCTCGACCTCCGGCAAACACATTCAGATCTTCACTCGATGAGACGCCGAAGTTCGTCGTTACAGGCGGTGCAATCGGAAAACGAGGAGTGGTACTGTTAGATAATCCAGGGGGACATCTTTGTTGACGAAGAGGTATTGGTCTCCTCGTGTTGTTTTGTAGTAGTAGGGGAAAGCACCGCCGTCGATTCTTTTCTATGAAAATTCCTATGGCATTCACAGGCTGCACATTTCAAGACCTCTCCGGCGCCATCTTCCCCGCTCGGCATGAACTCCCCGCATCCGTCGACGACGTAGCCGCCCATGTTGGCCGCGTGGTTCTTCAAACATTCTCTATATCTGATCGGAGGACCATCTTCTGTTGGACGCTGTGGAACCGGATCTGGGTCTTGTCCCGGATTGTCTATTTGATGCTGTGGGTTCGGTTCAGTGTGGTGATCATCTAGGGTTCTTGGTTCAGTGTTGAGTTTACTATTATAACTGAAAGAGCTTAGCATCCCCATTTCCTTAAATCGCCCTCCCGGTTCCATAAAACCAATGATTTCTAATGGGGGAGGAAAAAAACCTTGAAATCTTGATCTCAAAGAAGTTACCTTTGACAGATTAATCTTTTCAACCCTAATTCACCATCATAAACAATTGTAAGCATGAAACTACATGTTCTACAATGAGCTTACCTTCGAATGTAAAACTGTTGCATGAGGAACAAGCAGATGAGAGAAAGCTTGTTTTTTAAAGGCAAAACAGTAAGTTTGAGCCTTAAAAACTGGTTAATTAAATCTGTAAAAGGCTAGGAGAAGAGATTAAAAGAAAGAAGGAAATATAAGAGATTTTGTTTCCTACCCACCAATCAAAGCCCATAAATCCATATAAACAAAGAAACAGGTGTGTGGGTTGTTTTTGCACTGAAAAAAAACCCAGTGATTAGCATTAACGACTGGTGCCACTGAGGGAGCTAGCTACGTACTCTTACAGAACAACCGACAAGGCCATGTTAGTTCCTCTCAGAACTTGCGCAACCGGTCCAGCTCCTAATTATTGCCTGCAATGAATAATCTAAAGCAAAATCTTTGATTATAGTATGTGTTGGCTGTAGGCTTGTTTGCCTGGAATCTTCCTGCAACCTCAAGAACACAGGCACAAAGCAAAGAAAACTTTAGAATAATTAGAGAATCTCTTAAACAAAAGGAGTTTTAAGCTAGAGAAAGAAGATGATCATGGAAAGAAAGAGAGCAGGACCCCCCACGGGCTTTTTCTTGTGCGGGAATTAAAGTGCGGGAACGCTGATCCATAGCTAATACTGCACTTTTCCTTTTAGTGTGTGTATGTCAGATTCCCTATGACTATCTATTCATCTCTCTACTTGAAGGCTTTGTTAAATTTAGGCAAAAATCCATCAGATGTCCCTATATTTTTGAAAAAAAATAATATAATCATTATATTATTTTTCTCTCTCAATATGACCTTTTGACCAACATTTTTTTGTTGTTTGACCATTATGATGATGATGAGATAATTCACAATACTGATATAGCGATTTACAGTACCGACGTGACAGTCCACGGTGGCTGATAACATGATAGATAAACTAAATTGGTAACTTAAACATGACAAATGGACCGTTAAGTCAGTATCATGGATCGTCATAACAACACCGTAATGGTCAAACGATGAAAAACGTTGGTCAAAGGCCCACATTGAGTTTGTTTTATGAGTTGGAGGGTTACAATAATAAAAAAATAATACGATTGTCATATTGGTTTTTTTAAAAAGTACAGTGACCTCGTTTGTCTTTTAATCTTAAATTTATTAAATTTAAATCTATATACTATATTAAAATATTAATGAATATTGAGTTAATTGAATCAATCTATATTAACATTCATCTTTTCTTTCCTTTTTTCCTATTGGTTTCATTGTTCAAACCATCATTTTTAATATGAAAATGACGCGAAAGATATTGAAATTTCTTGAACCGCATGGGTATCGAAGCACTACATGAATGGAAAATGGTGAGATATGTCGTGAGGCAGGGGTCAACTCACCACTCGATTTAGCAGAAGAGCATGAGCACTAGCCTAGCTACCTCGTCTAAGTTTCCGAAAGCGTAAATTTGTAGGGCAGGCTTATCTTCCAAGAAAACGTGCTATTTCATATAAATGCAAACAAAGTGAAATGGAGCGGTCCATTTCATTAATGCTCATCATGACTTCAACCTATTTTTTTATAAGTTTATAACGTAAATAAGTAGTTAAAGTATATAATATATTTTATTTAAATATTTAAAGTATTTTTTTATAAAATTAAATATTTAAAGTTATCTTTTTAATCAAAATAAATACTTAAAGTATTTTATATCAAAATAGATACCTAAACTATTTTAATATTTTCATCTAAGTTTTAAAAATGTTGGCATGTAGTGTTAATTAAAAATTACTTTTGGTACTTGGATTAAAAAATTGAATAGTTCATGTACATATTATGACCAAAAAATACTTTAAGTATCTATTTTGATCAAAGAGATAATTTTCAATATTTATTTTAACAAAAAATACTTTAAATATTTTAAAAAATAATATACTTTAATTATATATTTGTTATAAATGTTCTTTTTAATAGAGATACTTGCGGAAACAAAAAAAATCAGACCAATCATAATATATGTTAGAAATAAAAATGGCATATGGATAAGATCTTTCTATTCTTGTTCTAGTATTTCGTTTCATTATTTTATTTATTTTGCTCAATATATATATATATATTTATCATAGTGGTAAAGGAAATATTATTATTTTTAATATTTTGAATTTAAACAGTTGTGTCTACAAAATGTATATGTATTATCGATGACTAAAAAAATTACCAACATATAGTATATTATAATTACTCCCGACTAATCAATACATATATTTATAGTTATTGTATACATCCACTTGAAACACATACTTTTATCTTGTATTTATATTTAATATTGTGTGTATTAAGTTATCGTTGATTTAACATTAAATTATCTTAGTGGTTAAAATAATTATTGTTATTTCTAGAAGTTCCAGGTTAGAGTACCAACGATTGCATAACATGAGTGATTGAAAGTTTATTGTCAAAATGGTTGTGAGTATTTAGAATGTATATTACTTTATAATCACCTTAGCTTAATAATAAAATTATAATTTATATTTTTTAGTAAATTGTAAAAGAGTATATTAATTTTATTATAACCATTTTAGAGTTTAATCGTTGAAAATCATTTTTGTTAAAAATGATATTTGTATTTTTTATAACCACCGATATTCGATATATTAATCGACTAATATAGATCGGGTACTACAGAGGCAAGGGTGACCCTCCAACTTAGTTTGCTTCATTCGCAAAATGATATTTGTATTGATACTCTACAAAATTAGTTTAAAATATTTTTATTTTTTACCAACATTTATAAATTTCTTATTTTATTTTTTGGCCACCTTGAAAATATATGTTTATTGTCAAATCACCAATTTAATGATTGACATTTATGTGGAATTTTCACTTAATTAGATTAAGATATTTTGAATTATTGATTATTATCTTGTTTAAGTAAAATAAATAAATAAATATAATGAAATAAATAAATATAATGATTGACTATTTTATTGTGTTGTATACCTATTGTCTTAAGAGTAATTTTATTTGAACAAAATAATTTCAAAAATTAGATATTATATTTAATATTAATATAACCTTTTAAAATTTGTATACCAAAAATAAGAAAATAAAATCCTTAATAATGTTACTCTTTTCTCGCAATCAAAGAATGCGGGACTTTAACTAGAGTAAAAATTGTAAAAAAAAAAATCATCAAAATCTTAATATTGAGCACGAATTACGAAGTATTCACGGTAAAAGAATTGTTTCCTTTAAAATATGAGTTCGAACATTATAAATATAAGAGGAATGAACGTTCAATGTCGTTGAAAATTATTTTAAACATATATTGTATTATACTTATCCTATATTAATAAAAAATATTAATATTGAATTATAAGCCAAAAAAATATACGTGTTAAAAACATGTATTAATAAACATTATATATTGAATCGAACAATAAAATTGATGCAGGCGTATATGAATTTTATCTTTTGTCATTCAATATGGATAAAAATAAATCTTAATATATAATTTGTATCTCACAAATGTGAGATACGGTCAGCTTATTTACATTATACTATTTTACAAACAAAAATGACATATCAAAATGATTGTAATATAGAGTTATTATTAATGTCACGTATCTGTTATGGTTATTCTTGTAACAACTTAATCTAATTCGACCCCAAGATCGATATTACGATATCTCATGAGATCACCGAAGTGGTTAACTCAATTAAAAAAAACAATCGTAAATTGTTATGTAAAAAGTCATCCATGTCAATATAACATAAAAAGTAATAAAAGTGAGTTTACAATACAAGGGAGTTCCTAAAAAACCAAAATAAGACAATACCGAGTTTAATATAAAAACAGAGTTGCGAGTAAATATAAAAGGTCTATAATAGTATATGTCCTCTAATACAAATCAAGATGTACTCTGAAGTTTCTATCGAGCTGGAATATTTGATGAGATAACGCTCCACGGACGATCTCCTAAGAACATTCATACAAAAACACATTTTGAATGCTGAGTTTACGAGATTAGTGTCACACTAATAATTATATTATACTACATGCATTCACTAAATGAGCATGCTAGTGACACAAGTATGAAGACATATGATGCTAATATGACATGCTGAGGTAGACATCATGGTGTAGATGAGGGTTCTGCATCTCAGAGTGCACACTCTTCTAGCCTTCCTAGGATACCCTTGGGTATCTAAGGTGAGATATAAAATTGCATCGAAAACATACATCCGACTAACTTACTTCGTCGTGTCTTGGGGCATTTGCACCTAACTAGAAATTGAAGTGTCTTGGCATTGATTAGGATATATTCGAGTTGTACGGTAGTTATTTGCTAAAGTGACTCGGGTGTCATGAATGTTTCTAGAGCATCAGACAAGTGTAATTTTATGTCATCCTAGCTGTTATTATTTCTAATTGTTCTGCGATTATTATTATTCTCACTTGCAGTTTTATTTCATGGTATTATAGCATTATTGGGTCCCTCAAATCTGCCCCTTAAAACCTTTGGGTTTCTTACCCAAAACTATTTGTGGGTACCGATACTGAACCCATTTAGTATTGATACTAAACTCTAGGTATATATATCGACTGACTATCGAGAGTTTAAATGGAAGGGGCAATATCGATACTTTTGGTTTGTGGTATTCGATATTATCCTAAGTATCGATACTAAATTTAGCTTCGATGTTTTGAAAAATGTTTTAGTATCAATACTCCTATTAGGAGTATCGATATTCTTGCCCTCGTATCGATACTCTCATAAGTACCTATACTAAAATTATCTACTGGAATATGCTAAATGAACTTGGTATCAATACCTTACCTACAATATTGATACCCATTGTATGAGTATCGATACTTCTAGCCAAAAGTCTCCTTATTTTAACTAGCCGATGAACAATATCTGCACTATTATTCTAGTATCGGCACTCAAACCAAAAAATGTTATGTTTTGGGCACAAAAAAACCTCTCCAACACTTCCACAAATCATATTAAGGTTCCCAAATGTTATTAAAGTTTTATTTATGGAAGTAGGGGTTGAAATAGGTCCATAAACATGCTGAAAAACAACAAATGTTGAATCTACCATGAAATGCTTCATAGCACATGCAACCTAACAAAACACACCTAATGGTCTACATGTGGTAAAGTTGAGTTAGAAGTGAGTTACCTTGAGTTTCTAAGCTGTTGGAAGTGTTCAAGGCTCAACCAAGGGCTAAGTTTTCCTTTCCTTTAACCTTTGAGTTTTCTCCAACTTCTCTCACTAGACAAAAATCATGTGCAAGAGTTACTAATTGATTTATCACAAACGGGTTGGGTTTTTCTAAACTCCCACAAAACTCACTTTTGACTACCATAATCAAAATTTACAAAAGAGAGCTTGAAATGAAGAGATTGAAGAGATTGCACATATTTTTCAAAGAGATTAGAGAAACAATGAAGTTTGAATAGAGAAGAAGATGACAAAAGTGGATAAGAAAACGAGATACGAAAAAAGAGAATTCAAACATGATATCACCATAATTTAATGAAATATATTATTAAAGCCATGTCTCTGTATAATAAACTGTTATAAAAATATTTTCAAATATAAAGTTTATTTATTCTTTCAAAAATTATATTTTCAAAATTCGAACATAATTTCTTTTATTTTTAATCATATATAAGAACTCAAACCCTCATTTGGCGCTCAAAAGGACCGATAAAATTGTCCCATGCAATAAGATACAGTCCTTAAACCCATGGATATGCACCACGTGTAAATTTCCAAAAACAAATAGCGCCACGTGTTCGAATTCCCCTTCAAAAATATAAACCTCCCCAACAGCCGTTTTGCTCATTTCCATATTTTCTCTCGATCAAAAACTTGAGCTGCAAGTTTCCCTGCAATTCCGATCGTCCCACAGCCATTGTTTTTGTTTCGATGAGTTTCCGAGACGATAACCAAGATGCCCGGGATCTCAAGAAGCCGTTTCTACATACCGGCAGCTGGTACCGGATGAACTCAAGGCAGTCCAGTTTTTTGGGTTCCTCGCATCAAGTCATCCGCGATGGATCCATCTCCGTCGTCCTCTGCGTTCTCATCGTCGCTTTGGGCCCTATTCAATTTGGATTCACCGTACACAATTTCTCCATCTCTCTCTCTTTTTCTGAGTTCGTGTTTCAACTGGTTTTTGTTAATGATTTCCCAAATTCGAAAATGCAGTGTGGATATTCTTCTCCTACGCAAGATGAAATCGTAGCTGATCTTGGTCTTTCGGTTTCAGAGGTCTAAATTTCAATCATCTAAATTCTTCTTTTTCCAAGTTAAATTGGTTTCATTCTTATCCAAAAAAAAAAAAATTGGTTTCATTCTAATTTCTTTGCATTAAATTAACCCCTATTTTTTTGTGCTGTTGGTAGTATTCAATTTTTGGTTCGTTGTCAAATGTGGGCGCAATGGTTGGCGCGATAGCCAGCGGTCAGATTGCAGAATATATTGGCCGAAAAGGGGTACTAAAAATCAATTTATCGATTAATATTTTTTATCTCATGGAAATGCTTTAAAATTCTCAAAATTATACATCTATTTCTATTGATAAATATAATCATATTGATTGAAAATTACAATAAATAAAGATTCATCATAACATGACTTAATCAAACTAAGTGTAGGGAGAATTCATATATGATTTATACATAATGAGATTTGAATGATAAAATCTTTTAGTTTTCTCATTCTATATAAATCATATATGAATTCAACCGTTATTAATACATTATTATAAGATTAAATAGATTAAAAATGATCATGTCTTAATTTTTTTATTAGTTTCATTTATATTAGGTATCACAATTCATTATTATATAGTTGGATAAAGAATACAAATGGCCTCCCGACTATAGAGGGTTGTTTTGTTGAATCATCTGACTATAAAAAGTTATAAAATAGTCCCTCGACCATAGAATGTTGTTTTTAGTCTCTTGGCTATTAAAAGTTATAAAAAAATTAACGACAAACTGAGTTGAATGTTAATTTGCTATATGAGATATGATAAAATTTGATATCGGAATCTCAAATGACTATCATTTATTAGACAACAAATTAATATTCAGCTCAGATTGTCGTTAATTTTTTAACATAAATGATGAGTTTGGAATAAAATAAATAGTCGGGTGACCATTTTGTAACTTTCAATAGTTGAAGGACTCAAGAAAGCAACATCCTGTAGTGAGAGAACCATTTTGTAACTTTTAATAGTCGATGGACTCAATAAAGTAGGGTCCTATAGTTGGGGGTCATTTGTATACTTTACCTTATATAATTTTAGATTACAGAAGACACATTTTCGAAAGTAAATAAATATTATTAATTTATGTAAAATTATCTTATACATAGGTTGTGTAAATTTTAGTTTACATAAGACTGGCTATGCCTATTTTAAGGTTTAAGGGTCTATTTAGGATTTAAAATTTTGAGTTTTGGGTTAGAGTTTTAGATTTTAGGATTTGAGATTAAAATAGACATAATGTGTAAAATAAAATTTACATAGCTTATATATCAAATAATAAATCTTAATTTATAATGTTAATAAGTATTATTATTTGTGTATGTAAAATGTAAAAATAAAACAATATTAAGTAAACAACGGTGTTATTAATATAGAAAAATTAAACTAATTCATATATAATTATACCAAATTTCTCCTATTAGATTGTATTAATTTTGAAATTTATCCACGAATCTTATTACTTCTTTACTTGGTTTCTCTTATTTACCGTTTCATTAATGCAATATTTCAGCTTAGAATTGTGAACTTACAAATCAATTAGTTAATCTTCCTCGTGATATATTTATACGTGAACTATATGCATGAATTCTTAAAACGTTTCCTTTTAGATTTTTTTTTTCAGAACTTTTTAACATTGAATATACTGTGTTGTGTGTGTTGAAATTTGCAGTCGTTACTGATTGCAGCGATTCCTAACATAATAGGATGGTTGGCCATATCTTTTGCCAATGTGAGCAACTTTTGACAATTTTGTTATCGTTGATATGTCTTGTCACCACCTATCCCCATTCGCCAATAAGAGCTGGATCGTGGTATCATGGTACTTGTGCGACACAGTCGGCAACCGGTCGAATGGTGATGGGCTGTGACATATCACCCCTGCAAAGCTTATTGTTAATGTTATAACGCCTTTTTCATTTGTAGCATTCATCATTTTTATTCATGGGAAGGTTGCTAGAAGGCTTTGGTGTCGGCATAATTTCTTACACGGTAACTTCAATGCCTTCACCTGTTCTTCGGTTCTTTGTCTTCTCTCGTTGTTGTTTAAGCAATTGCATCGTTATGTGCAGGTACCTGTATACATTGCTGAGATATCACCACAAAACATGAGAGGAAGCCTAGGATCAGTAAACCAGGTTTGTTCTTTCACATTAATATCCATTTTGGTATCCCATATTTACTTGTATTATTTGATTGATCGAGTTAAACTTGTTTATTGAATAGCTTTCGGTCACAATTGGAATAATGCTGGCTTATCTCTTGGGTCTGTTCACAAATTGGAGAGTGCTTGCAGTTTTAGGTAGGTAGATTTTGTTCATTTTTTTTAACTACTCGTGTCCGGTACATATTTGAAGGAAGTAAGCATGCCCATGTATCTGATATTCTAGAAAACGACCATAACAGATTGCCATATCTTTGTTCTTTGTAGGAATATTACCATGTCTAATATTGATACCTGGCCTGTTCTTCATTCCCGAATCTCCTCGATGGCTGGTATGAAAGCTTGCAATTGCTATATCATATTGATTAGACCCTTCTATGTTATTGTCTTGTGATTGGATTGTTTTCCAGGCAAAAATGGGAATGATGGAAGAAGCTGAAGCCTCTTTGCAAGTTTTGCGTGGTTTCAATACGGATATTTCAGTTGAAATCAATGACATCAAGGTATAGTAACTACTGAATTATAAGCAATCTTTCCTATATGAACGTGTGGATATAAATATAATCCTCGAAAGACCCTTTGAGCACATTGAATTTTTGAAAAATGTTGAATATATATCCGTGTTGGATGTATATATATATTCAATACTTATACCAGAATCTGAGTACTATACTAATATGTTTAAAGCATCAATGGGGCACCTGTGCAGAGATCAGTAGAATCATCAAGGAAGAAAACAACGATTCAATTTGCAGATCTCAGGCGGAGAAGATTGATATCCTTTGACGGTAGAATATTCTTTTGTTGTTGAATCTTTTTCTTTTTTCTCCCGTCGTTCTTAGAATCGGATCACACATTTAAATGCTAATCGGTATGCCGCAGATAGGGATTGGGTTACTTGTGCTTCAGCAACTCAGTGGTATCAATGCCGTTTTATTCTATTCCAGTAATATATTTGAAAGAGCAGGTGAGAAGAACGTTTCTCTCATGCTTAACTACCATTTTATTCATTTTTTTTGGATGAGTATTGACATACAATCATTCAGATACATAGTCATATTCGACACTCATGTGAATTTGAGAAACATAACTAAGAATACAAGGGATGTATATTAAATACGAGTGTGGGGATACAATGTCTAAACTACTTGTAACCCCTTAAGATCTAAATTAAAGGAAATTAAATCACTTAATCAACATCTTAACTTGTTGCAACAACAATAGTGAGACAATCGAAATAAGATTATATTAACTTTTTGTTAACAATTTTCTATGAAACTTTACATTTGTCTTTTGCTTCATCGTTTGACTTTGCTTTATAATTTACCTAGGGGTCTCTTCAAGCAATGCTGCGACATTTGGGCTTGGTTTGATTCAGGTCATTGCATCCGGTGTTACCACATGGTTGGTAGACAAAGCCGGCCGTAGGGTACTTCTTATTGTGAGTTTGCTATGTTATTTCGATTCTAGTGTACAAAATTATGATCCTCTAATGACTCAAAATGTAAGAAACTAATAAAGTTTCAAACACTTATATCGTAAGAAACTAATAAAGTTTCAAACACTTATATCGAATGTATACTCGTAATTGACACTTACACTCACATTCGGATGACTCCGGAACGATTTTGCAGATATCCTCATCTGGAATGACTCTGAGTTTGCTCCTTGTTGCCAGTGCATTTTACGTAGAGGTATAAATTTACACCCACACTTGTTTTTGGTATATCCTTGAATGCCAATTTCAACAATTCTATTCGACAAAAACAATATATATATATATATATATATTCATGTCGAACACATGTTCATATAACATATTAACATTTTTTTTCATTGATAACAGGAATTCATTGCCGAAGGTTCTTCCATACATGACATAATGGGGATAGTGTCATTGGTGGGGCTAGTGGTAAGAGTTTGTTCACTCTAAAGAATTATAAGAACTGCAACATATGTAAATGTGAATTTCACTTAACATTTTGATGAACTCATATAACTCTAAATTCTATTTTGTTAATTGCACTATGAGATATATGAATCCATAGATCCATTGTTTTTCTTGTTGATCTATTTACTTTATTTTATGTAGGCTTTTTCGATAACATTTTCACTTGGTGTCGGAGCAATCCCATGGGTTATAATGTCAGAGGTATTCAAATTTCTCTCGTGTTTTCATCTCGGTCATTAATCTCCTTATCACATATAAGTTATAGATTTAAATGTTATACTTTTTAAAATTTAAAATTTCAGATACTTCCGGTCAACATTAAGAGTTTAGCCGGAAGTGTGGCGACGTTGGCGAATTGGATGACGGCTTGGGTAGTTACCATGACTGCAAACTTGCTCCTCACCTGGAATGCTGGAGGTCTCTCTCTTTCTTCCTTTTCTCTCAGCCTTTTTGTATACCTGAACACACAATTTTATATTAAGAAGATGAATTTATAAAATTTTGAGAAAAACAAAACAGATAGTAGACAGAAAATATAAAGAAAATACTATGGCATGTAGGTCTAAAATTAATAACGTTTTAGATATTAGGGTAAACTATGCATTTAGTACCTAAACTATTAATTTTGGTTCGTTTTAATACCTAAATTTTCAACTTTTTCAAAATCCTATAATGTTTACTTTTGGCCCATTTTAGTATCTAAACTTTCAATTTTTTTTTAAACTTAACGTTAAATTTTGATTTGGTGAAGTGAAACAAAAAATAAAGTTCTTAAACTTGTAGTACTAAAATGAAGTAAAAAGCTAAACTTTAGGTATGTTTTAAAAAAATTAAAAGTTTAAGTATTAAAACATATCAAAACTGATAGTTTGGGTTCTATTCGTGTAATATACCTAGAAATTAATATGCTTTGCCTTTGTTATGGGGGGTTTCAGGGACATTCACTGTTTATGCTGCAGTGGCAGCTTTCACCATTGTTTTTGTGACACGTTGGGTTCCAGAAACAAAAGGAAGAAGTCTAGAGGAGATTCAATCGTCCTTCAGATGAAGAGAAAAACAACCTCAAATATCACTTTTGTTGTATAATCGTCTTTGCCTTTCATACTATGCCATTGTCTCTCCAATCTCTTACTAGAAGATGTTTCATGACATACATGCATTATTACTAATATTATTATAAACCATATTTACATTTTCATATGCTGTAATTGTGTTTAAGTATATTTATAAAGTCTTTTATATGTTACTTTTTTTTTATGTTCTCTCTATAAACAACTTTAGGTCATTATTGTAGTTTTGGTGTCGACTTTTTGAGTGTTTATCTCTCGATTCCAAGATTTCATTTTGATTAATCTGAATCGGCTCGTATCACACATCTTACTTTTATCTATGCATAGTCTCAACTTGATCTTTATTTGTTCGATATTCTTAGCTCTCTTCTTATATGGGACGTTTAAACAATCATTAAATCAAATTATTCAAAATTGAATTAATTAAAATTTTAAAACTTTCGATTACTTCAATCGATTTTTGAATTAATTGATTTTTTTAGTTTTGATTCAAAGTAACAATTCAAATGGTAATAAATTATAAATGAGGTTTTATTTGTTAGATTTTTTTATTTCTAGTCTTTGTTCTTTTGGGGGTTGAATTTAATATTGATAAAATATAAATATTAAATATTATAAGCAATTGATAAGAATTAAGTTTAAAATTAAAAATATACTATATATATGTTAAAATTTCAATTGATTCAATTAAATGATCGATATAGTTTGAGGATTTTCAAAAATAAATTAACCTTTTTAGATCCTTGGTTTAATTTTCGTTACTTAAAAAAATCAATAAAATTAGCGTAAAATTAAAAAAAGGATCAAAATAGAATAATAGTGAAAGTCTAAGGACTTATATAGAATATTATAAAGTTTAAGAACCAATTAAACATGAGAATAATAGTTTGGAGACATCTTGTGCAATAATCTTTTTTTTTTTACATTATGGGGAGACTTCTCTTAGGAACTTGAGGAGGCTCAATTACGTAATATGTCCATCTAGCTCCAATTCTGGATATGTTTTGCTTGTGAAAAAGTTAACCGAAGAACAGTCTATTAGATCATGAATTAATTACAAATTAAATAAAAAATTAAATTTGATTCGATAACTACGAATTTTAAATTTGTAAACCATAACATGTTCAAACACTACAATTCGAGTTTCGAGCTTCAATCGAGCTCTTGAATTTTTTTTTGAGTTCGAGTCTTTTCGAGTTCGAGTCGAGTTTCAATATTATATTTCGAGTTCGAGTTGAGTTTGAAAATTTTTAGCTCACGAGTTTTCAAGTCGAGCTCAGCAATAGTCGAGCTCGACTCGATTCGTTTACAGCCCTAACAACAAAGCATGTCACTTTCTCTGTCCTTGATGGCTAAGGAGTGAGGGAAAAAGAAAAAGGAGTGACACTTATTCATCACCTAAGCAAGGATGTTGATGTTGATTTAATTTTAATGCTGATCTTGTATTTACCTAAATCTCAGACACATAGCATTTCCGGACAATAGTCGTTTTCTCTCAGCTTGCACGCTGTGCAATGGGCGCCGGCTCCGGCGGCCGGCGCCGAATGTCCGTTGCCGATTAGGTGGCGTTTCTCACCCTAGAATTTAGCTGTTTTTACATCATCTTGAGCCATCAGTCGTGAGAACTCTTCATGGTCATACTTCAACGTCGCGTTACCGCCGAATTCACCGGGAAGGTTCTCAACATCAAAGTATGATCGCATGAGCTCGACGCTGTCTTTGTTTTTAGGGTAAACAAACTTCACCTTCTGAGCTATTTTCGGATCCAGAAATAACTTGACAGCCCGTGGAACATTTTCAAGAGCAAACTAGTATATCTTTGTGTTACTGGCTCTACATTTTGCTTCAAATACCCGTATTCGACAATGTTACTCGAACTCATGTGTTCATATCGGATAAGAGTATGTCTTTGTGCCCGTGTCCGAACTTATAGAACTCTTAAATAAATACAAGAAACCAAATGGAAAGGCAGGGGTACAAACCTTATAGAATGCTTCAAAAAACCTTGGTGGATTTATACAAGAAAGCGATCGCCAGCCTCTCCGTGTAGGGACTTTGAAGGCTGTTCGGATGGGAACACTGGTGCTCAATGGTATCAACCATGAAATTTGTTCTTGGCCCTCCGAGAGATTAAGGATGGCATTTTCTAAGAGATAGACCAAATGACGGATATTATTTTCTGCTGATGTTGTGTCCTACCAAGGAAATATAGGGGGGGGGGGATTAAGGCAGTAAACTTTGGTGAACCAAAACAAACTGAATGAAACCCGGAGCATACCTGCATTCCAGGCCTCATTATATGCACTGTTCTTCCTTGACGGTCGTGGAAATTCGCCCGGGAAAATTTTCCGATCTCACCTTCATGTGTCACTTCATGCTGGAGAAGAACATGCAATGAGGAAAGTTTGTGAAACCAGAAATAAGAGAGTTTATCACCAAGATTGTAGTATATATATATGTATCTCTGTCGAGTACATATCCCTAATCACACCAGCAACCAAAAATTGACTAACATATATATGTATTATACCATCATAAAGAGGTAGGGATTATCGAACATACCCAACGGATTTCTTCAGGCTTATAAGTCGATCTCCATTTTAACGTCTCTTCCAACATTTTCTTTGCCTTGTTATTCCAATTCCGAGCTTCTAAATATCGCCTGAGGCATGCATCGGTACAGGACATTGAACTGCGTCCAGACGGGACCTATTGCAGTCCTGAGTTCACTGACCTGCATATCAACCAAGTAAATAGAGTTTACTTGCAACTGCAACCGAATAATTTCTATTAAAACACTAATATTCTATCTTGACACCACAAATCAACCGCTACTATGTTCAAGCATCCGGCGTTCGTTAGAAACGAAATGTAATATGTGTCGGATACGAGTGTATGCTTTCTACGATATGCGTCGAGCACACAAACAACAAGAAACATGAATCAAATATATTGTACAGATCAAGTCCATAAACTTTGAACCGAATCAATCACGCCTTTTCTACTTGAAGTTCATGTGTATATATGAATAAAAAACTCACCTTCGCATGTCGTTGATCGGAATCATCCTTCGGCGTATGCTTTCTGCGAGGAAACATTTCACTGCAAATTAAGTCGATCAAAAAGTTAATAACAACAACTTCACAGATTAAACGAAACAATAAAATAAAGACAATTGCTGTAATTTGATCATCAATGACACAAACTTAACAGCTGCCATTAAGTCCGAATTCCTTACCTAACGAGAGATTAATACACATTAATCATCTTAAATGAAAAATTCGAAAAGCAACGCAGAGAAGAGGAATCATAAGAAGAAGTTGGGGAGATGAGGGATATATCATATAATGAACTTTTGAAGAGAAGGTTCAACTACTACCTCATAGTTCTAAAAGAAACTAAGTTGTACACAGTTACTATGGTAGTAGATGGGTTAGAAAAAGAATTAAAACAGGCATTTGAGACCACCAAAAGAGTTTATAATTCTCATGGTTGGGGGAGTTCGGATCGAGATTGAAGATCATGATACTATCCTCCACGTACAACATTGGGCGGAGGGTGAGACTTTGACCACCCTCTCCTTACTCTTCTTTGTTCCTCTCCACCAAAACCTTCGGTTAGAATAATCTTGTTACCTGTCATACTTGTTTAATGCTAACTCATACGCACGTTGTTTTTTTAAAATATTTTTTTTAAAAAATAAATTTTTAAAAATTTTAGGTTTATAACATGTGTCACTTAACGAGACTTTTAAGGTCATTAACTCCGAGACACTTAAAATAATAATGTTTGTAATGTTAGACACCTAAAATAGTAACATTTGTAATATTAGACACCTGGATGGACAAAAAAATACTTTAGGCACCTATTCGTGAAAACAAGTATAATTTGGGCAATTATTTTATACTTAAGCCTTTAAATTATAGTGATTTTTATGAATAGGTATCAAAACTATTTTTTTAATGATTCAGGTGTTTAACGTTATAAACGTTATCACTATAAACAACGCTAATTCTCTCCGTTAATGACACATGCCATATTTTAATAATTTTGATTTTTATTTAAAAATATTATTATATTTATATTTAAGAAATTTTAATCTCTCTTAAATTATAAAAAAAATCTCAAAACCCTAAAAAAATTTAAATCCCTTATCCTAACCCGCCCGTAAACCTTTCCGGTCATTAATACCACCAAAGACGTAATCCCTATTATCTTTCTAGTTATATACTATCATAGTTATCATTTATTATCATAGTTATCATTTATTAATCGTCGAGATCACGTGAAGACTCTATTTAAATCCTATGATTTGTCGGGTAAAAAACATTGATTCGTCTTTAATTGGCTGAAATTACGAAATTTCATGGGTTATTGATCGTTAAGTCGACGGTTAGCTTAAAAGGTAAAATGAAGGATTTTAAAATTTTGGAACTATTCCAAAATTTCTGTTTTTAAATATAATTTTAATTAAAATTCTTAAAAAAATCTAGATCATTAAAAAAAATATGCACCGTAAAAAATACAATACTTACTTTATAATTAAGCCTAAAAAATCAACTAACATATATCTTCTCAATCATACTAGATGTGTCTTTTTTTTATTTTTAAAATTTTTACATTTAAAATACCTACTAAAAAATTAACAACACTTAAATTTTCATTTTTATTCTTACATCTCTCTCTTTTATTATACTTATCCAATCGTATCTATCAAATAAATCAATCAATTTCTAAAAATAATTTTATCATTTTTGGTGATCAAATATATTCCATAAAACTGTGTATAACGGAAGTACTTATTTTTGTCAATCTCACGGACACACGTACAGACATGACAGTACTAATTTAAGGTCGTACTACGGAACATGAGAGGAGATCTGGAGGGATTCGAACCATCATCCTCCCGACCACCCCAGGGGATCGAGCGCTCTACCATTTCGAGCTTACAGATCTTTCTTATATAGTGTCACTTACTGGGCCAATCTTCCATTCCGAACCTAACTTCCAATAATCCCATCCGTTATTGAGCCAGCTTTTCTTTATTTCCTTTGAAACTAGAAATCAAGTTCAGATACAACTTTCCTACCTAAAAGAAGAAATCAACTCGTTAATCGGATTTCAATAACTCAATCATAAAACCAGGTACTGCAGAGAACCCCACGCATTTCAAATTCGATTTTTCTTACAAATTAGATTATACAGCTTTATAAGCCTTGATGTCCTCAAAATTCTGAACATATATTCTGCCCTTTTGTAATACTAAAATCGAAATTAAAGGAATACTGGAAACGTGCTTCAATCATACCTGCAGGCAGCCTTTGTTTTGATCGTAGATGAATGCAAATAACCAACAATATGCGAAAGAAAATAGAAAAGGGCACAAGATATACGTGGAAACCCCCGTAAGGGGGAAAAAACCACGGGACCGAAGTCCACTGAAATTATTTCACTATGCAAAAGGAGCTGGTTACACATCGACATAGGTACCTCCGTAATCATCAATCTTCAACACTAAATCTCGGTCGAGCACTGCACCATGTAAAACCAAATGTGTTCAATTTACGCGGCATTCAATTCTTCCAGAACTAGAAAATGGAGGAAATCTCTCTACCAGTAGACCAGCTGCGCGTCAGATCATCATCTCAGATGAGGGTAGAACATGGAAGTTGTAAAAATATACAGTGATTGGTTTCAGGTGTCGATCACAGATGAGAAATGCAGTTTCCAAAACAACTTCCGCTTTAAACTGCTGCTGATATATTTCGTCAATATCTTCAATGGGCAGTAAATGATCTCCAACCTTCAACCCAACGTTAAATAGACCCAAACAAGGGAATATACAACTACAAACAGCAATACAAGAATCGTACATATGCTACAGCATAGTACACAAAACTTACCTAAGGTACAAAGTTTGATGAAAAACTCTAATACTAACAATATAATGTCCTTTCATGTAAAATAAACATGATAGAAGAAATTGCAAAGGGATCATATTTTACTTGAGAATATGAGCAACGATATATAGCATTTGGAAACAAGATGGACACTGATAAATTACTGGTTGTTTCATGAAATGGACTTTAAATGATGGAAAAATTCAAAATGTTGGCCAAAATAGTCATCGGAAATTTAACCAAGGATACTAAATGTGATGATATTAGTTCGATTGTTAACACCATAACACTATAAACGTGCACTTGATCCATCTCTTTATGTAAGATGCAATAAGAATGACATGTCCAGCTTCTCAATTTCCAAATCAAAACCAAAGAAATAATATATTTAAGAAACATTGATTTAGCTTACCAATATGACACGATAAAAAAAAACGAAACAATAATTATAGCTTTTTATCAAACAATAGCTTTAGTTAGTTAGCTAACCAAACAATTTGTGTACAGATAATATAATAAAATCTGAAGATATTGATTTTCAGAGAAAAGTTATCGAAAAAGTAATTTTGGAAGAAAAAACATTAATCGAATCAATAATTCGAAAGCTTTGTAAAAAGGCATAACTAAAAAACCAGCTCTAAAAAATGTTGAAATTTAATAATATAAACTTAATTAAAGAAAAAAAATCATCTTAAGACACGTACGAGATCAGCAAATTTTAATGTTTTACAACTAAAAAAAGTTAATATTCAAGTCAATTTTGGTTTTGTTTCTAAACGAATTTTTAATAACTAAAAAATATTCAACATTATATCCATGTTTGAATACCTCAACTAGCATTCTAACCCAGTTTGTTAAATGCATATAGTTAATTATAGAGATTAATCAACTTCATACCTTAAAGATAGCAAATTAGTATATTCTGAAGCAGATCAAATACCTTGGGCCTTGGCTTTGAGATTTGTAAGTAGTTGACGATGAATAGCTTGGATAACATGAGCTAAATCCAAGTTGATGGTGATGATGATGATGTGGGACCATTCATCGATCCAATAAGGTGCAGCGTATACGAATTGAGTAAATAATAGGAAAGCGTAAAGGGTAAGAGAGTAAAGAGAGACGAGACACCACAGCAGAGGGGAGAACCCGGGCAAAACCCGTGCGAACTCCCCTCCGAAACACCAAATAATATATTTTTATTAAGTTCGGGCGACCTGCCATGCAAGCGCACCTGCCATGGCAAAGGCCTTGGATGACAAAGATAGATCAGGACCATTTGCCCTGATATCTTACACATCCTTTCAATCACAAACCAGCTTCCGATCCAAGATCTCTATCATATAACATCATAGACGTTGATATATTCCAGCAAATCATCTCAATATCGAGATCAGGAACCACGAGCGAGATCAAACGGTTCACCATCGCTGCAAGATTACAAGAGTAAATAATAAACAACGAACCTCGAAATTAATTCTCTAGAAAGATTTAAGAAAACATAATTACATACCTACGAAGAAAGATATCCAGATATAGATGATAATTTTATGCAAAACTTCCGGATCTTTCCCTCGAAGACCTTTTTAGATATTCATCAGACGGCCTTAATCCTCTCATCGAAAATCTGATACCAAATCGAAGATCGTGAAACTACTCGACCGGATCCAAAGAAACAATTCTCGACTCAAGAATCACATAGAACAGATCTGAAATTTCGCACCGAGTAGAGGTAAAGAAGGAATAGCAAATGAAGGAGGAGACTAAAACGTAAAATATATAGGGGATTTTTTAAGAATGGACGGTCAAGGATAAAGAGGGTTTGGAATGATGAACGGTTGATATGCATCCACGTGAATAAGGCGATAACTATAGGAAAAGGATATGGCGCGGAAACGAAGGGTGAGGGGAATTCGGCAGAATCCGTCCAATAGGTGTGCGCCACGTAAAGAGTCCATTTATTGTAAAATGCGTTATTATTACGCAAATCGGGGTTGGTTTCCTATCTCATGTTTATATGATCTTAACCGTCCGTTTCTTTTTCTTTAATTTTTGAAAATCTGAACCGTCCGTTTCCTGTCTGCGCTGTCCCTCCCTAAATGCGATTGAAAATGACGCCGTCGGTTCTCTCGACAGACACGTAAAAAGCTGCATCGCATGCGTTTCCCAGGTGTTTGTCGCATATACCATATATCACGCATGCCACACGTATCACAGCAAGATGAATTTTTTTTACGGTGAATTATAAATTTAGTAATTAAATTATCAATTTATTTTAACATTTAAAATTTAAAAATTTTAAAATTATATCTAAAATTTAATTTTTTTATTTTATTTAGTACTCGTCAATAAAAATTTTAGTTTTTATTTTATTTTAATATAATATTCAAAAATTAATGTTAAATATTGAAAAAATTAAAAGTTTAGGTATTAAAAACGATCAAAATTAATAGTTTATATATTAAACGCTTTAAGGTTTTAATGAGATGATACTAAAATGAAATGAAAACTAAACCTTATGTATGATTTTAAATCTTTTTATTTTAAAAGTTTATGTACTAAAACATATCAAAATTGATAATTTTTTTTACTAAATACATAATTTATCCATTTTGTTTAATAATATGGATTAATTATCAGAAATTATTTATTTAGGATATTTTATTTATTTTTATATTATTCTAAGATATATATTTTTTAAAAATAACTTTCAATCTTTTAATATTCAACGTTTACACTCATAATATCAATGATGTTCGAACTTAAATCCTTAAATAATAACAACAATTATTTTATCACGAAAACCACTTAATCTGTCTATTCGAAAATTTGCTTAATTGTTAATAATATACATATATTTCATAAATATTATTATTTGAATTTAAATCTTTTAAGAAAACTAGATTTTATCAATAAGATTTTAGATATATTTATATATTAAATTATAGTTACGATCTTACTTACCATTGTAATTGTAATGTTATGGTTGCAAATATAATTATAGTGTTATAGTTGTGAATATTACAGATATTATAATATAAATTTTGAAAAAATAATTATATTTTAAATTAGAGATACGATTATAATATCACAGTAATTTAAAAAATTATTATAATGCGATCATTATATTAGATTATGACCCCAATTTAATATTATGTATTTCGTAGCAAAACTAGATTAGAAAATGAATGTCCACCGACATATACGAGCGAAACTCAAATATATAAATCAAACGATTTCGATAATAAATTAATTGATATTTTTTTTAGTTTCGAGTTCGCACAATAAAAATATTAAAAATGTAAATGTTTAATGTCAAATTATTAAGAATTATTTTTGAACGGATATTACTTAAATCGAAAACAATTGACAAATAGTTGGCTTCGAAGGCCTCAAACTTCAATACAATTGCTCTTGCTCTTGCTCTCTGCTCCATCAGTAATAAACTCAAAATAACAAATAAGAAAGAAACTCAAGAGATATTGCAAAGGTTTTCGAATCCCATGTACTCTTCGTCTTCCAGTTTTTCAACCATATCAGCAATGCCAACTCCACCTGCAAACATTCACCAAAACGTATGCTACAACTCAGATTCCTATAAGGGTATATATATATTTACCATTTGAAGCAAAGGAAAAGCATCGCATTACCTAAACTTATTGCACTTATAAAGATCGTTAAGGCTAATACGAAGATGATTATCGACGCTCTTCCGAAGACGGTGATGATTTTCCGGACTACATGCAGCCCGGTGATGGCCGCTATGGTGGCCACCAGAACAAAATAGGCAGCTGCAGGGTAAACGAGAACTTAACGCCGCGACTATAAGGTCAATGAAGACTATGTTCGATACCGGTGTATACTCCCATTTTCTTAAAAGATAGAACTAGCAAGAGTTCCTCTCTTATGAGGACTTTTACACCACCATATCTTTTAAAGCAACAACCACACCAACAAACGTGCAACAACCGAGCAAGGAGTCTAGTCGCATTAGGATTCTATTGTTAATAGGATTATAAAAATAGTTAGTTTTTTTCACTATAAATACATGTAATCTTTCCTATTTGTAACACACGATTTACATACAAAAATACAGAGGAAAGCACGAAAAATACAAAAGCAAAGTTATTGTAAACGATTCGAAAAGGAAATAAAAGATATCATATTTTTTACTTTTGATTCGGTCCCTTATTTACTTTTTAATTATTATTATTTTATTTATTTAACTTAATTTATACACACATTTCCCTTGTTACTCGTTTTATTTAATTGTTTTATTATTATTTTTTATGTATTTTTTTTACATTTTATGCATTTTCTTTTTTACTTTAGTATATATAAAATTTTAGATTTTATATATATATATATATATATATATATATAATAAAAAAATTTATTATCTATTTTATTAATTTATATATATATTTACTATTTTTTTATGTTTTTATTTATTTTATATATATACATATTATCATTTCGTTTATCTTATATCTATTTTATCTATTTAATTTTATTTTATATTTTTTCTCCTCTTGCATTTATTTATTTACTATGTATATATTATTTTCACCATTAGTTTTTATTACCTTTTTTCTAACACATTTATTGATTTTTCTAAGAGTACGCTTTCAAATCAATTAATTGTAAGTAATTTGAATCGGGTTTGTTAAATTTTAATTTTAATTTCGAATTTTCGCAACTAAGATAACCGGAAAATTAATTGGTAACGAAAGGGCGGTTCAAGGGTGCTAATCCTTCCTTGACCGTAACCGACTCCCGAACTCGACACGTTTCTGGTACAACACATTTTAAGTAAGATGGTGTCCGACCCACCTAAATTCTTTTTAAAGTGGTCGGTGGCGACTCCAATCCATATTTTTTAAGTTGAAACCCAATTTCGGGGCCAACCGAAAGACGGTTACGACAACCGGAATGCATCGAATACATAAACATTTATATGTAGTCCGAGTACAAGTAATAGAAGATGATATTGCTAGAGATTGATTCTAATAGTAGCTTTTTTACCGTCGTTGTTACTTACCATATGGAGAAGATAATATTGTACGACCGAATCGACGAACGAAAACGCCATGGAAAACGTGGATGTTGCACTTGCTACCTGGACAAATAGGATAGTAACATTGTCAATATCGGCTGCGTTTTATGTCTCCTTAGATGCAAAACTTGATCAGCTACAGGTAACACAGTCCGCAACGCATTTCCCTGTCTCGGGGATAAAACTCGCCCCATGTAGATTAATATCGAGTGCATACCGATTCCTCGAAGATCTACCATCTGCAGGCGTGTCTCTTTTGATTCGAACTAAAGATTTCTACCACAAGGTCATGTGTGAGAGGTTCCTTGTTCGAACCAAGTAGGCAACTTGCAGGTCACAAATCTTTAGGAGACCAGTGAATGTACATAGAGAACGATACCTTTGACGTAAACGCATCGACGATTATATTCCGATATGCTATTATTTGAACAGATCGGTTAACTATACCTGAGGGGGAATTCCAAGTTCAAGGAAAAGAGGACCCAAGATGAAGCCACCTCCAAGTCCAAGCAGACCACCAACAAGACCAGCAATTATGCCACAAGAACAGTAAAGAAGAATCTGATATATTTTCCAATTTGTCACTTCTTTTCCTTTTGATGCAATAACCCTTCTCCCTTTGTATAAGCATTTGGCTTCAAAGACTGTCACAGAGGCAGCAATAGGTATCTATAGGGGGGAAATGCAGATATTTTATCCATAAGAAACTCGAAATTATCTGTTATGCAAATATGGCCATTTCGAGTTTCTACCTGCAGGGGGTTCACAATCCAATACATGACTGAGCAAGTTTGACGATATTCCTGCATAAATAAGCATGTGTGTGGCATTTAGCAAAGAGAAAAACAAGGCACTATGGTTCTTGGGATGTGTTGGACAATATTGGCATACCTTGATAATCTGAACGACGAGAAAACCGATCTACACATAAACGAGCAGCGATAACTCTTTCCAGTGTATGTTTTGTATCAGAGGAACCTGGATTGATTCATATGGAAAATGTGATTTGGAAGTGAAAAGTCAATTGTTGTAATAAAACCTGAAATGTTCTTAAAACTCGCATCATCATCATCATGTGGTATGGCGCTTGGGCCACTAGGTAACATTTTATGATCTTGAACAGCTCCATCTGCAACTCTCAAGGATGTAAGCATACACAGGTGCGAAATTATAGAAACCGGTCATTACATTAAGTTTCTTGCTTAACAAGGCACTCACCAGATAGTTTGGATTCCTCAGCTTCTAACCTTGCTGCTTCCTGATAATAGAATCTCAAATTCCTCATCAACAATCCATGCCATGGAAATACTTAAAAGAGTAGACAAGTTGAAAAATTCTACCTTCTTCACCACTGTCTCTTTCGTCCATGTATCTAAACCTTTGATCAAGGCTTTAGTTGAAGTACCTGGCAATGGCATCTATAAATTAGGCATCGATATCAGAGGAAAAAAATGAAGAGTCGGAGCAACGTATTATTACTGATGAAGAGGATGATAAGCAGAAGTGTAACCATCCAATCTGCAAACAGGATATTGAGGGTAACACCAATGCTGATCCCAAGCATAAGCATGGGCTGGAAGAGCAATGCCAAGTCATAATCTATGAGGGGCATTTCCAGTGTTGGGTGCCTCAGTCTCAGGTTGTAGTATACTGTTGACCCTGCTGCACCCATGATCATACCTGCAATCTCCGAAAGAAAAGTTCGAGTTTTACGACGGTGAAAACTTGAACATCACGCCGTGATCGATATTTAACAATAACAAAAACTCACACTTGGAAATGGCAGTGGAAGACTTGGGGTCGAAGCCAATGATGAGAGTGAGCATGGGGACCAAAAAAACCGCCACCGCCAACACCTCCAACGCTGCCCAAAGCTGCACCAAGGAATCCAACAATTGTTCCCACAACTATTTTCCAACCAAACTCCATCTCCTGGTCAATCAACAACCGAGTTCAATTATCAAAAAACTAAACAAAAACTCGAAAGATCGAACAAGGCTAACCAGTGGCTAACGTACCGGCCAGACAGGTTCGTAGGCCGACTTGCCGCCTTGCCATAGGAAGCTGACCACTCTAAGAAGAAGCCCTTTCGTTTTCTCTTTCTCTTTCAATGTTCTTTCTGCAATTCCCACATTTGTCATCATGACAAGAACTAGAAGCATTGCCCATGCTACCATTGCCAATCTTCTCCGGTTCACATGAAATGGAGCCATTTTGGCTACTGCTTCTGAATTGTTCAAATGAAAAAAAATCCCGAACTCATGTTAAAAAATGATCCTTTTCTTACTGTTTTATTGGAAACTTCAAGGCTGTTTCCAAACTCATTATCGATCTGCGAGTTACAGTAAGAAACGGGTTTAGCCATTGATCTACGGCAAAAGCTTTATTAAGCTTCATAGTTGCTTCAGTGTTCAATCCAACTTTGGCTTCTTCTTTTAATTGTTTTTGTCCTGTAAACACTTCCAAACAAAGTACCCCCCAAGCATTTCCTTTTCTTGGATTCCATTATCAATATCTTTTTGCTGGGTTTTTGGAACTTTCTGGTCGAGAAAGAGAGCTTCAACGAGACATAAGGCCACCAATTGCTCTCTTTAATGTTCATTCGGAGTAAAAAGATAAAATTCATATATCAGTCCCTATATCATGTGAAAGTTTTAGATTTAGTCCTCCACAAAAATTGTTGTTAATCTTTGTAATATATTTAAATGGTAGATTTAGTTATTGATTCCAAAGGCTGCGTTTCACCTCCTTTCAGTCTTCAGAAGCTGAGATTTGTAAGATTTGGTTTCTGAGATGGGCTGGGCTCCATTAATGAGTCTATTTTTCTCTTTACTACTAACAACTTATACTTTTCAGTTTTTTAATAATATGAACTTTGAAATATAGTTTGAAATTTTGTTTAGATTCATATTTATATCTTAGGTTAAAGTATAAAAATGGTCCATCAACTATAGGGTATTATTTTGTTAAGTCACTCGACTATTAAAAATTATAAAATGGTCCTCCAACTATAGAGTATTGCTTTATTGAGTCTCTCGACTATTAAAAGTTACAAAATGATCACTCGACTATTTATTATGTTTTAAACCCATATTTTTCTGTAAAAAAATTACGGGTTGTCTAAGTTGGACGTTAACATGATGATTGCAATATGAGTCATTTGAGATTCTGAGACCAGATTTTATCATATCACAATCAACATGTTAACATTTAGCTCAGAATATGTCAATTTTTCTAATGAAAAAAGATGAGTTTAGAACATAATGAATAATTAGGTAACCTTTTTCTAACTTTTAATAGTTGGACTTGTCACACCCAAATTTTTTTTAGCTTTATTAAGTATTAATTTAATTAATTTTAAGGGACAAATTTGTTAGATTATAAATATTTCAGGATAATTCTCGAATATTCAGAAAGTTTAGGGACTCAACCTTGTATTTTCCCTTTTTTATTCTCAGAAAAAATAAATTGAATGTATAGTGTGGCCAGTGAGTTTTGAACCTAGACCAAAGAGAAAAGAGAGTCATGCCCTAGCTATTAAGCTAGATTGGGATTTTAAATCCCTAAAAAATATTTTCCCCCAATCAGATTGGAAACCAAAACCAAAAGAAAAGCCTCCCTAAGACTTTTTGAACAAAATCTAGTAGGGTTTGTCGTCCCCTGTCGCTGCCTCTGCCGGCAATCGCCTAGGTAAGCTTACGGTCACTTTCGTTTAAACTTTCTCCATGATTTAACTGGTTTTGGTTTGATTTTCGTGTTGTTTTCGACAAGTGTCTGAATAAAGTGTAAACGACCACCTTCCTTGCCCCTTGTCGTTGTCTCATGCGTTGTCAGTAGGCCTTGTCGAAGCTGATTCTGTCAGAAGTTGAGTCAACTCGACCAAGTTGACAGAGTCAGTCGAGTTAACTCACGAGTCATGAGTCAATCCATTGATCGTTGACTGTTGACATGGATCATTGACTAGATTGTTGACTTTGACCTTGATCCGTTGACTTCGATACAAGAAGTCAAAATTTTTGAAAACTCCTATTTTATATTTTTTTGACGCCCCAAGTCTAAATTTGAAATCCATTTTGTCAAATTCAAATCTAGTAAGTTGTTTTTGATATTTTATCTCCCAATTCGATAGGAAGTTTCACGTTTAAATTATGTTTCTGACGTAAATTCGTTTACTATGTATAATGTGGACTTAAATTTTAAGGGCGATCGAATGGAGATTATTTGGTCGATCGATATATACAAAAATCGAGGTAATACATTACTACTATTTGCATGCTTTACGGAACACGTTGATATTAGTTATTGCATGAATAAAATTTATTGGACAATTTTGTATAGTTAATTATTGTCGGACTCGAACTAAATTTAATAAAAGTTTAGTAAATTATATAACACTCGAGGAACTCGCATAAGAAATTGAAAGACTGTCAAAAAGGTAAATTTCAAGTTCAGTAAATCGACGGGTGATAGGTAGGTAGTAGATGCGAAAATATTAAGTGAATATGGGAATGAAAGAAGGAGTATACGTACCCGTTCCGCCTGTTTGCCATCCCAAATAAATATTAGATACCACTTGTCACTCGTGTGTCTGTATATATTGAAGTTGAACTATATTAAATTTACTATAATTAACTTGGAATCCACTATGCTTTCGGCTCCCAATCCCAAAACACAAATAAAAGTACCATAAAAGGATTCCAAATATATAATAATAAAAGAGAAAATCGCCTCAGTGACCAAAAAAAAGTTATAATATACGATTTTAACCAACTTTTTTTGGATTTGCCAAAATGACCAACAAAATCGCAACGCGAAATAAAAATCGCAACGCGATCCCCAGAATCGCAAATCAGTTTCCAGAATCGCAAATCAGTTTCCAAAATCGCAACGCGATTCTTGAAAATCGCGATGCGATAGTACAAATTCGCATTGCGATTTTCCATAATCGCAACGCGAATATGAAAATCGCAACGCGAACACATAAATCGCAACGCGTATCCGTAAATCGCAACGTGTATCCGTAAATCGCAACGCGTATGGGTAAATCGCAATGCGTATCCGTATATCGCAACGCGTATCCGTAAATCGCAACGATAATACATAAAATCGCAACGCGTATCCGTAAATCGCAACGCGATATTTAAAGCGCCATTATAATCGCTACGCGTATTTTATTTTCAAATTACAAAAAGAATATTAAGACAAAATCCCGTAATCGCAACTCATAACCTAAAACCTAAAATCACAACTCAGTCCCATCTCCATCTCTCACTCTCTACGGCGAAGAAATCCGTCCCCATCTCCGAAGATTTCCGTCCCCATCTCCGGCGAAATCCCTCACAACCATTCACGGTCAGAAATCCCTCACAATATTCAGAAATGGAAAATCAACCTCCGAGGGTTAGTTTTTTAATTATTTTATTTTGAAATGTTTGCATTATTGTAGGTTTTCATATTGAAACTGATGATAAGTTTACTGGTCATTTCAATAATAGATTAACCATTTCACTTAGATTTCATTTCGCGTTACGATTCTGTCGTTGCGATTTCATTTCGCGTTGCTATTCTCTCGTTGCGATTTTCAAGTTAGTATTTGTCTTTGTCTTTGTTCTGTCTTTTGGTTGAAGTAATGCAATCCATTCAAGTTTCAATTTGCAGAAGAGTCGCAACGAGATAAATGAAAATCGCAACGAGAGAATGACTGTCGCAACGAGAGAATCGCAACGCGAAATGAAAATCGCAACGAGAGAATCGCAACGCGAAACCAAAATCGCATTGCGATTTTCATTTCGCGTTGCGATTCTCTTGTTGCGATTTTCATTTCGCGTTGCGATTCTCTCGTTGCGATTGTCATCTCGCGTTGCGATTCTCTCGTTGCGATTTCATTTCAACCAAAAGACAAAACAGTGTTGCAAATTTTAGTTTCAAGAATAAACTACTACTTTTTATGTTTATTGTTTTTGGTATATCTTCACAGTGTAGTTTTTGGTATATCTAACTTGGTATGTTTATTGTTTTTGTAGAAATTTTTTTCGGCTCAATTGACCTTGAGAAATAAAGTCAGCCTGGCCACTACAATTGCAAAGAAGCTTTCACCTGCTCAAAGACAATTGTTTGAGGAAACCTGCTTCGGGCCATGGCTGAGAGTACAGCATCCGGGTGGAGATGCTAATTTGACCCATTTGTGGCTTCAGACCATGACATCAAATCTACCCGACAGTATACAACGTGGTGAGGAAGAGATATGGTTTCATTTTCCACCAGCGTATACTTGCTTTGGGCGGAAGGAGTTCTGCTTAATCACTGGTCTACGATTCGGACACGATGATGTAGGCCGGTACACTCGTCATATCGCCCGCCCATCATGGTTATCCCGGGTTTTTCCGGATGAGTCAATGGAGAAGCCGAACCTACATGTCGACGACCTGAAGAAATTATTTAATAAGAAAGCTGGTTTCACTCGGATGGAAGACGTCGATGTTGTCCGAGTATGCCTTCTACTACTTGTGTATGCCGGCTTTTTAGGCAGAGAGGCCAGACAACCTATTCATCGGGAGCTAATAATATTGGTAGAGGACCTGAATGCATGGAATCTGTTTCCGTGGGGTTCGTATATATGGAAAGCTACCTGGACTAAGTTGTCGTCTGCCTTTGATGACCGCAAAAGTTTGCGGGGCGATGGGTCCAAATACACTTTGTCAGGCTTTGTTTGGGCCTTTAAGGTAAGAATTTCTATATAATGTTTCTAAAATTATAATTAATTATTTAACAATTACTAATTTTGTTATTATATTGTTTGTAGATTTGGATATTCGAGGCTTTCCCCAGCATGCGTACATATGCAATAAAAACGTCAAATGATATTCCCAGGGCTATTTCCTGGAAGAGGAAAACTCTGTTGGATTGGGAAGACTTAATACCATATGCCACAATAAATAATGTAAGTTAACACAAATACTTTCATATAATATATAAACAAGTTATTAATAGTAGACGTTTAACTTTGTTTGAGTTTTTATATTTTAGGAGGCCAACATTCCATTACAAAGACTGACACCCACGGAGGAAGAGCTTGCCACTGATTGGTGGCAAGCTAGTCAGAATTTTTTTGATGGCACGGATGATGAGCAGCATCCACTTCCTCCAATTCGAGAGCCATCACCTCACCTAGAGCCATCACCGATCGACCCGACTATACATCTCTAGAACGAGAGCCATCACCTATCCCGTCACATCATCGAGCCTCTTCTCCACCATCACCTCATGATAGGCGACCGGCAAAGATGCCACGACTCCTATCTCCCTGTTCTCCACCTCCACCTCAACGGGATGAGTCAAGGGAGTTACGTGATGAGGTCAATGCCTTGCGTGAGGAGATCGGTACTCTACGCGATAACGATGGTGCATGGCGTGTGGAGGTGTCAACTTTACGTGGTGAGGTTGCCGCTCTACGTGAGATGATAGTATCGTTGCAGAATGAGGTTCATACTCTACGCAACGAGGTAAGTTTAAGATTTTCCATATTTAACTTAATGATAAATTTACTCGTAATTTCACTTAGATTAGCCATTTCACTTAGATTGCTTAGTAAATTTATTCGGTTGCTGCCAATTCTGCTAAACTGTGTATTCTTTAACACTGTGAAATAGTATTTGTCTTTGTTTTGTCTTTTGGTTGAAAGTAAATTTGTTCGGTTGCTGCCAATTCTGCTAAACTGTATATTCTTTAACACTGTGAAATATATTTGTCTTTGTTTTGTCTTTTGGTTGAAAGTAAATTTGTTCGGTTGCTGCCAATTCTGCTAAACTGTGTATTCTTTAACACTGTGAAATAGTATTTGTCTTTGTTTTGTCTTTTGGTTGAAAGTAAATTTGTTCGGTTGCTGCCAATTCTGCTAAACTGTGTATTCTTTAACACTGTGAAATATATTTGTCTTTGTTTTGTCTTTTGGTTGAAAGGTTGCTGCCAATTCTGCTAAACTGTGTATTCTTTAACACTGTGAATAGTATTTGTCTTTGTTTTGTCTTTTGGTTGAAAGTAAATTTATCCATTCAAGTTTCAATTTGCAGAAGAAGAAATAGTTTACTTTCGCAACACGAAACTTAAAATCGCAACGCGAAACAAAAATCGCAACGCGAAATGAAAATCGCAACGACAGAATCGCAACGCGAAACCAAAATCGCAACGACAAGATCGCAACGCGAAACCAAAATCGCATTGCGATTTTCATTTCGCGTTGCGATTCTTTCGTTGCGATTTTCATTTCGCATTGCGATTCTGTCGTTGCGATTTTCATTTCGCGTTGCGATTTTGGTTTCGCGTTGCGATTTTAAGTTTCGTGTTGCGAAAGTAAACTATTTCTTCTTCTGCAAATTGAAACTTGAATGGATTGCATTACTTCAACCAATAGACAAAACAAAGACAAATACTAACTTCAGGGTATTAGTTTGAAACATATTTTCTTTGTTATCTGATGCATTTTGTGAACTATGATAGAATAATGACTTGGGTGAATACAATGCAAGTTTGAAACATATTTGTCTTTGTTTTCACTGTTTAAATATCATGTCTGTTTATTTACTGATTTTTGTATTTAATTATTTAGCGGCCCGATAGAGTGGATGCTTTACGTCGGGTTATGCTTGCACGACGGAGTTCACGCATCAGACAGCGTGCACGTGCTATTAAGTCTCCGTACACCCCAATAGTGCGAAGACACCGCAAGAAGAAGCCCGACTCGCCTGTCATCCCTCAAGAGTCCACTCCTATCGTTGAAGAGGCCCCCATATCATTCCTCGAGAGTCCCCTCCACCGTTCAAGAGGCCACTGTCATCATTGAAGAGGTCCCTCCCACCATTCAAGAGCCCGATTCACATGGCGTCATATGTAGGCTTCTTGAGAAACCCTCTGTCGTGCCGGACATGATGGATTCAAGTTGGCTCTCGTATGAGTTACCGGCCAGTACCATACCGGTATCTGAAGAGGAGAGGGAACAACTACCGGACACAATTTTGGATAACACCCTTTGGGCTAAGACCGCAGTTGATTTTTATCTACATGAGCGGAGCAAGGGGTGTTTCACTGACATATGCAAGCTCACCGATGATATCTTTTTGTTGCTTGAACGGCCTTGGTGGGGCGTATTATTAGGGGTCGAAGACAATGGCTATTTCGATGGGGGGTAAGTCTTATATTTTTCTTATATTTCAATTTGATTAATTTTTTTTTTAAATTTATGTAAGTCACTAATATATGTCTTTTTTGTAAAACAGCATATCGATGCGTGGGTGACACGTCTTCTAATAATAAGAAAACTTAAGAAAAATAAAAATATACGATATACAATAATGCCGACGTCTTTTCACGCCGTTCACTTGAAGAATGCACGAGATGAATCATTTGATTTGGGCAATGGACAAGCTAAACTTTATCCTGCATGGTGGGAGGTCGATAAGGTTAGTATTTATTTTAGATTGAGTTTAAAGGTTTTATGAAATAAGTGCGCAAATGAATGAATTATTACTTATGATTGCAGGTGTTATCCCTGTTTTGGAACGTAAACATTGGATTCTCGTCGAGCTTCAGCTCCCATCCCTTAAGACAATAGTGTATGACAGCATGATAAATTACATATCATTGGCTGATTTAAGAGATGTTATTAAGGGATGGAGCTCTCATTTGGCTAAATTCTTGGATGCGATCAATTATTGGACTCGTTCTGGAAACAAGAAGCCAAAGAAGCTCAATATTACAGTTATTAGAGACGAGACCGCGCCACAACAAACGAGCGGAGCCAGAGGAGATTGTGGTCCTCTCGTATGCTTGGCGTTGGAGCGTTTGACGACGGGAAGCATCAAGTATCTACCTCCCACCGATAGAGATAAAGCTGCAGTAGGCTTGTGGTTTCGGCATTATATGGCTAAATCGATATATACGAGACGCTGCCTACCTGCATCCGCATTATAAAAATGTCCATAAACAATTGGTAAGTTTATATACTTATAAATGAAAATGTTTGGTTAATTAACTAGAATTCAATAATTTGCGTAGAAAGTGTTGTTTGAACAAATGTTTGGTTTCTGCAGGTTAATCTCAGAAGTGAACTGCGTGAAAATGATGTCGAGCTGCAAAAGTTGATTCAATAGTTTAATTGATTGTTTTTTTGATTGTTTAATTGATTTGTAAAAGTTGATTCAATAGTAGATGATCGGAAATAAGAATTATTGCTTATTTTTGATTGTTAATTGATTTGTAAAAGATGATTTGTAAAAGTTGATTTGTGTAATTGATGCGAACATAATTCTTATTTGTGCTTGTTTAATTGATTGAAATGTAATGGTTGATTTTGTTGATTCAATCTGCATTATGTTGAAGGCAAAAAGACTATCGCAATGCGAAATGAAAATCGCAATGCGAAATGAAAATCGCAACGAGAGAATTGCAATGCGAAATGAAAATCGCAATGCGGAAATGAAAATCGCAATGCGTTTATAATTTCGCATTGCGATTATCTCGTTGCGATTTTCATTTCGCATTGCGATTCTTTCGTTGCGATTTTCATTTCGCATTGCGATTTTCATTTCGCATTGCGATTTTCATTTCGCATTGCGATTTTCATTTCGCATTGCGATTTTAATTTCGCATTGCGATTCTGTCGTTGCGATTTTCATTTCGCATTGCGATTTTCATTTCGCATTGCGATTTCTCGTTGCGATTTTCATTTCCGCATTGCGATTTTCATGTTGGGATTTTCATTTCGCGTTGCGATTGTATTTTCCGTGTTGCGATAGTCAAATGCATGCCTAATAGTGATAACAACTGAATAACAAGAGTTGGTTAAGTCAAAATGGTTGGCCTGAGTCATTAATTCAACTGAAAATGTTAAAAGTTCACACATAAAATCCACATAATACAACGTTTGCATTTAAAAATCACCTAAGTTAACAGTCTCAAAAGGTGAAGCCAATCGTGATTGGGATTTTAAAGATGATTGCCTTTTGCTTGACACCATATGAGCTTTGGATTTTGATGAGGATCCATATTTTGGTAGAGGAAAAGATGATTTTGATGGCACTGGTGATCCACATGTCAACCTTGTATGACCACTTTCCTTGCACCGACTACATGTCGATCTCTTCTTCTCTTCACCCTTAGACGGTATACGATCGTGACTTTTTGGTCGGCCAGGTAGCCTTCTGTCCATGGCTGGTGGCAAAACTGTTTGTAAGTCATCTGGTATGTCCCACTCAGAAGGATGTGGAATAGGGTAGACAATCTCGGCATAAGTCTGTCGATAAACTTCTGTAGTGTAGCAATCCATAGCGTATGCGCTTGAATCATCTTGGTTTAAATGAAGAGCACTTTTATAACATGGCCACACGGATAACCAGATGTTTGCCATTTCATACAACTACACGTCTTTGCATTTAGATTGACTAGCCCATTTAAGTTATTATCCAGTACTTGAAACAAAGTGTTTGAACATGGTTCAACTCTCCATGACGTTGACTTCACAACACGTTTCGTTATCTTTTTTTCAGTCCATGGTGTAACACGATGTTCCAATGTTCCTGTAAATTTAAATAAACAATACTTAGTAAAATATATAAATATGATAAGTTACGAATTCAAAGAAATAATACCTGCATGGTTTCTTTTCTTGTAGTACCACTGTTGAATAGAGGCTCGAAAAAACTCCATTAACATAGTAATGGGTAATTTCCGGGAATGACGACTTAGAGCGTTGATTGATTCTGCACTATTAGACGTCATGAAACCATATCTTGCTCCAAGTTGATGTACTCTTGACCATCTTTCAAACCCGACATCTTCTAGTGTTTGAGCACACTGAGGCAAAACACGTCTTAAACAATTTATATGCTTATTGAAATCCACTTCCCGATAAGCTTTTACAGTCTTCCAGTATGTCCATTTGTGCTTTTTATACCAGCAGACCTTGATTTTAGATTTCTATACAAATGAACACCACAAAGTCCATGAAAAGCATCTGGGAAACACCTTCTAACAGCGTTGTCAATTGAGTTTGCCCTATCGGATATGATTGTCAGATTGCTAATAGGACCTATGCAATCCCTAAGATGCCCCATAAACCATGTCCATGAATCAGAGGTTTCAGATTTGCCAACCCCGTAAGCTATTGGCAATATCCCATTGTTAGCATCCATGGCTACTGCTAATAAGTTTACTCCAAGGTATCGACCTTTCAAATGTGCTCCGTCAACTATAATAACTGGGCGCATGCAAGTAATAAACGAACGAATCTACAAAATAATATACACAAGAAATAATCATTTAAATGTGAAATGCATGTAACTAACAAAAATGAGTCAACAAAATTATTGATTTACTAACCGTAGCACCAATGGCGATAAACAGCAACTCAAAGCGTCCATCTCTATCTGTTTTGATATGAGTTACCGACCCAGGATTTTTCAGCTTTAAATTGTGACAATAAGCCGGCAGTTGGGCAAACGATGCTTCTGGCGACCCCCTCAACAATTCCAAGGCATAACATTTGGCTCTCCAAGCTTGAGAATATGATATACTAATCTTGAACCGAGCATTCATGTCAGTCATAATTTCATGTCCCCGATATACCCTGCCATTCAAAAACATTAACTCAGCCAGAAAACCACCCAACACCTTTTTGTTTGCCTGTCTATGGTGAGGAAAAACTTGGGTTCTTGAACATGTATGTTTATCAATAAAAGTCCTAACTTGAAACATTTTGCAATCTTTTATTCTCTTTGCAATCATACGCCACGTACAGTTTTGTCAATCATACACCTTGTTTCGAAACGATCTTTGCTTGATTTGTTAACTTTTAGTTGATAGCCATCTTCCACACATTTCGTATATAAAGCTATCTTCAAGTCTTCCTTTGTATCAAAACAATCATCTTTCTTGATACGAATAACTTTTGTGTAACAATCAACTGCTTTCTTTATCAACTCTTCTTCCGGTATCTGAAGTAATTCTGGCATATTCCAGTTATACGCCCGTGGCATTTTCTTTTCTTCGGGACTTTTTCTTCTTCTTTTTCTTCTTCAGGATTATATGAATTACAGAATGGATGTTCAACATGTTCATTCACAGTCGTAACTCCTCCTCATTATCATCAACATTACATTCTTCGGCAACGGCTGTTTCATCATCAAAATTCGGGTATTGACCAATATCAATATCATTACACGCATGGTCTGTTTCTTCTTCTGAAACATCATCAAAATCCGTGTATTGACCAATATCAAAGTCCGGATATTGACCAAGACCAAATTTCGAATACTGACTAGTACTCACAATTTTTTCTGTTGGCTCATCATCGTCTAACTGGTCAATACGAAAACCGGAATTTGGTGCTGAAAGTTGATTGGGATTTGGATTAGAGAAAGGTTGTGGGTTTTGAGAAAAACTTAGTTGATTACTACCCGCTACTGACCCAACAATACTACTTCTAGGTTCAACAACATACAATGTAACATCATCTTGTGAAACACTAATGTAAGCAATGAATCGTTCAACATCTTCATTGTCGGTTAACAAATAAACTTTACCATTTCTCTGATAAGATAGCCTAAATCCACTTAGGGGCTCTAAATTCAATTTATTTGAAACACGTAGCATTAGAGTTTCATAAGTTAACTTTTGTAAAGACAATTTTAGTTGAAGATTCATGGGTAAAGGCATATATTGTAAAACACCATGAACATTATCCCATGACCCTCCAAAACACAAATCTATCCAAACATGATCAACATTAGATGATTTCATGGTTGTAAATTAATTTACTAAACAGACGAGCTGCGAAACTAAAACCTGTTGCCGGATTGGGAAGGATGTCGTTGGATATAGGAACGGATGTCGCCGGAGAGAGTGATAGATGGAGATGGAATGAGTTGCGATTTAGGGATTTAGTTTATGATTTCAGTGTTATATACCCAAAATTTAAGTGTTGTGATTTACAGATTCTCGTTGCGATTTACGGATTATCGTTGCGATTTACAGATTCTCGTTGCGATTTACGGATTATCGTTGCGATTTACGGATAAGCGTTGCGATTTACGGATTATCGTTGCGATTTACGGATACGCGTTGCGATTTACGGATACGCATTGCGATTTACGGATACGCGTTGCGATTTACGGATACACGTTGCAGTTTACGGATACGCGTTGCGATTTACGGATACGCGTTGCGATATACGGATACGCATTGCGATTTACCCATACGCGTTGCGATTTACGGATACACGTTGCGATTTACGGATACGCGTTGCGATTTATGTGTTCGCGTTGCGATTTTCATATTCGCGTTGCGATTATGGAAAATCGCAATGCGAATTTGTACTATCGCATCGCGATTTTCAAGAATCGCGTTGCGATTTTGGAAACTGATTTGCGATTCTGGGGATCGCGTTGCGATTTTTATTTCGCGTTGCGATTTTGTTGGTCATTTTGGCAAATCCAAAAAAAGTTGGTTAAAATCGTATATTATAACTTTTTTTTGGTCACTGAGGCGATTCTCTCATAATAAAATTCTGATTCTAATATTGCCTTTGTTTGTTATTCTATTTTTTTATGATGGCATAACTTTTGGTTTTTTTTATTTTTGATTATTCAATTTTTATTAATTTTTTATTGATTTATCATAAAATATTCATTTATTAATTCTCATTATATCAATGATGTGATACACAATAAAAAAACATATTTAATTTTTAACATCAATCTTTTTCTTTTCTTTTCTTTCTTCCTATCACCTTGAAGGAATCTGAAGTGAATATATATGCAGATATTCTACCGCAATGACAGATTAAAAAATTTAACAATGGAGATCTAACATTTTATTTTCTTTTAAAATAATAGATATGTAATTTTTTTTAATTTTTTTAACACGTTAAACTAAATTTAATCATATTTTTTGTAATATGGGAGCTTAGTGCATCCATCGATATGAATTCTGGATGACAAGGCAATAATATATATTAAAAAGTTAAATATTACAGAAAACAGCGTACAATGTTATTCCAGTGACTGCTATCTTCAATACTGCCTGCTGCATGCACTTGAAGAAACCTCATGAATATCATTGCTCCTACTTGAAGAAGATGATGATGACTCGGCTATTATGCCATCGTTTTCTCTCATGCAATCAAACAAGTTTGACTTCATTTTATTGCAAAAACTCTGCATAATCTCCTCGTCCTCACTACTCTTACTTGTTTTCTTCAAAAATACGTGGCACAGAACCCACTTTTCCATCTCGTGATTCAAATAATTCTGGTTGTTTGCATGTAGAGAGTCGTTTGATAGAGTAAGTAGGCGATATTCGTGCATGATCCAATTAGTTCTTGATCCATGTGGAGGCTTCCCCATGTGGAAAACTAGGGTTTTTCTCATCCCTCCTACTTCATTTCTCCTTGATATGATTTGCTTATCGGAACCGGTTGCCTTCCAATATCCCGAAACAGTCGCTCGGTTTATACGGTTCCCGGTTCGATACTTCGCTTCCTTCGTGCTGAAAAAATACCTCTCGTCCTCCATCTCGCCTACAGAAGAAAATCTTTTACATTATTTCGATCCTTCATTTTTTTCCTAAAGTATACACAGATATATTCATATTGGTGACCTCTTATCGACGTGCATACAAGAATAGAAAATAAACATTTCTGACTCGAGTGTAGGTGTCGATGCGTCACGAATATATTTAATAACCCTCCATAGATAATGCATGCAAAGCTAGAAAGAGCTTACCAGGCAGATCCCAGGGATCAAAGTTGCAGGCATTGAGGTCAGGCATGATGGAAGCAGGCAAAGGATAGGAGAAGACCTTGCATTTCAAGTACTGAAACACCAGCTCTTCGTCGGTCGGCTGGAATCGGAACCCCGGCGGCAATTTTTCAGCCATTCAGCGTCAGATTGTTCATATCCCTCTTTAAGTCAATTAGTACCCCTAAATCTTCCCTTTCTTCTGCTGCAAGCAGTGTCAAGCAATGTCCATTGAAAGTTGAAAGCATTTATAGGCCAAAAAGATGAAGGATAACACATCAATGGTCCCTCTATGATCGTTAAAGTTTATCGAATCAAATTAACCCATAAATCAATTTTCTTGACTTTTGTCAATAATGTAGAATAAAACTATAGTTCATCCAGTGTTTTTATGGAAGATTTCTAACGTGTTGGTCCCTTCTATAAATTTTATAGCATGGTCCCTAATTTTGTTTAAATTAATTTATCATTTAAGTATTATATAATAAATATGAATAGAATATATAAAATTCTTATTTGATACAATAATAATTAAATTTTTAATTTTAATCTATGGTCATATGTTTTTATGCATCTAATATTTACTTTTATATATATATATATATATATATATATATAAGAGTATAGAAAGATTCTTAATGTGTAAGTTTCTTTAATTTTAATCTCCCCATTTACTCTACTTTAAGAGGGGCTTTAAGTCGGTCAAAGCTTTATCTACCTTTTGTTGTAAATAAGAACTTATCAACATTTTATTTTAGCTCTTCAACTTTTATGGGATGGCCAAATTTTAAATAATTTTGTGGTAAACTATATATTTAATACGTAAATTATCAGTTTTGACCTATTTTAACACCCAAAATTTTAATTTTTTTAAAATCATGTCTAATGTTTAGTTTTTATTTCATTTTAATACTCTGTCGTTAAAAACTTGACGCGCTTAGTGCCTTAACTATCAATTTTGGTCTGTTTTAGTACCAAGACTTTAATTTTTTTCAAAACTCAACATTAAATTTTGAACGAGTACTGAAATAAAATAAAAATTAAACTTTATGTATGATTTTGAAAAAATTGAAAGTTTAGGTACTAAAAATGATAGTTTAAGTACTAAATGTGTAATTTACCCTAATTTGATTTTCGAAAAATTGATGTCTTTGGTTTGAGGATAAGTTAAGTTTGAGAAAAATAAACCAACCAAAAAAAAGGCTATTGCTTTTGTTTTAAATTTCAAGAAAAAATAATAAAAAGATGTTTGCTTTTAAGTCCTCCATGAAAGAGACATTGGTGTTTTGTGCTTTTCTTCACAACGAAGTTCACCTTTGCTCTTTCCACGCAACGTCGATTCAGAGATCAGAAAACCCGGCTCCTAGATGTAGTATTTTATAGTATTACATTATTAATATTTATTTGTTTTTAATAAAATATTTAATAAAGCTACGTACCATTCATTGATCTGGCGTAATCTGACTAATTAATTTATTTGTTATTCTTAAGTGACTTCTGTAATAAAAGAATATTTGTTACTCTTAAGGATCTGAATTCGAGCACCATAAATATCAGAAATGTGAACTTTCAATGTCAAAAGATTTAGAGTCATATTTAAATAGAAATTACATTATTTACCTCAGATTAATCAAAAAAATTGAACTTAGTTATCTTATTATGACAAATATGTATTCATATTGAGCAACTCTTAATTCGAGCATTAAAATGTCAGGAGTGTAAGTTTTTATTATCAAAAACTTAATAATTATTTTTAACATATAATGTCAGGATGGCTGCTCGTAGGGTTGATGCTTTATTGCTCACTGACTCTAACGTAGGAGGTGGCTTTTGTACTCACTGTCTTCAGTCGTTTAGAACTATAAGTCTAACTATGATGTATCTTATTATTGAGTTTTCATCTTTTTAATGCCTGAAGGACATAGCACTAAGAGTGATTGCTCGGGAGCTAGTCTGGAGGAGACACCAGTTTCCAAGGTGATGACTAGGAATCCTGTATTTGTTCTTTCCGACTCTCTTGCTGTGGAGGCACTCCAGAAGATGGTGCAAGGTTGGCCTTTTGTTATTGACAACCACCCTTCCATGTAATGTACTTCCTTATAGCTTATCATCTAATGTTGTTCTGATTTCATTACAAACAGGAAAATTTAGACAACTGCCTGTTGTAAAGAATGGGGAAGCCATTGCTGTACTTGATATAGCTAAGTGTTTGTTTGATGCTATTGCTTGAATGGAAAGGGCAGCCGAGAAAGGAAAAGCCATTGTTGCAGCTGTTGAGGGTGTATAAAAAAAATTGGGGAACATCTTTATCTGGTTGGTGGATTGATGGAGTTTTTTTCTTGCAATCTTATGGGGTGATATGATGCAGGCCAGAGTACATTCATTGAGACACTTCGGGAGCGTATGTTCAGGCCGTTACTGTCAACGATTATTACAGACAATCCGACGTAGGTAATACTTTCTCTCTTTACATATCTGCTAATGTTGTTCTGTTCACACATGATATTATGAGTAGCTTTGCCTAACGTGATGCCCATCTGTCAGGCTTGTAACGGTTTCACCTGATGACACAGTTTTAGCCACTGCAAAAAAGATGCTCGAATCTCAATTTAACTCTGCAGTTGTGACAGTCGACAAAAAACCACGAGGGATTATTGTAAAGTCAAGGACGGTGGGCACTGCCTAAATTTCTAAATGAAATTAACAAATTCAAATGTAGGCAGGGTAGGCACCGAATAATGCAAAATTTCAATGGGTTGGCAGATCATTTGTTGAAAATAATAATGGATAAATCACATTTAGACATTGTATTTTAGGGTAATTACAAGGTTAGTCCCTAAGTTTCAACTATAAATACTCTAGCTCATTTAGCTTCAAAACCATCCCAAAATCTTCCAGTTCTCTCTCAAGTGTGTTTTGTAAACGCCTGTAATTTTTCTCTTTAGTAAAAGATCTGCAGTAGTCCGGAGACGTAAGCACAATTGGCTAAACTCCGTTATCAATTTTTCGGGTATTATTTTTCCGCTTTTATTTTGTATTCTCACTAATCTGATTATAGGGAAATTACTTGTACTCGGTTTATTTCCTAACAACTGGTAATCAAAGCTTTTGGGTTATTTTGTCAATTTTTTACGAGGTTACTATTCATTACTATTCACGTGAATAGTAAATTTCGTGAATAGTGAAATTTTATCGGCGATACTAATTTATCGACGGAGGTGTTATAATACACAATGGTTCGCACAAATTGTCAGAAACGATCCGAAGAAGCCAGATTCGAGTGGGAGCGATGACTGCAGACGAAGGGAAAGTGAAAATTGAAAAGTTCGATGGTGTGGACTTTGGCTTTTGGAAGATGCAGATCGAAGATTTTCTGTACCAGAAAAATCTATATCAACCCCTCTCAGGTAAGCAACCAGAGGGTATGAAGAATGAAAATTGGGCTCTTCTCGACCGACAAGCCCTCGGAGTTATCCGACTGACGTTATCCCGAAATGTTGCTTTCAACATAGCAAAGGAAAAGACCACGGCGGGTCTTATGGCGGCTCTCTCCAGTATGTATGAGAAGCCATCGGCCTCAAATAAAGTTCATTTGATGAGGCGATTATTCAATTTGCGGATGACGGAAGGGGCATCAGTGGCTCAACACCTGAATGAACTCAACACATTCACAACCCAGTTGAGTTCCGTGGAAATTGAATTCGATGATGAAGTTCGAGCTTTAATTCTCTTATCATCTCTACCAGACAGTTGGAATGCTACTGTTACAACAGTTAGCAGCTCATCGGGGAATAGTAAATTGAAATTCGACGATGTTCGGGATCTGGTACTGAGCGAAGAAATTCGACGGAGAGAATTGGGTGAAGCATCAACCTCCTCAGCCTTGCACACGGAGTCCAGAGGGAGAACTTCAGAAAGAAATTCAAATCATGACAGATCGAAATCCAGACGGGGAAAATCCACAACGGGAAAGAAAGATTTTACATGTTATAATTGTGGCAAGAAGGGTCAATTTAAAAGAGATTGACGAGCACTGAAGAAAAATACCGGCGCACAGGAATCTGCCAACATGACAGAGGAGACAGGTGATGCCATGATTCTAAGCGTCAACAATTTGATTGAATCATGGATCTTGGATTCAGGGGCATCTTTCCACTCTACCCCATGCCGAGAAATCATGGAAAATTATGTCAGTGGTGATTTTGGCAAGGTTCATCTAGCTGATGATGAAACCTTAAAGATCGTCGGAAAAGGAGACATCCGACTAAAGTTGCCAAACCAAACCACCTGGACGCTGAAAGGAGTGAGACATATTCCTGGCCTCAAAAGAAATCTGATTTCTGTTGGACAGCTTGATGAAGAAGGATATAGTACAACTTTTTCAGGCTGTGAATGGAAGATTACCTAAAGAGCACTCGTCATTGCTCGTGGTAAGAAGACTGGTAGTCTCTATGTAACCTCAAATTTAGAGAATATCATTGCAGTAGCAGATGCTGATGGAAAATCAAACCTATGGCACCAAAGGCTTGGCCATATGAGCGAGAAAGGAATGAAGATACTTCTATAAAAAGGGAAGCTGCCAGATCTAAAGAATGTAGATGTCGGACTATGCGAGGATTGCATCTTTGGCAAACAAAAGAAAGTCAGCTTTACAAAGATTGGCAAGACTCCCAAGGCAGAAAGGTTAGAATTGGTTCATACTGATGTATGGGGACCATCCCCAGTTCCATCTCTTGCAGGCTCACTATATTATGTCACCTTCATCGATGATTCAATAAGGAAGGTATGGGTTTATTTTCTGAAGAAGAAATCAGAAGTCTTTGATATCTTCAGAAAATGGAAGGCCATGGTTGAAAATGAGACTGGTTTGAAAGTCAAACGATTGAGGTCTGATAATGGAGGAGAATACAGAGACAATAGATTCAGAGATTTCTGCGCAAACAATGTGATCAAGATGGAGACAACAGTTCCCATAACACCGCAGCAGAATGGCGTAGCAGAGCGCATGAACAGAACTCTGAATGAACGTGCCAGAAGCATGAGGATACATGCCAGATTGCCCAAATTGCTATGGGCTGAAGCTATCAACACTGCAGCTTACCTGATCAACCGTGGGCCCTCAGTTCCCTTGGATGGCGGAATACCAGAGGAAGCTTGGAGCAAGAAAGAAATAAACCTTTCATACTATTTCTTATGTACACATAAACTCTGCTGAAAGAAGTAAACTTGATGCCAAGTCTAACAAATGTGTCTTTGTTGGTTACGGTGGTGATGAGTTCGGTTACCGATTTTGGGACTATGAAAATCGGAAGATCATCAGAAGCAGAGACATCATTTTCAATGAGAATGTGATGTACAAAGACAGGTCAACCATAGAATCAAGTAGCTCCAATACCGAAGCTGAAACAAAGGAATTTGCTGAGTTCGAGGAGATTTCTGGAAATGATGTTCAGATCAATCCTGAAGCAGTTCAAGAAGAACCACGTACACCAGAACTGAGACGCTCCTCCAGAATTCCTAAACCAACCCAACGGTATTCTCCTTCTTTGCACTACTTGTTGTTGACTGACAATGGTGAACCAGAGTGCTATAATGAAGCAATGTCAAATCAAACGTGGGAATTAGCTGAATTACCACTAGGCAAGAAAGCGCTCCACAACAAGTGGATTTACAGGATCAAAGAAGAACACGATGGGAGCAAACGCTACAAAGCAAGATTGGTTGTCAAAGGTTTTCAACAAAAGGAAGGTATTGACTACAATGAAATTTTCTCTCCAGTTGTAAAATTGTCTACAATCAGACTGGTGTTGAAAATTGTAGCTGCAGAAAATTTACATCTTGAGTAGTTAGATGTAAAGACAGCTTTTCTTCATGGTGATTTGGAGGAAGAAATCTATATGAGGCAGCCAGAAGGCTTCATAGAGGCAGGAAACAAAAACCTGGTATGCAAGTTGAAGAAGAGCTTGTATGGTTTAAAACAAGCTCCTAGACAGTGGTACAAGAAGTTCGATAGCTTCATGGGTAGCAATGGTTTTACCAGATGCCAAGCAGATCATTGTTGCTACATCAAGAGGTTCGACAACAGCTTCATTATTTTATTATTATACGTTGATGACATGCTCGTTGCAGGCTCAGATATGCAAGATATTATAAACTTGCAGCAAAAATTGTCGAAGCAGTTTGCTATGAAAGATCTGGGCGTTGCAAAGCAGATTCTTGGGATGAGGATCAAAAGAGACACAAAGTCGGGGACTTTGATGTTATCACAGGATGAGTACATCAACAAAGTACTCTCCAGGTTCAACATGCAAGATGCTAAACCAGTAAGTACACCTTTAGGTGTTCATTTCATACTCTCCAAAGACCAATCACCAAAGACGGAGGAAGAAGAACGTGCACACATGGTGAATGTGTCGTATGCCTCAGTAATTGGAAGTCTGATGTATGCTATGGTTTGTACCAGACCAGATATTGCTCATGCAGTGGGAGCTGTTAGCAGGTACATTAATAATCCGGGCTCATGCAGTGGGAGCTGTTAGCAGGTACATTAATAATCCGGGCAAGGTACACTGGGAAGCAGTCAAATGGATCCTCAGATATCTGCGGGGTACCACAAACAAAGCACTTTGTTTCAAAGGTGGAGATACGATACTGACAGGCTATTTAGATGCTGACTTAGCCGGAAATGTTGACATCAAAAGGAGCACTACAGGGTATGTCTATACTCTAGGAGGTACTGCAGTGAGTTGGGTTTCTCAACTACAGAAGATAGTTGCTCTCTCCATAACCGAAGCAGAATATGTCGCTGTTACGGAAGCCAGCAAGGAGATGGTTTGGCTCCAAAGTTTCTTGGAAGAGTTAGGCAAGATACAAGAAAACAATGTATTATATTGCGACAGTCAAAGTGCTATCCATCTAGCAAAAAATCCGTCTTTTCATTCCAGAACGAAGCACATACAATTGAGATATCATTTTATTCGGTCTCTTCTGGAAGATGGATTTTGAAACTTGAAAAGATTAATGGAGCTCAAAATCCGGCAGACATGTTGACAAAGACGGTGACCACGGAAAAACTGAAGTTGAGTTCAGCTTCAGTTGGCATGCTAGAATAACAAGACCAGAAATGCTGCTGTATTGATCAAGGTGTGAAGACAGATTAAAATCAATATTCAAGTGGGAGATTGTAAAGTCAAGGACGGTGGGCACTGCCTAAATTTCTAAATGAAATTAACAAATTCAAATGTAGGCAGGGTAGGCACCGAATGGTGCAAAATTTCAATGGGTTGGTAGATCATTTGTTGAAAATAATAATGGATAAATCACATTTAGACATTGTATTTTAGGGTAATTACAAGATTAGTCCCTAAGTTTCAACTATAAATACCCTAGCTCATTTAGCTTCAAAACCATCCCAAAATCTTCCAGTTCTCTCTCAAGTGTGTTTTGTAAACACCTGTAATTTTTCTCTTTAGTAAAAGATCTGTAGCAGTCCGGAGACGTAAGCACAATTGGCTGAACTCCGTTATCAATTTTTCGGGTATTATTTTTCCGCTTTTATTTTGTATTCTCACTAATCTGGTTATAGGGAAATTACTTGTACTCGGTTTATTTCCTAACAATTATAACGTGAGTCTATTATGAATCAAATCGTATTTCAATATTGTTCGCTACATAGCAGAGGGAGGGAAGGAAGGAAGGAGTATTATACTAATCTGTTTTGTTATTTTTACTTGTTGCAGTTGTCATTGGCATATCCTGTATTCTAACTTATGCCTTTGAATTTCTGACAGTTCGAAGGATATATTGATGCGGGTAATAGTGCAAAATCTGCCTCAGGAGACTACTACCGTACAGACAGTAAATTTTGCCTTGATCCATTTTATGTTCCCATGTCAGCAGTATTTTATTCTCATGACTTGGTCGTATGCACACTAGTAGCAACTTATCAGTTTTTAACCTATATAATGAGTGTAATGTTGAGTTCTAGTCATTTTACTTTGATTTCCTGGATAGGTCATGACTCCCAACACAGAATGTGCAACAGTTGACACCAATTGTTGATGCTTTGCATACCATGCATGATGGGAAATTTTTACACCTTCCTATGGTAGATAGAGGTGATATGAATTGCTACCTTGCAAGAATATATATGTTGTATGTCCATCAAACTAGTTCTTAATAAGTTTCTATGGTCGGATGCAGATGGAGAGTGCTGCCGCGGTTGCCACAATAAGTCAAGTCAGTATTGTTCCAAGACTGGTGATTTTGTAGATGGATTTGAGAATCAAAGAAGAATATGGTTATTTTATCCTATTTCCTTTGCAATTCATGGTTTTTTAATGGTCTTGGTGTCTTCTTCAATAACTAGGTCGGTATTGCCTCTGGAATCAATAATGAGACTTCCACGACGATGATGCAAAGGTTTTGGGATTCTGCATTGGCCTTACCACCCAATGAAGTCGATGATGACGCTCAAAGGTTTCCTATATTGATGTTCCTCTTGATATAGTTGTGATTTTTGCTGTTACCGTTACTAAGTGATAGTGATGTCTCGGTGATAATTCTTTGAAGCTGGCTTCTGAAGTAGCTGAGACAGGGAGAATTCTTCCCTATCATTCTACCAGTTTGCCAAATACATTCGGTTTCAAATACAAGACAAAAGGGGTCGAATGCATAGATTCTTTTGTGGTATGTACTGTTCATGAATCTTATAATGACACTAGCACCAAGAATTGATCTTTCACCTTTTTTGATTCAAGTTCTAATCTATGATTAATATCCGTGTGATTAACAATTGGTTAGTGGTGCATGGTGCTCCGTTGAAAACAATATTCGAGCGGGCATACGGGCCCTTTTCCGCCTTTCTGGAGCATGATGCTCGGTAGATAGTAGAGGAGGGACCTTATCCTTCATCAACAACCTGCATTTATACCTCTTTTATGTCCAGGAAAATCGTATATTAATAGGTGGTTTGCTTACTGTTTCACAATGCAGATACGCGAAGTATGACAGATCTAAAACTGCAATCCTTCATAGACTGGAGGATGACATAGACAGGAACAGGGTGCCTCAAATTCTGGCAAGCCTTTGGCAAAAAATTACTAGTTTAATAATGAAGATGAAGACGATGTGTGTCAAATATGTATGTTTTGATAATTGGTGGGCATATTATGCAGTATGAAGATGAAGACCATGACAAAGTTGTCCTGACATCGGACAGTGATCTCGCAGCCGCTGTTGAGCATGCAAAATTAGTCGGTTGGAAGGTATGACTGAACTGTCCTTTTATGAATAGAAATCCGATATAGCATTTTACGGTGGAATTCACCGTTACTCTGAATCTATGTTCCTCCCGTAGTAATGTTTGAAGGATCTTCTAATTACACGATCAGTCGGAATTCCTAACAACCAGATATTATGTCCACTATATCGCCTCGAAGGGGAGGTCGAGCTGGGTGTAAAGTGATGCTAAGGTGAATTGAATCAACCTCTCTACACCCTGCTCGAACTTCCCCTCCGACATTACACGGTAGTACCGTTCCGAGAATATAATACCTAGTCATTGGTGGTGAAATTCCTCAACAATAACAACTTCATTCAACTCAATTAACTAAAATCTGGTTGATGATTTTTTGCAGGGTTTAAGGTTGCATTTAGATTATTCCGGAAAACAAAACCATCGAAGGGGTTCGGGTTCAGGAACTTGGATTATGCTCAATCTGAGGCGTGGACTGCCGCGTACAGTGCGGTGGCAGCCGGGGCTGCTGTTGTTGCTGGGCTGGGGTATGTCATACTTGAAGAAAGCCGTAACGAGCGTTGTTAGAAACTTCCCAATCATAAAATGGCTCAAGGCATTTCTTGTGCTTGATTTCTTCCCTAATTTATTAGGCCAACATACAATAGCATAGAGATGAACAAGTCCTTTCGTTTTCTGGGTTCTTCTTTGCTGCCTGCATAATTTAGGACATTGGACTCAAAACTGCGGTCTTCTCCCACGGTTTTACCTCTGAAAATTTTGACACTTGTTGAAGGGTGAAATCACCTTTTGCATGGAAAATAAACAGAGTTGCATTTCATGAAATTAGTTTTGAGATTTCACTGAAAACAAAATATTATTGGAATTCATAAATCGGAACCAATCATTCATTCTTCATTGTAGAATGTGAAGGAAAAGCAAGAGGGGGCGAAGTCTAAAACGCCCAAATTTGTTCAAAAGTTTTCCACCGTCGGCTGGTGGTTGGTTTACTTTTTTCTCACTTAAAAGCCTGATTTCGGGGCGTTTGATGTGAATGCTCTACAATTCCTTTTGGGCAAAGTTCACAAAATGATCCTCGTATATATGGTGTTACTTTGTTGAATATCTCGACTATTAAAAGTTATAAAATGATTATCTGATTATTCATATGTTCTAAACTTATCATTTTTCATTAAAAATTGGCGTTCGTTTAAGCAACGAGTTAACATTCAACTTGGACTACAATCAATTTTTAATAGAAAAGAACGAGTTTGGAACTCATGAATAGTTGGATGACCATTTTATAACTTTTAATAGTCGAAGAACTCAATAAAGATTCTATATTTAGATGATCATTTTGAATAGTGGATGACCATTTTATAACTTTTAATAGTCGAAGAACTCAATAAAGATTCTATATTTAGATGATCATTTTGTAACTTTAATAGTCGAATGACTTAATAAAATATTATCCTATAGTTGAAGGACTACTTGTGTATTTTACCCATTTCTTTTTCAATTCCTTCAACTCTTTTTTTTGACAAAAGTCAGTCATTCCCACCTTCCTCATCTTGTAAGGGATTCTGATATCAAATTTTATCATATCTCACTCAACGAGTTAACATTCAACTTGGACTACAATCAATTTTTAATAGAAAAGAACGAGTTTGGAACTCATGAATAGTTGGATGATCATTTTGTAACTTTTAATAGTCGATGAACTCAATAAAGATTCTATATTTAGATGATCATTTTGTAACTTTAATAGTCGAATGACTTAATAAAATATTATCCTATAGTTGAGAGACTACTTGTGTATTTTACCCATTTCTTTTTCAATTCCTTCAACTCTCTTTTTGGACAAAAGTCGGTCATTCCCACATTCCTCATCCTGTAAGCCAAGAATTGATGCCATTCTTACCCATATGTAAATTTAAAACATAATTACTTTTTTTTTAGCTGACCTTATTCCCATATGTAATGGGTTAAGAGGGAGGTAGGGTAGTAGGCTGCCCCTAACGTCAGGTTGAGAGCAGTTTCCGTGGAAGACCTCCGTTATGAATTGCCCTCAATGAGACTCGATCCCACGACCACATGGTTAAGAACCTTGCACTCTACCAACTGAGCTAGACTGACAATTCTTATCATTTTTACTTTAAGTTTGAAAAACAATAAATAGATAAAAACTAAAATAAATAAATTAAATATTTTAATTTTACATCATTGAATTTTGATTTCAATTATTTTTTTAAAAAAATTACATAATACAATTTTATTTATTTATTTCATTAAAGAACTCGAATCAAATCGAATATAATGGCTACATTAGTTTCGGAAATTTTCAAAATGTTAGACATATCCTTTGTGTGTGATAAAACGAGCTTTTGATTTATAAAATTGAGTAAGCTCTATTAGGTTCGTCACGAGTAGGAAGAATGATGGACCATATTCAGCCTTTGATCATGACAACTTAGTAGCAGGAATTGCACCCGTGACCAATGTTGATCACATAAAATCAAAATTACTTACTTCACAGTTTGGAGAAGATTATAAAATGCTTCACGTGCATCTCACTTCAGAAGTATTAATTTTTCTTTTACTCGGTTCTATGGTTTCGTCTTAATTAATCCAACTTGATTCTCATCACTCATCTAATTTTGATGGATGGGTTTCTTAGTGGAGATTTTATACGTACATAAGAACTCGAACCCAAAACTTTACTTAAATAATATCAAACTGTTGGTCATTTTTACTTTCTTCTAAACCCTAAACTAAACCACTCTTAATCTTGATTATTGGTTAATTAATAGTGCTCGCCTCATCCCATCATTTCATGCTCGGTTAGTGGAAGGATAAAGTTGAGTCATTGTCCCGTATAAAGCCAAAGATGACTCAACTTTCCACCGTAGATAATATAAATAAATTAGATTAAAGTAAGAGCTTCCTTTTGTTTTAGTTTTAAAATAGAGATTATGGCTGTCTAAATTAAATATACTTTGAATTTTTTTTTAATAATTTTATTTAAATTTATTTGAACTCGTAGTATTTTAAATTTTAAAATAATAAAATCAGTTGAACTAATAATTATTCTCTAATTAATTTAATTTTTAAAATTTAAAAAATATTAATAAAAAATAAATAATTACCATACTTCTCTTGTACAATCCGGATTTTATCTTTTGGATGTGTTGTATTTTTCTTTATAGAATTCATTGATTTTATTATAAAAAAATATCTCAAATTACAATTGAGATTTACAATTATAATAATAAATTAAGTAAAATAATTATAATATTTTTAAAAAATTGTTAACATAAAATTAATAATTTAAGATCACACGAAAGCCATACAAGGAACGATTAAAAAATCTAATCAATACTTGAACAATGATTGATACAAACAGATCTGATCGCATCAGCAAACGAACTACAAAAGATGATCAAACTATTGAAAGATCACTGACAAAACAACAAATCAGAGTCGAGCGACATAAAAAAATTATCCGCAAACGGAAATCAAATATCAAAATCTAATCTGATGGTCCAAAATAGGGAATATCAACATGATAATAGATAAACGTTATCTTAATAAATCGTTGCGATGTCGAATCAATCTTTAAAAAAGACAAATAAAAAAAAAAGGCCAAATGACAATTCCTTTATCATTATACAATTTACTTTAGAAAATTAAATTAAAAATAAATTTTATTTTTAACTATTATATTATATTATTTTATTTTAATTAATTAATTATAAATGACAGACACGACGTTACTATTTCCGATCTTGCAACCTGAGAAAACTAAGGCAGCTTCCATGGAGGAAACTGAAAGATGATGAGTTGGAAACCGAGTGAAACACAGTAAAGAATCTTTATGAATTCAATACAACACTAAAATAAAATCCAACTCACTTACCAATTAACCTTCTAATTCACTTAAAAAAAACAAATAAAAAATGTAATACAAGAAAACTTCATAAATAAAAATGTCAATTTCTTTGCCACTTTGTTGCTTTTCCCTTTGAAAAAAAACAATCACTTCCTTTCCTTTTCCTTCTCTGTGGGTCTGTCTTCTTCTCTTTTCTCTACACTGGAAGTTTTATAAAGGCAAAAAAACACAGATTTTATGCAAATAATCCAGTGAATTCCCAGTCAAGTTTTCACTTATGATTGTTCTTGTTCAAAGTTTTAGAAGTTATTGTTCAAAGCTTTAAAAGGCAAAGGATAGCTCCCAATCCACCGAGTTATCAAATCCAATGGCTTCGTTTTCCTTCATTTTCTCGCTGTTTCTCACTGGTTCATGTCTTTTCACGCCATTGGGAGCTCAGCAGCAATCACCCATTAAGACCATAGTGGTGCTGGTGATGGAAAACAGATCCTTCGATCACATGCTCGGCTGGATGAAGAAACACATCAACCCATCAATCAATGGCGTGACCGGATCCGAATGCAACCCGGTTTCAACCCAAAACCCGAACCCACAGTCCATTTGCTTCACCGACGATGCCGAATTCGTGGATCCGGATCCCGGTCACTCTTTCGAAGCCGTCGAACATCAGGTATTCGGCTCTTCCACCATTCCTTCCATGACCGGCTTTGTCGAACAAGCATTGTCCATGTCCCCGAACCTATCGGAAACCGTCATGAAAGGCTTCAAACCGGAGTCGGTGCCGGTTTACGCTGCTCTGGTGAAGGAATTCGCGGTGTTCGACCGGTGGTTCTCTTCGATCCCCGGTCCAACACAACCGAATAGACTGTTCGCCTATTCGGCCACTTCCCATGGTTCGACCTGCCATGTTAAGAAACAGTTAGCTCATGGCTACCCGCAAAAAACGATCTTCGAATCACTCCATGAGAATGGCAAGAACTTTGGGGTTTATTTCCAGAACATCCCCACAACTTTGTTTTACAGGAACCTGAGGAAATTGAAGTACGTTTTCAAGTTCCATCAATATAACTTGAAGTTCAAGAAAGATGCAAGGGAAGGTAAGCTTCCGAGCTTGACGGTGATCGAGCCGAGTTATTTCGATCTCAAGGGAATGCCGGCGAATGACGATCACCCGTCCCATGATGTTGCTAATGGCCAGAAGCTTGTGAAGGAGGTGTACGAGACATTGAGGGCCAGCCCTCAATGGAACCAGACACTTTTGGTCATTACTTATGATGAACATGGTGGATTCTACGACCATGTGAAGACTCCCTATGTTAATGTCCCCAACCCGGATGGAAACACTGGCCCCGCACCTTCTTTCTTCAAGTTCGACCGGCTCGGTGTTCGTGTGCCGACGATCATGGTCTCTCCTTGGATCAAGAAAGGCACCGGTAAAGTCCGATTCGCATGTATAATCAATTGATAATCTTTTACACTAGAATGTTAAAGTATTCTCCTAATTGGCTGGCTGAATTTTGTGGTGTTGCAGTGATTAGTGGTCCAAAAGGACCTTTTCCAAACTCTGAATATGAGCACTCATCAATCCCTGCAACAATAAAGAAAATGTTCAATCTCTCGTCCAATTTCTTGACTCACAGAGATGCTTGGGCCGGAACTTTCGAGAACGTTGTCAGGGAATTAACCTCTCCCAGAACTGATTGCCCAGGTAAAACAGATACATATGCGTATGCTTATTTGAAAAGTGCAAACAACACTAATTTTACTAATAAGATCATCAAAGTTGCAACAATAAAGAAAATGTTCAATCTCTCGTCCAATTTCTTGACTCACAGAGATGCTTGGGCCGGAACTTTCGAGAACGTTGTCAGGGAATTAACCTCTCCCAGAACTGATTGCCCAGGTAAAACAGATACATATGCGTATGCTTATTTGAAAAGTGCAAACAACACTAATTTTACTAATAAGATCATCAAAGTTGTATCATCCATGCATGAAGAACGGGAAAAAATATTTATTAGCAGTAATTTGTTTTCATCCGAAATAATTGCAGAGACATTACCAGAAGTAGCTCCCTTGAGGACAACGGAAGCAAAAGAGAACGCCGGTCTCTCCGAATTTCAGAGTGAGGTTGTTCAACTAGCCTCCGTTCTTAACGGTGACCACTTCTTGAGCAGCTTTGCTGACAAGGCAAGTATAGAGATGAGTGTAAAAGAAGCTCACGAGTACGTCAAAGGCACGGTTTCGAGGTTCATAAGAGCAAGCAAAGAGGCCATAAAGTTGGGTGCCGATGAATCCGCCATCGTTGATATGAGGGCATCACTTACAACTCGATCGTCTTCGACCCACAACTAGTTCATCTAAGGGCCTCTATACTCCTTACAGGTTTTAGAAATGTCTAGTAACATGTAATGAAACTAAGTAGTGATTTTTGTGTGAAAGAACCGTTTCTGAATCATGAATGTCTGATCAGTATCTCCATGTGATGAAAATTAACATTGTCAATCTATTATAAGCTCGATGCATTCATTCTCGATTGCAAGCTCCTATAAAATAACCACCAGATTAGCTGCATTTGCAGATACTAAATAATATTGTCTTCTTCATGGATTAAGATTCAAAATTAAACAGCAACTGAAAGAAAATGATCAGCTACAGGCCTCACTGTTAACACTTCCAAGAATAACATGAAACATTCCAAATTTCTATGCTTTCTAAACCAAGATAGAATCACACTAAAACCATTACTTAAAAAGTGAAAACCGCCATATCCAAGGCTTAGGCCGAGTACTTCATCAAGCTCAGCTTCAGAAGGGAACTCCTGTTAGGCTGGGGATCGAATTCGAATCCCAGCAGTTGGCCAAATCAACTCCATTAAAGAGTGGAAGGCGTTACCACTACTGTAAAAAGGAATTTGAGCATTTATTACACTGCACAATACCTTTCTGAGATTCGAGGCTTGGAGTTCTAATTTTTCAAGCTCTGCTTCATCTGCAGGAGAATTTGCAGTAGAACCCGTTTCAAATGTCTTTGAACTATTTAAAGATTAAAAAGAAAAGAAGAGCAGAAAAGGGATCCATATTCCTTGAACTAATAGAAACACATTCAAAATTCATACGAATGAAAAACTAGATAACAATTTTGATTTTTTTTAAAATAAAAACTCTCCTGAATAACAATTTGCAGAGAGTGACTAGTTTGAACAATGAAATCTGGGTTTGTAGTACCTCTTGAAAATTGGGAATAGCCGCATAGCGCGAAATGTTAGTAGTAGTAGAGAGGGCTGTATCTGAAGCTAGAGAATCAAGTCTGTCTCCTAAACCACTCCGACATATCGACACCTTGATGCAATTCGTTTTAGTACTTTATGAAAATTGGGAATGGCGGCAAGCACAGCGCGAAGAGAATCAACATGGTTCTTATACCTCAAGCGATCCTCATCGGGAGCACAATCGCCGCCACCTCCAGTCTTATCATCGTCGCCTAAAATAATCCGGTGGACAGAAAAGGGTAAAATAAAACACACAGCAAAAAGGACACGTCGACAGCAGGGATCAAACCTGCGCGAGCTGTGCCAAACAGATTGAAACTTGGTTGGCCTTCTATTTTCATTTCCATTATAGCTCTAGCCTTGGAACTTACAGAAAACCTGTCATTTTTCGCTAACCCCTAGACTGGATCACCTTCATTCGTATGATAAGCAGCAGGAACGGGTATTCCATGGATGTGTTCTTTCGTTTCGTTCGTAATGAAACCTTGTATCCCATGAAGGTTTTAGTTTCCAGACTCTGATATATACATACTCACCGTCTCGTTTCTGTCTGGAGTTTCCACAGCTGGGTATGATTTTGCAAGAGGCCTATCCACCAACCACCAATAGTGCCAGAACTTTACTTGGGTGTCCGAGTGAATACGCCATTTACACCCATTTTTAATCATATCCCAAGTACTAGAAATTCCTTCCAAGTAGTGGATCTATTAGTTCGTTAGTTTGCAATCATGAAATCAGCATGCCTCAAGTATTTCTCTCTAAATAATTTGCACCAGATCGCCTCGTGATGCTTATACATACGTCAACCATTCTTTACCGTTAAAGCCATGTTCATTGTTCTCACTTTTCTCAGACCCAATCCTTTGTACTTCTTAGCTTTGCAAACTTTATCCCAGAACACCAAATGGTTATGGGTGAATTTCGTATCTCTACCCCACTGAAGTTCCAGTTCAATCTATCCAATTTGTTGCAGACACCGCATCGTATGTACTGATATTGTAGAAGCGACGGATTGTATTAGTGTTCTTCTCCCCGCTGTCGAGAGGACCCTCCCTTTTCATCCAACGAGATTTTTCATCACTTTGTCCACCATAGGGACGTACGTAGCTGCATTTATCCTTTTGTGGATTATTGGGACTCCCAAATAAGTTCCCAAGTCGTCTGTTAAAGGAATGCAACACAAATCGCTCAAGTAATTCGAAGTCCCAAGATTAATATTTGGAGAGACAAAAAGTTAGGATCTTTGTAAGTTTACCTCCAAACCCGAAGCAAAGTTGAATTCCTTTAAGCTATCACGGATTTGAATTACTTGATCTGCGTTGGCCTCGGCAAAGAGCAAGAGGTCATCAGCAAAGAACATGTGGCTGATTTTAGTCCCTCCCCTAGCAGTTTTGATAGCCTTCCATGCTCCTCCACTTTTTCGAGGATCATATTAGAGTCTCTCCATCACAATAATAAATAGGTAGGGGGACAGCGGGTCTCCCTGTCGGAGACCTTGTTTCGGTTCAATGCTTTCAGTGGTTTCACCATTCCACAAAGGAACAATGGTACTCGCTTTTCAGGCAGAACATGATAATATTAACCACTTTCTTAGGGAGATTAAGCTCAATAAGAGTTTCCTCAAGAAGCTCCAATTCACGAATTTCGTACGCTTTTTGGAGATCGATCTTCAGAGTAACCTATCCTTTTCTACCTCTTAAATTCATCATAGAGTGAGTAATATCTTGAACTACCAGTATATTATCTTAGGTGCATCTACCGGCCAAGAAGCTATTCTAATATGGGCTCACAATCCGTTGGAGGACTGGACGCAAATGTTGCACAAGAATCTTGGAGAAAATCTTGTACGAAGTGTTCAGTAAGCTAATGGGACGGAATTGACTTATCAAACTTGTCGTACTTGCTTTTGGGATCAAGGCCAGGAAAGCTTTAAGAACTTAGGGTCCATTCTCCCCGAGCATAAAGAAGCATTGGCAAAAGCGAGGAGTGTTCCTTTGACTGTGTCCCAATTCTTCTTATAGAAGAAGGCTTTCATTCTCTTCATCGAAAATAGAGTTATCTGCACTTCCTCAATTGTAATTTCTCGGCCCATATCCCGCTTCTCATCTTCACTTAAAATTAAGCAAAACCTATCGTACGTTCTTCGGAAACCAAACTGCTCTTTCTTAACAAAGAGGTTATTATAGAAATTGACTACATGTTGATTTAGAAGACGTTTATCAGTAGTTCAAGCATCCTCTATATAAAGACCTTGAACCCTATTGTATCTACATCTAAGTATGGTAGTGAGGTGAAAAAATCGGGTATTTCTTTCCCCCTTAACAAGCCAATCCAGACGCCATTTTTGGAGTCACAAGGTTTCTTCCTGAGTAGAACCAACTGGTACTCATCATTTAAACTTTTTTCCAGAGCTTGAAGCCGCTTAGGGTGTCTATAAATTTGAGCTCTTTGGATACCTCCCAGGCGCTTCAATAACGTTATTTTCCATCTGAATATGTTTCCAAAGGCTTCTTCCTTCCAAGCAATATAATTTCTTTCTTAGTTTCTTCAATCTCATCTACAATACCGTCTTTCTTTCTATTCCAAGCATTGCTGAAAACAAGGTTGAACTCCTCGTGAGTTAGCCAACCCGCTTCGAATCTAAAGGGGCGTTTTTCCTTATCCATATGATAGTCCAACATAGTATTCACCAAGATCGGATTATGGTCGGAATGTTTCCTGGTACCATTAATAACACGAAGATTTGGGAAAAGGGTGACCAACTCTACGTTATGGAGGACTCTATCGTGTCTTTCCTACAGGACCACGTTTCCTTGGCTTCTGCACACCCAAGTAAACATGTTACCCAATAACCCGCGTCTAAAAGCTTGCATTTGTCCCAACAATCCTGAAAGGTCATAATGCGCTCAATACAGTCGGAGTTACTACCATCACGTTCGTCTAAGGAAACTATATCATTAAAATCCCCTATAACCATCCAGGGTTTGTCAACTCTATTCGCAAAATTCTCCAAATCCTCACAAAATTCCATTTACTTATTTTTGATGGGGTTGAACATACACCAGCGATAAAAGCCAACTCTTCTCTCCCTCTTGAACCTCACAATGAATGGCTTGATCCGTAGTATAGCTAATCCTAATCTTAACCTGATAAGAATGTCAAAGCATGATGATGCCACCTCGGAAACGTTGGGAAGGAACTTCGAAATTTCCGTCAAACTTGAAGGTCTTTTGAAGTGAATTAGCAAGACCTGCTTTCGCCTTTGTTTCCAGTAACCCTAACACCAGGAGCTTCTTCACGGATGAGATATCTACAATTTCTCTTAAAATCATTGCTCCCAACCCCTCTGCAATTCCATGAAACTAACTTCATTGGTTTGAGGCTGATTGGTGGACGTTCAATTGAACGGTATGAACTCCGTTTCCAATAACCTAGGTTATCTCCATGGCTGCGTTATGATCAGATTCGGTGTCCACTTGTTCCATCTCATTAATGTTATTTTCAGAAACAGCTTCACTTGATTCTCCCTCGAGGTCCACAATCATATTCTCAGAGGTTTCTTCATTTGGCTTTTCGTTTGTAACCCTCTTTGGGTTATCGTTAGTGATCGTATTCGTCGATCCATGATGTTTCTGGAAAAACAAAATTTCTTTAGATGTGTTAGACGTACGGTCCTGCTCTTTATCCCCATTCCTTATAGATTTCCTGTGTGTTCACAGAATGTCGGGAGCTTTGTTACCTCGACCCCCCCCCCATCCGGTTTCATTAGGGTTATTGTTTTGCATCTTCTCCATTTCGTGCTTGTGGCCTTTGTTTTATCTTTTGGGGTTTCTCTAACTCCTCTAGTATTCTTTGGTGGTTGTGATTGTCTTCTATTTCTTTATCACTTCCTTCCATCGCATTTGATGTTGATTTAATACCCTCTTAATTTAAGACCTCAAATCTATTCCCTGTTCGATTTTCTTGATTCCCAAGCTCCTTCGCCTTTGTATTATTCCTAGTGTTTCTATGTTTCCGTTGAACCAGCATCCAATGACCAAACTTTCCTTCCTCCGTAGATTGCTTTTCCACTTGTTCGTTTTCCTCCGATTTTCTTCTTGAGGTTCTTTTACCTCGCTCTTGTCCACATGCGCTTCCTCCGTATCCATTAATTTCAAAGGACATGAGGGTGTCCTATGGCCAACTATTCCACAGCGGAAACATATCTGGTGCAATCCTTCATATTCTACGTTGAAAACCATATCTGGTGCAATAAAATTCGGTCTCCATTTATGCACCGTCATGTAGTGGTCCATGATTTTCCAAGGACCCTCAATTAGAACCTTCATTCTATCTTCCATGTTTTGAAATTTCATAACATAGAAGTTGTTTCCCAATTCTATACATTCAAACTCACCATCAACATTTCATAAAGAAGTCACTTTATTGATCGAGATCTTGTAGGAAACCTTTTTCCCTAACACTTTGAATATCAAAGCTTTCTTCCAAGGCTCACGGATCTTTTTCTTTAAATTTGTTGAAATTTTCATTGTTGGAATATGATGCAGGGGATCCGAGACAGATGATGTTGAGCTGTCAGATTGCACCTTGATGGCGCTAAGATACCATGAGTTGGCAAATCAGCACAAAGACGGGAGTTGATTGTGATATGTTCTTCATTGGGGCCGTTTTGAGTGTGTTTCAGTCTTTTGACTATAACTTTGGCTACGAGTGTCGGAATAACGCATAAGACCCCAATTCGGAAAGCTCATTTTGACGCGCACGCTATCCTCATTGAGCATGACTCCATATGGCCTTTTCTTCGACCTCGAATTCTGCCGTTTTCCCCTCCGAATTACTAGCTTTATTTATTTTTTACTATTTATGATAATATTTCACTTGTCAGTTAAGAAGTCAATTTAAATCCGATTCGGGCCGAATTTTTTGCAGATTGTTTATTTTATTTCGAATTTCAATTTAGAGTGATTTTCGGGATTTTTATATTTTTGGTAAAATTCGGATAAACATGATTTTTAGCTATAACAGTCCGGCTTGTGGACTGATTTGGACATGGTTTGATTTTATAATATTTCGTTAAACCCTAGAGACTTGTTTTCTCTGGTTTTGGGTGAATTTTCTCTTGTGAATCATCTGTTGAAACCAGCCTACAGGATAATCATTATCCTATCCGGCGTCAGAATATCTCTCTCGTCTGTTACGTCATCTTAATCTGAGGTTACATCCCCTTCCTCGATCTCTGTCGAGTTTTGAAGTATTCCTGCAAAAGGTGATGATTCCACCACCTTGTCCCTCCAGGATTTTCAAACTGTGATATGGATACCCTCACTGTTATCGTTAAAATATGTGGCTCTGACTCTCTTGATGCTCCTTCTCAGGGATTCTTCCCCATTTTCCGCCCGTCACCATGGTGACCATGGACGAGTTGGTACTTAAGGCCAAAATAAAGTAACTTTAAGAAACTCCCGAAGAAACTATTTCTCTTGTTGTATACATCAAACATATATATAATTGAAACTAGAGTTTACTTTAAATTAATAATTAATATTGATATATAATTATAAATAACTATTTCTAAAAGAATTCATACTTAAATACTAAATTTTTCCATTCTATAGTGGCCTATAAAAATAAAAGGGATACGATAAGGGTTCTTGTGGATGATCAAGGAAACAGATTAGAATCCTTTGATTCCATGACTCAAGAAGTGATTTCTTTCTATTAATCCAAGCTGATTGGTTCTGCTGATACATCTATAAAGGAGATTGATCCTAACCTTGTCAAAGACCTCTTAAATTACTCATTACCTTATGAAGCTTCTAACAATCTTATCAAGGATGTTACTGATGAAGAAATCTAAAATGTTGTTTTCTGCCAAGGAAATGATAAGGCTCCTGGCCCGGATGGATTCACTTTCTTATTCTTTAAGAAACCTGGTCAATTGTTGGAGAGGATGTCATAGCAACTGTTAAATATTTCTTTTCCAATAACTTCATAAATCCAGCCTTTAATTCCACGGTTATTGCTCTAGTGCCTACAGTCCCTAACGCAAGTGTTGTTAAAGACTTTAGGCAAATTTCCTGTTGTTTTGTGATCTATAAGACTATCTCTAAAATCCTTGTTAATAGGTTGAATATTTACATTCCTGAGATCGTTTCTTTGAATCGCTCTGCTTTCATCAGAGAGGATCATTGTTGATAATTCCCTGCTTGCTTGGGAGATGGTTAAAGGTTATGGTAGGAAAAACATTTCCCCTAGATGCTCCATGAAAATTGACCTTCACAAGGCATTTGATTCATTAGATTGGAGGTTCATTTTGTTGTTCTCAAAGCTATTGAGTTTCCCCAACAGTTTATTGCTTGGATTGAAGAATGTTTCTCTCAAGTCAGGTACTCTATCTCTTTCAATGGTACCTTAATTGGTTATTTTAAAGGGGCTAGAGGGCTTAGACAGTGAGATCCACTTTCCCCTTATCTTTTTGTTCTTGCAATGAACATCTTATCTAGAATGCTCAATTTGGCTACAAATAAAGGAATTTTTTGTTTCTATCCTAAATGCAAGAAGATAGGACTTACTCACCTATCTTTTGCGGATGATCTTCTGATTTTTTGTAAAGGTAATTTGGACTCTGTGACTGGTGTGCTTAGTGTGCTTGATCAATTTCATCAAATTTCAGGTCTTAAGCTCAATTCCTCTAAATCTGAGCTCTTTGCTACAGGTATTCCCTTAAGCATGATTGATAACATCAAAAGGATCTATGGCTTTAAGATTGGTTCTCTTCCTGTCAAATACCTTGGCATTCCTCTTGTCTCTCGTAACCTCACTGAGAAAGATTGTGAAGCTTTACTTACTAAAATGAAACAAAGGTTGCAGCTCTGGTCTGGAAGAATTTAAGTTATGCAAGCAGACTCGAATTGATTAAAACTGTTTTGTACAATGTCTACAATTATTGGTGTAGACAGTTTATTTCCTGCTTCGATTTTAAATAAGGTTGAACAGCTCTGCTCCCAATTCTTCTAGAAAGGAGCTATAAAAAGCTGGAGCCAGAGTAAGCTGGGAACACATTTATCTTCCTAAATCAGAATGAGGCCTTGGACTGAAAAATCTAAAAGATTAGTGTAGAGTCTGTATTTTTAATCTTATCAGGAAGATCCTAGCAGGAAATGGATCCCTTTGGGTAGCATGGCTTAATAATTATGTCCTAAAGAACCAAGATTTCTGGCATTTCCAAGCTGGAGCAACTGTAAGTTGGAGCATTAAACGATTCTTAAACTGAGGACTGTTGCTTATCCTCTCTTCACTACTGGTCAATTGCAGACTAAAGAAATCTGGGAAATGACTCAAATGCAAAAGCAAAAGGTTCCTTGGCATAGGTTAATCTGGTTTCCAATGCATGTTCCTAAGCACAATATGATTGCCTGGATGACCCTTCTCGACAACTTCCTACTAGAGATCGTCTCCTAAGAATGAGAATCTACTCTGATGGTATTTGTGTCAACTGCAGCTCCTTCCAAGAGTCTCGGAATCATCTCTTCTCCCTTCCCTTTGGCAGTCGACCTCTGGAACTCAATTATGCTTCTTAATGGAATGAATTCCTCTTTCATGTCTTGGGATGAAACGATTGCTTGGGCAAGTTCTTCTTGGAAAGGGAAGTCCCTAATCACTTTCATTTTGAAGCTTGCATGGTCTGTTTCATTTACTCTTTGTGGCAAAAACGAAATTGTAGAATCTTCCTCGGACGTCGAAGAACTGTCGAAGCCTTGCTCAAAAAAATCATGGAAGTTGTGGTTATTCATCTTAGGGGAAAACCTATTAATAGACTTGATAGTATTAACTTTAGCATTTGTAATGCTTGGAATATAGTCTAACCAATCATTTTTTTTCTAGGTTGTTCATAGTTTCTTTGTTTGATTAATTGTAGCAATATTGTTAGTTTGGGTAATAAATTTTTGAATTATCCAAAAAAAAATCCCAAAAAATAAAAATACGAAAAGACCCACTCTAACCTGCCACACAAAGGGGGAAATCCCGGATATATAGCGGGAAAATGAGTAGTGGCGGGCTTTCTCGACTTTTCACGCTTCGTCTTCTACTTATTTCAACTTGATATTTTTTTAAAAAAGTTTTCAACTTGAAAAAAAAATTGGGGCGAGGGTTATTGTAAAGGCCAATGGAGGGCTCCTCTTCTCAACACTTACATTTTGATAAACCGTCTTCCGGCGCTTCCAAGTTCCTCTTCAATCTCCCCTCTTGCGGCCACCTCTCCTCCACCGTCATCTCCTCCAATCTGGTTGCGTTTTTCATTCTCTTATTTATTTAATTAATTTAATTTCTTATTATTGTTATTATAACTTTGTTTTTGTCCATTCGTCGCATATAAAGTGTGATAAGTGAACGAAGCCTTGAACTGTTTGTGGAAGTAAAGTAGTTTTACTGATTTCAGACTGAAAAAGTAAATAATTATGATATTAGCTTAGGATTAGTTTAATTTTAGATGCGATGCAAACCATTTATGGTTCTGATTCGAGGTTTTAGGATGTATTGATTAATGTTTCAAATGTGATTAAATTTATGTCTGGTGGATGGTTTGGTAGGTTTTTGCAGTGAGAAATTTAACTTGGAAAGTGGAGAGAAATTTGTTATTTGAGCTAATGAAAAATTCTTTAGTAGTAAAATACACCGTTTTGGTACAGAACCAGAATTTGCATGTAGAGATATATTTTGAAATATGATCTCTTTGGGATTAGTATTTTAGGCTGTCCTTAGTCGAGCTATTTTAGGGGGTCTTATTTTTCAACTTGGAATGAATTCCTGCATCTTTGGCTGCCAAACACTTGATTTTACTAACCAAATACGAACCTGATTTAGCGTTTTTATAAGAATGATTCCATTTGCACATGCCTTTTGACATAGCATAGCCTTTATTCATTGACTTTTGATTCTTCTTGCCATGTGTAAGTTATGGGGGTTTAGGATATAGCCAGTTACACCTTGGGAAATCTTATGCTTTGCAGTGGTTTTAGGATTTTGGACATGTGGAGGTCTTTTGTTTCTCAATGTACTCTGCTTTACTCTTCAAAATTGAGTCATTTTCACGTGTTTTGTATTTCAGTAGAGCATGAATACTTCTCAAATAATTGCTTCTTAGTTTATCTGTCTGTTTCGCTATACCATTTTCCTTTCCAATTACCTTAACCGTATCTTGCCACAAGAATATGTCATGTAAAATATAAAAATGTAAAATCTGTATTTCAATTCCAGTCGTATACTATGCAATTCTTCGAGGGATGCAAGCTGAGAGTTTCTCATTTGGTTAGAATGGATCAGATTAGTAAAAGGGAAACTGGGTGGCTGTCTTGTTTGAATTACTGCAATCACATATTTAACTAATATAGTTATTTCCATTTAGTTTTATTTCTTGGCATATTTTTTCCTGCTTTTGTATATTGAACTGAATAATTTTTTAGTCTTGTCAATGAATAATCTGTTCCTTTTATCTAGAGCATATAATTTTCTACAAAATGTTGCTTATATTGCAAACCTTTTTGCAGGGGGGGATGCGAGTTTATATTTGTGAGAACGACACTTCTCCACCAGGTTGCTGTAAACTTCAACTTCTTGAGGATTTCTATATGTTTTGAGAGTTTGCAAATAATTTCTCTATTTTAGTTTAAATATTTAAATACATGCATGACCATTCCATTCAATCTATGCCTTTTCCACTTAAGAACCATTAATTACTGCTATAACTTCTTATCCAAAAAAAATTACTGCTATTACATCTATTTTAATGTACAAGGTCTTTTTAGTGTATATTAATTTCTATTTACCATTGTTGAAAAATCAACTTGTAAGGCTGACTACACTTAATTGCGTTCTGGTGCCTGGTTTACATCTGCTGCGATCATTGGCACCTTTTTTTTTATGGGTTACTTGTCTTGTTTCACTAAGTTATAATCAGCATGTACTGTTGAAGGCTTGAAACACCTATCGAGTGAAATAGTTAGCAGGAAAGAGAGAAATTCATTACAAATTTAAGACATGTAACTCATACTCGTTGCAACAGTTTGGGAGTTTGTAATTCAAAGCATATATGGAATTTATAATGCATCTTAAGGATATTAATTTGACGCCCTAAATATTTCTTATCTACTGCTACTTAAGTCGCATATTGATTGTATGAAAGTATCTTCAGTATTGGATGGTGATTAATGTGCCATTTTGTTTCTATTTGTATTTTATAATTGTCTTGTTTATGATTTTAATATCCATGCGTTTTTTGCAGATTATCTTGTTTATTCTCAAGATCTCTGTTGTTGCAAGAAATAGTTTTGAGATTTATTCTTATTAACAAACTAGATAATCTTATTTTCTCTTCTATCTCCAGAGAGCCAGCTCATAAAGACAAACCAGCAGAACATACTTATTAGATCACTCACGCTTAATGATAAGAATGGTGATTCTTGTTCAAAGGTTATGAAAGCTGCAGCTGAGGGTCCTAGAAAGAGGTATGGATTTTCTGTCTTGGGTAAATGATGTTCAATATCTTGTTTATATTTATTGCCTGTGTTAATATTAGTTTTTTTACTATTCACTGTTAACCTTCATGCAAGATTTATTTTGTATCTTTGTTTAGCCTGCTGTTTCTAGCAAAATACATGGATTACGTCATGTGTTATTGCACTCATCTTATTGCATCCGATCATACCAGATGACTAGGGTAGATTTTATGATGCTTGCCAATCTTTTTCCCGCAGGGCTGCTGAAAGAGTCATGGATAGCAGGATTTCTGCAAAGAAAGCCAATACACGAGGTACTCCTCAATCAGGTCAGTCGATAAGATGTTTTGTATTAATCCTTACTCCTTGTGTATGTATTCATGTGCATGGTTCCATATATGGGGTCAAAAATGTCAGGAAATTACAGTGTCACTGCAGTCACTGTAGCTGCTATTTTTTATACAATTGAATTTATGAAATTTCTTCAATTAGTAAAAGTAGCAAAATATGACGTTTTGGGTTAAATTGTCTGATTAGTGTTATAGATTTCAAATTTCTTTTTCTCTGGTTGATCTCTAGGGATGATTTTCCATGCTCTATTTAATAAATTGGCTTGTAATGCGATTGAAACCATTCTATTTTCACCAAACCACCTTATTGTCCTTTGGCATCAATATGATTTATCTTGTTAAAATTGTCTCAACCATTCATGGATTTATTATTCGGAGAAATATATCTCGAGTTCCTCTAACAACTTAAAAACTTGCAGAGGGATCAAGCAGTCGTGCAGCTGAGGAGTACCATAGTTTAACCGTAGAGAGACTCCGTGCCCTTCTGAGGGAAAGAGGACTCTCTCCCAAGGGGAAGAAGGCATGTTCTCTTGAAAGCTTTCTTGGATGCCATTTTTAAAAGTCTTTTAAATCTAAATGCTCTGGGTAGTTGGCCATATTTAATGATCCAGGAATAGATATCTACGTGGTGATTCTTTTGCATTTTAGATGCATTGACACGATGACACCACCACAAGCTTATGTTGTTCTGAATATTCATTTTTCCATATCCATATCTGATGCATTCTTGTATAATGGATATGGGGATATTGCTCTCCGAAGACCCTCCTAATTCATGGATAGAATTGAATGAACTATTGAACTTATATCTGAATAACATAGATTATATTTCCTTACATGCTGAGCTAATTACTATTAAATTCTGGACCCATTTTATGATACATCAAACTGTGCAGGACGAACTGATTGCTCGTTTGAAATGTGTCAATAGTTCATCTCAGAAGACGGGCTGATGCTGCAGCACTCGCAATGTATACGCACGCAGAGGTAAGAGAAGTAGGTGCTCATGTTGTCTTTTGATGTAATTTTGGAAAGTGATCCCCAAAAGATGGAATTTACTTAAGATTAGTGTTTTCTGAAAAAATAAGAATGACTCAGAGTAATTTTAAACCCTTTTCTTTTGGGGGGTTAATATTTAGTGTTATTTTCGAATGGTTGAGATTTAGTTTATTATTATTTAGTATATTATTTCAATATATTAGTCGTTCCTCTTATGAATATTGATGAATGGTTACTAAGTTTGTAATGGATGGAAGTGGGATATTATGCTCAGCCTACGGTTGGTATTAGAGAAAGTGGTTTGTTAGTCAAACCTACACTAACATGAATGATAGAACCAATAATGTTTAGTATATTTTCAACCATTTGACAATAAATGTTCAACTATCTTGCTACAGTCGTTGGTGTTTGAACCTATGACTTTTAGGAATAAGAACCATTTCATTAATTACCAAGATAATTTGGTTCGTACTAAATAACTAAATATTAATAGAATCGGTATTAAATAAAATCGTATTTAACTAGATGATGTAAAAAAATTCAGCTTTAATGGATTTAATTATCTGGTTTGGAGGCAACGAAATGCAAAGTCGTTTGGAGGCATTCATTTAGTATATTACCAAATTATATATAGCATTAAAAATCTACTCTCTCTAAGATAGAGAGGAAAGAATAACAGTTGAAGGCTTTGTATAGAGTGAGAATTCATTGTATTCGTTTGTTATTATTGATACAATTAGGGTTGTAAATGAGTCAAGTATTATTGAATTCGACTTGAAAACTTTATAATGAAGATTGATTCGGTTTGAAAACTTGTGAGCTTAAAATTTTTAAGCTCAACTTGAACTCGAAACTCGAAAAAGTTTGAAATGAAAACAATTTAACTTGATTCGATTGAAAGTCAAACTTGAAACCTTAAATAAATGAAAATTTTATGCTATGTTTTTTTAGAAGAAATACATAAATGTTAATATTATTAATAATTTATATTTTAAGAAAATGAAGTCTTAATGTATTATATTTTCTAGTTGCTTGTGAGTTTTTCGAATTTAGTATCAAGTAGTTTGTTTCAACTCATCAATAATTTTCATCAATAATTCGAGTTGAGTCTATTTGAATCGAGTATTTATCGAGCTTTGACCGAGTAGATCTCGAGTAATTCACAATTTGTATTGTCTCATTTATTCAATAGCAAAATGCTTTCTTAAATAATATACAAATTTATGTATTTTATATCATAAATAAGTATCTAAAGTATATCTTCTTTTTCATTTAAGTACCTAAAGTACTTTTTGATCAAAATAAGTATATAAAGTTATCTTTTTTTTTTATCAAAATAAGTACTTAAAATATTTTATGGTAAAATATGTACTTAAACTATTCAAAAATTTCCATTTAAGTTCTAAAAAGTTGATATGTGACATTAATTAAATAGTATTTTAGGTACTTAGATGAAAAAAAAACTAAGTACTTTAGGTATCTATTTTGATCAAAATATACTTTAGGTATTTATTTTGACTAAAATTATATTTTACGTACTTAATGAAAAAGAAGACATACTTTAGGTACTAATTTATTATATAAACTATTTTATATATATATAAAAAAGTCAGTAACATACTAAAACAAACATCAAGTTGTATGGGGTTGAAGTTGATGCAAGTAAAAGTATTTGGTTTGAAATTAAGAATAAGGATCGAAAGAAAAATGTCGACCGATGATTGGGTAAGTGGACGGTGCAAGGTCCCAACAAAAGAATGATGCAAGGCCAAAACGGAGCCGATGGTCACGATCGGACAGGATCGCCCCTATCTATCTCCTTTCGGAGACGGCTCCAGTTAACTACTGTTTTTATTGCGGCGCGGTCCTGGTTTCGGCTGCAACCAAAAATACAACGGCGCAATGACATGTTTTAAACACGACACCATCACCGCATCCAAATTCACTTGAAATAAAATACTCCTTAGTATTGAGTGTGAGTTGTTATTATGTTAAAAGTTTTGGGGTAAAGTACACAAATGGTCCCTCGACTATAGGCTACTACTTTATTAAGTCCATCGATTATTAAAAGTTATAAAATGATCCTTTGACTATAGAACGTTATTTTGTTGAGTCCCTTTACTATTAAATGTTACAAAATGATCACTTGACTATTCATTATGTTCCAAATTCGTCCTATTTCATTCAAAAAAACGGACAATATTCTATGTTGAATGTTAACATGTTGATTATGATATGATAAAAACTGATTCCATAATCTCAAATGACTTTCATATCACAATCATCATTCTAATGTCCAGCTTAGACAAACTGTAATATCCCAAAATCGGGGTTAGTGACTAAAATGGAAGTTTTGAAAATTTGAAGTCTGATTTTGAAAGATTTATTTTATTGTTCAGTAAATAACTAATGGAATAAGGGGTATAATGGTTATTTGACAAATAAATATTTTTATTTTCCCTTATAAAAGTAGACACGTGGAGAGGAGAAGAAAAATTAGAAGACTCTGGAGATGCTTGGCTTTCTTCTTCCTTTCTTCTCGTGGCTCCATTGGTAAGATAAGATTATGTCAAGTGATTGTTTTCTTTCAATTTGAAGTTGGGTTTAATTCTTGAGATGATAATTAAGCTTAAGGAAAGCTTAATTTGTCTTAAAACCATAAGATGAAGGAGTTAAGAGAGATAAAAGATTTGAAGTTTTTAAATGAAATTTTGGAAAAGAGTTGATAAGTATAATTTGAGGTTAAATTTGACTTGTCAAAGGGTTAATTAAGAAGTTATAGGTGATAGAATTGAATTAAGAACACATGAAAAATTTGATAAAATTCTTTGATTCAATAATTATGGTGAATTATGAGAGATGGTGAAGTGTTATAGTGTTATAAAAAGGTTTACGTATGTATAGATAAGTTTTAAGGTATAAGGAGGGGTTAATAAGTGGAATTTGAGGACAAAGTAGGACATTTTCGTGCTCAAAATGGAATTTCTGGGTTGTGTGCATCGATGCATCTTCAATGTGTATCGATGCACTCTAAATAAATAAACATCGAATGCAATTAGTGCATCGATTTATAAGGAGTGCATCGATGCACTCCCTTAAATGAAAACATCGAATGTAATTTATGTACCGATGCATGGATAGTGCATCGATGCACATGTTAAGGAATGCATCGATGCACTGTAGAATGTACCGATGCACTTCAAGGGGAAATAGAATTAGACCTTTCTTTTGGTCTAAGAAATGATAGATTAGAATACATCAATTGAATACTGATATGTATCAATGTATGATTATGTAGATATCGAGCACGAACAAGTTTCGGGACGACTATCAGGTTAAAATTCGATCGAAATAAAGGAATCATAAAATGGGATTGGAACTTAGTGAGGCCAAGGTGAGTGTACATTATTTAGTATATGATGTTCAATGGAAAATAAGACTTATGATAAGTCTATTTTCAATAGTAAAATTCATGAATTCATAGAAGTATGTGTTTGTAGATTTATATGTGAAATGACATGATAGGTGATAAAACCGTGAGCCTATATGAATATGTTATATGAATGTGATATATTTGATATATGAAAATGAACCATATATATATATGAATATGAGAAATAATATAAGCTATGTGACATGATCTATATGATTACATGAATATGCAATATGTGATACATGTTATATGATATGAGATAAATGTTTACACATACATGTGGTATGTGACAGAAGAGAATAAATATGTGATTACATGAAATGTGATAAAGAGATATGTGAAAGAATGATGTGATATGAATATGTAAATATGTGAGCTGTTATAAATGATAATGCTCATGTTATATGATATGAGAGCTAGGGGTATAGTTGGCATGCCAAGAGTCGAGGGTTTACCTATGTTCTACGGAACATATGGACATAATTACCTATGTCTTTTGAGACATATGGACAGTATACCTATGTTCTGAGGAACATATGGACAATTTACCTAGGTTCTTTGGATCATATGGACAGTTGTCGGGGTTCTTTATGACCTCTGGATAGGTCATTCGGGATAATTATACGAGCTGTGGTGACAGCATAATAGTGCACAACCTCAATGTACTCACATATCTTAAGTTCTCACATATGTACATGGGCTAACAAAGAGATAACAATAAATATATATATATATATATTACATGTAAATTATATGCTTTTGTCATATGAATTGCATTATATGATTATATGATGATGTGTATTGCTTGGTTAAATGAATCATATGTGGCTTAAAAGAATAGACATACGAGTATATGGTTATAAGACATAAATGATAAGAATATAGATAGTAGAATAAGGTTGGTAATGGAAATAGTGTGAGATATGTATATGTGTGTATTACATTGTATGTAATGTTATATTGTTTTGGTATGACATCATGAGATGATGCGTTCCTGCATGTTTAAATAATTAGAGTTCTTTTATAAATGTAATGCCTCACTAAGTCATAGACTTAGCGTGTGATTGTTTCACACGTAGGTTACAGAAGCGAGAAAGGTATAGTATCGATACTTAAGAACAATATCGATAATACATTAACAGTACCGATATTGTTCGTGTGGTACCGATATCAAAGGTAAAGAAGTATCGATACTCTCTAGGTATTATACTACAAGATGTTTTCCAAATTGCTCAAATTACAGAATGCAAAATAGGTACTGATACTACTTTACATAGTGATATCAATACCATGAAGCCTAGTGTCGATACTGGTTAAGCCCAACGGTCTTTAAATGTTAGTTTATTTAAATATTACAAAGGTAATACTGACACTCATTAAAGGATTATCGATACTCTCTGTCTTGTGCAAATTTATTTTACAGAAAATTAATTCTCCAACGTCTCCAAAACATTCATAACGACTAGAAATGACCACAAACTCATTCCAACATATAAAAACAAGTTGAAGACATTTGAAGAAGGTCGGGAACACCTATCCAAGTAATCAAACACAAGAGAAAAGATTTTTATTTTATTTTCCTTTATCTTGTAAATATTAGTGTTTTAGTGATCTTATTTTTGTAAACACCTTCCTTTAACATCTTTTCTTGTTTACATCTTTTATTCATTTTGTAAAGGGATTGGTTATAGTTTAGCCTTTGAAAAGTTAGGGAGTTGTAAAAGTTATTTCTTTGTCATAGAGAAAGAAAGAATTAACAAATTAGTGAATTGTTAGAAAATCCTAAGTAAAAAGTTTAGGTATTAGATGTAGATTTGGTTGAGAAGTCGAACCATTATAAATTATTGTGTAAATTATTTCATCTTTATACTATTTACTCCCAAAACTAAAAAAAATCTATTCACCTCCTCTTGATAAAATTATTCGATTATTTAATTGAGTTTGATCGAATATCAACAAAGTCACATTATATATATATTTTAAAATACAATACCTCTGATGTATTTCCGACTAGTAAAAAATAATAAAAACAATGCATCACGTGTAACTTTTTAGTATTCTTTAATCGTCGAGAATCTTTTGTGTTATTAAATCGGAATATCTTTTGAACAAAAATTGAATCGGAATATTTAACACGTGTTGATAAAGCGAAGGGCGCAGCAGTAATTGAATGACTGATGTCGGCATTTATTAAAAAGACAATGTGTTGATGCCAAGATCTAGGGGGTTCCCCACTGTTCGGAAAACCACGTGCTTTTTAACTCCCACTTGCTCTTTGAAATCTTCGCCACATAATTTAGCACGTGTACAGTAAGACTACATTATTAGTGTGTTTGATAGCTGAAAATTGTTTTCTTAAAAATATTTTTCTCATTTTCTGTATTTGATAGTTATAATTAGTTTTATAGAATTTTTTTTATTGTTTAATAGTTTTAATTAATTTTTCTAATGTAATTCATTTTCTTAGTTCTTTTGATTTTCTATAAATTGTTTTACCATCTGATTTTTTTGTAAAATATTTTCCTAACTTTTCACTTTAGAATATAAGCACTCAAAAAAATTATTTTATACATTTAATATTAAATTAATATTTTAATATCATTTTAATAAAATATTAATTATTAAAATATTTAGTATACATATAATATAATTTTAATAATATTATATTTTTAATATTATATTAATATATACTCATATATATTATAATATTTATGATATTATATTTTTAAATAAATTATTAATATTTATCTATTTTTATAATATAATATTATTAAATTATTAATAACGAGTAACATTAATTTATATATTTAATATTAATATAATAATTTAGTATTATGTTATAAAACACTAATAATTAAAATTAAGGGTGTTCAAATGGTCAATTCAACCACCTATCGAATTGAATTATCGTTAACCAAATAAACCAAACTTTTTTCTTTAATCGTTAATCGAATCATTGTTTTTTAAAAATATTAACCGAACCAAACTTTATTCATTTTATGTAAACCAGTTTCTATAAAATTAATTATAGTGTACCAAACAATTAGTGAAAATAATTTACACAATATCATCAAAACATCGTAAAATAATTTCTAAGAATTATTTCCAGAAAAATGTAATGAATTTTACGTAAAACAGTTTTAGATAATTCACTTTACTTCAAACAGTTTTCATGTAATTCATTTTACGTAAAACAATTTCATGTGATTTATTTTACGTAAATTATTTTTCAAAAAACCAATTACAGCCTATCAAATAGATCACACTTTACATTGCAAATATCCGACCACCTTTTTTATCATTTATTCATTTTATTTGTTTTCGTACCTTAAAAACCTATTATCATTTGTTTGATTAAATAAATTATGTGTTAGAGTTTATGATTTAAATCTTATTTTAATGTAAACTCATAATGCGATCTTATTGTATCCTTGATTCGTACTTTTTTATACCCATTAAATTTTTTCTTTTGATTTTTAAAATTATCTCACTTACAATGTCATAAATGTCATAATAGAGAAGTCATCATACAACAACATATATTTTCATTTTTACCTTTCTATGTCCCACTATTTTACACTTATCAAAATATATCTGTTAAATTTGTCAATCATCTTAGGAAATGACTGTCATTTTCTTCGATCAAACATATATCTTAAAACTACATGCATAATCAATATAAGAAACAAATTATATATGTCAAATCTACTATCACTTTTTCATTTTACTTTTAACCAATGGCAAAAAAAATTATACTGACAAAATTTTAATGTAATATTAAAAAAAAATTTGTCAACAAATATAACTCTATAAATAGTTGAAATACATTAAAATTATTGTTAAGGCACAAATCCGTGTAATGGTTTTTTCTCACTTATATTTAATTTTCTTTTTTAAATTTAAATATTTTAATATTTTATCTTCTTATTTTACTATATGTTATCTTTCCAATTATCACAACATTTCAATAATATGAAAATGTGGAAATTAAAGCTTCAAACTTCTCATACCATTCCACCATCAAAACAACCTATACCACAATCACTTCGTAATCTTTGATGTCATTTGCAAAACCATGTCATCTAATATGATATTATACATATAATAAGAAAACCTAAAAAATTAGGGATTAATATACTTTTAGGTGCTTAAACTATACCTCAAATTGATTTTTAGTGTCTAATATTTTTTTCGCTAAAAATAGATGTCTAATGTTTTTCGTTACACTTTTAGGTGTCTACTGTCAAAAAACTCGTTAAGTGACACGTGTCATATTTATATTTTTAAATAAAAATTATTTAAAATAATTTTTTAAAAATAGATGTGACATGTGTTACTTGATAATTTGTAACAGAAAACACCTAAAAGTGTAACGGAGAAAGTATTAGACACCTATTTTCAACGTTTTTTTAAACACCAACAGCCAATTTAAAATATAGTTTAGACACCTAAAATTGTATTAACCCAAAAAATTATACATAATTTTGTACTGAGAACGTATACAATGACATATCGACATTGGAAGCTTCGGCAGAGCTGCTGTATGTTTTGACCTTCTAGTTTATAAAGCTCCATTCCTAGGTCAACAAACAAATGAAATGTATTATAATCTTCTTATATAGGTTTGGTGGATTTCTTACCTCCGTATGTGTTTAATCATTTACATGTTCCGTTAATACATTAAATGAAATTGCCCGTCCAGCTCAGTTGGTAAGAGCTCAAGGCTCTTATCATTGTGGTTGTGGGATCGAGTTTCACGGTGGGTAATTCATAATTCTAACTGCCGGAGGTCTCCGAAGCTGCTCTCAATATGGTGTTGGGGGCAACCTACTATCCTACCTTCCCCTTACCCATTACATATGGGAATAGGGTCAACTAATTTTGTTAATACATTAAATGACGACAAATCATTAATAATTTTTTAAAATTATGATGTAATTATTATTTAATTTGATATATATATATATATATATATTATAGTGAAAGTATTTGGCAAATTCTTCTACTGTCAGAATCAGTTCAAATTCATCCTACAATTAAATGGATTAGTTTATTATCTATACCAATAGAAATAGTCAAACAGGATTAAATCTAATATTATCTGATGTTCTTCACACATACGATAACTAAATTGATCGATTTAATTATAGAGAGACAATTTTGAATGGATCCCTATAATAGAATCATTAAATTATTCCATGTAATACGTAAGGATTAATTTGAATATATTCCTATAATAGAAGGACCTATCCGGAAATTTCACCTACAAAATATGTATGGGCTACTTGTGTTGAATTTGAAGCAGCAGCAAACGCGGGAGACCGACTTTATTTCCATCAAGGTCTTCTCTTCTCCCCGTGTTTTTCCCGCTCGGACTTTTTTTCTTATTAATATAGAGTAACAACAAGATAATATATGTTTAAAGATAATTTTTAATTATTTGATATTAAATATTTATATTCATGACATTTTTGTGGTTAAATCTGAGACTTCAACGAATAATAATAATTCATTTATCACTGACGTCGCTCAATTCGTCTCACTCAAACATTAAACGTGTAACTTAGGTTAGAATTTTTCGGAGTTGGTCGTGAGCATTAGATATAGTGATTGATGTTTGAAATCAATTCGGAGAATTTTGATCCAACTCTATAAGATTACTATTTTCAAATTTGAGTTTGAATTAGATTTAAATTGTTGGTAAAAAACTCGATTTGAAAACGATAGTATAATTGATCTTTTTATATATATATATATGTTTTTATGTCGGATTAGATATTAATTTCATCCTAAATATCAGGTTAATCAAAGGTTAGATAGAGTTTTCTAAACCCGGATCAAATGATAGATGAGGATGTTATACTTAAGTTAAATTCGGGTGAGCTAAAAACCGATCCAACTCAACCCAAGTCATGAACATCTCTAATTCGATATTGATGAGTATCAAATATAAATATATTTAATATTTTAAAAGCTTTTAATATGTAAACTATTTTTTAAAGAATTGTGTTCTCATATGAATATTTGCAGATACATGAGATCCGAAAGAATTAATTCAAAATCAAATACAAATATCAAATCAATGATGAATTATAGATCGAAGAAGCAACGGACTCGGCCATGGAGTCATTGCATCATCAGCTTGAATTCCTCGAAGCTGATAACACCATCGCCATTAAGATCGAATCGTTTGATCATCGTCTTGCACTCATCGATGGATTTAAACTCACCGAGTTTCGTCAACATTGACTTAAGTTCCCTCGGCGAGATGAACCCGTTCCCATCGACATCGTACATCTCGAACGCTTCTTTCAAATCATTCATCTTCTCTTCTTCCCCTCCTGCTTCCATCAACCCTATGAAATCCTCCAACCCCAATAACCCGTCGCCGTCCGAGTCCAACGATTCCACCGCCACCTCTGCTTCGGTTAACTTCAGTTCGCCGCCCATTAAGGCTAGCCTATGGCTAAGCTCCGATGCCGAGATTTTCCCGTCTCCATCTCTGTCGAAGTAACGAAGAACACGTTCGTATTGTTCGCTTCTCATCATGTTTTATTTTTTCACTAAGGAAATGGACGGGAAGTTTTTGGGATTCCTGGAAAATTTGCAGAAAGATGAAACAGTTGAATTCTGGGTTTGATTTGCAGAAATGGGTGATGGGAAACCAAGTTTATATATAGATAGAATGAGACTCTGTCTATGATTTTACCGAGAAAGTGCCGGGAAAGTCTTCAAAACACGAAAGAGGATGAAGAAGCATTGGAACTGGGTTGAATTATTGAATTTCTGGGTGTTGTTTTCTGGTTTAAATAGAATCTTCAAAGGAAACAAGGACGAAAGATACTTCAAAATTTCGTTTAACCGTCAAAACCAATTTTATTTTCCTTCTGTTTTTAACCAAAAAATAATAGCATGTTCAAATGCTAATCTTTAAATACATTTATTCAATAATCAAATTATTTGTTCGATCAGTCTAGATATAAGATTTTTTTAACTGGATTAACTTAATTTAATTAATAAAGTACACAAATGGTTAATCGATTATAAAATATTTTTTTATTGAATCATCCTACTATTAAAAGTTACAAAACAATCCTTTTATTATAGGCATTGCTTCTTCAAGTCTTCCAACTATTAAAAGTTATAAAATGGTTACCTAACTATTCATTGTGTTCCAAACTCTTTTTTTAATTGAAAAAATTGATAGTAGTTTGAGTTGGATGTTAATCTGCTGACTGAGATATGATAGTCGTTTGAGATTATGGGTTCATATTAGATCATATCTTAGTCGGCAGGTTAATGTCCAATTCAAACTGCCATAATTTTTTAGCGAAAAAAGACGAGTTTGAAATACGACGAATAGTCGAGTGATCATTTTGTAACTTTTAATAGTTAAGAGACTTAAAAAAGTAAAATCCTATAGTCGAAACCATTTGGTAACTTTTAATAGTCAAAAGGCTCAATAAAGTAATATCATATAGTCGGAGAATCGTTTATGTATTTGCCCTAATTTAAATGATGATTAATCTAATAAGATAAAATATTTATTAAGTTTTTTTTAACAAATGAATTTTCGAATTATTAAATTTAAATAGTCAATTAATATATTAAATAATAATGATTATATAAAAATAATAGTTTTAATATTGAATCCGGATATAATGGCCAATTGGAAGGAAGGAAGATTCCCAATTTTAGCAAGGAATTAATAGAAGACGAATATGTGCATCTACACGTGTCGTCCATATATATAATGTGGAGTCAAATATTGAATTAATTTTGTTTAATATAAGATGGAAATGAAGTAAACATTTGAAATTGATTATAATAGTGAATTTTGATAAATGATGTAAGATATGAAGTAATTTGCCTTGAGAAAAAAGTATATATTATATGACACGTTTACCACGCTATGTGGTTTTATGATGGGACGCCATACCAGCATTATCCGCCGGAGAAAAATGATATAAATCGAATGGAAACCAGCCATGCCCGTGGACCGCCCGCAATTTAACTTGAAATTGATGGGTTTTAATTCGGTTCAATTTAATAAGATTTGATTTTTAAAAAAAATAAATTTAGATTGAGTTGATCGAATATTTTAAGGGGTGACATCATGTCGAGTTCAATAAAAGGTGAAAATAAATAATATGATTTTATTAAAATTATATATTTTTAAATTAAATCCTTATTTTATATAAGTTCAGTTGGATTTATACTTTAAAAAATTTAATTGGGTCGAAATCGGATGAAAAATATATATGTTTTGGGTTAGGTCAAATCGGATGGAAGATATATAATTTTCGGATTGATTGGGTTTGGATAGACGATACATACTTTCAGATTATGACTAGTTGATTAAAAATCTGATCCTAACATGACCTGTTGTCATCCCTTCTCTTATCTATGCTTAATATTTATCTCAATATTTTTATTTAACAAAAAGAAGTTTTAATTTAAAAAATATAAAAAATTTGATAATAATTATCTTCAAATACATAAAATTCAATATACTATTATCTCACGTAGAGTATTTTCATTATATAATCTATCAGTCAATTCAAATTTTATTTTATTTTTTTGGTACAAAGGATTGAAAAGCGACGCCGTTTTTTGGCTTACAATTTCAGGGTTTCATTTCCACGCTTATATGCTTCTATCAGATGCCTCACTTCATGTTGTGGATCTTTTAACATTCTCATGCTCCTCCCCTCCTTTAGCCAAACAATCAGCACATTTGTTTACTTCTATCGCCACCCCTTTAATGATTTTGATATTTTTTATTTCATTTTTTTACATTTTATTATACAAGATATAGACACCTTATGTAAATCATAACTAATAAATGATACTTAACCTAGTAATAAGGGTGCTTCACGTTTCTTCCACAAACCTATGTTTGAACTCTCATAAACTCTAGAACTTATTTTTCATTATCCAATAAGATGATGAAATATGGTATCATTGAATAATATACATTTTTTTTAATTCAATTAAGGGCAAAGTATAGGAATGGTCACTGAACTTTTCTAAAGCTTTCATTTAGGTCCCCCAACTTTTAAAACTTGCAATACAGTCCTCCAACATTTATTCCGTTTGCAATATGGTCCCCGATGTTACACTGCCATTGGTACGTTTGCAATATGGTCGCTGAACTTTTTAGGTGCTTGCATTTAGGTCCCCCAACTTTTAAAACTTGCAACACAGTCCTCAATTTCATTCTAAACCCCAAATTCATTTTCGATCTCGAATTTCCTTAGAAAATAGATATGAAAAAATTATCTTAAATATTGTTATATCATAGTCTTATAAAATCAAAGCTTATAGATATATCCTACAAAACTTATTATAAGAGAAATAAAAGAGAGAATAAACTTTAGAAATTCAGATACTAAATAATAAAAACCCCATGAAATTCCTTCCAAATAAAGTCATTAAGTTCATGAATAAAATAACAATTTCAGTATGATAATCCCTAATAATTAATTAATGACTATAGATCTTTATACTTAATGCGCATGTTCATAATTAATTAAGGATTATAAAACTTTAGTATGTACCTATTTGATTTGAAATATGCTACTCTTTGTACTTGCGTAAGTATGATAATCCCTAATAATTAATTAAGGATTATAGATCTTTATACTTAATGCGTACATGCTCATATTTAACAAGCACGTTTATGTATGTGAACCTCATAAAATAGTATAGACTAAATGTATACTATTGAATTTTATAAGCTAAACGTCTAGATTGCTTTTGTGTGCACGTTACAAGTTTCTTTATTCGTGGTAGGATATCAACATTAATGGAAGAGTCTCAATGAATCATTCGAGTACGATAAACGATTACTTAAGTGGGCATATAAATAATGAAATATTTTAGTTAAGTTTGTAAATTTATTTGTATATTTGTTTTCTTTCAAAAATAAAGGAGCTTCGTTTTTTTGTATAAACAATTTTTTAACTTGAAAATTTTACGGATGTTGAACATATTTCATCATATTTCATTCAAAGGGCTAGTGTCTGGTTCAAACGACCATTACTTTTTTAATATAAAGAGACAACTTTGAACATACGAATAATAATGTGATCATTATGTAGCTTTTAATAGTCGGAGACTTGATAAAACAAAACTCTTAAGACATCATTTTGTAACTTTTAATAGTTGGTGAGACTTTATAAAATAATATCATGTAATTAAAGGTCATTTATATATTTTAAGCATTTTTCATTGAATTGTAAACTAGAAGTATTTTACATAAACAAACACGATAAAAATAAGTAAATGCACCTTGAATAGATCTATCTCCTTCGATGAATAAATTTTCTAAAGGAAATTCAAGATCGAAAAGGAATTTGGGGTTTAGAATGAAATTGAGGACTGTGTTGCAAGTTTTAAAAGTTGGGGACCTAAATGCAAGAGCCCGAAAAGTTTCAGTGACCATATTGCAAATGTACTAACGGCAATGTAACGTCGGGACCATATTGCAAACGGAATAAATGTTGGAAGACTGTATTGCAAGTTTTAAAAGTTGGAAGACCTAAATGAAAGCTTTAAAAAAGTTCAGTGACCATTATTATACTTTACCCTTAAATTAAAGTTATGATCAAATTGATAAATGTGTGAGTAATGATAACTTGCAATTATATCAATTTTTAACTACCCCGTTAGTTACTATGTTAAATATTAATGACATATGTTTAGTTGGCAACACTTAAACAGTTAAGTGATTTATTTGATAAAATTAAAATATCAGTGTACAAAATAAAAATAAACAATAATTAAGTGGCTATGGTTATAGTTTATCTTAAAAGTTATTATAAAGTGAATTGCAAGCAATAAGGACTAGACTGTACAAATAAAAAACAAACAAGGTCTAATCCGAAGTTTTGGAAAAGAATTGCAGGCGGTATAAAAGCCTGAGAGCCTTAAACCCTAGTTCCGACTTCCATGTCTCTTTAGTCTCTCTCATTTCCCAAACCCTAGACAACAAGACACGCCTATTTCAGTTAGCTTTGATTGTTTTTGAAGCTAACAAAGCTCTCTCTTCACTGTGGTTTGGGTTTTTGGAGCCTTTCTTCAATGGCTCTCTACTTGTTGTTCGAGTCGTCTTCCGGGTACGCGCTGTTCCAAGCTCACGGGCTCGATGAAATCGGTCAGAATACAGAGGCCGTCAGGAACTCCGTTTCGGATCTGAACCGGTTTGGTAAAGTGGTCCAACTCACTGCGTTTCAGCCTTTTGAGTCCGCTCTCGATGGTCTCAATCAATGCAATTCTGTTTCCGAAGGTATCATAATATTTTACCTTTTCTTCAAGATTATTTTTTATGGATATGTATTACTTCTGCAAAGGCATCTGTTAGTTCAACATTGCAAAGCTTTAGTTGCTCTTTTATATTAGTTATCGTGTTTACTCGGTGGGTTATTGGGATACTAGAAATAAAGGGTTTTTTTCCCATTTTCATTTGCTGATTTTTGTGATATCTGATGAAGATACTTTCCTCTTAAAGTTTTAATGCTTAATAATCATTCTGAACTAATCGAATTAGTGTCGCTGTATGAAACATTTGAAATGAGTTTGCTTGTTTTTCAGGTAAGGTTAACTATTGGGTTATGTTTGTTTTCATTTGGCAGGGCTTATGACTGATGAGTTGAGGAGTTTTTTGGAGCTGAATCTCCCAAAAGTGAAGGAAGGCAAGAAGCCAAAGTTCAGCTTGGGAGTTGCAGAGCCTAAGCTTGGTTCCCACATCTCTGAGACAACTAAACTTCCATGTCAGAGTGGGGAGTTTGTCCTCGAGCTTCTTCGCGGTGTGCGATTGCATTTCGATAATTTTATCAAGGACCTAAAGGTTTGCATATTTATTTATGTTTTCAACAAGATGGCTACAAGTGTATATTTTTTTCATTTGTTTTGAGTTGTTCTTCACGTCTCTTCTTAAACATGGTAGTCTGGGGACTTAGAGAAAGCTCAGCTCGGTTTGGCGCACAGTTACAGTAGAGCGAAGGTTAAGTTCAATGTCAATCGAGTTGACAATATGGTTATTCAAGCTATTTTCCTTCTTGATACTCTTGACAAGGATATCAATTCCTTTTCCATGAGAGTGAGGTTCGTATTCACTTGACCCTGAAGCTAGCAACGTTTTTAGTTTAATGAGTGTTCTTAACTAGTTAGCACAGATGTTTCACTGGCATCATTTTATATAACAATTATCCCCTGGTTGATTTCTTCCTGCAGGGAATGGTACTCTTGGCATTTCCCCGAGTTGGTAAAGATTGTCAATGATAATTATCTGTATGCTAGAGTTGCAAAGCTTATAGAGGACAAGTCGAAGTTGTCTGAAGAACATTTCCCTGCCTTAACTGAGATACTCGGGGATGAGGACAAAGCAAAAGAAATTGTAGAAGCTGGCAAAGCTTCAATGGGTACACCTCTTGCATTTATGTTTCAGTTCAACCTTTTTTTTTCCTCCACATAATCCTAATTACCTTTTCCTTTTCTCATACTCATTTCGTACTCATTTTGCAGGACAGGATTTGACCCCAGTTGATTTGATTAATGTTCAGCTTTTTGCTCAGAGGGTAATGGATCTTGCCGAGTACAGAAAAAATCTTTATGACTATCTCGTGACTAAGATGAATGACATTGCACCAAATTTGGCATCATTGATTGGGGAAGTTGTCGGGGCCCGTTTGATATCTCATGCCGGTAGTCTCACAAATTTGGCTAAGTGCCCCTCTTCAACTCTTCAGATTCTTGGTGCAGAGAAGGCCCTCTTCAGGTAGTTTGCTTCTTACTCTCTATTCTTATGAAGTGATTCAGTATGGAAACATATGGAACGCTAATTTAGGCCCTCTTTGAACCAATGCTTCTTTTAAAATCCTGTATACTAATCCAAGTGCATGCTCTTATCTAGACTTTTCCCCTAATCGTATGTTTTAAGATTTTGCTTCACTCGTTGCTTACTGGCTTCAGGGCACTAAAAACACGTGGAAACACACCCAAGTATGGTCTAATTTTCCATTCATCTTTCATTGGTCGAGCATCTGCAAAAAACAAGGGCAGAATGGCACGCTATCTTGCAAATAAGTGTTCAATTGCATCTCGTATAGATTGTTTTGCAGGTAATCTTTTATCTTCTTTTCTCTTACACTGCATGTTTTTCCCTGTAATACATGTCGATTGTCTTGTTTTCAGAGAGGGGCAGCACTGTTTTTGGGGAGAAACTGCGGGAACAAGTGGAGGAACGACTTGAATTCTATGACAAGGGCGTTGCACCTCGAAAAAACATTGATGTGATGAAATCTGCGATTGAAAGTACTCAGAGCAAAGGTACACCGATCTATGACTCCGTTTACAATACTTCGCATCCAAGTCTTTGATTCGATATGCTGAACTCATTGTTTTTTACTGGAGGTTGATCATGCCGCACGTCTTCTCTTTCTGTGTATGACATTCTTATCGATTATTTTACTGCATGTCTTGTACAGATACGGAGATGGAAGAAATGCAGCCTGATGAAACCTCTGCAAAGAAAAGCAAGAAAAAGAAATCAAAAACCAATGATGCCCCAGCTGCTGCTACAAATGGAGATGCCCCGGAGGAATCTAAATCGGAGAAGAAAAAAGAGAAACGGAAGATGGAGGAAGAGATGGGTCACGAAGAGGAGAAGACAAATGGAGCAAACGAGGATGAAGGAACAGCCAAGAAGAAGAAAAAGAAGAGTAAAGATGAAGCAGCTACAGATGAAACCAAGAAGAAGAAGAAGAAGAAGAAGAAGAAGACCCAAGAGTGAATCTAATCTCTATTTTCTGAAATTCATATAATCAAATGCTAATAGTTGTTTTATTTTGAAAATTCTATTAACTTCTAGGTTTCGGAAGTCTTTGATTTTGGAAATAGTATTTCAGACAATGAGTGGAATTTGAGTTGGGCTTCTTCAAAGTTTGGCTCAAATTTTATGAAACACTTGTCCGAGTTGTCATATGATTACATGTTTGTCATTGATGGCCTAAATCGAAGCCTCCATTCACATGTTTAACACACAAGAAACATTTTTAAAATCAATCAATCAATCCAATTGCAGATGATTTTTTTTATGAAGGAGATAATCAAATTCAAGGTAGCTTGAAAAATGTAACATTTTAGGTTATCTTCAGTTTCAAATATAAAAAATATTATGATTTTTATCATTTGTTGCGTTTGTTTTTTAAGTCTTAAATTAAATTGGTAAAATGTTAAGTAGTTTTTTATTAGTCTAGACAAGGACAACGTAAAATTTATTTAAAATTAATTTTCAATCATTTAACATTGAAGATTAATATTCTAATATTCTTGATATTTAAATTTCAAGCTTTTAAAAATAACAACATTTCGTTTCACATATGAGTAGCTTTAATTGACATAAAAAAGTATATTTTTTCAATTATTCAAATTAGAATAACACTTATTTTGTGAATTTTTTTTTTTTTTTTTTAAGGAGGGGGTCATAATTTTGAATGCGAACAGATAGCGCATCGGCGGCAGGAGGGATCATAATTGAGTGGCCATTGAGAGACGGAAGATAACAAAATGTTTGAGCCGATTCCTTTGTTCTGTACCCAAATTCCATCTTCAACCAACCATTCCTTCAACTAATCTATCTATTCCATTCAATTTCAACCCTTCTTCTCTAAACCTCCCTACAACCCAATTTCTTCTCACAGAATCAATGGAGGGCGCTCTCTTTCCCAATAAACCTCCTTACCCGAAACCACCTCAATCAAGCAAGCCCGTCAAATTCAGCTCCGTAACACTCCCTCAATCTCATTCTCACTCTCCACCTTCAGTCCCTCTGGACTCTCTTCTCCAGCACCTCCTTCACTTTTCTTCATCACCCACCACCACTCCCCACAACCCCAAACCAATTAATCCCCCTTCCCATCCCCTTTACATTTCTTCACAATCTACTTCAAAGCTTCAGTTAGACAACAGTGGAGAGGAAGAGGGAGCTCAATCCGGTGATGGGTCGCTTGAATTTTTGACAAGGAAGGGTATGCTTATGCTTAATTCCATAAAGGAACAGCCTTTGAACGCCTTGCCTGATTTCTTTGATTCTGTTAAGTTTGAGCTTCTTCAAATTGATATGTGTAGTCTGTTGAAGGGTTTAGACCTTTCAGGGGATTGGGGAAGAGCTCTCGTGTTGTTTCAATGGGTAGTTTCAGACATAGGCTCCCGTAATGTTAAACTAGACAATCAGATTGTTGAACTAATGGTTAGAATTCTAGGGAGAGAGTCGCAGTATGCAATTGCGTTGAAGCTGTTTGATTTAATTCACATAGAGGAATACTCGCTCGATGTTCGAGCTTATACTACCATTCTTCATGCATATTCACGGTCAGGGAAATACAAAAGGGCAATATCCATGTTTGAGAAGATGAAGGAGATGGGCCTTTCTCCTACCTTAGTCACCTATAATGTCATACTTGATGTTTATGGTAGGATGGGTCGGTCTTGGAATAAGATTTTAGGACTTTTGGATGAAATCAGAAGCAAAGGACTTAAGTTTGATGAGTTTACTTGCAGTACTGTGATATCAGCTTGTGGGAGAGAAGGATTGTTGAATGAAGCAAAAGAGTTCTTTTCTGGATTGAAGTCGCAGGGCTATGTACCCGGGACGGTAACCTACAATGCTTTACTGCAGGTGTTTGGGAAGGCAGGGGTCTACTCGGAGGCCGTAAGCATTTTGAAGGAAATGGAGGATAACAACTGCCCAGCTGACTCTGTGACATATAATGAACTTGTAGCTGCTTATGTGAGGGCTGGGTTTTACGATGAAGGGGCTGCAGTTATTGAAACAATGACGAAGAATGGTGTAAGGCCAAATGCTATCACATACACTACTCTCATCAATGCGTATGGTAAAGCTGGAAAGGAAGACAAGGGTTTGAGATTGTTCCATAGGATGAAAGAATCGGGTTGTGTCCCTAATGTATGTACTTATAATGCAGTGGTTGGGATGTTAGGGAAGAAGTCACGATCTGATGAGATGATAATGATACTCTGTGACATGAAAGAAAGTGGTTGTTTCCCTAACCGTATTACATGGAATACAATGCTTGCCATGTGTGGTAATAAGGGAATGCACAAGTATGTCAATCGAGTCTTTCGGGAGATGAAGAACTGTGGTTTTGAGCCTGATAGAGACACATTCAACACTTTGATTAGTGCCTATGGCCGGTGTGGGGTGGATATTGATGCTACGAAAATGTACAAGGAGATGATTAGAGTAGGGTTCACACCGTGTGTTACAACTTACAATGCTCTTCTCAATGCTTTAGCTAGAAGGGGGGACTGGAAAGCAGCGGAATCCGTCATTCTAGACATGAAGAATAAGGGTTTCAGGCCTAGTGAAACCTCATACTCTTTGATGCTTCAATGTTATGCCAAGGGAGGGAATGTGAAAGGAATAGAGAAGATTGAGAAAGAAATTAGCGATGGTCATATCTATCCTAGCTGGATGCTGTTAAGAACTCTTGTTCTGGCAAACTGCAGATGTAGAGCAGTAGAGGGTATGGAGAGAGCATTTCGTGAATTACAGAAAAATGGATACAAACTTGATTTGGTTTTATTCAATTCAATGCTCTCTGTTTTTTCGAAGAACAACATGCATGAAAGGGCCCACAAGTTGCTACACATGATTCGCGAAAGTGGGTTGACACCTGATCTTGTGACCTACAACAGCTTGATGGATATGTATGCCCGAGTGGGAGAGTGTTGGAAAGCTGAAGAAATCCTCAAAGGATTACAAAAGTCCGGTGGAAAACCAGACGTCGTGTCATACAACACTGTGATAAAAGGGTTTTGCAGGAAAGGGTTGATGCAGGAGGCCATAAGAATTCTTTCAGAAATGACGACGAAAGGAATTCTGCCTTGTATTTTTACTTACAACACGTTTGTGGCAGGTTACGCCGCACAGGGAATGTTTGCCGAAATGGATGACGTTATTCACCATATGATTCAGCACAACTGCAGACCCAATGAACTCACCTTCAAGATTGTGGTGGATGGCTACTGTAAAGCAAGAAGATACAAAGAAGCCATGGACTTTGTGTCCAAAATTAAGGAGATGGACGGTTCTTTCGATGATCAGTCTATCGAGCGGTTAGCTTTTCGTGTTCGGGAGAATCTGGATTCATAACTTCACAAAGTAAGCACTTTGTATTTCAGTTTTTATTGTTTAATAACCATACCTGAAGTTAAATTTTTGTTTCATTTTAATACTTTATTCAAAATTTAACATTAAGTTTTGAAAAAAAAAATAAAAAAGTTTAGATACTATAACGGTCTAAAATTGATAGTTTAAGTACTAAACGCGTTAAGTTTTTAACGGTAGGGTACTAAAATAAAACAAAAACTAAATATTAGGCATGATTTAAAAAAAATAAAAATTTAAATACTAAAACGGATCAAAACTGATATTTAGATGGTAAATACGTAGTTTACTCTAAATTGTATACAAATGATGGATGGTTTGAATTTATTTTATTATTATTATTATTATTTTGTAGTGCCATGTGATTTGTGAACATAATTGATATGTATGTAAACCTAGAATAGCAAACTGATAAATGTAGTGGGGAAAAGTCTGTAGACCATGTGAAACTTTACGGTCAACTTTATTTTTTATTTATTTTTGATAATTTCGTATATCAAAATTAAAAGTAAACAGTAGAACGAATGATAAATTAGGCGAAAAATTAAATAGTAAACAGTTCAAATTATTTCAAAGTCAATGACAGCAACAATCAAAGCAAACTTTATTTTGATTAAAATTTTAAATCTCGAAATTAAAAAATCATTAAATTAAGTCCAAATATAGTTTTGTAAGAGTCTACGAGCACAATATTGCATACTTTTATTTTGTACTTATATTTTATGAGTAAAAAGACATCATATGTTTCTTTATTTTAAAAAAAATTAATATAATTTTTATATTAATATGATATTTCAACTTAGAAAATAAACCAAATGTAACCATTTGACCAACGTTTTACCGTTGTTGATCGTTACAATATTGATTGACAGTTTATGACGTTGATGTAGCAGTTCACAGTACTAACATGACAATTCAGGATGACAAAATTAATATGACGGATGACATGACATGTTAGCTAAATTAGTTACTCATATATGATAATATGACAGATGGACTGTCACGTCAGTACCGATGATTGTCACGATAACACTGACTGTTCAAAACACAAGAACTAAATGATCACTCATATCTTTCACATATGCATCATAGACTCTTGCCCTTGATGCACCTGGGGGTCTATACCATTACTGCTGCTGGCACGATGTCCAAAAGGCGTTTGGCACGATGCAGAGGATTTCATCCCTAATGTTATGATAGATATGCATTTTATCTTTACATGGAACAATAACTTAATAACTGTTTGGTTAATTGTAAGCTAATGTTAAGAGCTAATAAGCATTGCATCTACCAACAGCGTACAAGAACAGAATTCATCCCTAAAGAAGTATTAGCATTGCTGAATTAGATGTTTGTATTGTGAAGGAAACTAAGCAGCCTAGCGCCCTAGCCCACTGAAAAGAAAATTCATCACTCTGGATACTGCTAGGAATGATGTTGAACGAAGCAGCTCTTCCTCCTCTCCAGTCCTTCATTGATGGACCATCCACAGTTTTTTGTGTAGCAAATAAGATTAAATAACACAGATGATACATGGCCAGGATTTAAATAGCGTTCGCTATCGCGTTTTCAGTTGTGTCGCGTTTATTACGGTTACAGATATAACGGATGTCATTATGGTCACTGCGGGTATCGCGGTCGGGAATTTTTTTAAAATTCGCATAACTTACCTAAAACATAATTATAATTATAAATAGTTATTTTGAATATTGTTAGAATGTTTTCTAATCGAAAATGATATATATATATATATAGTTTAAATAGAAGACTTTAAAAATTCTAAAAATTGAAATGGGTAAAGATAAATTATCCATTATTATTCACTTACCAAAATCAACATATTATAACTTAAAACTCATAAAATTAAAAATAACCCATCATTTATTTTAATAAAACCCATTACATGATAAGTTTATAACACAAATATAATTAACTTATTGGGTCTGTTTTGATCTAAACCCAATCGATCGGTCAAACATGCTGAGTCAGTGGTTAACGTGTCACGTCAGTATTCCGTTATTGCAGTAACGATTGTTAACGTTGGTTAACATCGAATGACCATTTTGTAACAAATGATAACGTTAGTGATCTATTTATTACTTTTGAAACATTAGTCGTAAAAACAAACACTAATTCAAAAATTAATGACCATTGGCGTAGTTTAGCGTAAAAATTATTCAATCCCTAAATTCCTTTTGTTCTTCTATATCGTGCGAGAGTCGGAGGGAAGGCAGAGGCAGAAACGCAGAGGCAAAATTGGAGAAAAGTAGGGGGGGTTTGGGCTAAAATTCGTCCCTTTTCTTCTTTGTTTTTCATGTTCTTAAATTTCCTTAGCTTGCTAGCTTGATTCCTACTAAAAATAACAACAACAAAACTTACTTTGCTGCTACATGTTACACCAAAAGAAAAGCAAGAAGCGAGATAAAATAATCAGGTACTCTACTTACTTGAATATATGAACTTCTCCTCAAAGTGATTTTTTTTCTGATTTTGAGTTTGGGCAATGAAATTTGAGAGAAAATGTGAAGTTTGATTTTGAGTTTGCTGCTGACTTGGTGTAACGGAAAATAACGGGAATAGCGTTAAGTTGCGGCCGCTATTTGTGTGATACCGCTATTGGTGTGATACCGCTATAACGTTATTTGAAACCCTCTGAACATATGAACATTCTCCTGTTCAGAAAAGTTGAGGGTAATGTTCAATGTTACTTGGACTCGTGTGAATCTTGTATGTCGATATGCATTCGTCATGGATATTTATTGAAGTTTTTCCTTATATTTGAGGATTATACCTACATACCCATGTCCAAATATGCATTGGACGTGGGTACTGCAAGAACAATAAGGAATGAGAGCAACATAAATGTTTATTTTAGTTGTCCCTTCCGGGTAGATATCAACCACTTTCTTTCCAACATGCATTCACCCATGAAGTCAGCATCTGCATTATGGACAACTGAAACTTACCAAACAACTCGAAAACCCCACTATATTTGCGCCTATGTACCCACCCGACTTCTTTATTTGCACCCCGTTGATGAATGCTATAAGCATTTGCATTGCTTCCGTTAAGGCATATGATGAAGCGTTGATATTCTTTAGACTTGGTTATTGATATATAACCACTAAAGCAGGCAGTACCTCACTTTTGAATGGTAGTTATATTCAATCAACTCATTGTAGTTATGTGGTAGATGTGTCTTATTGAATAAAAGCTCAAAGAAAACGAAAGATAAAAAAGAAAAATTCAGAAGGGCATGTAGTTATAAACAGGATATCTGAGGTAAAATAACTAATATTGCTGCTTGACATTATCCATGATATAGACGGATGAAGGAAAGGTGGAAGGCCAGGGACCCTGCACCCTCTTCCCCTCGAGATTGCCTTTAATTTCTTAGTGTTTTTATATTTGAGAACTTGTGAAAAATTCATTTTGGCACCCGAAAAAAGAAAATTATTCCTTTTATCCTGGTCCCCGAATATGAAATCCTTGGATTCACCGTAGTACAAGTGCCTAAGACTTCTTATGGGCAACTCTATATCTCTTATACCGTTATGGATCTAATGTGTTCGTAAAGTGTGGAAATTTATTCCTATTTAAAAGGAAGAGATTTCTTGTAATATAGTTTATGTGAGACCTAGAATGTAGGTTGAAGGACTTCCTAAATCAGACGTTTCAGTTTTTAAAATAAAAACTGTAGTTGGAAAATGATATTTCTCTTAAATAGGTAGACACACGTGTGAAGTAAAATGTGTGTAGAAGGTTGCAATGCATAAGTGCATATAATTTGGTTTAAATACCTTTGAGTCAACATTAATAAATCGCTATGTCTGAGTCATACACAGCCTAACCTTGTTCACTCTTTATATGCTGTCTAGAGAAAATTAAAACTTCATAAATTATTTGCTTTCTGTATTACTTGTCTTTCCTTCATCATTTTCCTAATTAACCTTAAATGTATCATAGAGGTTTTTTTTAGAATGATAGATGTGAAGCATTCATTGTGTGGTTTGAAGAGTTCTTGATAAAGTATATGCATACTACGCACATGTTATACATTTATGAAAGCGAGAGATGAGTACATTTTGGAAGGTGGTCTTGCATTAGGACAGTGACAATTGATAAACCATGGTTGTTGTTTCCAGCCAAAACCTACAATAAGTGTAAGCTGCATCTTTAAGGAAAACACACTTTCCTAGAGAGCAGTGAAGATGGACATTATTTGTTAGAAAAATCTGGAGCCCTTAGTCTCAATAATGGGGTTTAAGGTCTGAGCAAAACTCTTCAAAATGTGATGGTTTTCTGTTTCAGTATGTTATTGGTGATTTGATGCATGTTTCCTTTACTTGTTTAGTTTAGGATTTTTGTATTATTTAGGAAAAAAAACCATTTTTGCAGTATAATACCCTGTAACTGGATTCAATAATCGTTTTCTCAAATGTTTGAGAAATTTGATTTTTGTGACTGATGATTTTCCTTAAATAACCGGTAACTGATTTCAGTGGTATGTGTTTCTCCGTGTTCAGTTTCCATAAGATCCCTTACATGTTCTATCAATGGATTAGTAAACATGCCTAAGTTTTGTTGCCGACATCTTGTAAAAAAACTCAATAACATATGATAGAAATGGTTGGGCTGGAGGGATATCGATACATGTAAGTTGTAGCATTGCTCATGAAAGGTAGCTTTTGTTTCGTAGACTCGGCTCTAGGTTCATGTATAAACGTGACAGTGTACTTGTCTTCTGGCAGGTCTTAAAGGACAAAAGGCGAAAATTACGAGCCTAATCACATGAATCCCCATCAACCAGTTCTCGATGTGGCTCCTCTGAATTGCGTTCCATACATGGGTCCAACTAATCCAGATATGTTTTCATCACCAACCAAAGAGAACACCGAGGCTGCAGAAGCTATTGGTCCAGCTATGATAATTCTGCCTTCACAATCAACCAGGGATGAGTTGGATACTATCTTGGCAGCTGCCAAAAATGGAGTTGCTCTGACTGGTGCTGCAGCCACAGGATCAGTTGGACCTGTTATTGGAAAAGTGGAAATCGGTGAACTGGACGATTCGTACTATTTCCGTGTCTCCCTTCCTGGGGCATCAATGGACAAAAGTAAGTTCCATTAATGTTTAAGATCAACCACTCTGCTCATGACATGATTGCTTGACTCGCTTTAAATAGAATCGTTTGCTTTCTTCATTAGATCAGAAATGCTCTAACATCCAGTGGTTGGAAATCCGTAGAAATAAAAACCATCTCTCAAAGATTGTTTTTTCCTGGATTTTTTATTGAAGCTAATCTAGTTGCCATGTTAATTGATATTGAGTTCTTTGATAGGAAAGCTTGAATCAGTATATACATATATTTCTGTCTGTTTTGTTATCGATTTCTCTGGGAAGAAAATTGAGACGTTCGAGTTTATGAGTGCAGAAGATTTCAATTGTGACATTGAACCTGATGGAAAAGTAGAAATAAAGGGGATATCAACAACCGGTGAGAAGATAGTATGCAAGAACTTGCAAATCTTTCATATGCTGACACAAAATCTATGCCGGCCGGGACCCTTCACCGTTTCATTCCAGCTACCTGGTCCGGTCAATAACCAAGAAGCCACTAGCTATTTGGCTAACGGAATGCTTGAGGCCATTGTGAAGAAGATGTAATTCACAAGTGATGAACTCAGTTAAGCTTTAAGCATCAGTTTAGAGGATGTGATGTGATGAACTTTGGAACTCTTTTCGAAATAAATTGCTCTTCCCTTTTCTCTATTGTTTCTGTTTTTATCATTTGATAGCTTATTAGAATATTAAGTAAAAATATACGGAAAACATACAGCTTGTCGTTTTTCAGATAAGTACTATGATTCAAATGCAACTGATTTCGTTAAGTCCCCTATCTATAGGGATAGGGTGTTGCTTTGTTATGTCCTTCAACTTTTAAAAGTTACAAAATGGTCCTTCAATTATATAGTATTGTTTTGTTAAGTAAGTCATCGGTTGTTAAAAGTTATAAAATGACCATTTGACTATTGATATGTACCAAATTTGTTTTTTTCGGTTAAAAATTTGATGATAGCCTAAGCTTTACGGTTAATCTACTGATTGAGATGTGATAAAATCTGATTCAAGAATATCAAACAATATATAGTCCAAATGGTTCTAGGATCAGATTTCATCATATCAAGTCAGCAAGTTGATCTTCAGCTCAGATGACTGTTAATTTTTTAACGAAAAGAACGAGTTTAGAACATATGAATAATTGAGTAACCATTTCGTAATTTTAGAAATGACCATCCAGCTCAGTTGGTAGAGCACAAGGTTCTAAACCTTGAGGTCGTGGGATCAAGTCCCACGGAGGGCATTTCATAATTTGGAGGTCTCCTACGGAAGCTGCTCTCAACCTGGTGTTGGGGGCAGCCTACTATCTTACCTCCCCCTTACCCCATACATATGGGAAAAAAAGGGACAGCCATTTCGTAATTTTTAATAGTCGGGGAACTCAACAAAGCAACGCCCTATAGTCAAGAGATTGTTTTTAACTTTCAAAAATCAATGAACTCAACAAAACAACTCCTTATAGTGGGAGATCATGTGTGCTTTACGAAATAAATAATACCTAGAATCTAATTCAGATGAGGGTATCCGTGTAAGTATATAATAGCTAAGTTAATGGTAAAGCAGTCCATGCAAATCCACCAATGTCAACATCTGGAAAAGCTAAAGAAACCGAAATACTCTCATCTTCTAAGTTGAATGTATAAACATTTTGATGATCTGGAAAAGAAGCAATGAAATAGATGGGGTTTCCTTGAAAAGCAGCAATGACGACCATAACTAAAGAAGGCAGTATCATCATCTAGGTTTCCCACCTTGTCCCATCTCTTTCCTGACAAATCCAACTTGAGAACTTCAACTTGTGTGATTTTGCTTGGATTCTCGCCGTAATCATGATAAATTATTCGTATAGCAAAAAGTTCACCACAAGATTCAACCATGTAAATCGTTTTACCCGGCCTACAATAAATGAACTTGCTACCAAAATCTACATCAAAATGGTAAAGCAAGACAATGCAACTCGGATGATTAGGAGGAGATGAGATTGCACATATATCGAATGTTCAAGGCAGTCGAGGTAAGCGGATCTTTTCCATGGTTTGTGGATTAAGCAACAGACAGTGTGAATAATCCCAATCAACTTGGAGCAACCAACCAAAAGCACATGTTGCTGTTCATGTATTCCCCGAGGAGAAGTATCCAACATGCTAAAGATGAGTTGATTGTTGGTGTCATGGAGACAAGTGAGAATAAATGATGGATGAAGGGGAAGGGCCTCCTCTACTTTCGCTAATCTTGCACTACAAACAGGAATCAAGTTTTCAGGATTTGGAAGCTGTCTTAGGCTTGACTCCTCTTCCTATGTGTACAAGGTTGGTGTAATCCAAGCGCAATTTAACATCCGTTTCGTATTATACAAATCCTTTTTAGCCAATGATAACCATATCGAGCGACTGGATAGAACAAGCCATTTCCTTGGTTGTGCAAGTTTGGAAAATATTTAGTATTGGGCATTGCACAGATACACAGCCTGTTCGACTGGCAAATATCATCTTATCTCCCAAACTGTAAACTTCCTCCCATCTATTTTCATAAAGTCTAAAAATCCTGACATACTCTCCCATGCGGCCCATGCATATCGAAATCAGTTGTCCATCAAACTCAACCAAAAAATTCTCCTGGAGTGACTCACTGGGATATTTTAGCTTCTTCATTATCTTCCAACGTTCATGGTCTTCCGTTGAAGTAAAAGGCAGCCCGATAGAAAACAGGATCACTATGAGATGAATAGAAGTTTACATTCACGCAATTATAGAAGACTGCCATTTCCATACAATTAGGCGAAGTTGGTGGAGCCGAAAGCACATTTTTGACATACTCTTCTGGGTAACATAATGATCCTTTGATGTGTGAAGGGATGAAAGAGAAAGAGTCGTACATGCAGATTCCACCCGTGGCTGGAGAAGTGAATCCTTGAACCAATCAAATCATCGGGAATCTGAGCAACGTAAGAGCCATTGTAGAAAGGGTCATAGAATTTGCACTTGGAGCTGTTACCCGACAGGTGGAAAAGAGACGGATAGTGGGATGTAGTAGAGAAATAAGGATCGGGGATGGGTGTACGTGGAGGTGGAGCTGACCTCCATGAGCGACAGACACCCAGGAAATAATCAGGCGAGACAGGATCATACTTAAAATATCATCAGGGAGGTTACAGTTACACCATTGTCTCCCTTGTTCACCTGTTTCTACCACTTGACATATCTGTTATCTTAAAAACTCCAGAAAATAAATCAAATGAAAATCCTTTTATCTGTTTTATAGAAACAATTAATGCAAAAATAAGAGGAAACCAAAAAAAACAAAGATTCAGATCATGCAACACATTTACAAAGAAATAGAAGGCTCATCGATCGAACCCCATGCAAAGATCTAAATCAGAGCTTACTTACAATCCAACCAAAATAATACTGTATTTTATTTCGACGATTGTTCTACTATCATCTTCTCCGAAAGGAGTTAAAGTGCTAAATAACCAATAATATTATGGGTAAATTATGTATTTAGTACGTAAACTATCAGATTTAGTCTGTTTTAATATCTAAACTTTTAATTTTTTTAAAACAATTATTTAACGTTTAGTTTTCATTTTTTAGTACTCTCTGTTAAAAACTTAATTCGTTTATACATAAAATATCAGTTTTGACTTGTTTAGTACCTAAACTTTTACTTTTTTTCAAACTTAACATTAAATTTGTAACGAGATACTAAAATAAACAAAAATTAAACTTTAGGTATGATTTTGATAAAAATTAAAAGTTTAGAAACTAAAAAATATCAAAAACAATAGTTTAGGTATTAAATCCATAATTTACCCAAAATTTAATATAAGATACAAACAATACAGAATATTAGATTATATCATATTCATAATACTAATAAAAATACAAAAATTAATTTTATTTTACAAGTGTTTATATGAGGAATTATAAATTTTTTATATAAATACTTGTTAAATATGTATACATTTCTGTTAATTTTAAATTATTTTATTTAAATAATTTATAAAAAATTATAATATTATTTAATCAAAAAAATAGAAAGCTTGTTCATCTATAGGCCTGTACGATGATTTAGCGGTTCAGCCGAATGGGCTTTACTCGAACATCCCTTTGCTTATACCTTCGATACGCCGACGTTTAGCACGGAAGAGCAGTTTGAGGTTCAAGTGGTTGCTCTGCATAACACGACGTCGTTCTTATGTGTATTAGACTTGACTTTGGAATCCCTTTCTGCACTTCGCGTTTATCATATTGGTAACTTTCTTCTTTTCTCCCTCTACAGTACAATGGCCACCGCCGTCATAGCTCCGGACCCGAAAACGCTCCCGCGCCCGGGTCGGGGCGGTTTTCAAGCTCATGGACTAACTGAAGAAGAGGCACGAGTTCGAGCTATCGCCGAAATCGTGAACTCCATGGTGGAACTGTCACGGAATAACCAAACGGTAGACCTGAACGCCATCAAGTCCGCCGCGTGTCGAAAATACGGTCTCGCACGCGCCCCTAAGCTGGTGGAGATGATCGCTGCACTTCCTGAGGCGGACCGTGAGTCCCTGCTCCCTAAACTCCGAGCCAAACCTGTCCGAACCGCCTCCGGAATCGCTGTGGTGGCGGTTATGTCGAAACCGCATCGGTGCCCGCATATTGCGACTACGGGTAACATCTGTGTATATTGCCCCGGTGGACCGGACTCGGATTTTGAGTATAGTACTCAGTCGTATACTGGATATGAGCCAACTAGCATGCGGGCAATTCGAGCCAGGTAAGCTTTTTCTTCTTTTTTTCCATTTTGGGGTGATTAATTACCTTAGTTTGAGGCACTGAAGTCGTTTATTTCTGTTTTTGATATTTGGACACTTCTCAAATACGAATATTTAGTTAAAATTGGAACCCTGTGTACTCATTTTTGTTCATTGAAATCAATAGGAGCTGCCTGTTAGCGATAGATTGTGTTTGAATACTAGAGGCGAATGGGATTTAATTGAATCAAGTCAAGCTCAAACGGTGAGAAGCTTGAGCTACGCTCAAAATTTGATGCTTGAAGCTTGAATCAAGCCTGATCAAGTTTTAATTTTAAAGCTTGAGCCTGCTGGCATAAGCTGTTTACCTAGTAAAAATGAACTCCATTCCTATGTTTTTTTTCAAGCTTGATTAGTTATGTTTGAGTTCAAGTTCAAATTGAAAATTCTCAATGCTAATTAAGAAAACACTCTATTAGGCTTGTGGATGACTTGATTCAATCATTACAATACTCAATTCGGTTTGCTTGATCTCTCGAGTTTGACTTGATTAAAGAGCCAATTTTTTTTCTTTTTCAAGTTGAACCCAAATAGCTTGCAATTATAAGTGTCCCATACCCACCCTAAGGGTGAAAAGCACTCTTTTGTTTCCTCAAATTGGTTTGGCGTTCTGGTTTTTGCTTGAACCAGCTTTTGAGAACCCACATGTCATGCCAAATTTAGCAGTAGTGATGTTTCATGATCTTTGACAATGAGAGAGAGAGAAGAGATTGTTGCATTTGTTCGGTTCGGTCGGATTAAGTTCTGAGGCAAAAACTTGATCTATAATGATTCCAGGTATAACCCATATGTCCAGGCGAGAAGCCGGATAGATCAGCTGAAGCGACTGGGTCATAGTGTCGACAAGGTCTTAATCTTCTCCATATTAAGTATTTGTTTTTTTTTATGGCTTTCAGTTCTATGGTATAGCTAGAACTTAGAAGCCGACCTTTGGTGCTCTTAACAGTATGCTGATGGGATTTGCAGGTTGAATTCATCTTGATGGGTGGTACTTTCATGTCACTTCCTGCAGATTACCGAGATTATTTTATTAGGAATCTTCATGATGCTTTATCAGGGCATACCTCTGCCAATGTTGAAGAGGCAGTTTCTTACTCCGAGCATAGTGCAGTGAAGTGCATTGGAATGACAATTGAAACGTAAGTTATCATGCAGTTGTCTGTGCATATGTTTCAGTTCACCTGTGTTATGACTAGATTTAATCTTTTGAGAATTATCAGGTTTAACTTATTTTCTAATGATTGGGACTCAGAAAATGAATATTGGCATTTATCAGTATTCAACTATTCATGCATTTATAGTTATTCAAGAAATGGGATTACTATCCACTAGGTATGCTCTTGCATAAAACTAGGCAGGGATGGCAGTAGTTGTGTGGTAATGAGTTAAAAATATGTTTTTTCTTGCAGTTTTGTATTTCAGAAACATGTAACATGAATTGTTGGCTCATCTCATTGTCATCACACACTGTGCATGATTAATTTAAGGTTGACTTCTTCTGATTCTAATCTGCAGTAGGCCAGACTATTGCCTCGGCCCTCATTTGCGCCAAATGCTTTCTTATGGTTGTACACGACTGGAGATTGGAGTCCAAAGCACGTACGAGGATGTCGCTCGTGACACCAATAGAGGACACACAGTTGCTGCGGTAGCTGATTGTTTTTGCTTGGCAAAGGATGCTGGTTTCAAGGTATCTTAAAAACCACGCCATACATACTCTTTTCTAGAGAAAGAAAAGAAGATTGTTTCCTTTCCTCTATTTTGTCTCTCTATATGAAAGAATCCCCCGATCTCTTATTCTTCTTCATTGTTCTCTTTCTTATTTTTTTGCCTTTAACATGTAGCACAGCCATTGAACAAATAAAAAATATGCGTTTATTTTTTATTATCAATTTTATACTCTCTTTCCTGAAATTTTCATTGCTTTTCTGGAGGTTGTTGCTCATATGATGCCTGATCTTCCTAATGTTGGCGTTGAGAGAGACTTGGAAAGCTTTAAGGAGTTTTTTGAGAGCCCTTTATTTCGAGCTGATGGGCTTAAAATTTACCCTACCCTTGTAATCCGTGGAACTGGGCTATATGAGCTCTGGAAAACTGGCAGGTATGGTTTCTTTAGTTTATTGTCTGAGATTCCTTCGTTCATTATTTTCCTTCGGATATTTGGGTCCATTCTGGTTTAACTGGAAGTACTAATTATACTATTTATTTTCAGGTATAGAAATTACCCGCCTGAGCAACTTGTAGACATTGTGGCAAGGATCTTGGCCATGGTTCCTCCTTGGACACGTGTTTATAGGGTCCAGCGGGATATTCCGATGCCTCTGGTTACTTCTGGGGTTGAGAAAGGAAATCTTCGTGAACTAGCTTTAGCACGTATGGATGACTTGGGCTTGAAGTGTCGAGATGTTCGAACACGTGAAGCTGGAATCCAGGTGAGGAAACACTCACAAACAATGTTGCTCCTCGGGAATGTGTTCAATACTGAAAAGCATTAACCTTTCGGAAATCTAATGACATGTTTATTTTTGATACAGGACATCCACCACAAAATTAAACCTGAAGAGGTTGAGCTTGTTCGACGTGATTATACAGCAAATGAAGGTTGGGAAACATTTTTGTCTTATGAAGATACACATCAGGTACTGCTATGGCCCTCTCTTTCTATTGGGGCGTGGCCGTGTGGGTGGTCAGTCTAAAGTTGATTGTTTGTAACATGTGGATAGCTATTTCATGCACTGTTGTTAACTGGCCTAATTGCAGCATCTTTCCCCGTTCGTGTATATTAATAATATCATATATCTAATTTGAATCTGTCTCCATCGATTTTGATACCGCTCGTACATCTTGATACAGAGTTGTCTGTGCTAAATCATAACACGCCTTCTTGTTTTGGACACAGGATATTCTTGTCGGGCTGTTGCGGCTGCGAAAATGTGGCCGGAACACTACTTGCCCTGAACTAATGGGGAAATGTTCTATCGTCCGTGAGCTTCATGTTTATGGAACCGCCGTTCCGGTGCACGGCAGGGATGCTGACAAACTGCAACATCAGGTAATGGTCGAATCAGTCGACCAGAAGTTACCCTAATTCGAGGTGGATACATTCCTTTAAAATGTCCGGACTAACCAGATCATCAAGTAATCATCGGTTCCGTCTTTGCAGGGTTACGGTACACTTCTGATGGAAGAAGCTGAGCGGATAGCCAGCAAAGAGCATAGATCGACAAAATTAGCTGTTATATCCGGTGTAGGAACCCGACATTACTATAGAAAACTAGGGTATGAGCTTGAAGGCCCTTACATGGTGAAATATATCGTCTGATAAGATTAGTTTCGAGATAAAAATAGAGTAAAATTCTGCCAACACAAATCATATTTTTTGTTCAAATTGTTTGCCGTTTGTATGCTCTCCTTTTAGTCAGATCATGGAGATTTATACAGTTTCTTGATAAAAAGTTGGAGTATTTCTATCCATTGAAAGATAAACATGGATTTCTCAACCGAGCAATAGTATCAGTGATTATAGATAATTCGTATACGCTGAGTCACTATTTTCTAAACAATAAGCTAATCACTCAAATTATTATTACAAACATATAATTAGTAGTTAAATAATTTGTTATTATTTTATGATGGAATGTTATTTAATTTATATTTTTATTTGGATTATTTAAGATTTCGAGTTCGAACACCAGGAATATTAGGGGTGTAAGAGTTTAATGTAAAATAGTTGAGAGTTATCTTTGAATAGATATTATCTTGTACTTACTCCAGATTAATTAAAAAATGAAAATTAAATTGCTGAAATTTTTAAATATGAAAGGTTATATTTGTAAATTAAAATGGAAATAATAAAAATATTTAAATTTTAAGAAAAGTATTATTATATTAAGTCATCAAATGTGTGTTTCAATTTTAACTATTAGTGAACTTATTGAAGGAATAAATTTTAGTGTTGTTTTCGTTCGAGGTCCATGCATTTGTGTAGTGTGTGTGATGTCAACAATCAAGAAAGATTATGAATATATATTACCTTGTAATTACTTTCATATTATTAAAAAAATTTAATTATTAATGATTTGTTTGTAATAGTAATTTAATTAGATGATTAAATTATAACTTTTATTAAAAAAGATAAAAATACATTAGAGGTATATGTACATTTGAAAAAGATCAATTTGGTCCTCATATTATTATTATTTCAATGTAACCCTCTAACTCAGAAAACAAACCCAATGTGGCACTTTGACTCACGTCAGCACCGTAGATCGCCACGGCAACACGTGAACTACCACGTTAGTATCGTAACGGCCGATGATGAAAAATATTGGTCAAAGGGATATATTAGGTTTATTTTTTTTTTAGAAAACCTTGAGAGAAAAATACTGAGGACAACAATGATTTTTTTAAAAGTACAATATCTCTAATGTCTTTTTGACTTCAAAAAACTGAATAAGTTTATTACTGAACACAATTATTATTTTATATTTTATTATTTTAACAGACGCTTCCTCCTAGGTTTTGCGGATGTAGGCATCAAAATTACCTATTAAGAAAATGGTTCCTTCCAGTTTCAGTTACAGTAAACAAAACCACTATATCATTGTTTACTCAAAAGTTGGCAGTTAAAGCCATAGCTACGGGCGGACGTTCGTAGTCAACACTCGTCTCGAATTCCGATAACAGAAACAGGAACAACGAGAGTCCTTCTATATGTATATGTATATCTCACTTTCCGATAACAAAAGGAATGGCGAAAGAAGTGATGAGTGGTTGGACAAGGGTAGGAAATGTATTATGCGGTGTCAGCAGTTTCATCAGAGAATGCATCTTTGGAGTCCTTAGAGTTGGTCCAATCCCCAACCACATTGCTTTCATCATGGACCGAAACCGACGATATGCTAACAAACAGAATCCCCGAGGGCTGCCGTCGGTGGTGGCCATGATGCTGGCTTTTGGGCTCTCTTTGGTTATGGTGTTGTACTGCTATGAGCTCGGGGTGAAATATGTCACTGCCTATGCCTTCAGCATCGACAATTTCAAACGAAAACTGAAGTTCAGACACTCATGGATTTGGTGTTGCGGAAATTCCATCTCCTGGAGAAGGCTGTCGAACGTTTCGCCATTAGGTTCATTTCGCAGGAATTTGGGGCTCGTGAGCGATGAGTTCAGGATTTCAGCCATGAAACTAATGGAAGCTACTGCCGGATATTCCAATTCGTTGCTTACACTTCCAGAGACGATATCTTGCATGCCATTGAAGAATCTTGTGAAGAAAAGTGCATCGATCGTGTTCGAGAGATCGACGGCAACAGTGATCATATTATAAAGTTGATGGAACTTGAGAAGAACATGTATATGGTTGTTGCACCGGATTCATATATTATAATCAGGACCGTTGGGGAAGACCGACTGAGCAATTTCATGCTGTGGCGAAGTTGTGGTAGCCATTTATGTAGCATGTCGGTACTTAGGCCAAAGATTGGGTTTTGGAACTTGGTGCTTGCAATCTTGAATTTTCAGAAACATAAACCCTACCTTGAGATGAAGAAGAAAGAAAAAGTGTAGTTTGGGAGCCATGTAACTTGATGTAATGTTGTATTTCATAGCCAACTAGAAGTCATATGCATCTTAAAATATTAACCTAAGATAAAGTTTAAGAACGGGTTAAATAATTACAAGAAAATATTTATTTGTTTCTTGGAAAAAGATATCATATTAATCGAGGGTTAAGGATTAGGTCAGGTTCAAATAGGGAAGAAATAATCCGACCATAACCCGGCAATCCATGTGTCGGAAATCAACTAGACCGACATGCAACATTTGGGGCACATGTTCAGGTAAGTAGAACACATCCCTAATTTTACTTGTATCAGTTCCTAACATGACTTGAAACTGAGATAATTTACATACCCTGATTCCAATTTGAGCATTGTGGCACTACCAGCACAACCCATCATATATGTGTATAATGCCATTCCGTAAAAAAGCTTGTGGCAACGGAACAAGTGAAAGTTAAACAGAGTTTTCAAGTTTGGAAAACGAAAATTTAGACTGAAAAATAATTTTACACAGGCTGCTCTAATGGTGCAGAATGGCTGAATGGTGGAGGCTGATCTAGTTCAGATTCCGTTGTTGGAGCTGCCTGAATTGAATGGTCAAATTTACAGGCTGGTCCGAACTTGCAAATGCCGTACCGACTGTAGTGTGAGCAGATGCCTTGATCCTGGATTTCAAGTCATGTTTTCAATTCCAGTGTGCATAAAAAAGCTTTTTTTTAGAAAAAAAATAATCACCTGCCAAGTTCATATATTTTTTGACAACAATCAATAGCCTAAAGGAGTACAAACTTACAGGTCTTAGTGGCAATCCCTTGTCGCTGAGAGCACATGGGGCCGGCTTTGCAGATCGATTTTTTGGATGATGATATTTGCAATTAGATTTAAACTTACAGTCCCCAGTTTTCAGGAAGTAAGTGCACTCGGGTTGGCCAGGCCGTACTGGGAATTCATCAAACACCATCTGTCGCTGATGTTGATTATAGACACCGGTTTCGGTTGAGGGGTTGCTCATGAAATATGCTGGGGTTGGATGCAAACTCCTTTCAGGTGGGGGATAAACAGGGGCCTTGACAAGGCAAACAAGAGCAAATCATTGTTCGGACCATAATGGTTATAAGTAATGAAAACGAAAAGCTGATTTATTGGAGAAAATTATATGCAGACCCAGCTTTTGTACCCATCAGTCTTTTTAAACATGAGCTTCTTGAGTTAATGCAGTGAAATAAATAAAAGCTAAAATTGCAACAGAAGCAATAAATGTGTGTTGGATGGAGAACAAAAGAACAAATATATTACGTGGAAAACATTTGATTCTCCATCTTCATGCATCTATTAACACTATAGATTGTCACAGCAATTAGTATATCTTATCTACCAACTTCAAACACTTCATGCAAAAGCAATATTCGATAAAACCACACAAAGCAATCCATCGTGTGGGAAACTGAACCAATGTCAAGGTTCTACTTTGCTTTCTTTGGTGCAAGTCTCACCATTTTTTACTCTGCTAAATAATGAATATAACAGTGCTTTTGTAGTCTCCTATACTTGGCCTGTATATGACTATGTCTATGCCTACATGCACATGTATTTCAGAACTTGATACACAAAGTGACCTAGTTTCATCGAGAAAGGCTGAAACTTGAAAGTCAACATAATTTCAACCAAAATATTCTGAAGATGGCCAAAAGTACGAGTTCTGCTAATGAGCCTAATGAATGCTAGCCACTTCTTCAAGTTAGGTAAAAGACTATTCAAGTATTCATAGTAATGCTTTTGTATTCAATGCAGTGACTGACAGTTATTGTCTGAACTCCAATGCATTGAAAAATAAATTATTTCAAATAATAACCTTAATAAGCCGCCTAATGGCTAATAGGGCACTTGTTTGTAAAACCCATAGAGTACAAACACGCAAAAAAACTAGTTTTAACCATCTGATCTTAAGAATTGAAAATATTCATTAATAATCTGAATAGATGCCAAGATGAAGACGAGGACCATGTAATGCTAAGATAAACTCAATAGATGTCGTGCACTACAGTATTCTAAGATGAACTTAATGGATGCCATAGACTATAATAACATAAGCTAAAACAGCATACGGGCAATGATAGTACCTGATACCCGTTCCATTCTGGATTTGGAGGTGGAACAGCTTGAGTTGGCGGGAACATAATTGGCATATAGGGAGCAGTAGGAGTCTCATTCAATGCCCTTGGTGAGGACCAGGATGCCATATTCACTTGAGAAGCAGCTTGCGATGAAACAGATCCACCATTACCATATGCTGCAGGTGGGTCACAACCTCCAGCAGTGGTAGGATCAGGATGATTGAACCTGCAGTTGGTTCCATACTTGCAGGACCCATTACGCATGTAATAGGGGCACTCTCTCTCTCCCTGTAATAAATCAAAACTTTCAAATTTCCAAAATGATTCCTCCAAATAGCCACTAAAATCCCAACTCCTACGACTTAGTTGATTGTAGAACAAATGCAAATGAGGACCAGGACTTGAGTTAAGGAGTCCAGGAAAAATCAATTAACAACTATAACAAAAACAGACATGGTACCCGTCGGATAGGGAGTCCCAGAAAGTTAAGTTCTAAAATTGGAGCCGCTGATATAGCCCTTGAGTGATTGTATCTACATGCCTTACCAAACTTACATCCACCAGTTCTTAGGTAATACTGCAAAAATATCGAGAAACATTGTAAAATGCTAGGAGATCACTAACCTTCATTGAAAGAATTATGAATTGCACAAAATTCAATGATGGAAAGAATACTGACCTTGCATTCTGTCTGGGGTTTCTCTTTATACTGATCTGGTTCATCATTTTCCTCAATTTTTTCCTGATCATACTTCAAACATCATAAAATCCAAAATACCCAGAATTAAAAAGTCAGCACGAATTCAATAAGTACATGTATGTGGCAAACAAGCTAATATCATAATTAACAAATATCATAGCAGTATAGCAACAAATATTAATAAATCAATAGAAAGCTAACAAAGCTCAAATTAAGCTAAAGGAAGAACATTTCTATAACATATAAAGATGATAATAATAAAATGGAAGTTAAAATAAGGTGAGAAAAGAACCTGATTCTTCCTTTGAAAAGGGTGGTTAAACTTGCAATTAGATCCAAATTTGCAAAGTCCGGTTTTCATATAATAAGCGCAATCATCTGCGTCTGGTCTCACCGGATAATGCGACCTCACTCCTTCATACCTCTTCACGTTTTCACCATCATTCTCGCTCTCGTTTTTATCCTCCTCCTCATCTTCTTCGTCTCCGGCAGCTCCGGAAGAAGCATCGTCGTAACCATTGTCGCTTTTTCTCTCTCCATCGTCTTTCGTCTCAGCAGCCTCCTCCTCTTCCTCTTCGTCCTTCTTCAAATCAAGTTCCTGCAACTGCTCTTTGAGATTGCTCTCGTCATGCCCGTTTTCCTCAGCCTTCTTATTAAGATCAGACAGCGTTAGCGCCTCGTTGGGATTCAGAGTCGGGTCGGGATTCGGAGTCGGATCGGGAGAGTTATGCCCTAAAACGTTAAGGACAGAATCGGCTAGAGCAATCGTTTCGGAGATCGGAGCTTCTTCAGATTGTGACATTGTCAATCCACATTTCAAAACCCTAATTTCTGCAGAAAATTAGGAAAGAGATAATGAGAGAATAACCGGTAAAGATCAAAGCTTTATCCTGAAAAAATAGAAGCAAAAGATAGTGTGAACAAAAAGGCAATGAAGAGAATAGAGAGTAAAATTAAAATATATATTAACTTAAAAGAAACTTTCTGCCGTATTTTTTCGGCTTATTATACAAAACAGTACCAGAACATGAATTTATTTTTAAAACGGTACCTCAACTTTTTTTTCTTATCAAATTAGTACTTAAATCTGGAAAGAATTCTCAGATTAATATTTAAATTTGAAGAAAAATTTCAAACGGTACATAGTACTGATGTAGTATTTCAACTACTAATAATATTATAACACTTGAAATTTAATGTTATCATCATTTTTACCGACCAATGTTATGTCAACAACAACACAAAAATCAATTTAAATTTTGTTTTCTAAGATTATATACTAATTTTAGTCAAAATTACATTCAAGTAGGCATGTAAATGAACTGAACGTTCAGTGAACCGTTCATGAACCATGCCGGCGGGAAGTTCGTTTATGTTTGTTTATTTATTAAATGAACGAACATGAACAAGATTTTGAGTTCGTTTAATTAAATGAACGAACACGAACAAAGGGCTCGTTCGTTCATTTACGTTCGTGAACGTTCGATTAAATGTTTATTTATGTTCGTTCATTTATGTTCGAAGAGAGGGCAAGTTGAATATATTACCAAGATTATTGAAGTTGTTTGGATTTCAAGAAGATTGTTTTGTTGAACAAATTAAGTTTAAGACTTTATTATGTTCATATAGCTTATTTATGATTTATGTATGCTTTTATCGTATTCAAACAAATTAACTCTAAATTTGCAGGTTATATTAATGAATTTTAAGTTGTTATTCTTGTTGTTTATTTTTTTACATTTATTTGTTGTGTTTGAATAAGTTTGTTTTTTTGTATTTGTATTGTTCGTTTATTGTGTTAATTTATGTTCATTTACTATGTTCGTTCGTTTGCGTTCGTTTACGTTCGTTTATCATTTAAATGAACGAACATGAACAAAAAAAATTTTTGTTCGTTTATGTTCGTTTATTTATTAAATGAATGAACATGAATATTCCTTTGTTCGTTTTCAGGCCTACATTCAAGTTATAATTTGAAAAACTTTATCAATTCAAGTACTAATTTGTATAATAAACCTTTTTCAATATCATATTTTTTTTTACTTTTTGCTTTTCTGGAAAGTACTTTTAACTGTTATTCTGTTTGAAATTCGACACACCTTTTACGTTTATTATACACTTCGGTACGTGAATTTTATTTTATCTTGAATCAGTATTTAAATTTGAAAAATCTCGCACAAATCAAGTTCTTTCCGTGATAAAGGAATTATTGTTATTTTTTGATGATCCAAATTCGAGCATCATAGATGTCAAGGGTGTGAGCGTCCAATATCAAAGGATTGAGAGTAATATTTGAACAGATATTGTATTATACTTATCCCAAATTAATTCAAAAAATAAAAAAAAATAATTTGAAAATTCTCAAATTAATATTTGTGTTGATTTACATCTTAACAGACAATTAATTTGTTAGCGTGACACTGATCCAATGATGTAATGTTGTTATTAAGTGTAATGTGTTACAATAGTATTGATTGTTAAATATATCAACATTAGATATCAGTTTGATTTTTTTAAAAATTTAAGTACTAATTTGATTTTTTTTTTTGAAAACCAACGTTAAAAAAGTTATTATGTAACAACGTTCAAGAGATTGTAAATTAGGTGTACTTAAATATACTTAATTAATTTTGATCTAAAAATTAAAAGTTATAAATAATGTTAGTATTATAATCTAGGGTAACGTATACAAATGGTCCTCATGACTATAGAGTAATGCTTTATTAAGTCTACTTTAAAAGTTACAAATTGGTTATTTGATTATAGAATGTTACTTTGTTAAATCCCTCAACTATTAAAAGTTAGCAAATGATCGCCCGACAATTAATTATGTTTCAAACACATCCTTTTTCGTTTAAAAATTAGTGATTATCTAAGTTGGACGTTAACTTGATGGCTAAGATATGATAGTTGTTTGAGATATTAGGATCATATTTTATCATATAACATTTAGCATGTTAAAGTTTAGCTCATAATGCCATCAATTTTTTTAATGAAAAAGTACGAGTTTAGAACATAATGAATAGTCGGGTGATCATTTTGTAACTTTTAATAGTCGAAGGACTCAATAAATCAACATTCTATAGTCGGACGATCATTTTATAACTTTTAATAGTTGAGGAACTATTTTATCATACAGTAAAATGGAACCCCAAAGGCGATTGTTTATTATGATAAATCTTCTTATACTCTTCGATCTTGTAGACTTTCAATAGTCGGATGATCATTTTATAACTTTTAATAGTCGATGAACTATTTTATCATACAGACAGTAAAATGAAACCCCAAAGGTGATTGTTTATTATGATAAATCTTTCTTATACTCTTCGATCATGTAGACTTTCATTCAACGCAGCATAGATACATGAAATACATTTTCATGGGACGCCCGCACTCGGCACACACCACTTTCTCTTATATTCCGCCGTTGTTCCCCGGCAGGATAAGCCGAGTGCAGTGATGTTCGTCGGTGACCGCTTCCAAGTGTCCGCGGATCGCTGACACGAAACCGAGCTCTCGTGCGGTGTGCTCCCATTGCTCGAAGCTGTGAATGGCGTTTAGGGTTTTGTCTCCCTTAGCTCTGACCATCTGGCTCCCCGAAAAGAACACCGACCACCCCTGTTCACTGCCGTCGTATCCGAGCAACGTCATCACTTCCTGTTTTATGCAGTGGCGGATCCAGAAATTAAAGAATAGAGTCTAAAATTTTATTTTTTTTACTTAAAAATAATGGATATGTAAAAATTATATTTTTTTCTTTTTTCCTTAACACATTAAATTAAATTTAAACATTTTTCTAAAATAATGGGATGCATTTGGCCCCTATGAGGGCTTAGTGCATCTGCCACTGGTTTTATGACATCGGCTTCGCCGGTGATGATCCGTGTTGTGTTTTGGAGAATAACATGCTCTCCAGTCGTTTCCAGAAGAACCAGACATTGGTGTCTTCCCATGTGTGGCTGAGCTGTCTTTCGTTGATCAAACCGATTATCCTCTTCACTCGTTCCTTGGCGTTGTTTTTTCCGACGTAAACCATCTCTACGTCGATGCTGAGAACATGAGCAGTTTTTTTTGTTGCGGAAGTGAAGCTTTCGATCCATTCAATGTCTTCACCGCCATATAAACATACCACTTTCTCTTGTCTCATCTGATAAATCATGCAAGACCATAATAAAAACAATCAATAACTTGAATCAAAATACTTATCTATATATATATATATATATATAAAAGGATGTACCCCAGTTAAATAGGTTAGGTTCAAGCCCATCAATAAGTAGTTCGATGGTCCAAGACTCGGCCTTCCAAAGACTTGCTTCTTTCTCGGTAGTAAAAGGGAAGGCCGCATTTCCCCATATCCACAGCATGTTGAGTGCATTGAGGCATGTCACTTTTCCTTGCGGATCCAGTCTCACTACGATCGGCTTCTTAACGAAGTTCCATACTTTCCTGGTGTACTTAACGACGGCCGGTTCGATAGTCGAAGGGTGGCACACGGTGTACCACGGCATCATCGATTGCAGACCCGAAAACCTTTGCTGATAACCATCGTTCCAAGCCGAACCGTCCACGATCGGGAGCCATACGATCTCGTAGTTAACCTCGGAACCTCGTTCGTATTTGTAAACAGCATCCAGAACCTGGATCTCGTCTTGGATGATACCGAGGTCCGAAATCAGCAGTAAAACATGCTTTCTTCTAAGTATGTCGATATGAACCTTGGACTTGTTTGGACCTAAGAGTGAGGGTCTTCCTTGCTGAGTGAGAAAATTTTCAGGAGGATCTTCGAGTTGTGGAGTTGAGGCGTTCCGAATGTGTGTTTTAGGCCATCGTAAGCTTCTGTTTGCTTCTTCTCATCTGCAATATCGAGTATATTCGTGTCAGACACGTATCGAATATATAGAATTTTTTAATTCGATTTCGAGTACTGACCAATATGCTGGTAACAAAGATGTAATATCTTTTGAAGGTGTTCATGTATACTGCTGACTTTATGAGCCAAGCTTGATAGTTCCCAAGCCTCCGATGTCGATGTACTAAACCTAAAACTCACCAGAGAGAAAGAAAAAAAGATTCGATTTCGATTCCGAGTCAGGCATGTAGAAAATGTAACAATAAGATCGAGTTAACTCACTCATGTCTCATGCGGACAAGGCTGGTAATCTGCGCAGCACAAGCCACAACGCTTCGTATGGTCAAGTAAGCAGCGGTGGGGATATGAGCGATGGCAACCGACATTGGTGGCACATCGCTCGATATGTACTGAGAAGGTAGGTCGGTGAACTCAAAGATGCACTTGGTTACTTCCATCATTGCCTTGATGAGCTGGTGAAGTGCATCGAAATGGGGTTTCAGAGTGTGGGAATACTCTAACACGTCCGGTAGTTGTTTAAGGAGGGCAACCGATTTGGCCAGCGAATTCGTGGTGCAGAGCTGAAGAACCAGCCAGAATTCGCCAAAATTCACAGCGAAAGCCGCCAATGTTAGCACCACCTTCGCGTCCCATGAGTAGCTCGAAAGCGTGTTGAGAAGCACCATCGTCGTCGCATGAGCGTCGCCTCCGCCCGAGCACTTGCATGATATCTACAAACAACATTCACAAACAAGCTTCATCACGGTTGAAAAAAGAAAAGAAAGTGCGGTAAAAGGATACTTTAATGACTGTGATACTCGGAACCATGCACGTATAAACTACCTCGCAGGAGATCTTGTGGATGACATAAGCCAATCCATCAAGCATGCAATTTCCATCTATGGCAGCCGAGCTCGACTTATCATCAATGGCATCCATTTGCCCTTGTCCGCCCTACAATCAAGTTACAGATTAAACTACCAACTAAAAGTTATATGTTCAACGACATTAAAAATGGGAAAACTTAGAACTATATGTTGAGAGCATGATGATCGATGTTCGGAGTGAGATGACGCAGAACATTGTCGATGATTCGAAGAATAGGTTTGACGTCGATAAATCGACCGTCGGGCGAATGAATCGACTGAATTTGTTTCATCATCACACTGTCACTCGATCTCATCAGTTGCTCCTGTGAGTGTGACCCTTGGGTTGCCACATCTGGAATCATTTTGCCAAACGAAGGAATGGTTTTCTTTTAGCGATTGGTAGTTGTTTTGTGGCTTGTTTAACGAGCATTTGTTTAGGGTTTATATAGTGACGGGGTGATGGAATAAAAGCCCCCATTGAATTGGTATCTTGCCTTTGCTTGCGAAACGAGTCTTGGTAAAGCTAAAGGACCGTAGTTTTTAAAATGAAAAGAGAGTTTATCCAAGTAGCCATGATTATTCACGACAAATTAAAGATATCGGCGGCAGTAGCATGCATGGATCTGCCCTGGTCTTTCCAGCAAAAAGGTGTTTTAATGTTCGTGTTGTCATATCCAGCTGAGAGCTGAAGCTTAGCTTGACTTGGAATGAGGTTTAAAGAAAGCTACGTTAAAATTTCGGTAGAAAATACATTGGTTATGGTCCACTTGTGGTATATCATTAATCTATTTACGAAAATAAAAAATGAAAGTTTAGGTATTAAAATATATTAAAATTGATAGTTTACGGATTAAGTTTTTAATGAAGCCCAATGCAGTCACCGGAATACGTCTCTGTCCGTGCCAAAACTATCGATCATCGGCAACCTTCATCATCTTGATAGAACCTTCGCCGCTCCATCATCGGATTTGAGTAGAGAGTGTATTTTTTTTTTTTTTGAATTGTTAAATTTTATTGTACCGTCTTATTTTCATTATTTAGTTATTTTCATTATTTAGAGGCTAATTAAGAAAAATTGTTGTGTCTAAAGTAAGTAATTGTCTTTCTATATTATTGTTTTTTAAAATTAAAAAAGTTCATATTTGAACAATTGTTGGACTTTTGAAGGCATAAAATCTCCTAGACCCATTGCTCTTTCATACTGGATTGGGCCTAAATGAAGCCCAAAATATGAGCAATTTGTGTACCCATGGATCGGAACCGGTGTTAAAGAAAACCAATGGAGATCGAATGCTTAGGCTTTCAACTGTTAAAACAATAACCAAACGTTATCAAATTCTTGTATACATGGGCAATTTCCTTTTCTATGTTTAACGTTTGTCGTTATTTTAATATTTGTATCCCTTGTCACAACCTTTGAAGTTATTTTCCGAATTGATTTCAATTCTTCAATGTATATGATTAAGATTCAATTACATAATATAAAACAAAAAAGTTGTACATTTTTTTAAGATCGTGGGAGAAAGGATATATAAGTTAGGATATGCTTATACCCGATGTAAAACTAAGAGTTTTGCGTATTTTCAAGACCGTTGGATAAAAAAAATCAAATATTGAGAATAATTATTTGTTTTTTTCCAGTGAATATCTTCTTATTTCTTACTATTAATCTCAGCCTTTGATTTTTTCTTGTCCAACGATCTTAAAAAAATAGGAAATGGTACCTAAGGCCCTCGTACTTTCAAAAAAAAAACCAATGCGGCCCTTTCCTTTTTTTACACCTGATGTGGCCCTCCAAGTTAACAAAAAAATAACTTAATATGATCCTTTGACCAACGTTTTCCGTTGTTGACCAAGGGCTTCGTTACTTTGTACTGGTGTGGCACGTTAAGCATGCCAACATCCTATTTCTCTCTCAATCTGGCCCTCCAACTCAAGAAAATAACTCAATTTTGCCCTCCAACTCAAGAAAATAACTCAATTTGGCCCTCCTATTTGTTTCTCTTCTATTTTGGTCATTAAAATTTAAAAGTTTTCAATTTAATTGCTCAACTTTTGAATTGCTTAAGTTTTAATCATCATGATTTATTTTATTAATATTTATGTATGATGTAACATTTATGTATGATGCAACATTTTTTTCTTTTCAGCCAGAGATTTATTTTTTCTTTCATTATCAGATTCAGTGAATCCAGATTGAACTTGTAGAATTTTTTTTATTTTTGAAAAAACTGGGTATGAGCTACTTGATCGGGTTGAAAAAAAAAATCTTTGGTTGAAAAGGAAGACAAATTAAATGATAGGATAAAGGGGGAGAGTGGAGATTTCGAAATATATAAAGCATAGAGAATATCTTTTAATTTAATTATAATTTTGGGAATATTTTTTGTTTCAATATAATTTTTTAAAAATATTTAATTAATATTATTTTAATTATATATTAATAAAATAAGAATAATAAATGACACATCATACACAAATATTAATAAAATAAATCATGGTGATTAAAACAAGAGTAATTCAAAAGTTGAGTGATTAAATTGAAAAATTTTAAAGTTTAGTGAACAAAATAGAAGAGAAAAAATAAGAGGGCTAAATTGAGTTATTTTCTTGAGTTGGAAGACCATATTGGAAGGGAAAAAAAGGATTTTAGCATACTTAATCTGTCACGTCAGCACAAAGTAATGAAATCTTTGGTCAAAGATTTATATTGAGTTTTTTTTTTTTTTTTTACTTTGAGGGCCATATTGATTTTTTTAAAGTATGAGAGCCTTCAATACCCTTTTGCCTAAATAATATAAAACTATTAATTTTACATTGGGTGCAATTAGATAATGCCCCGTATTATATATATATATTTATTTATTTATTTATAAAAGTTATGATCAAATTATATAGTGTAAAACTAAAAAAATTTACACCTTTTTTACTTTTTTAGGATTATTGGAGGAGAGAAAATAAAAGACTGATATTAACTATTTGTTTTTTTTTTCAGTGAATATATCATCACTTACTATTGTTGATTTCAATTTTTATCATCCAACTATCCTAAAAAAGCTCTTAGTTTTACACTGGATGTAATTGAATCATGTTCGTTATGATCTAATTATATAGTTGATGATAAAAAAACAATGCACCACACGTCGATTTCTTCGTATAATCATGCTGTGATACGGAATCAGGATTTTAGTTTAGAGAATAAAATATAATTAGTAATAAAAAATATAAAATATAAAATCAAAATAAATTAAAACTTGAAAGTCTATAAAATTATTTATTTATATATATATTTTAATGATATAAAATTTAGGACGAAAGTAACCCTAGAACTATATGTAGTTCCTTCTCTGTTTTGATTTATCTATTTTTCTCATCACCAAAGCTCTAATTATTAAAAGTTATAAAATGATCTTCTAACAATAGGATGTCGCTTTGTCGAGTCTCTCGATTATTAAAAGTTATAAAATGATCATTTCACTATTCATTATGTTCCAAACTCGTCATTTTCTATTAAAAATTTATAACGATTTGAGTTGGACGTTAAATTGCTGACTGGATATAATAAAATTTGATCTCAGAATCTCAAAGGACTATCATATCTCAATCAACATGTTACCGTTAAGCTAAGATTATTGTTAATTTTTTAACGAAAAAATGACGAGTTTGGAACATAGTGAATATCCAGGTGACCATTTTGTAAATTTTAATAGTCAACGGACTCAACAAAGCAACATCCTATAGTCGAGAGATCATTTTGTAACTTTTGATAGTCGAATGACACAATAAAGTATCATCTTATAATCGGGGGACTCAATAAAGCAGTATATGTTATAAAAACTCTCAATTATTCGACAACGAACACTCAAATACTCTAAAGTCTCTGATGCTCGAACTTGGAACCTATTAGAATAACATTATTTTAACTACTGAGGTAGATAAGTTCGTATGTATTTATATTTTATATTATTTTTTGAACGTATTTTTCTATTCCGTATTATATTTTATATCATACTATATTTTTATGTTTAGGCGTTGGCCGCTGCATTCCACTGAAAGAATGCCCCTAGGTCCTACTACTGAATGTTTGTTTCTCAAGTTTTTCTTCTTTTTATTTGCCGTGCAGAGGGTATGAAAGCCATGAAACTAGGAAAGGTAGCCTAGGACAACTTAACCCCTTTTTTTCTCTTTTAAATATAATTATTAATCACGAATCAAACGATCTTAATGGTAAAATAATTGTTGTTATTTTTTGAGATATCGAATTCGATTACCATAAATATTAAGGGTATGAGCGTTCAATTTCAAATATTTTAAAGTTATATTTAAACAAATACTCTCATGTATTTAGCCCGGATTAATCAAAAAAATATAATTATTAATATTTAATAATTAATTATTATAAAATAAAATGTCGACACATATGTTTTCAAATTTAACAAAAAGAGGCAGAAATTCTAAAGTGAGAGGCAGTCAAGATATGGTGGAAAAGGTCATTCTTGGGGCAGGAATTGGAACTTTTATTGTTTTAAAATATTTTTCTTTTTTTTATGACTTGTATGATTAGGGTTCAAATAAAAGAATGGGTAAAGTATAGTAATGGTCACTAAACATTTCTAAAACTTTCATTTAGGTCCCCCAACTTTTAAAACTTGCAATACAGTCCCCTAACATTTATTCCGTTTGCAATATGGTCCCCCAACTTAAACCACTGTTAGAAAATTAGGGTAAATTATATAATCGATCATTAAACTTTTCAGACACTTGAATTTAGGTCTCCCAACTTTTAAAACTTGTAAAACAATCCTTAATTTCATTATAAACCCCAATTTCTAAAGTAATTCAATTTCATTCTAAACCATTGATTCTACTAAATCATAAATGATCATTGTATGAGAAAATTCAGGTGAATCATAAATGATCGCATTGTAAAGCACTGAAGGGTTAGGTACTCAAATCTGATAAAAAAATAGCATGCAAGAACATAGTGGTACTTAAATCATAATGCTCCAAATTAGCGTTCCGAATTTTATATAGTCAAAAGTTGAAGAAATGAGCAGAGTTTATGGGAAGTTGAAATACCGAATAGAGTGCTTCCATTTTGCTATTCGGGATGTTTAACCAATGCATATTGTTATTCAAAATTGATATAAATAGTTAAACAAACCTCAAATTTATATTGAAATAAATATTGTCAAATAGTAAATTCATGTTCAAAATTTCAAAACACCTTAATTTCATTCTAAACCCTAAATTCCAAAATAATTCAATTACATTCTAAACCTTAAATTGAAGTATTTTAGAATTTGGGGTTTAAAATTTAATTGAATTATTTTGGAATTTAGGGTTTATAATGAAATTGAATTACTTTAGAAATTGGGGTTTAGAATGAAATTGAGGACTATTTTACAAGTTTTAAAAGTTGGGAGACCTAAATTCAAGTGCCTAAAAAGTTCAATGACCGTTACCCTAATTTTCTAATAGTGGTTTAAGTTGAGGGACCATATTGCAAACGGAATAAATGTTGGTGGACTGTATTGCAAGTTTTAAAAGTTGAGAAACCTAAATGCAAGCTTCAAAAATATTCAGTGACTATTACTATACTTTACCCTAAAAGAATTTATGGGCAACAATCCCCACAAAATTTGGTCACCCAAATGCAATGATTGGGAGAACTTGGGACATCTTCCACCTTTTATCAGACCCTGAAATTTTTATATTTTTATTTACTTTTATTAATTTTAATTTTATTATATTACAATCATCATAAGTCGAATTCTCTATTATATAAAAGAATTCAAAAGTCATCGATAAAAAAAATTAAGTTTGATTTTTTTAAAAAAAAAAATAAGAACAACAATAATTTTTTATTTTTTTAAAATTTTAATAATATTTTTATTTATAACATGTTTTAATATTTAAAAAATTAAAAATTTAATTTTTATTTTTATTTTTATTGAAAAAATAAATAAATTTTAAGTTTTATAAAAAAAACTCTTAAACTTTTTAAAAAGCCAACTAAATTCATTTATTCCGTTATTATTTACAAATAAATTATCACATCAATTCTGAAATAATTAATGGCGAGTTTATATCGGTCAAAATAACTATATTAATTAGGCAGAGATAATTAGGGCACCCCCTACATTAACTTGAAATGATTAAAGAAATAAACACTTTGTTTTGGATTTAGTGTATGTGAGATAATTAGGGTGATAGCTCATAGGATTAGGGCACATGATGCACCACCAAAAGATGTGTATCAATCATTTGATCCACATTTTTATTAGCTATTACCACAACTTAATCACCCAAGCAAATTAATTACATTGCCTATTCAAAGCTTTCAAGTCATGTGAAATAAGCTATGATTTATTCTAAGTTAGATAACTTATAGGTTATATATATATATATATATAATCTGAGTTGTACGAATTAAATGGTCTCTGTAATAAATGTATTGTTGTTATTCTTGAGGACTTGGGTTTGAGCACCATAGATGTCAGAAATATGAGTATTCAATGTTAAAATGTTGAAAATTATATTTGAACATATATTATCTTGTACTTAACTCAAATTAATAAAAAAATAATCCGAGTTGCTTTGAAGAGCTGAGTCTAATTCAGGACAGAAATAATTGTTGCTGAGTAGAAAATTAGGTAGAACTATGTGTATTAATATTTAGGATAAATATCTAAATATAATTAAAAGTAGTAATTATGTATTTAGTACTTAAACTAGTAATTTTATCTGTTTTAATACTTATATTTTCAATTTTTTCAAAATCATACCTAAATACAGTTAAGTTTCAGTTAAGTTTCTTTATGGAAAATTACACCATTCACCACTCAACTATCTTCTCACTCCTATTTTGGTACTAATGTTTAAAAAATTCAATTTAACTACTAAACTTTCAAATTGCTCATATTTTAATCACTCTAATTTATTTTATTAATATTTTTTGTGACATAACATTTATTATTATTATTTTATTAATATAAATAAAAATAAGAGTGGTTAAGTTAGGAGTAATTTAAAATTTAAGTATTTAAATTAAAAAAATTAAACTTTAGTGACTAAATAGGAGGGAGAAGATAATTAAATGATTAATGATGCAATTACCTATAAAAAGGTGACACGTGCAGATCATCCATTAAGTTTTTAACAGCTAGATACTAAAACTAAATGTTAGATATAGTTTTGAAAACGTTAAAAATTTAAATAATAAAACAAATGAAAACTGATAATTTAAGTATTAAATGTGTGATTTATTCTTAAAATTATTTAAAAAAACAATATAAACGTTAATCCCACTTCCTAAATCGGCTGTGTGGGGTCAGCTTTAATGTTGTTGTTTTTTTTCTTAGAGGATTCTTCTTCACTAAACCAAAGAACTAGAAACAAAGAATTAAATAGCAACAAGTCCCACAGATCAATGTAATCCAAAGCATTGAAAAAACAAATAAAAGCCTGATTCTCCCTCCTCTCTTTCTCTTCAAGGCTCTTTTGTTCTCCTTCTTTTCCATATCTTAAAACCAGTCATGGCAACGAGAAGAACCTCTCAAGACACCTCCAAAAGGCACCTCCATTGGACCATAAAAGTCGGAACCGAAGAAAACCAAGCCCGGTCTTTCAAGTCCGAGGAGGAAGAGACCAACGGAAGAAGAACAGCTCTTAAAACCCATGCAATTTCCCTGCCGACACCGCGGAAGAAGAAGCTTCCTTCAGCCGCCTCGGTTTCCATCGCCAGGCTACGATCCGTCGTGTCGGATCTTCGGAGGAGCCGTTCGGGGCTGCTGTTCGGCCTCGGTTCACGATTGATCGGCACTCTCTTCGGTTACCGCCGTGGACACGTTCATTTCGCTTTGCAGAAAGAACCCAATTCCCCGCCGGCGTTCCTCGTCGAACTCGCCACGCCGATAAGCGGTCTGGTCCGAGAAATGGCGTCCGGGCTGGTCAGGATCGCCCTCGAGTGCGATAAACGCAGAGAAGGAGACCGTAACGTGAGGTTACTCGAAGAGACCGTTTGGAGAACGTATTGCAACGGAAAGAAATGCGGGTTCGCAACCAGAAGAGACACCGGAGCTAATGAACGTACAATTCTTAAAGCCGTGGAACCAATCTCCATGGGAGCCGGAGTTCTACCGGCGACCGAAGCCGAAGGTGGCGAACTCATGTACATGAGAGCCACGTTCGAGAGAATCGTGGGGTCGAGAGATTCTGAAGCTTTTTACATGATGAATCCCGACAGCAACGGTGCTCCTGAACTTAGTGTTTATTTGCTTAGAGTTTGATGCTTCCGCCATGGAAGATCTGAGAGCTAATCTTCTAGTTTCTGTTCAAGGTTTGCTTTGTAGGGGAGAAATCGGAAGCTTGGGTTATAATTTTACTAGTGGTTTGGGTTAGTTTAGGTGAGAGGAGGGAAATTACATTATAACATGTTGACGATGGTAGGTTGGGGTCTTAAAGCTGTGTATATGTATTGACTTTGTTTTTTTCTTCCATGTTTGATTGAGTAATGAAGCACTAAATTGATGTAATATATATTCGGGTAACTTACACGTTTTATAACGGCTAAATCTACGAGATAATGTGTTGGAATTATTTATTTCACGAGATAACGTTCTCCCAAGATTAATTGCTGAAGTAGGGCGAATTGCACAGTGTTGGCCGTAGGTCGCCATGCCTTCCAGGCGACCTACGACGTGGCAGCTTCAGACATCCCATGCACAACCCAACCCATAGGTCGCCATGCACTCCCAGCAACCTCCTAGGTCGCCATGCACTCTGGGCGACCAAGGAGGTCGCCATGCACGCCCGGCGACCTTGTCTCCTTGCATGGCCATGTGATATTTCTGCACGTCTCGCTCTATTGATGCAACACATGCATGAGGGAGCAAAGGGTTAAAGCTTGGTCGTCGGGCAGGAATCTCCCAGCTATGACATGCAGGGCGTGCAGAGGGTTAAAAGCTTGGTCGCCGGGCGTGCATGGCGACCTCCTTGGTCGCCCAGAGTGCATGGCGACCTAGGAGGTCGCTGGGAGTGCATGGCGACCTATGGGTTGGGTTGTGCATGCCACGTCGTAGGTCGCCCGAAAGGCATGGCGACCTACGGCCAACACTGTGTAATTCGCCCTACTTCAGCAATTAATCTTGGGAGAATGTTATCTCGTGAAATAAATAATTCCAACACATTATCTCATAGATTTAGCCGTTTTATAACTAATCAATTATTTTTAGTTTAATTTTTATTTCATTTTAGTACCCGTAATTAAAAATTTTAGTTTTTGTTTTATTTTAAGATCCGTTCAAAATTTAACATTAAGTTTTGAAAATATTAAAAGTTTAGGTACTAAACGCTATAAGTTTTCAATGACGGTTTACTAAGATGAAATGAAAACTAAATGCTATATATGATATTGAAAAAATTAAAAGTTTAAATACTAAAATGGGTCAAAACTGATATACTAAATATGTAATTTACCCTATATATTTTTTGTCATACTATATATATTCGAATTATTAATTAATTGATTTAGATAAAACATTATAACAAATTATTATAAAAAATGACCCTCTTAATTTAATTGTATTAATTAAGCATCAGAACTTAAACTCTTAATAAAGAAATTCAACATCATAAATCGTTAAACAAATAAATAATTAATCTAACTCAAGCATTAATTAATTAATTAATTAATTAATTGTATTTGTGATACGTCTTTTAAAAACATAAAAAAACCTTTCAACGCGAGTTTTAAAGTAAGATTTATATTTTAGATAAGATAAGTAAACAAATAAATGTATATTTTGTATTTCTTTTTATTCCAGATTCAAACAAAAGGGTGTATTGTCATAAATTAAAAATATAATAAATATTTTCTTATAATCCCTCTTTAATATATATATACATACATAAATATATTTTAATATCTAAATTTAATATATATACATAAATATATTATAAATATATTTTAATGTCTAAATTTATTTTAAAGCAATCAAATTCAACATATATGATCTTTCAAATGAGGTTGACTTGTAATTTCAAGTAAGGCCCCGGATAACTCAAATAAGGCCCGGTTTAAATACCTAAATTTTTAAAAGAAAATTAAAATAATATCGAACATTTATTTTTATTCTATTTTAGTATACATTATTAAAAATTAACATGTTATTTAGTACCTAAACTATCAATTTCATTCCGTTTTAGTACCTAAACTTTCAATTTTATTTAAAAGTTAATATTATATTTTGAGCGGGATATTAAAATGAAACAAAAGCTAAACTTTAAGCAGCAGCAACAGCAACAACAAAACCCTATTCTCATATGCAATGGGATAAGGGGAGGTAGGGTAGTAGGATGCTCCCAACGCCAGTTTGAGAACAGCTTCCGTGGAAGACCTCCGGCAGTCAGAAAATTAAAAGTAAATATAAAATGCAATGCATGTATAAATAAATAAATATATAAATAAATCTCCGCAAATAAATCTCTGCGTAAAAATCTATGCATATAGACAGAAACGCAAGACCCGACTAAATTTAAAGAGAGAAAACATGAAGAGAATGATACACAGAAATCAACGATAGCAAGTTAAGAGAAGAAATAAAGTCAAATGGTTAAAAGCTAAGCTAAGGCAACAGTACTCCGTGACCCTAGTTTCTTAGCCTTCATAAATTCCAATGACAGAAACGTATAAAAAGTAGAAGTCATGGAAATTACTATGAAGGCATTAAAAAGAAGACATAGATGTTACACCCTATGGCTGTGACCCGCACTACTCTGCTACCATGGTCTTAAGTCTCCATACTTTCCTATCAGAGGTCATGTCCTCGGTAAGGGCTAAATCCTTCAAATCAGATCTCAAGCAGTCTTCTCACTTCCACCTTGGTCGTCCTCTCCTTCTAGTACCGTCGACTGTAATCGACTCTACCCTCCTGACCGCATCCAACGGTTGACGCCTAAGGACATGTACAAACCACCGTAGTCTTCTCTCCCTCAATTTTTCAGATACATGCACCACCCCAAGGACATCCTAATAGCAGAGTTTGGTATCATGTCCCACATAGTCCTACCACATGCCCATCGAAGCATTCTCATTTCTGCGGCCTCCATCCTCCTTACGCGATCCTTCTTGATTGCCAAACATTCTGATCCATACAACAGCGCTGGTCTTATTGTCATTCTATAAAATTTTCCCATACGTTTTAGAGGCACCTTCTTGTCACACAAAACTCCAGTAGCATCCCTCCACTTTAGTCATCCCGTCTTTATACGGTTGTAACGTCATCATCTACACCCCCATCTTTACGTATCATAGACCCTAGGTACTTGAAACAATCCTTTGAGGGGAGAACATGTCCTTCTATGCATATTTCTACATCTTCATCGTTTTGGTTCCCACTGAAGTTTGAACATAAATACTCTGTCTTTTCAATATTGATCCTTAGACATTTTTCTTCCAAAGCAGTCTTCCAGGTAGCCAGTCTACTATTCAGCTCAGTTTTTGTTTCAGCAACTAAGATAATGTCGTCAGTGAAAAACATACACCATGAGACACTGTCTGGTGTCGCACAATATATGTCATCCATAATCAAGGCGAAGATGTAAGGGCTGAGAGCCGACCCCTGGTGGAGTTCGATTTCCACCAGGAATACCTCGGTGTCGCCGATTGTAGTCCTAACGTATGTAGTAAATCTATAGTACATATCACGAATCGCCCAGATATACGCAGTTGGGATCCGTCTTATTTCCAAGGTCTTCCAGATCGTATCGCGGGGAACGCTATCATACGCCTTCTCAAGGTCAATGAACGCCATGTGAATATCTCTATTTTTCCCCTATATTTCTCCATAAGCCGTCGAAGTAGATGAATCACCTCCGTAGTAGACCTTCCTGGCATAAAGCCAAATTGGTTTTCCAAAACCCTAGTAACTTGTCTCAACCTAGCCTCTATCACCCTTTCCCATAGCTTCATGGTATGGCTGAGTAGTTTAATACCTCTGTAGTTGCCACAACGTTGGGGATCTCCTTTATTCTTATATATTGGTATCACCGTAGACTCTCTCCACTCCTCTGGCATCTTGATAGTCTCTAAAATAATATTAAAGATATTAGTCAACCACTTAACTCCCTCTTCTCCTAGGGTCAACCACACAATGATGGGAATTTGATCTGGACCGACAGCTTTGTCCCTCCCCATCTTTCGAAGAGCCATTTTGACTTCCTCAAACCCAATCCTACTTGTAGTGCAGTCATTGGCCGTAGTATGATGGTCGGTTTACCCATCAACGGTACTATCTATATCGGGAGAAGCACCGTCATTAAACAAGCCAAAGAAGTAACTACCCCAAACCCTCTTAATATCATGATCTTTCACTAAAAGAACAACATTGTTGTCTTTAATAAACCTAATGCTACCTAGATCATTTTTCCTATTTTCTCTGGATTTTGCAAGCCTGAAGATTTCGTTTTGTCCTTCTTTGGTGTCTAATCTCTTGTATATTTCCTCGTATGCCTTATCCTTCGATTTAGCCACTGTTTTCTTGGCTTCCCGCTTGCCTCCTTGTATCTTTGTTTAGCTCTCGATCTTTCTTTGTCTTCATTGCATTGTAGAAACTCCTTGAAGCAAGTTTGCTTTGTCTTCACCTTAGTTTGGACTTCGTCGTTCCACCACCACGATTCTTTATGTTCCTTGACCTTTCCTGTCGACAACCCAAGGGTATTTTTTCCCACCTCTCTGATGGAATTTGCCATATTTTTCCATAACATATCTGCATTATTTGAGTTTGTATTTCCAAAACTTGTATAAGACAAAACCTTACTCCTAAAGTCATCAGTTGTCACTCCATGTAAGTTCTTCAAAAGGATCATAGGTTTACCAAGTTTAGCCCTCCTTTGAGTGCCCCGCCCGTGGAGTATACGGAACACCAAAACCAACAATTTATGTTGTGATGCACATGCCTCTTCAGGGAACACCTTACAGTCAATGCAAGCCCATCGATCCCGATTTCAAACCAGGATGTAGTCAATTTGGGTACAATGTCCCCCGCTATGGAACGTAATCAAGTTCACATCTCTCTTGTTAAAGAAAGAGTTAGTGACCACCATATCATGTGCAGTAGCAAATTCAAGCAACGTACGCCCCTCCTTGTTCCTACTTCCAAAACCGAAACCCCCATGAACACCGTCATACCCGTCGGTTGCACTACCTATATGACCATTAAAGTCTCCCCCTATGAAAACTCTTTAGTCCTCTGGAATGCTCCTAAGTACATCATCTAACTGATCCCAGAAGCAACGTTTCTCCCCCTCCCCTAGGCCAAAGTGTGGGGCGTACATTGAAAGAACATTCACTACTTCCGCTTCTATAATAACCCTAATCATCATGATCCTATCCCGGTATCTACAAACTTCAACAACATTTTCCTTGAGCCTAAAGGATACCAAGACACCCACCCTATTTCTAGCTTTATCTACGCCTGAATACCACAACTTGTACCCATTACACTCTCTGGCGCGTGCCCCTTTCCACCTAGTCTCCTGAATACATGTAAAATATATTTTCCTATTACTAAGTATGTCGGTCAGCTCCAGTAACCTAGCATTTAATGAGCCTACATTCAACGAACAAACTCTAAGTCTAGTCTCATTGACACCACTCTGTCGGGCCCTCCCCCTATACGCCCTATGGGATCTTAAAGAAGGACATGACCTCAAGTAATCATCTATAGTCAAAGTTTTGGGGAACTATGAACAAGGAATTCAAAGAAGACAAAAGATGCACCAATAAAACGCTAGAGAATTGAAGGGTAATAAGAAGCCTAGTTGACTACTTAATAGGATTTTAAGACAAATTAACACTATCTTACTTAACTTTAGGCCAACAGCTAGAAACCAATGATTTGATTTATATTTTACTTAAAGTGAGCATAAATAACTTATAAATATTCCTATAGGTGAGCAATCAGTCAGGTCAGTGCAGAAAAACCAAACACCTACGAAAAGCGACCTACGATTTTTTAGAAACTAAAACCGAACCGAGTTCATGAAGAAGCTGAAGCAACCAACCGATTTTTGTTTAAAATTGTTCAACTTTTTCCACAACTTTTTAATTAATTTTCACATTTATCAATCAGTTACAGAGCGAAAATATTTGCTGAAAAACAAAAAATAAAAATTATCCCTAAATAAAACAAATATTTCAAAGCAATACCTAAACAACCGATATCCCTATTTAACATAAACATAAGCTTAATCAAACATCAGCTTCAATAAAAAAATAACATTAGACTAGTTACGTTTTTCTCTCTTACCATTAAAATTCCACAATTTCTGTAAAACTTTAAGTACTAAACTCGTAGTTTACCCTAAAAATACCTAACGATATTACAAATAGATTGTAATCTAAAATTATGAGAAATATGTAATCTCATGCCATCCCATTCTATTCGTAATATGTTTTAACTGTTTTAATTATTCTTTTCAAATAGAATGAAAATTTAATCAAGAATAAAATCTATTTTTAATATTTTATTAATTTACCAATAATAATGATTATATTTTTTGTTTTATATATTTTAATAAAATTAAAGCAAAACAACCTTTTACTTAACCCAAAATGCAACGAAATTTTCAAAAATTGAAAAAGCATTTAAAACAATAAATAATGGGATAAATTATGTGTTTAGTACCTAAACTATCCGTTTTAGTCTATTTCAATACCTAAACTTTCAATTTTTCAAATCATACCTAAAGTTTAGTTTTGGCTTCATTTAGTACCCATGTTCAAAATTTAATGTTAAGTTTTGAAAACATTTGAAATGTTAGGTATTAAAACAGACCAAAATTGATAATTTAGGTACTAAACACGTTAAATGTTTTAACGTTGGAATACTAAAATGAAATGATAAGTCAATAACTAAACATTAGATATGATTTTGAAAAAAAAAATACAAAAATTTAGATATTAAAACAGACCAAAACTGATAATTTAGATACTAAACGTAATCGAACATGATTGAATAGATTTAAATATTTATTAGAAATAATATTGATTTTCAAAAATGATGGTGTTTACACAGGAATAAAGGGGAGAAAAACAGCCTAACAAAAACTTATATATTTTTCGGTTAATATGTGGAAAAAGAAACGCCTAGAAAATCCATGGCCAACTTAGCCATTATAGATGAAAATTCACTGAAACTAATAACACCATCCCCGTCAGAATCCGCCTGTCTCATCATCTCCCTCAGCTCCTTGTGCGTCAACGGATGACCCATTTTGTCCATGCAACCGGCGAGCTCCACCGCAGTGATGAACCCCTTTCCGTCGCGGTCGAACAACCGGAAAACCTCCATGAGCTCTCCTTCGTTCACCGTTATCTCTCGTTTAAATGTAGGCAGTATAGCGCTCACCAGCTCGTCGAATTCCACCGCACCGTTGCCGTTGGAGTCCATGCTGGCTAGCAGGACACGGATCTGATCGCCCGACAGCTTCACCCCCAGCGACCGGAGCAGCGCCGGCAGCTCGAGCTCGGTGAGACTGCCTTCGGAATCCATGTCGAACCTTGCAAAAATCTCCTCTAACTCCCTCAGTTGATCAACTCGTAACGCCGCCATTTTATTAAACTAGAAAGCCAGAAGCCGCCTGTGTTGTTGTTGTCTTAAACGACGGAATAAGACAACGCCAACGACGGCTCCAGGCGGCAGCGACGGAAATAAATTTATACAACTTCAAATTTGGAGTATTTTTGGGAGAGGAGTGTGGAAATTGTTTCAAGTGTGAGATTTAAATTCGTTTGATTTTTGGAGTAAAATTAAAAATAGAAAGCGAGTCAACGTCGGTGGATAAATGCATGTGCATGATTTTTCAAGGAAACCTAAAAATTATTTTTCTTTTATAAATTTATTGAAGGGATATTTATTATATTTGATAAATTATCTTATTGATCCTAGCATATACACATTGCTAGTCTTGGTACTATGTTTTGGAGGGGCTTAATTAAAATTTTCAAAAAATTAAAGGGATTTGAGAAAATATCTAATAACAATTTTAATTTTTTTATGGGGGCCATCATAATCTGTCTCTGGTACTACATGGTTATTAGAGTGAAAATAGAAGTGGTTAATAAAATATACCATTTTACTTTTTTCTAAAAAAATAAAGGGTAAACTACGCATTTAGTACTAAAACTATCCGTTTTTGTCTGTTTTAACACCTAAGGTTTCAATTTTTTCAAAATTATACCTAAACTATTAGTTTTTATCCGTTTTAGTAGTTAAACTTTCAATTTTTTCAATAGTTAACGTTAAATTTTGAACGGGGTACTAAAATGAAAGAAAAACCAAAGTTTTTAACGGCATATACTAAAATGAAACAAAATTAAACTTTAGGTATCGTTTTGAAAAAAATGAAAGTTTAGATACTAAAACGAACCAAAACTAATAGTTTAAGTACTAAGCGTGAATTTACCCAAAAATAAATTATCAATATAGTCTTATAATATGTATGATTTTTGGTATATTTTGTAACTAATGCTTCTAATTGTCAATGTTTGTGATCTATGTTTAATGCTTATTGTTGACTACATCATGCAGCTGGGATTCACTTGTTGCATTATGAAAGAATCAAGTTCATCTGAACATTTTGAGTGCAATTCCTCGGATTTCCCTGTAAAAGTTTATACAACACAACACAGCTAGAATCATCCACCGGAGAAGAAGAGAATCCGGGAAGCAACTTCAGAAGTCGGACTGATCAATGATTGGCTCTTAACAGGAAGCAACCTCCGAAATCCGACATTCTAACTTGATTGAAGTTATCAACTATCACCGATTGCTCATCGGGTAACTTGTTAGCCTGTTCGCCGGAGAAAGGCCTCAATTAGCTCTAAAAGTTTAACGTTGATAACTCTATAAAAGAGTTATTTTTAAAGTTTTTAAAGCATGTTTAGTTAGTGTATAAAGATATATACATACTTTGTTATATTGTAGTGAATACTTTGAGAAAAGAATAACTTGTTTGAGTAATGTTCGACACGCTACTTTAGTTGCTATAGCATCGTTAAATTGCATGTGGTTGTTTAACATTTATTATCTTTGTCACAACATATGCACACATTTTAATATCATGTTGTCAACGGTCTCTGTAAGATTCGATACTCGACACATTAATTTATGTTCACTCTATTACTTGATACAAAAGTTTATACTTGCGCTCATCATCTATCATTCGTAGCATCAAAGGTATGCCTCTCCTGTTATTCTCATGCCATGCTACAACATCGTTGTAAGCCAAGTTGCCCCCGAAAATGTCCAAGGCACTTCCCACGGTAACGTCCACACATCCCTTCCCTGCCGCTTTGATTGTCTCTAAATCATCCATTACCGTGACACCGCCAGCATAAGTGACCGGAATCTGCAAAACCAAGACCGTAATATGTCAGAATGTTTCAAATGAAATATACGTCCCGAAACGCAAATGTATGAGCTACCAACCGGAGAATGCTTGCCTAAAAAGGCCACGAGATCTTTGTCTATTCCCAGCCTGTAATTAAAGAGCAACCAGGTATAATACTACAAGAGCATAAGAACTAGCATTAAGAGCAATTTGCATAAACACGGTTAGGACTTACTTTTTCCCTTCTACATCTACACCGTGAACCAAAAATTCATCCGCGTATCCGGAAAGAAAGTTCAATATTTCCTCATCAAGATAGATATCGCTGAATTTTTGCCACCGGTCGGTGACGATGGCATATTTGTCATCCTGCAGTTGAAACCAGCATCTTATGGTTTAAACAACAGCCAAAATCAAAAGCCAGCGTTCTATCAACTCAGCGGATGACAGTCTGAAGTAAGGGAGGAGAACGATATAGAATGTTTCTGGAAATACTCGTATTCAAAAGAGATTTGCAGACGACAGAAATATTTCCCACCTTTCTGCAGCTAAGGTCCAACACGAGTCTTTGCTTCCCGACAACATTGACGAGACTTTTGAGCCTTTGAAGGTCCATTTGCCCTTTGTTAAATACATACTGTAACAAATCCAACAAGAAAATATACAGGAGATTAGGCGAAGGTGTCTTCTCTAAGCGAACCCCGTACATGTCAGGATTCAAAGCCTTGCAACTAGCAATGTTAAAATTCGATAAACATACTGAAGTAACAATGACATGGCTGGCTCCTTCGTCAATGTAACGCAAACAATTGTCTAAATTGATCCCACCTCCTACTTGCAAGCCACCTAGATTTTTCCGGTCACCGCAATACGTGCAACAGAGGGAAAGTCGGTAAGTATTAAACAAATTACCGAAGATAGAGAACAAAGATGAGACAGCCACTCTCAAGAAACTCCATTCGAGATTACAGAACAACCAGTAGAAGGTATACGATAAACCAAGATTGACATCTATCCTTCAAAGTTTTCACAATGATATCGAGCATGTTTAGGCCAGAGAAAGAAAATTAAGCCGCAGGTATAAGAACATTGGACTCAAAAGATAAATTTCAACAGCTTGTACCGACACCGAACTAGTCTGCAGTATTAAGCTAAGAATACCAAAATTAGTACGAAATAAAGCAAAACACTGCATCTAAAGGTCTCAATTTACCTAAGAATAACCTGGCTTTTACAACAAATGAAAACAATGTTCCAACAAGTTAGTATTGTCAATTAACTGACTGCTCCTATTGAGGTAAAGCATCTATTTTCAAACAAAGTACTATAACCGGAATAAACCGATCACCGAATGTGAAACTTAAATGCAAGTTTTTACCAGGACATGCACGCAATGCTTCAATGGCTGCTGCTTGGCTTAGAGGATCAGCTCCAAGCATGATTACATGACCACCCATTAGCCCATCTTTGTACAACTCCGCAAACTCGGCTGCCGACTTATCCGATTCGAAATTGGTTACAAGGGTTGATCCATCTTCCTTTGAATCTGTAAGAGTTGACCCAACAATTTGCTTCACTTTCCCCTTGTGAATATCAATGCAAGGACGAAAACTGACAGCGCGACGAACAGGAGAATGGCGAGATTCTGCAAGAAAAAATTGGTTAGATTCGAGAAACCCAGTAAGGAAAAAGAAAAAGGGAAAACGGTAACCAGTTGTACAGATATTAAACTAAGTGAAGGAATGGCGGCGGCTCTGGGAGATGGAAGGTGGGTAAAGCCATTAAAGGAAAGCTTGAAATTGCTGCCACGGGAAATGCTACTACTCAGCTTCCTTATCGAACAACTCCCATGGAGACTGCTGCTTGCCATCTTTGAAATCCCCCTTGTCTTAAAATTTTCGCAAAACCCCTCGGCCAAGATGAAGACTGAAGAGGAGATTTTCGGGGATTTATACTTTCTTAAGGATGAACCTAATGGATTTTAATCACATTCGAGTTATAGGATAGTTTTTTTAAGCTTGGTTTGGGCTGAATCGAATCGGGTATTTTGAAGGATTACATTGGGTTTGGGTTGGATTCAATTTTATTATGAAAAATGCCCAATCCGATTTAAAAAATAGGGCAAACTACCATTTAGTATCTAAACTATTCATTTTGATCGATCTAGTACCTAAACTTTCAATTTTTTTAAAATCATACCTAATGTTTAGTTTTTATTTCATTTTAGTACCCACTCTTAAAAACTTAATGCGTTTAAACACTAAAATATCAATTTTAGTTCGTTTAAGTATCTAAACTTTTAATTTTTTTTTAAAATTTAACATTAAATTTTTAACAATGTACTAAAATGAAACAAAACTAAAGTTTTTAATGGCATGATACTAAAATAAAACAAAACCTAAACTTTAGGTATGCTTTTATAAAAATTAAAAATTTAGCTACTAAAACAGACCAAAATTAATATTTTAAGTACTAAACTCATAAGTTACCCTAAAAATAATAGTAGTATAATTTACATTTATATATTTAGAAATGACTACTATAATATTTTTTATCTATAATTTTTTAAAATTAAATTTCTATTTAATCCGATAAAAATATAAATTATATGTAAGTATATATGTCAGGTTGGAGGCAAATTTTTAACTTATAAATTAGGTCTGATTTCAAGTAAAGTGAAATCTTCTTAAATCTAAATTAGGTCACATAACACATGTATTATATTTAAGTTGGGCCAGTGACTTAGAATGAGTACTACTACATAAATTCTAAAATCATATTATCACCCATAGATTCTCTAATATTATCACTTGAATGAGTTGAAGAGTCGTTATGGTGTCCCGAATTAGCTAAGGTAAATGAGTATAGATCTGAATAAAAAAAGCTGAGTTAGAAGATCTTTTCTCTCCCATATGTAAGGGTTTATATGGTTTAAGCTTATATCCCAATATGCCATGTGATCGTCAAGAGTCGAAGCAATACACAGGTAGGCAACAAGATATTATCACACGCGCGTGCGCACACACAGATATATATGCATAACGTCTAAGTCTTCTTCAGTTCCGCTAGAAATTCTTCAAGATCATCCAACTTCGCATTCAAAAGGGCTGCATTTCAATGAGAGAACATGAAAACTACTTTACAAGACAGTCGAGGAATAAAGGGATCTAGTAAGTGTGCACGTGCTGACACAGAAAAAAATTGTACCGTTCTTTGGATTTGCGGTGAAGTAATCGGTAAGCGAGCTGCATACACTCTCCGCTCCTTCGTGTTCCATTTTTTCTGCCTTTCTGGAGTTAAATCCCGACATCTTAACACGGAGTTCGGCCGCAGTTTGCATCATTTCTGCAGAAAGAGAAAATATCATGACGAGCAGGTTAATTTACTTGAAAACTAATGCTTCAAAAATCAAACCTCATATGTGAAACTGATGAGAAACGGAGTAATGAAACCACTCTTTGCAACAAAAGTAGTTTCCAAGTCATTAGTTAAAAGGCTTGTGACAGTTTTCTTGATTAACTAAAGGCTCAGACTGGTTGCATAATACAACTAACCCTATAATCAGGCAACTTGTGGCAGTGTTCAGGCTGATTCAAGAATTGATGCATAAAAGAAACTCAAAGAACAGAACTCTAATCATCAAATAGCATTCTAGGTATCATCTGCCTTTGTTACTTGGACTATGTATACGGTCATTTAATGGCCATATACTAATAACCATGCCAGGATATGTCAGACACGATTGCTGGATATTATTATTTTAAGAAAAATGAAGATTCAAAGCAACATAAACAACTATCAAAGTAGTCAATATAACTCGGTTACCAATATATTTTGAGAGCTTCTTTGGTGCTTGGATGATATTAGGTGGGAAAAGTTTCTTATTTACCCATGGATAGGATTTACATCATCCAAAAGGATTAATTGAATCCCACGATGATGGGAATATGGAAAATATGAGGAGCAACTTTATTTTGCATACCAACATGCATGAAAATAAGATAAATAAAGACGAAAACGCTCATCACTCTTCATTGCAACCTGAGTAGTTTATGTGCACATTATTTCCGGAACAAACAATAAGTAAACAAAGAAAAGAAGATGCAAGCAGAAAGGTTTCTATACACAGCTATGCTACTTCTTGTCCCCTAATTTTCACACGTACAACATCTAAACGAGAATCCTGTTTCTTGTGCAAGCAAAGCACTAACTTGCCAACAGCTGCACAATCTGTTGGTTAGAGATGTTGGATCATCAACTCAAACAACTAGGGCTCAAAGTCTGAAAACTTAACAGTTCAAATACCAGAAAGCACTATCTGACCGATGTAATGCAGTACTAGGCAACTTAAAGTACCTTGGAACATGTCATGCATAGAGGGGTCTTCATATAATTGCAGTGTCTCGCTAATAAGTTCAGTGCAATGCACTCTTGAAGCAGACTGTCTTTCCAATTCTTTAAGTTCACCGTTGAGCCTATCAGTCTCTACCCCAACCTACGGAGAAGTTTTCGTTTAGACAGATTCAATAGAGGGGAAAATTTTCATGCAAATAAACATTCCGGCAACATTGGCATATAGATATATAAATATACACACACATTAAGAATCCCTCTCACCAATGTAAGTTTATTCCTTAATGAATCCAACTCTGCATCCACATCTGGTTCAGATAGAGCATCTTGAATCATTGAAGAACTAGCAATTAGCTCATCCTAGAAAGGAGAACGCATGAGAATTTACAGTAATAACTAAAATAAAGAAAATTTTAACAAGGTATAAATAAAGTACAACAATTTTTCTAACAAGCTAAGCGTTCATTTATGAAGAGTTTTCCATCTTTTTTCTTTTTTTTCTAGACTTCTGTATTTTGCTAGCACATAGCAATTTTTCAACATCTTTTGCTTCTGATGATTTTCATGATACGCATTTTTATCTTTTTCTCAACTTCGCTATTATGAAGATAGTTATTGTCTAGTAGTTGCCTCTTGCCAATCCTACTAAAAGACAGATCATTGAGATTGCAATTTTCTGCAACAATATTAACTTGACTATTCCTAATTCTATGTTTGGAAAAATACTTTTGAGAATTTGGATTTAGATTTCATTTGTTATATAAATTGTGAGAATGAAATATATATCATGTATACTTTTAACTCGACTATCCCTACTTTCCTAATTCTATGTTTTTTTAGACACACATACATGAATTACAGAATTAGAAATATCCCTAAGGACTTCAAATAACTGCTAAATAGGCATCTCACAAATCCATGTTTATGGATATTATAATTACATGTATTTTGTTACATGAACTGCACTATTTTGAAATTCAAGTTCCCAGAGCAACCTAAATGTGAATTCCAACTCTGTAAATGATTCTATGCCATCTATGTTACATGTTATATGATAACAAACATCTACACATCTCTAGTATAAAAAAGAAACAGAAGAAAAGCTCCATGTCTCTCCAATAGTTTAGTCTCAGTTTTGTCTGGCATTCTATACATTTACACTATTTAAGTAATAAACTTGACATGCATGATGCTACAATAAAACCCAATTTTCAACATGTAAGGATTTGCATACAAGTTATGCTGAACAGAACCATAACAAAAACCTACATTTTTTGGTAAAGAAAAACCTTCAGGAACCGAAAAACAGTGGCGAAGACAGTACTTCTCCCACATAGCAAGCCGCTTGTCCAAACTTGATTGAATCATATTGCGAATATAATTAACTCCCTAAAAGAGAAACAAAAAGCCAAGAAATTAGTCTGCCAGTCGGAAAAGGGTCAGGTCTTTTACTGCTACTATAACAGACTCAACCTTCCTCGCTCTTCCAAATATGACAAAATTGTTACGTTTCCTGCATTTCCTAGTACTCCACAACTATGTTTAAGTAGTCTTCGTTCAAGAATATTAGGGGAAAATATGAGCACAAGCTTGAATTCAATTAAAAAAGAGCAATCAACATGTGATGCATGATTAACGAAATTAACTCATCTAAATTTTCAACTTAAAGCAGATTAATTTGTGCAGCAACTATTATTAACAAAATTCTCAAGCCTATAAATCACTGTCGGCTCTGTTAAGTCAATAAGTCTAAAAATCAAAATAGCAATAACTTAACTCTTTTGCAAAATGAAGAAAAAAAAAGATTGCAGGTTACCTTAGTTAGATCATGGGAACGGTCAGTACCTTCGACTTTCAAAATTTTGGAAGCTTCTCTGCATGTTTTCACCAAAATTTTACAAACCTTCAACTTGACAGAAATCGCGGAGGGAAAAAGTAATAAAAGGATGAAGAGAAACGGAGAGAGGCAGAAATATACTGGAGATAGAAATCGAACGCATCGTTGAGTAGATCATCGACTGTGTTCAGCGTTTCATTGATGAAAAGCTGTGGATTTAGGTTCAAAGAATCGAAAATTTCTTCGCTTCTGCTGCCTTCCATTTTCACAATCTCTCCCCCCTCCCGCTTTTTTTAGGGTTATTGCTTCTCACTTATCTCGAGTTCGAAATAGTTTTCACTACAGAATTTCCCGCCAAGCCTACTGTTGCGGCAAGTTGCAACTAATATTATTTTATTATTTATTTTTAAATTTGAGGGTAAACTACACCAGAATTATTGAATTATACTATAAAATATTTTTTCTCAATAATTTTCTAAATGTTCCAAATTTATTATTTAATTTTTTAAAGATTACAAAATGATCACTTATAACGTCAAAATAATAATAAATTTTGAAAAGTTTAACAAATATTTTATGAGTTGTGAAGCATAATTTGTTATTATGGATGATCTATAATTACCATAGAATATGAGAGTGTATATACATTCAAAATGATTTTCATTTTGTTAAATTTTATCTAGTTCATACCTAAAAAACTTTGATATTGTAATTAGGGATGGGCATGGTTGGGTCGTGTCGAATTTTCAGTCTACCCGACCATATTCGAAAATTTTAAATCATCTATCCGACAAAAAAATATACCCTTCCACTTGTCTCGATTCGAAAATTTTTAATCTTTCATCCGACCCAAAAAATATACCCTTCCACCCGACCTGACCCGAAAATATATTTATTAAAAATATTATTTTTATTCAATAAAAATATAGATTTAATCGAAAGAAAATAATATATAGAGGGATATTATTATAATTATTTCTAAATATATAAGGTAAAATTATAATTTTTTTCGGATCGAGTATTTTTCACTCTAAATACCAACCTGGCCCCACCCAAACCGAAATACAACTTTAAAAACATGATCCGAATATATTTTTTTAAATTTGACCCGATCGAATCAGGTTGAGTTGAAATTTACTGGGTTCGAATCTCATGATCATCCCTAATTGAAAAAAAAACTGATTTTATTTTCTAAAAAGTATAAAAATTAAAGATCTAAGGTTTATTACAAATCTAGTAATTTTGAAATGATTTGCCAACAATCCCAAAATGCTAAAAGTGCCAAAGAAAAAAGAGTTTATTTATTTTTGTTAATCAAAAAAATGAAATAAAAAACAGTAGGACGCATGAGAATCAGATTTTAGCCCCAAGATAAATATACACTTGTCCTAGAAAGAGTGGGGCCACGTCTCGTATGTTAAAACCAGTCAAAAGGGGGACCACGGGAGCACATCGTGTGAGAGAAACACACAAGCAAACCAGGGACCTCCCTTCTCTTGTCCCTTTGGGTAAATTATGACTAACCTTTTAAATTACGTAGATTTTCTTTAAAGAATTTTTTATTTAAATTTTCAAATAATAAAATATTACAATAAATAAAAAACATGCATCCCTTTATTTTACAATAAATGTAATTATGGGCAAAATTTTTGAGATAATGTTTTGAAAAAAATTAATTTATGAGTTAATGTACTTCCAAAATTAATTGCTCAAATAGGGTGAAATCCACAGTGTTGGTCGTAGGTCGTCATGCCTTCCGGGCGACTAGGTCGCCATGTCTTCATCCGACCGAGGCCATCCGACCGAGGCCATCCGAACGAGCTATGCGAGGGAATCCAAGGGCAACCGAGCGAGGGTAGGTCGCCCGGAGTGCATGGCGACCTACCCTCGCTCGGTTGCCCTCAGATTCCCTCGCATAGCTCATTCGGATGGCCTCGGATGCTCTCGGATGCTTTCGGATGGCCTCGGTCGGATGGCCTCGGATGCCCAGTGTGTTGGGACGTGCATGGCACATGCAATCTCTTGTAGCTCGCCGGGAAGACATGGCGATCTACGGCCAACACTGTGGATTTCACCTTATTTGAGCAATTAATCTTGAGAGTGCTTTATATCGTGAATTAATTTTTTCCAGAATATTATCTCGAAAGTTTTGCCTGCAATTATGCTATGAAATCTTTGAGATCTATTTTTTTTATGTTTTAAATAACTTATATAATTTAAAAATGATGGAAATAGAGGAAGAAATGGGGGAGAGAAGAATAAGGAGGTTAGTTCATGTAATAAATAATTTGATATTATTTAAGTATATTTCGTGTTCGAGTTTTTATATATGTAGAAAATCTATATTAGGAGACTCGTACACTAAAATTATATATATTATATGGGCCAATTCGAATTATTACGTTACACTGGCCAATCCAAATTAATAATGACAAAATATTTGAACTGATAAGATAACAAAAATAGGTAAACAACGTATTTAGTATATAAATTATCAGTTTTAATTTATTTTAGTATCTAAATTTTTAATTTTTTTAAAACTATATTTAACGTTTATTTTTCACTTCATTTTAGTATATCGCCGTTAAAAATTTAACACGTTTAGTTTCTAAACTATTAATTTTAGTCCGTTATATACCTAAATTTTTATTTTTTTCAAAATTTAATGTTAAATTTTGTACAATATATTAAAATTAAATAAAAACTAACATTTTTAATGACGGAATCTTAAAATAAAATAAAAAGTGTACTTTAAATATAATATTAAAAGAAATAAAAAATTAAATATTAAAATGGATTAAAATTAGTAATTTAAATATTATACGCGTAATTAAAAAAAAACATAAACGACAGGAGAGTCGGGAGAGGATAGCACATGCCCCCCACTAAGGTGGTTGAAAGGTTCAAAGAGTGGGGTCCATGAGACATTCCTCTTTCCCACCACCCCACGTGACGCCGTCACGAGAAAGATGAAAGCCCCCCAGTGACGCACTCCACTTGCTCTCCACGTACCCTCCTTTTTCTTTTTTTCCCCTTCCCATAATATCCCATCGTACTGAATTAATTAATGATTAATAATATGTAAATATATTTGATTTTATAGTATTCTATTTATTATATCAATAAACATACATATAAATTTAAAATCAACGGATAGTCTTAGAACATAAAACATTAATACTTTATTTAATATTATTTTTATAAATATAATATTATTTTTATAAATATGATACTATTTAATCCGTTAATATATATAAAAATATGCAAAGAAAAAATCATTACGTCGAGTAAAGTGCCGCTGCCCAATTCCCTCGACGGCACAACTAAAGATAAAACCCGAAGGGATAGTGGGGACCCCACCGCACGTGATGAGGGCAGCTGAACGACAGGTGATGGGCGCACGTGAGTAATTGCCGATTTCTCAAACACCCCGTCTCACGTGCTACACGAAACGCGTAAGAACCACCCCGGTAAATTGAATATGTGTTTTTAAAATTATTAAAAAATTATTTTTTAGAATGTACACAATCAAAGAATTGTCCTTAAGAACAAACACTGCCCATCCAAGCTCCTCATCTTGTCCCTCAATGTCGCGGTGAACCCTGCACAGGTTGAGAACAATCTCCCAAATTTCTCTAACAAACATATAGCAAAAATATATATGATTTCTCGACTCCTGCACATTCCCACAGTTCCTACGATCTTCATTCACAACAATGCCTATCCTGCTTAGCCTATCAGCACTAGGCAACCTATCAAGATTTGTCATCAAACATTCATCTAGCTTGAATCATCATTCAATTTCCAGCACTAAACAGAGGATGAACCACTCCTTAAACTCATAAGTTTCCTCAACCCAGTTTAAACAAGACTTACATTCAACTTGCCAAAAATCAACTCATTTAAGAGCATAAACCTGGACTCAAGCAGTCCAAAAAGAGCCACTACCAACAACAATGCTCTTAATTAAGGAGATCATGCAAACCTTAGTCCAACCATGTAAACTCTTAATTCCTAGTCCATCCTCAGATTTGGGAATACAAACATTGTCTCAACTCACCCTACACCCCTGGCAGGGACATCATTTCCATTCCAGAAAACCTAGAGCACACCTGCTTCACTCTTTTCACCACAGCAAAGGACAAAAACAATTGCCTACACCAAAAGTTTGCCACGTTAAATAAAACAACCTCAATTAACTGCAACTTATGTTACCTAAATTTTGATCTTCTCCACCAAGCTACTACAGCTCTTTTCAGTCAATTTTACAAAGATTATTTAATTAAAATTTATTTTACACAATTTATATAATTTTTAGTTTTCCAAAAATTTTCTAAGAGAAAAATAATCAAACAAAATATGAAATTATTTAACAACATAAAGTTCAAATATAATATAATTTAATACCTAGATTTTTCTTCAAAAAATTCTATGTAATAATGTATAGATAAGTAAAATAAGTATTTATATAATAATTATTTTGGTACATTAAAGTTTAGGTCAGGGGTGACTCCCTCAATACTTGGCCATGACATACCTAAGATCCAATTGAAATTTATATAGGAATTTACAGATTACACACTAAGAGTAATTATAGTAGGATTAGAATGTGACCTTACAAGTTCAAATTTCTGAATTATAACTATTTGTATCAACACTAGTTGATATTTCTATAATAATTACGCAAAAAATATTATTTTAAAACTCAAATTTGACTTTTCAATCATTCTTAAAAAGAAACCTCATCTATTCAGAACTCTGTTTTCATTCGAAAAATATATATTTTTATTTTATTGGGTCATATTAAAATTCGTTAAGTATAATTTTTATTTTGAGATTTTTTTAAACCGTTACAAATACAATTATAATAATATTCGTATCAATTGAATTACTAAAATAATTAAAGGAATGATTATTATTTGTTTGAGGACGTGGTTTGTGGTGTATCTAGGGGTGGATTTACTTAGGCCATACCCCACCTCATGTCCCAATATATATATATATATATATATATATATATATATATATATATATATATATATATATTATTAAATATTTATTAATTTAAATAATAGTATGTATAAATTATATTGTTAAATTATATTGGTCTTATTGATATATTTTTCTAGACACACTTTAAATATATAGTTATTGTATTTTTACAATAATATATATATATATATATATATATATATATATATATATATATGTTAGATAAATTTTTAGGTATAAAAAATTAGTCGCCAATATTTTATCAAAATGATCATTTTGGTCTTTATTATATATTTTGTTTTGAGTATTTTAGCTCTCAACGTTTTATTTTAGAGAAAATGATTATAGCATTTGACTAAATAATCATTTTTCTCCCTTTTTTATAGAGTATTTAAGCATCAAATGTTTTATTTTAAAAATGGATCTTAATTTAGGACGTTAATCATTTGTTAACTGATAATTTTTATTTACACCAGAATTTTATCCCAAAATTAAATTTTAGGGATAATTTTAATTTTATACCATTTTTTATATTTATATTGACCCATCCAATAAATATTTTTTTTTGTATTTACCACTGCATGAACTCGAACACCAACGAATGCAACAAAGATGCTTAAACATTTATTGTTAAATAAATAATAATATTTATAACACTACATTATAATTACCTTACCTTAATAAAAAAAATTATAACAATACTCGTGGTTACAACCAATGTAATCCAAGAACTACAACCGTAATTAATTTATGTTTTAATTTAAAATATTTATAAATTATATTTAAATTCATGACTTTTTTAAAAAAACGTTTTTTTTATTTTTTTCGTTTATTTTATTATTCACGTTCTTGTAATTTATAATTATTCTTTTCAACAATCTCATCTCTAAATTTCAAACTTAACTTCTTCTTTTTTTAATTTCAAACCTATCTCACCTCTTCTAAAATGAGTAGATATGTTCGGCCGAACCCAAAAAAAAAAATCCGGAGATAAAGAGAAAACGGGATCGCGTAACATCGTGGGGTTGGGCCCCGCAATTATAACATACTGAGTTGGCCACGTGACTCGGGAAGATGAGGAAGGTGTGGTAGTAGGCACGGCGGACATTTTTAATCACGTGATACGATGCGTATTCCACGGGGATACTGACATCTGTTCGTTTCCAAAAACACATTTCTAAAAAATAATAATAAAACATCGGCCCCAATTATTTTAGGCGGATAAAAATAAATAAAGATAGACTACACAAATGATCATGACCGTGAGATATTATTTTATTAAATTTATCAATTATTAAAAAATATCATTTGACTATAAATAATTATTTTATTAAATATTTTGACTATTAAAAGTTATAAAATAGTTTTATAATTATTTACTATATTTCAAACTCATCTATTTTCATTTAAAATTTAACGACAGTCTAACATGAACGTTAATAATTTAACTAAGATATAATAGTCATTTTAGATTTTATCATATTTTAGTCAGCAGGTTAACGTATAACTTAGACTATCGTTAAATTTATAATGAAAAATAGACGAGTTTTGAACATAGTGAATAGCCATATGATTATTTTATAATTTTTAATAATTCAATAATTTAATAAAATAATATCTTATAGTCATTGACCATCTATATATTTTACTTGAAATTAAAAGAGTTTTATTATTCATCGATTGATTAATCATAAGTAAATTGTATCCTAAGACAAAGGAGAAAGAAGAAAACATTGTTAACTGATCCCTAAACGGATTCCTTTGCTAAGGGAATGTCCATGTTACGGGGGGAACTCTGCGTTAATAAAATCAAAGTTTTTCGTTAAAATATGTAATTAAAGACAACTTAGTAAGTGGGCCAAAAAAAAAAAAGGAGAAGACAATTTAAGTACTGTCCGGTTGCGTTGTTTGCGCGCTTACTTTTGCTTATTCCATAATTTTTTTTATTGATATTTAATTTATTAAATAAAATTGATAAGATGATTCATTATTTTTATTATAAAAATTAAAGCATGTATGTATACATGAACCTTATGTGCTGGCTCTTGAATTAGGGATCTTTATTTATTGTTTAAAAGTTGTTTACTTCATGTGATGTACTTCAATGGCCTTACGTAGTCGTCCATACTCGCATGCCCATAATAAATTATAAAAATTATATAGTTAATTGATTTTTGTATATATAATGTAAAATATTCCAATTTATGGTAATGGATAACCCTGCAATATAACATGTATATATAAAAACTATATAGTTAATTGTAATTATTAGCCTCGTAGTCAATGATACGTTAATCCCTTTGTACACCCATTCATTTACTCAAAGTCTATTAATCGAAAAGAGCATCAAAGGTCTCTTAACCTAAAAAAAATCACCTCGTATTATTTTTTTATTTTGATGTGATTCTTTAACACAAAATAAATTTAATGTGACATTTTGATTAATGTTTTTCGTTGTTGACTGTTACAGTACTGGTGTGACAGTTCACTGTACTGACGTAACGATCCATGGTACTGACATGACAATCCAGTTTAGTCAATTTGTTATATGATCAATTACGTTAATTTGTCACCCTAAACTTTCATGTTATCAATGTGAATTGCCAAGTCAGTACCATGAACTGTCACGTTAATATTGTAACGGTTAATGACAAAAAAACGTTGGTCAAAATGTCACATTTATTTATTTTATGAGTTAGAGAGTCACATTGAAAAAAATAATATGAATATTGCATTAGTCTTTTTTTTTAAATACACATACCTCTAATGTTTTTTTCTAATCTATTATGATTTAATCTAAAAAAACCTATAATACGATTTGTTGAATAAAAAATAAATTATTGTATTAGTATAATTATATATACTAGTTAAGATTTTGAGATTTAATATATCTTTGTTAAATATTTTTATAACTTAGCATTGATTATATTAAAAAATTATTTTTCATATAATTATGTAATATTTTTACATAAATTTATATATTATTATCTTTATTTTTTATTATTTTATGATAATTTACTCGTCTTTATTATTACAATAACTTCACTTTTTTTTCATAAATATCAAAAGCTTTGTTATACGAATACAAAAATATTGTTATTTATTTATTTTTATCGTCGGAAGCAAGAAGCGAAATGTGGTCGAGGAAAAATGCACGTGAGCGGAGTGGGTCAACTCACGTGGCCCACCCTATATCATCTGTGACGACAACCATGAAGATGACCGCACATCACTTTTTCACGTTAACAACAATCCCCCCTCATGCGCTCTGTTCTCCATTAATCATTAATACTTCTTTATTCGACAAATTAACCTCTAATCCCAAAGAAATTACATTAATTATGATTAATGCATAAATATAAATAAAAATAAAAATATATATTAAATACGGTTATGATATTTTAAAATAAGTGAAATTAAACTAGTTTTCATATAAATATTAATTAATGTTCACTTAATGGCTAGACTCGTGATTATATATATATATATATATATATATATATATATATATATTTAAATATTAATATTATAAAAGTTATATTATTTAATATTTTATTAGAGTAACAAAATAATTTTATTGATTAAAAGAATAATTATTATCTTTAGAAATTACGATTTCAAATAGGTTATAAAATATTTAAATGTTTATAATAAAATAATTAAATTTTTAAAAGCATTTTCACTTATAATCGTAATAAAAATATAAAAAATATTTTATTACGAGTATGTGATGTACCAACAACTCCCTAACAATTAAGTGCATTGCATGCGGCTTATTTTATTATTACTTTTTAACCCCATTATCTAAACGTTTTTACTTTTTTGTTGTCCCGGGTAGTTCTGTCATACGGTAATTTAATATATTATTAAGTAAAAACACTATTAAAAATATTTTTATTTTTTAATATTTTCGGTAAAATATTATTTAAAATATTATTTTTTTATCGAAAATATTAATTTTCCTATTTAAAAACCTGTAAAAATAATATTTTAGGTAGTACTCAATATTAATATTTTCGGTAAAAAAATAATATTTTAAATAACGTTTTACCGAAAATATTAAAAAAATAATATTTTTGATAACACATTTATTTAGTCGTATATTAAGTCTGTCATTAAACTTTATCGAGAGGTTAAATTCAAAGTATTCATTTCCCCGAGTAAATATAATATTTATATTTATAGTTAATAAGATAAATAAATTACATAATTACATCTAGTCAATTAGGATATGTACCTAACTAATTTGAAAAAAGAAAAAAATTTATTTTCGTTTGTATTTATAAATTATCCACACATTTTATTTTCTATCATTTTATTTAATAAATTTGTTAATCTTTTAATAATAAAGATAGTTGGTTTTTTTAACATATTTGTCTGTTTTTAAATATTTTAAAAAAATTAACATTATGTCTTTAAATAACATTCATTTGGCTATTTTAGTGATTTATCAATGATTTAGATTTTCAGACTAATTCTACACTGATAAATGTTTATAATCAATTTTAGATATATATATTTGACTCAAATTTGATGATTTATAATTCGATTGATCTTATACGATCATTTTTTTAATTTAAATTTTGAGTCAGATTTTTTGAAGGATAATGTTACGTTAGGTCAAGTGCATGTTTAAGGTCATAATATACCTAATCTGACCTAACTTGAAAATAATAGCATAATTAGCTTTATATATTTGAGGATAATTTCTATAATATCTATTTCTATAATTTTTAAATTAGGTCACCATTTTACCAAATAAATGATAAATATATATCATGCTAAGAGCATATTTTTATCATAAAAATTGAGTTGAGTTTTAAGTAAGGTGAAGTTTCCATAAACCCGAGTCAAGTGACGATGAAAGAATATTATACTAAAGCCAATTCAGTGAGTGAAAATTTAGTTTTACCCAATTCATGATTTTCTAAATCATCACAGTTAGATCGCATTTGAATTGTTATAAGACCAATGATTACCGTGTTATCATCGTTATATTCATTTTCATATCAATATTTATGGTATTTATCTTTTACTATTAATAATAAAGTTTGTTTGTGTTTTTAATATTTTTTGAGATTGTTTGATTAGTTTTTAACGCTTTTAATAAATGATTATATTTTTATTATGTAATGGTTAGTTTGCGTTCAATAATGGTTTGAGGAGGAATATTTAATTAATACGAGTAGTTTATTTTATTTTTTTAGGGATTTTCCATTTCAAAACTATAATGAAAACACAAGTATTTTTCATTATTAAATATTTACATATTATTTAATTACTTCTTATATAATAAATATTAGCGAGTATAAACTATGATCATATTAAAATATAAAGCATTTCTCATCAATTACGCATAATCAAAACTAATTAATATATAATAATTAGTTTGATAATAAATAAACTAAATTTCTTAATATTTTATCTAAATAAAATTATATATATTAAAAAGAAATGTGGTTTTGAAAATTACATACAAATCCATCTCCCCCAAACAAATCCCGTTTTTATTCCCTCTTCCTCCTATTTTATCCTCCTCCTCCTCCTCCTCCTCCTCCTCCAGTCCTCTTCCTCTATTGACTTCAAGTTCAAGGGAACTGGAAATTAAGTACGGTAAACCCTAAAACTTGAACGTTTCTACTCGAGTTATGAGATTTTTTGAGTTATGGATGGCTCGGTATATGTTTCCTGCTCTCTGCATCTCATCACTCAGCTAGATTTGGTTTCTGTTTCCGATCCGGTTGCTTGTTAATCTCGCCTGGTCTCATAACCTCTCCATGTTTACTTTGTTGAGGAGGAGAATTTTTTCCCGAACCTATCGGTAGAATTCGAAATTCCGGCTTCAAGCTCGTCGGAATTCATTGAAATCGCCGTAGAATTTTTGAATTTTAGCTTCCTGTAGATTTCATAGATTGTAATTATAGTTTCTGATCCAAAAGAAATCCGGTGCCGACTTGCCATCTTCGATGGAGCTCCCTCAATCCCGGCCTTTCGGAGCTGAAGGTAACATATATATTACTGCGTCGTTTTCGTTACTAGTATTATTATTTTAAGAGTGCAAATTCGAAAGAGATTAGTGTAGAAATATTTGCTTGATCGATATTTGTTGAAACTTAAAGAAATTATGAATTAGAAGGCCTTTTCAAATAAATTTTCTTCTGATAAACAGGAAGAAAACCAACGCATGACTTTCTGTCACTGTACAGTCATTCAAGTGTCCAACAAGATCCAAGGCCACCTTCTCAAGGTAATTTTTTAAAAATTTAATATCCCGAAAAAGAAATAGAAACAAGCAAATCGATTTTCTATTACTATTTGTTTTATTTATTTTCAATTGAGTTAATGAAATTTGATTTCTAATACTAAAAAAAAGTATTGCATTACATAAATTTGAAATGGGAGAAATAATAAAAAAAATAAGAAAAATAGAATAGAATATATTTTCAGTTATGTTTTAAAGTTTGTTTCGTGGTCATCTGTAGAGTTGTATTAGGGATCATGATTTAGAGTAGTGCACGTGACTATTTTTTCTCTACTCACGAATAATAGGTCCATGTATGAAATTAAATTTTAGGAAAATATGTAGAAAAATGAAAAAAATGAAAAAAATATGATGCTGATATTAAAACTTAATTTAAATAAGATATAAACTTTGATTATTTTAAATTTTATTTAATGCAAATTATTAATTTATTAAATATGATAATCATATATCAAAATACAAAATTCATACCGTAGGTGATTTGACAAATCATATGATTCACATCGCAACCGACCTGTCCCTGTATACGTTGCACGCGCGTTACGAGAAAAAAAAGAACTATTTTATTATAAAATGAATATTGAAATTTTGATAAAAAGTAATTATTGATCAAGTAGAATTGATTTAGATTGTATTTTATTAATTGAAATGTAATTATTGAATTTAATACATATAAATATCTATTAATTGAGAGCTTGAATAATTATTCAACACCAACCCAAACAGTTTGATGAGAATGACTTTCTCGTGAAGTTGATGAAGATGGAGTAGGTCAACAATTCTAAATTAATCCATTTTTTTCCTGTAATTTGAACTCCTCTTCTTTTCAATTATTAAATCTTAAGTGCTTAATATCATTTGTAGCACATCTCTTCTAGAAGACAAAGTAATCCGTGAAATTTAATTCCAATTATTATCATCGTCGTCATCGTTCATAGAATTACTAAAATATCATGTTTGGGTCTTATTATATATGAACTATAGAATAAGGTCTGTTTTGAGTCTAAATGTGCAGGTGCATACCTTAAGACTCATGATTTCTTACAACTTGAACAACAAGGGAATCAAAGTGCCAGGAAGGAAACAACAGTCGAGGCAGCGAGTGTTGAAAATCCACCGCCGCCGCCGTCGGTGGAACGTATTCTCCCCGGAGGGATTGGAACTTACAGTATAAGTCACATTTCCTATTTTAATCCTCGGGTTCCAAAGGCAGAGGGAACCGTATTCACTGTTGCTGAAGGAAGTAGTACGGAGAGAAACGACGAAAACTCGAACTGCAGTTCTTACACTGGAAGTGGTTTCGCTTTGTGGGAAGAATCTGCAGGAAAGAAGGGAAAGACAAGGAAGGAGAATGCCGGAGAAACATCCTTTGTAAGAGGTAAAAAGTTTCTTACTTCATATATATGCATTACTTTTCTACTAGTAGTGGTATTTCTTTTTGACATAGTCATGCATGAGTTAGGATCTAGTCACTGCTTGTATTAGTGCTTCTTCGATTTTAGAGTGAGTGTCATAAAAATATATGTTTGATACGATTATATTCGATTTATATCCCGTCGTATTTGCATATATATATGCTAATATAATGTTAAATATGTGTCCCTTGTATTTGCATGCACTGCTAGTTACATATGTTTCTAATTGTTGATGAATTTTATGTGTTCTAGTCATTTTGTTCCTTGTATGTGCCAAATCAGAATTAAGATTTCATATTCGTCAAAAAAGGGTGTTATGCTCGTTTACTTTATATAAGCTTTGGTGGCTACTTCTGGCAGAAGCGGCGGGAAAGGTGGGGCCGTGGGCCACGACGTCGTTGGACAAAGGGTCACAGTCGTCGACCAACAACCATCCCAAGAGTTTCAGCTGTCTCTCTTCCTCTCAGTTAGTCACTATTTGCTCGCGTTTATTTATTTATCTTATTTCTGGGTTATAAGTTAACCAAAAGGGTGAATTTGGGATCTTATTAACAGGCAGTCATCGAAGCAGAAAATGCAAAGCTTCATGGAAATGATAAAATCAGCAAAGGGTAACTCACTTGATGATGATTTTGAAGAAGATGAAGATTTTGTTCTCAAGAAAGAGAGTTCTACCTCCACCCATAATATAGGTAATCCGATCATCTTCCCTTTATATCTATATCTAAAACATTCATGTATCCATCACTTACTTTTAGATCTAAGTAATTAGGGGGTGTAAATGAACAAATGAGATTGTGTTTGTGTTCATTTGTTTATTTTTGAAGGTGTTTGTGTCTAGTTCATGCTCATTTGTTTATTTTCAAACCCATTCGGTTCGTTTAACGTTCACGAACATATTCGCTTGTATTTTCACCAAAATGTTAATCATAGTAAACTTGGATAAAAATGCAATGTGTTTTTTTTTCTTCTGATAGTAATTAGATCTCCTAATATTATTTTTACAGGAGAATTGAAAGTGAAAGTGGATGGAAAAAGTGCACCTGATCAGAAGGCCAACACGCCGAGGTCGAAACATTCTGCTACCGAGCAACGGAGGAGGAGTAAAATTAACAACAGGCAAGCCTAACACTAACCGGCTTCACATTTTTTGGATTTTGATATTACAAATTTCACCATTACATACTAAAATCTAGCTACTCTTCTGCAGATTTCAGATGTTGAAAAATGTCATTCCAAATAGTGACCAAAAGAGAGATAAAGCCTCGCTCTTATTAGAGGTACATAGATCCCTTGTAATAGTTATTGTTTTCTGGATCTTCGATTTCGAAGTTTTAACACCATGTTTGTTCGATTCGATCTTTCCATAGGTTATTGAGTACATTCAGTTTTTACAAGAAAAAGTAAACAAGTATGAAGGATCATATCAAGGATGGAGCAGTGCTCCATCAAAGTTGATACCATGGGTAAATTCTATATTTGGCTCTATTAGCTAAGAATTGCACATCCACTTTATGTTACTTAGGTTTGAGTGAGTTTCGGATATGAGCATGTGTCTGACCATCTGAAAATATATCGACGTTGGAGCAAACATAGCACAGATGATTTTGTTTTGGTGATGTAATTTTCGAGTATTGGTATTTTTTCAATGACTGACCGATCATACACCTCAACTGGAACAGAGAAGCAACCAGAGGCCTACAGAAAATTACGCTGATCAGTCTCGAGCCATAAACGGTGTGTCTGCTCCTTCTGTAGTGTTTCCCGCAAAGTTGGATGAAGGAAACAACACTGTCACCCCTACCATGCATGAAAGTGCAGAGAACCCAATCGAACCTCCTAATACGAGCAGAGCTACTACAACTACATTCAGAGCAATGGACCTTAGCCCGGGAATGATGGATAAAACAATTCCCTTTCCCGTGTCACTACAGCCAAACTTCTTCAACTCTGCTCATAACACCGTTCCAGCAACTCAGATTGCACCTAGGTTGCCATCTGATGCAGAAAACAGTGTATCTCAGCCTCAAACTATACCGTGTCATACCAGATCATGTACTACTAACGGTTCTCTTCCTAACGAGAAGCCGAAAGAACAAGAGCTGACAATCGAAGGAGGAACGATTAGCATCTCATGTGCATATTCGCAACAGTGAGTTTCTTTTTCACGCATCTCTTCTGTTAAATGATTTGGAAACTATCATGGTGTCTTGTCCAATGCATACAGAATGGAGATCCTCAACTGAAAAACACATTTAGAACGTATATAGATCAAGCTTCCCCTTCCCATTTCATAATGCACCATGCTCTAAGCATATTGGCCTCTATTTCTGCTCCAAATTTTCTCGGCGTACTTCTGTTTGACACATATTCGGATATGTTATTTGTCTCTGTTTGTACAGGTTGTTGAGTACACTAACACAAGCTCTACAAACTTCTGGATTAGATTTGTCACATGCCAGCCTCTCGGTGCAAATTGAGCTTGGGAAGCGATCGAACAGTCAACCGACGGCTCCTGCGTCCACTCTTAAGGTTGTCAGCCATTGCTACTACAAATTTTACATTTTTTAACATCAATTTTTAGCATAATTACTTTGATATCATCTCGGAAAACACCACTAAATCCGGCCTAAACTTTCACTGTTTTGCTATTTTTGCTCTTAGGACACGGCGGCTCCCTCCATAAATCCGGGGAAGACACGCCCTAGAGTTGGATGGGGTGAGGATTCTGAACAACCTCTAAAGAAGAAGCTTAAAACATGAACATTTCTAGCTTGACAAGTTTACAATATTCTTTATTATTATAATTTTCATTACTATTATTAATCTACCTCGGTAATTAACCGACTAATAAATCGGATATCGATGATTATATTAAAAGATAGATTAATTATTCTTTGGCGGGCTACTCTGCCCTTGCTCAAGGATTGTGCACTCGCCTAATCAATCAGTCGTCAAGATAAAAGATCTGTAGTGTACATGTTACCTTGATTCAGATGGTAAGTGTCCAATACTAATATGTATACAATAAGGGTATTCAATTTTATTTTTATTTTTATCTTTTTTATAATTTGAATAAATATCTGAATATGAGCCGCATACGAATATTGATATTATACGCATAGAATTCCCATTGAAACATGTTACTAATATATATAATTTATCGTAATTCGTTGTATGGATGTTGAGAAGCTGCTGGTTTCTTTGAAGGCTTCCACCATCTCAAGTTTCATGTTATTATTATTATTTGTCAAACATGATATTTTAGTGAGATTCAGCTCTTACCGGAAACCATATGCCTCAAAATCTCTTGACTGCAAAAATTTTACTATATGTAAATATTAAGTTTTAATTTTTTATTTAATTTATTAATACATTATTTAAATTAAATTTCGAGAGATTTATTATAATTAACAACCTTTCTAATCTAATATGTTTAATTTACAATCGTTAACTTGTTTCAGAATTTAGTATTTTGTCTCAACAAATTGACTAATTATTAGTTGTTATTTTATATTAGTGATATTATTTATTTAGATTTTTTTGATATATTGACAGTGCATACACTCTACAAATGTATTTGTTCGAATTCAAGATTTCTTGTAGCTGTTCGAATTCAAGACTTGTAAAGAGTACAATCTTTCTTTTACCATTAAAAAACATTTGACTATTTATTAATTCAGATTTATTAATTAAGATTTATTAATTATTATCCTTTGGCACTTTACTTGCAAAATTCTAAGATTGATTATAATGAAAAATGATTTAGACTAAGTAAATTAAACGCTGCAATTTTAGATTGGGATGTTAGGTGAGAAAGCAGAATAATATTGGAAAACATAAACGTCATCGTTAGGCCAACCCGTCCTTTCGTAGTAAAATATAAAGTTGTCTTTAATTTGTTATTATTTATAATATTTAAGATAATATAAATTTAAGGATCAAATACATGGTCATTCGATTATAAGAGGTTGTTTTTTTTTAAGTCTGAATGATCACTCGATTATTAATTGCGTTCTAAACTCGTCTTTTTTCGTTAAAAATGATGACAATTTGAGTTGGACATTAACCTGCTGATTGATATAATATATAATTTGATCTCATAATTAAAGATGGACATAAGATTTTATGTTGGGGCGAACTTGAACTTATAAAAGTTATGGGATGGCAAACTTGAATTTATAAAATTTTAAGGGGCGAAAGTATATTTTCAATAGAAAATATATAAAAAAAATCAAAAATATATGGTAGTTTTAAAATTTTAAAGGGCGACTGACCCCGCTTGAATCCATCCTTGCTCATAATCTAAAATGACTATCATATCACAGTTAATAGGTAAAGCTCAACTCAAATTGTCATCATTTTTAACAAAAAAAAATGAGTTTAAAACATAATGAATAGTCGAGATACCATTTTGTAATTTTTAATAGTCAGTGACTCGAAAGAACAACATCTTATAATTAGGAGATCATTTTAATTAGGGGACTCAATAAAACAATACCTATAGTCAGGGACCATTTATATACTTTATCCTAAATTTAATTGTGTTTAAATATATATTAAATTTTAATTTAAAAGATCCATTATATAAAAAGTAAAATTTGTTTTTTTTAAAAATGTAAAAAATTAAAATCATTTTAATATAATATAGATTAATTGCATGGAACGAACAAAGTGCTAAGGTGCAATCACATTCTTGTAAAGTTAATGAATTTTACATTGTAAATAGATTTTATACCATATATATATATATATATATATATATATATATATATATAGACACGTGTACATATATATGCTATAATCTAAGTAGAACGTTTAGAAAAGCCTTGTTAATGCAAGATGAAGTATAAGGGACTAACCTTCCATGAATCCGGAGCCTCCATAATCCAAATATATACTTGCATTCTTGTGTAGAAACACCTTTTCATCTGTACTGATATTACCCTATAATGGCACTGCACCTCTTCTATACACGCTCAGCATTATTTTCATGTACTTAAAATCTGTGTGCTCCATCGGCCTCGCAAAGCCGTGTCGAGGTTCCTTCGAGCTCTTCCGTCCCCGATCTTCTCCACAACCGCCTCCTTTGAAGGAAAACCTTCATTGATGTCATTCTCGTGGAGAGAAACTACCTTTAAGTTTCAGGTATGATGCACTCTAGAAAAAGAAAACACCCGTAAATGTAACTTATCCCTGGAGAGAGAGATCACGAGCTACTTAGTCGACCGTATTGTTGTCGCGAGCATTCTTCTGAATTCGCATACAAGTAATCCTCTTCAGTATTACAAATCCCACGAGAGAGGGATCACGAGCTACTTAGTTGACCATATTGTTGTCGCAGGCATTCTTCTGGATTGTAATAGAAGTAATCCTCTTCTTTGGGCCTGTCGGGGATCACCGACCTTTTCGTCGGTTGCCCCTTGCGATTTTCATGAGATTTCTTCACGGCATCCGAGAATTCGTCCCAACTTAGAGATCCGTTATTGTACTGATCTATCAAATCTACCAAAAGCCTTCTGTCCAACAAAATTGTCTGCTTGAACCCCAGATGCCTGTAGGAGCATTCACCACTAAATTGTGACAGTTACAGAAAATAGCTTCGGCTATGAACAACAAGAACATACTCTATAACTATAATCATTCGAGGGCGGAAAACCCGTAGAAAAAGCATTCTTAAAAATGGTTAGTCTTAGTTCATGCTTCAACAATATCAAACACAAACAATATCATATTCATAAATCTAAGAACAAAATAGGCGGAAAAAGAAGAACGAAAAAGTTTGGCTATGATTTCGAGCTAGAAACAAACTATTATCCCTTTCTAATGCTAGATATAAAAATTGATATATTCAAACGAAGTTGAAGTTAGACTTTCCAAATTACTCGTCTCCTTTGACAAACAAATGAGCATCGAATCATTTAATAATTGCAAGAAAACCTCTCTGAACATACTAAGAGCAAAGCAATACCTGCGATGGCCTTGAACAACTTTAGCCATGTTTCCATCATACGTAGGAATAAAAATATCACTCTCCAATGAAACAAGATAATCTAATGCAGCCATCTGGGATGAATGATTTTGAAAAAAAACAAAGGTCCGACGGCTCCAACTGAGTCTCCTTTCTAACCTGTTTTAACAAGCGAAAGGCAAATTATTGATACGTGACCAGGGAAAAACAAGCAAGTTTGTTGAATTTTTAGTTACATACCAATTTTGGATAAGCAGCAGCAAGATCTGCCAATCTCCTCTTTCCACCGTATATTTCCCCAGCTGCAATATAGATTTGGTAACTATTATCAATGTCCAGCGCCCTCAAAATAAGGGTGGTTTCCTCAGGCGTCAAGGGGCACAAACCATATTTCCTTTTCAAGTCCGAATTTATTATTTTTTCTTTCCACCAGGGATAAGCATATCTGCCAAAATGACAGTGTGATGAGTGAGATTAAAGTTTAAATTTAGGCCTCTGGGTCAGTAAATTGCCAAAGATGTATAAACAGCTCACCTCATTCTTGTCAACTCGTCCACCTCTTCATCATTGCAACCTTGGTTACAGCCAGAGAAGGCTAACATATCCATTTCATATAGAAGGTGAAGTACTATGAAAGGTCCATTTTGCCTCAGAAGCTTAACAACTCGTTTACCTAACTCCTCAATCTGAGGAGTGAATCTTAAAGCATTAAAATTTACACGACATCGCAGCTTCTGAACATCTAAACTCTGTCCATTGTTGGCAAGTCGAGCATCAGTTCTATTCAAATGTACAACTTTATACTTCCGTATCAGAGGAAGAATCTGCACGAATAGATGCATACGAATTTAGAAGTCATATTAGGAAGTAAAAGACTGGGAAAATATAAGAACGTTTACAGAAGGGAAGAAAGAACCAAGCTATGTTATAGTATGCCTACAAAGTTCAAGCTGAATAAATGACCCGTAAATGACAAAGAATTAACCTGGTTATGATAGTAGGACAATTCCGACCAGCTAATTGGCGGCATCGAATACACAATCCTCATTTCCACTCTCCTCTTAAGCCTAGGAGGCAACTCCTTTAATATCCAAACCTCATCTCTCAGTGATGTAATGAAATGATTCACATCAAATATATCTTGAAATTCACTGGCATGCCAAGTAAAGAACATTTAGAAATAAGTAAGAGCTATGAGCCGAGTTCAAAAAAATTCCAGAAATATATTTTAGAACATCCCTTCAAAAGCTATAAATCCAGTATCTTCAATGATATGAACAAAGCTTAGTTAACACACCTGGGATCAGCCCAGAAGGATATTTTATCCAGCTCCGGGACTATAAGCGTGACATTCAAATATCTTGCAATGGTAACCATGTCACAAATCTGTCAAGCAAATCCAAAAAAAAAAACAGAAGACAGACATCAATTTCCACATAGATTTACACCACAAAAACAACTGATGAACTTAGACAATCTAGAAAGAAACTAAAAGGGGGGAAAACCATGTTTAGTGTAAGTTGTTAGAAGACTCACTGCTGCTCGCATTTGATTGAGACCTCCATTACATGAAACCATCAAGTATCCATTGTTCTTATAAACCCCTACAGTCAAGAAATACAAGCATCATATCATTTTAAGATCTAAATTCCATGACCAGAAATTTTTACAGCACGTACTAATGATCCCTGAAACTTGAATGAAAAACAAGAATGCATGTAAAGACAACAATTATCTGCATAAAAGTGAATCCCATATGTAAAAAGCAACTGAAAGAAGATATCGAATTTCAAGCAAACTTTGTCCAAAACATGTAAGAAGACCATATAATTCGAGAAAACTAAGACACTTGATCGAAACATTAGGTAAACATCAAATTTGAAATGAATTTAAACCGCATCACTATATCGAAAGAAATTCACTTCTGGAGCTTGCAAATTCGTTAAACAAAGAGACGAAAATCTGTGAATCCCATTGCTTACAAAGGTTGAATCCATGTTTCCAGAAGAGAATTAGCTCAATTTATTCCTTAATTTTACCAAACAAAATTGTATAATAACAAAAACAACGTTCAAAATTAACAGAGATAAATTGTTTATTAAAAAGAAGAATAGGGGAAATTACATTTGGGAGGAATTACACGGGCGGGAACGGAAGGAACTTTGTCTTCAATGGCGGAAACGGAAGAATCTTGATGACAGAAACAGGAAGGGCAACCCTTAAGGACGCTAGGTCCCCATGTCTCTCTCAAGCTCGTTAACCGTACGATGCAAGTCCAAAGCAACACCGATATAGCGGCGCGTATGATCCACAGCTTCATTCTCGAACCTTTTTTCAGCTTATTCATTCTCTCCCCTCCTCCGCCGCCGCCGCCTCTCATTACTCCAATTCTCATCCCTCCCTTTTTCCCAATCCCGTCAACACTGCACATTTCCAGCAACAACCTCAATCTATACTGTCCTCCTAATATACCTACCCTAATACGAATCCGCTTTCCTCCCTCCAAATTTCATCAATACAGGTTGATTTTCAGCACCAACTTCCCTTCTTTCTTTTTTATTTCAGGCAAAACAAACGAACATATATATATATATATATATATTCAACAATCAACGTGATCCAATCTATTTTCCTTTTCGCCTCAAATTCTAAAATCAAATTCAATAACTCAACAAATACACTCCCACAGATGAACTAATATAAAAAAGAAAAAAATCACATAATTAAAAAAAAAAAATTCCAATCCCCCGACGATATAAATGAAGATTTTTGAAATGGTTAAACTACTAAAAATATCACTCAACTTATTTTTTTTTCATTAAATAACATCACCATTGGAGTACTGGGTTAACAAATTATCATATATTTATGTGACACAGTATCATAATTTTTTTAGCACGAACCAAGTGACTTAATTGATTAAAAGAGATGATTGTAATTCTTAGAGATATTAGATTCGAGCACTAACGAATATAGGGATTTGAGTGTTTATTATTAAATGATTGAAATCTCTAGAATAAATACTATCACTTGAAATCACTACATATTTATATTTTGAAATGAAAATCAATACTTGTCCGGATCTTTTTAAATGAAGTACCAAATTTGAAGGGTCTAAATTGTATTTTAGCTTTTTGATGAATATTTGTCGACTAGGGTTTGGTGTTGAGTGAAGTCCTACGGGATTACAAAACATCTGACCATTAAGTGCATGCCAGGTTGTTTGGTGTCTAAGCGGGCGCCACTCCCCACTGTGGCGATTATTTTTGCGGTGGCGAAAGAGCACACGGTGCCGTCTCGGCAAAGTGGGACTGTGGGAGGTTCATCAATCGCCGTCTGATTTTGGCATTGTTTGATACGCCGACAATATATCGTGAGAATTTCATTTCGGTCAATTTTAAAAAAACTACGGACCGTTTTATTTATTATTATTTTAAAAATATTTATGATAAATTACGTATTTAGTATTTAAACTATTAGTCTTACTCTGTTTTAGTACTTATACTTTTAATTTTTTAAAATCATACCTAATGTTTAGTTTTCATTTCATTTTAGTAACCCGCAACTAAAAGCTTAATGTGTTTTCGGCCTAAACTATTAGTTTTGATCTGTTTTAACACATGAACTTTCAAATTTTTTTCAAAATTTAACGAATTTTGAACGGATACTAAAAATGAAGCAAAAAATTAAAATTGTTAACGGGTACTAAAATGAATAAAATTTAGATATAGTTTTTGAAAAAATAAAAAATTTAAATACTTAAACAAATCAAAAATATTAATTTAAGTACTAAACACATAATTTACTCAAATATTTATTAACTTAAGTTAAACTAAAAAAAGTGAAGATATGGCCCTTTCTATGGTCTGCTTGAGTATTTTTAGCGTTCATACATTTAAATGTAATTTTTAATTTTTTTTTAATTTATTTGATTTGTTAACTTATAAATAATCACAATAATCTTATTGTTAACACATATTAGAAATCACTATAAATACTTCAATTAAAAAAAAGAATGAAACTACATGCGACTGCCGACCTTGTTAAGTCTTTTAATTCTTCATTTTTCTAGTGATAACCTTTTACAATATAAAAATATCGATTAACGATGATTTTAACATTAATCATATCATTTTATCTTAATTAGAAGAAGTGAATCATTAATTATTAATGTTTTAATTATATTTTATAATAACCGCTAAAGAGGTGCGATTTTTGTACGACTTTCAAATGCAATTCGATGATATTTTAGCCATTTGAATGTGATACAGCATGTCACCACCCAAAATCATGTCATGCCTAAGATTTTCATGTGTGATTTTCCGTTCTCTTTCCGTCCGACTGTCGGTTGCGCCGTTAAGACGGCGTTCAGTGTGAGAAGAACGGTCCACTAAACCGAAATGCCCAGTGTCAAAAAAATCGTAACTCTGTTCGACTTCCATCAAAAATTAAAAAATCAGATTGCTTTAAATCAGGTCCATGGGGTCCACCGGCAAGGTGATTTAATACGGTCGTGCCCACGGAGAAGAAAGATGTCTATCATCACGCGCAACCCACGCGGGTGAATGGCAATGGTTTATTACTATGTTTGAGGTTGTTGGCGGTTTATACGTGGCGAGATCCTGAAAGTGATCCCGATTGATCTAGTCATGCCTATAGATAGGGCCAGGATCTTCTGCGACACTTATGGTAAGGATCACCACCATCCTTCTCTTTGAAAGATTTCACATCCTGCTCCATGGATCTTAAGTGGGGTCTTCTTGATTAGAGTAGACCCTTTTGTTTATTTATTTTGGGTAAAGTACACAAATGATCCTCACACTATAACGTACTGTTTCACAAAATCTCTCAAATATTAAAAGTTATAAAATGATTTTCTGATTATAGAATGTTGTTTTGTTTATTTTTTGTTTAAAATTTGAATGTCATATGAACTAGATGATAATATGATGACTAGGATATTATAGTTATTTGAGATTATGTAATCATATTTTATTATATCATAATCAACATGTTAACGTTCAACTCATACAAGTTTGGAACACAATTAAAAATCGAGTGACCATTTTATGACTTTTAATAGTTAAGGACTCAAAAAAGTATCACCATATAGTTAGGGGACCGTTTGAATATTTTACCCTTATTCTTTTATAACCACTTGTATCCTATTATTGATCGACTAATCTGGATCAACTACTATAGATTAGAGACAAGGACGACCATCTCAACTCGATTTACTCCATTTATAAACGTCATGATTCGAATTCATAAAATTAAAACTTAAAATTAAATATGTAAATGGGATGTTCATCGAGAATTAACATGATTAATATTATTGTTAGCATAATATTTAAAGAATTATGAATTCAAGTTTAATTATATACATTCTTCTCTCGTTTAGAGATTGGAGAGTTTCTCATAATTTGTATAAAAACACTATACAAATAAATTTATAAATACATTCATGTATACATTATCAAAACTGGTCGTTATAGACTGTATTAATGTATTTATACTTTATTCTAAAAAAATAAATATATTTAAACGAATAAACATTGGTGAAAGTAGTAGCGGCCAATGTTTTGATTACGATAAAAAAATTATTTTAATCTAAATTATGTTCTATTTGTACTCTAAATTTCTTAAAATTAATTAAAATTTTAAAATTATCGATTAATATACTGGTATTTATACCATTCTCAAAAACTTAGTTAACAGGCTGGTTTCGGCGAATTTCCAGCCCAACCTATCTAAACCATGAACCCGATGAATTATAAACTCGTGGTTTCGGCGAATTTACTATAATATTGAAGAATTATCAAAATAGATTAGGAATGATAATTTGATTTGAAGTAGATGAGTTTCGATTCGATTCGATCCGATAAAATCAATTTTTAAAAACAAATTAGGTTCGGGTCGGGTCGGGTCTGGTCTGGATGGGGTGAAAAACTCTGATCTGACCCGATCCGAAGATAATAATGTATTTTTTTATAAAAAAATGTTATTATTTTAATTATATTCTTATTTTATATCGAGTCGGGTTAAGTCAAATTTATACTCCAAAAATAATAATTCGAAATAATTTCCTTTTCCAAAATCTATTGAAAGAGTTGAATAAGTCGAATTGGTATTTGGTCCTACTTCATGCCGTCTATGGTGAGCTGCTTCATTACCTATATAGGTAATTAGACTTTTACCTAAAACCCTAAACTAATTAAAAATATCGCCAGTTTGGTCGTCGGGATCACATGGCGACCTCCATTTCAGCAGGGTCTGCATGGCGACCTTCATGCATGGTGATTACCTAAATTTCTCTAAGTAACAATGATTTCCTATTTCGGTAATTAGGCTTTTATCTGAAACATGGCGACCTCCATTTCAGCATGGCGTACATGGCGATCTTCAAGCATGCAAAGTGCAGCAGCTCACCACAGCTCGTAGGGACGGCATGACGACCTCCTTGGTCGCCAGGAGCGCCTGGTGACATACGTTCGAACTGTAGATTTCACCCTATCTCACTAATTAATTGTTGGAACGCATTGCAACCCCCACAGACCGATAAGGGTAACCGGATCCGATCCGGGGTGTCACACTTGGGCCACCGGAGCGACCTACTGTAAAAATAGCGGAAAATTTAAAACTTTTATTGAAACGTGTAACTTATAAAATCAGTTGTCACTATTTAAAAATAAAACAGATTTCCAGACTCGTATATAAATCAAAATACAATTGCATGCCCCCTAGTCACATGTACCATACTCTACAACAACGCCGGAAGAACTCCATTACTGAAGTCGATAGATGCACTGGTATAATTCTTTTAGCTTGAAAATATGAGTAATAGAGTGAGCTTTGGAAAGCTCAGTAATACAGAACTACCAGATGATGCTGATGAACGTGCAGATACAGATAAATATTTATATATCCTTATTGTTTCCTAACATTTACAGACTTTTATGCTGAATAGAGTTCCTACTGATATTTCGGGTGGTAACGGACAATGAGCTTTCAGTTCAGAGAAATATTTCGGATGACTGAGTTCAGGAGATCAGAATAGGTTATCTAGTGTGTTCCCGTAAAACCAGTAAAAAGATACAGATCTTTTAAAACACACACACACACACACATATATATATATATATATATATATATACCCCATCCTATCACATCAGAATGTGTAGGTTCCCCAGAACCATACACCCAACCCAACACATCATATAAGGCCCTGAGCACAAAGTCGAAGAACCTGCGGAACTTCTTTCTTCAACAATACCCCCCAATTAAAACATTTTCCGTCATTAAACGGAGATATCAGAAATCAAAACAGAATTCAAAACAGATATCAGAACAGAATCCAGATCAGAAATCAGAACAGAATTCAGGTCATGTATCAGAACAGAATTCAAGTCGAAAATCAGATAAAATAATTATATGATTAGCGAACACACCAAAGTTTATAAATATTATTTAGAGGTACTAGATAATCTTAGCAAGTAGAGAAACACGGATTTTCAGTATACCGATAGAATGTCGAAATTTAGAATCACTATTGTAAAAAGTTCAATAACTGACGGAATCATCAGTTATTCAGAATGTGAATTATCAGGATCATATCTTATTCGGACAATTTTCAGAAGTTGTACGTAATCAGAAGGGTATTCAGAATCCTTTACATCCATGTCAATTGATCGGATAATCGAACAACTTGAGAACGAAGATTCAGAACCTTAACAATTTATGTCCACTGGTCAATTCATTTTCCTTCCAGGGTATTTACTTTTTAATACCACAAATTCTTGTTCATAGATCATCTTCAGAATCATCGCTGAATAGATCTTCCAATTATTTTTATTTCATTTCCAAGCTTCTACGATATCATGAAATACTGACGTGCTTGATTTTTAGTTCATGTTCCATAAGGACAGTACATCTTATAAACTCATCAGAATTTCCAGACTTATCCAATTCACTTACTTAATCCTCAATCATTGAGGTTACTTAGCTTATTTAGCAATCAAGTCCATTCCAGTTACCTTGGGGTTTTTCAGAGTAATTTAGACGTTACTGAATTTTAGATACATGTTGTACTTTCGTTACATTCAATTTGGTCTTCATGGTTGATTTGTCGAACAAACATCCAATTCCTAGTACTGAATGCGATCTAGAGTTGAGTTGAGTTGAATACTTCCAAAATTTGTCATCGAGCCAAACTTGATAGGACGAATACGTATTCCAGTAATATATATGCCATTCAAGATTTGACATAGCTTTAGGGTATCCAATCATTCTTGAGCTTGGTGATATTCTTGGATCATTTCTATTACAGGGGTATTTTGGTCATTTTACAGATTCAACGTATTTAAATCATTTCCTTCCGTCCGATCTTACTATTAAATTCAATCTTATCATTTATTTCAGTCCTTTCGAACAATTTTGACAGCAGAACACCCCGACAAATTATTCTTCAGGTATTTACTCATAACTCGGATATTTCTGGGTCAACTGCCTTCTCAGATTTTACAAACGGAAAAACAGGAATTTTCTTGAACTAAGTCAGGATCTTAACAATCAAATCCGTACTTAATCAAGTTAAGTATGAATCCTCAAAGTATTTTCTCATTTAGGGTTAACTAAGACTATTTTACCTCTAAAGGGTATTTCCGTAATTTCTTAACCAGATAATTTCAATATTGGCTCTTAACGAAAATAATTATAATTTAGAGATCCTATGATCAATTGTTTTCCCGAATATTCTCTTATCTTGAAATGATTCCTTAATAGAATTATAATATCTTGCACAAACCCTCTAGGAGTTAAAAACCGATTATCCGTATTTCGTAAGCAAAATCTAGCAATTCTTAAGCACATATGTAGTTTTATCATATCAATATATCCTTTCAGAGTTATTAATCAACTTCCATGGACAATTCTTGACGTCTTACAACTTAAGGGTATTTTCTTAATTTTACCCTACGAGAGTATTATCATAATTTCCCATCCAAGTACCTTTAACATTTAACCTTTGATGAAATAAACTATAAGTTACAAATCCATGTTGATTTTTTTATCACTAAGCACATAACTTGTAATTTAATTCTAACAATCCCTCAATTTCTTATAAAAATCATTTGAACCATAATCAATTACTGAACCCTTTTACTGTATTCAGATTGAGTGTAGAAACTAATTAACTACACAAAAGAGACCAACATTATCTTAATCGTGCATTTACCAATATTCACATGTTCCATAAAGCATAAAGAGGTAGTAAAGTATTACCTCGATTTCCGTACAATACTGATCGACCATAAAAATTCCATTCGAACGCCTTTGATCTTCAATTAAACTTCCAATAATTCCTCAGATACATATTAACATAAATTTTATTAAAAACGGAGCTTAATTACGATAAACAGATCGAATCAGATGATAAATTAGTGAAAAATAGCTTATAAGGTTCAAATTTGGTGAAACGGACTTCGGATTCGGATTCAGGACGTCGAAAGCAAAAAATATGACTTTTTGGAAATTTGAAATTTTTGGTCAAATTCAAAGTCAACGGGTTTGACAGGCAATTTCAAGGCCTTCTGGTTTGAATTTTGAAAAACGGACTGAGGAATCAGATTTGGCACGTCGAAAAATGTCAGGATAGGTATACTCGGTCAAAGTCAAAGGTCGTTTAATGCTCGATCAAAGCATGTCAAAGTTTTGGTCAACAATGGTCAACGCCGGTCAACGGGTCAGGTCGGGTCAACGGGTTGGGTCGGGTTATGACCGGTCAAAACAAGAGCAAAACCGGTCAAACTGGTCATTTTTTTCTTCCCCACACGCAGTGGCAGCGCGTGAACAGTGCTAAATTCCCGGAAAAATTCCTAAAAATTATTTTAAGTGGTTTCGAGATACTTACAAAGCTCGGTTCAAATTTTTGAACGGGGAAGAGCTCGATTTCAACGAATCAAAAACTTTGACCGCTTCACATCCTCACGCGCCGTCGTCGACGGAGACCAAGGATGACACCGGCAGACTCGGAATGATGCAAGGAACACGATGGTGCGGGAGGTGTCATAAACGGATGCTCGGATCATCGTGAATCGATGAAAAACCAACTGAAATCGGGTTATTACCGACGATAATTTCGACTGAAATTAACGACGAACGACGACGATTCATGACGAAAGGTTTGAGGGGTTTTGTTCCTCGCTCGACAACGAACACGATGGTGGTTTCGACTCGTCAATCGGAGGTCGGACGGTGAGTAGATCGGAGTTGAAAGTTGGTGATCGGGAGAGGAATTATGAGCATTTTTTTACAGAAAATGCACGGGAAATGGGGGTTATATTAACTCCTAAAGAAAAATGGTCAAATCATGAGTTTAGCCACTGAACTTCATGCACTTCTTAAAACGGTCTGTCAACTTTGAAAATTTACAATTTAATCTACAGTTTCTTTCAAAATACCAATTAAATCCACCACTTTATAATTTCTTAAATTTAGCCCCTAAATTGGGGTGTTACAATTCTCCCCTCCTTAAAAGAATTTCGTTCTCGAAATTCACTCATATCACATAATTACAGAAATAAAACTTCCAACAGTTTTTTTTATATCTTTCATGTAGCTCTTATAGAAATATGAATCATCCACTAATCCTTAACCAGTTGAGTATACCTTCTTATCAGAAATCTCTCTCATTCCAAGTAAATTATCAAAACAACTTTATCCTTGTGAAATCAATTCAGCCTTGGTTACGAGAATAGGCTCGTAGAGCAGCAGCATATCCCAATTTCATTTTTGGAGTCGAGTCAAAATTTCTCAGATGAATAACTCTCAAATGGCTCGTGAGGTACTTTAAAACGTTTAGACAGATAAATAACGGATAGAAACTTCGATTTACTCGATACATATAGGGGCTCAACCTTGGAGTTCTGGCTCAGAGAGGTACGAATGCAGTCTAGGGGCATGTACTGATCAGACATATTTTGACATTCGACTGGCCGATCTATCTTGAAAAATTTTGACTCAAACAATGGCTCTGATACCACTAAATATAACCCCCAAAGACCGATAAGGGTAATCAGATTCGATTCGGGGTGTCACACTTGGGCCACCGGAGCGACCCACTATAAAAATAGCATAAAATTTAAAACTTTTATTTAAACGTGTAACTTATAAAATCAGTTGTCACTATTTAAAAATAAAACAAATTTCCAGACTCGTATATAAATCAAAATACAATTACATGCCCCCTAGTCACATGTATCATACTCCGCAACAACGCTGGAAGAACTCAATTACTAAAGTCGATAGATGCGCTGGTACAATTCTTTTAGCCTGAAAAGATGAGTAATAGAGTGAACTTTGGAAAGCTCAGTAATACAGAACTACCAGATGATGCTGATGAACGTGCAGATACAGATAAATATTTATATATCCTTATTGTTTTCGAACATTTACAGACTTTTATGCTGAATAGAGTTCCTACTGATATTTTAGGTGGTAACGGACAATGAGCTTTCAGTTCAGAGAAATATTTCGGATGACTGAGTTCAGGAGATCAAAATAGATTATTTAGTGTGTTCCCGTAAAACCAGTAAAAAGATAAAGATCTTTTAAAACATATATATATATATATACCCCCATCCCATCATATCAGAATGTGTAGGTTCCCCAGAACCATACACCCAACCCAACACATCATATAAGGCCCAGAGCACAAAGCCGAGGAACCTGCAGAACTTCTTCCTTCAACAATACCCCCCAATTAAAATATTTTTCCATCATTAAACGGAGATATCAAAAATCAAAATAGAATTCAGAACAGAATCCAGATCAGAAATCATAATAAAATTCAGGTCATGTATCAGAACAGAACTTAAGTCGGAAATCAGATAAAATAATTATATGATTAGGGAACACACCAAACTTTACAAATATTATTCAGAGGTACTGGATAATCTTAGCAATTAGAGAAACACGGATTTTCAGTATACCGATAGAATGTCATAATTTAGAATCACTATTGTAAAAAGTTTAATAACTGACGGAATCATCAGTTATTCAGAATGTGAATAATCAGGATCATATCTTATTCGGACAATTTTCAGAAGTTGTACGTAATCAGAAGGGTATTTAGAATCCTTTACATCCATGTCAATTGATCAGATAATCGAACAACTTGAGAACGAAGATTCAAAACCTTAACAATTTATGTCCACTGGTCAATTCATTTTCCTTCCAGGGTATTTACTTTTTAATACCACAAATTCTTGTTCATAGATCATCTTCAGAATCATCGCTGAATAGATCTTCCAATGATCTTTATTTCATTTCCAAGCTTCCACGATATCATGAAATACTGACGTGCTTGATTTTTAGTTCATGTTCCATAAGGACAATACATCTTATAAACTCATCAGAATTTACAGACTTATCCAATTCACTTACTTAATCCTCAATCATTGAGGTTACTTAGCTTATTTAGCAGTCAAGTCCATTCCAGTTACCTTGAGGTTTTTTTAGAGTAATTTAGACGTTACTGAATTTTAGATACATGTTATACTTTCGTTCCATTCAATTTGGTCATCATGGTTGATTTGTCGAACAAACGTCAAATTTCTAGTACTGAATGCGATCTAGAGTTGAGCTGAGCTGAATACTTCCAAAATTTGTCATCGAGCCAAACTTGAGAGGACGAATACGTATTCCAGTAATATATATGCCATTCAAGATTTGACATAGCTTTAGGGTATCCAATCATTCTTGAGCTTGGTGATATTCTTGGATCATTTCTATTACAGGGGTATTTTGGTCATTTTACAGATTCAACGTATTTAAATCATTTCCTTCCGTCCGATCTTACTATTAAATTCAATCTTATCATTTATTTCAGTCCTTTCGAACAATTTTGACAGCAGAACACCCCGACAAATTATTCTTCAGGTATTTACTCATAACTCGGATATTTCTGGGTCAACTGCCTTCTCAGATTTTACAAATGGAAAAACAGGAATTTTCTTGAACTAAGTCAGGATCTTAACAATCAAATCCGTACTTAATCGAGTTAAGTATGAATCCTCAAAGTATTTTCTCATTTAGGGTTAACTAAGACTATTTTACCTCTAAAGGGTATTTCCGTAATTTCTTAACCAGATAATTTCAATATTGGCTCTTAACGAAAATAATTATAATTTAGAGATCCTATGATCAATTGTTTTCCCGAATATTCTCTTATCTTGAAATGATTCCTTAATAGAATTATAATATCTTGCACAAACCCTCTAGGAGTTAAAAACCGATTATCCGTATTTCGTAAGCAAAATCTAGCAATTCTTAAGCACATATGTAGTTTTATCATATCAATATATCCTTTCAGAGTTATTAATCAACTTCCATGGACAATTCTTGACGTCTTACAACTTAAGGGTATTTTCTTAATTTTACCCTACCAGAGTATTATCATATTTCCATCCAAGTACCTTAACATTTAACCTTTGATGAAATAAACTATAAGTTACAAATCCATGTTGATTTTTTTATCACTAAGCACAGAACTTGTAATTTAATTCTAACAATCCCTCAATTTCTTATAAAAATCATCTGAACCATAATCAATTACTGAACCCTTTTACTGTATTCAGATTGAGTGTAGAAACTAATTAACTACACAAAAGAGACCAACATTATCTTAATCGTGCATTTACCAATATTCACATGTTCCATAAAGCATAAAGAGGTAGTAAAGTATTACCTCAATTTCCGTACAATACTGATCGACCATAAAAATTCCATTTGAACGCCTTTGATCTTCAATTAAACTTCCAATAATTCCTTAGATACATATTAACATAAATTTTATTAAAAACGGAGCTTAATTACGATAAACAGATCGAATCGGATGATAAATTAGTGAAAAATAACTTATAGGGTTCAAATTTGGTGAAACGGACTTCGGATTCGGATTCAGGACGTCGAAAGCAAAAAATATGACTTTTCGGAAATTTGAAATTTTCGGTCAAATTCAAAGTCAACGGGTTTGACCGGCAATTTCGAGGCCTTCTGGTTTGAATTTTGAAAAACGGACTGAGGAATCAGATTTGGCACGTCGAAAAATGTCAGGATAGGTATACTCGGCCAAAGTCAAAGGTCGTTTAATGCCCGATCAAAGCATGTCAAAGTTTTGGTCAACAATGGTCAACACCGGTCAACGGGTCGGGTCGGGTCAACGGGTCGGGTCGGGTTATGACCGGTCAAAACAAGAGCAAAACCGGTCAAACTGGTCATTTTTTCTTCCCCACACGCAGTGGCAGCGCGTGAACAGTGCTAAATTCCCGGAAAAATTCCTAAAAATTATTTTAAGTGGTTTCGAGATACTTACAAAGCTCGGTTCAAATTTTTGAACGGGGAAGAGCTCGATTTCAACGAATCAAAAACTTTGACCGCTTCACATCCTCACGCGCCGCCGTCGACGGAGACCAAGGATGACACCGGCAGACTCGGAATGATGCAAGGAACACGATGGTGCGGGAGGTGTCATAAACAGATGCTCGGATCATCGTGAATCGATGAAAAACCAACTGAAATCGGGTTATTACCGACGATACTTTCGACTGAAATTAACGACGAATGACGACGATTCATGACGAAAGGTTTGAGGGGTTTTGTTCCTCGCTCGACAACGAACACGATGGTGGTTTCGACTCGTCAATCGGAGGTCGGACGGTGAGTAGATCGGAGTTGAAAGTTGGTGATCGGGAGAGGAATTATGAGCATTTTTTACAGAAAATGCACGGGAAATGGGGGTTATATTAACTCCTAAAGAAAAATGGTCAAATCATGAGTTTAGCCACTGAACTTCATGCACTTCTTAAAACGGGTCTGTCAACTTTGAAAATTTACAATTTAATCTACAGTTTCTTTCAAAATACCAATTAAATCCACCACTTTACAATTTCTTAAATTTAGCCCCTAAATTGGGGTGTTACAATTCTCCCCTCCTTAAAAGAATTTCGTTCTCGAAATTCACTCATATCACATAATTACAGAAATAAAACTTCCAACAGTTTTTTTATATCTTTCATGTAGCTCTTATAGAAATATGAATCATCCACTAATCCTTAACCAGTTGAGTATACATTCTTATCAGAAATCTCTCTCATTCCAAGTAAATTATCAAAACAACTTTATCCTTGTGAAATCAATTCAGCCTTGGTTACGAGAATAGGCTCGTAGAGCAGCAACATATCCCAATTTCATTTTTGGAGTCGAGTCAGAATTTCTCAGATGAATAACTCTCAAATGGCTCGTGAGGTACTTTAAAACGTTTAGACAGATGAATAACGGATAGAAACTTCGATTTACTCGATACATATAGGGGGCTCAACCTTGGAGTTCTGGCTCAGAGAGGTACGAATGCAGTCTAGGGGCATGTACTGATCAGACATATTTTGACATTCGACTGGCCGATCTATCTTGAAAAATTTTGACTCAAACAATGGCTCTGATACCACTAAATGTAACCCCCAAAGACCGATAAGGGTAATCAGATTCGATTCGAGGTGTCACACTTGGGCCACCGGAGCGACCTACTGTAAAAATAGCGGAAAATTTAAAACTTTTATTGAAACGTGTAACTTATAAAATCAGTTGTCACTATTTAAAAATAAAACAGATTTCCAGACTCGTATATAAATCAAAATACAATTGCATGCCCCCTAGTCACATGTATCATACTCCGCAACAACGCTGGAAGAACTCCATTACTAAAGTCGATAGATGCGCTGGTACAATTCTTTTAGCCTGAAAAGATGAGTAATAGAGTGAACTTTGGAAAGCTCAGTAATACAGAACTACCAGATGATGCTGATGAACGTGCAGATACAGATAAATATTTATATATCCTTATTGTTTCCGAACATTTACAGACTTTTATGCTGAATAGAGTTCCTACTGATATTTTAGGTGGTAACGGACAATGAGCTTTCAGTTCAGAGAAATATTTCGGATGACTGAGTTCAGGAGATCAGAATAGATTATTTAGTGTGTTCCCGTAAAACCAATAAAAAGATAAAGATCTTTTAAAACATATATATATATATATATATACCCCCATCCCATCATATCAGAATGTGTAGGTTCCCCAGAACCATACACCCAACCCAACACATCATATAAGGCCCAGAGCACAAAGCCGAGGAACCTGCAGAACTTCTTCCTTCAACAATACCCCCCAATTAAAATATTTTTCCGTCATTAAACGGAGATATCAAAAATCAAAATAGAATTCAGAACAGAATCCAGATCAGAAATCATAATAAAATTCAGGTCATGTATCAGAACAGAATTTAAGTCGGAAATCAGATAAAATAATTATATGATTAGGGAACACACCAGACTTTACAAATATTATTCAGAGGTACTGGATAATCTTAGCAATTAGAGAAACACGGATTTTCAGTATACCGATAGAATGTCAGAATTTAGAATCACTATTGTAAAAAGTTTAATAACTGACGGAATCATCAGTTATTCAGAATGTGAATAATCAGGATCATATCTTATTCGGACAATTTTCAGAAGTTGTACGTAATCAGAAGGGTATTTAGAATCCTTTACATCCATGTCAATTGATCGGATAATCGAACAACTTGAGAACGAAGATTCAAAACCTTAACAATTTATGTCCACTGGTCAATTCATTTTCCTTCCAGGGTATTTACTTTTTAATACCACAAATTCTTGTTCATAGATCATCTTCAGAATCATCGCTGAATAGATCTTCCAATGATCTTTATTTCATTTCCATGCTTCCACGATATCATGAAATACTGACGTGCTTGATTTTTAGTTCATGTTCCATAAGGACAATACATCTTATAAACTCATCAGAATTTACAGACTTATCCAATTCACTTACTTAATCCTCAATCATTGAGGTTACTTAGCTTATTTAGCAGTCAAGTCCATTCCAGTTATCTTGGGGTTTTTTTAGAGTAATTTAGACGTTACTGAATTTTAGATACATGTTGTACTTTCGTTCCATTCAATTTGGTCTTCATGGTTGATTTGTCGAACAAACGTCAAATTTCTAGTACTGAATGCGATCTAGAGTTGAGTTGAGCTGAATACTTCCAAAATTTGTCATCGAGCCAACTTGAGAGGATGAATACGTATTCCAGTAATATATATGCCATTCAGGTATTGACATAGCTTTAGGGTATCCAATCATTCCTAAGCTTGGTGATATTCTTGGATCATTTTCATTACAGGGGTATTTTGGTTATTTTACAGATTCAACGTATTTAAATCATTTCCTTCCGTCCGATCTTACTATTAAATTAAATCTTATCATTTATTTCAGTCCTTTCGAACAATTATGATAACAGAACACCCCAACAAATTATTCTTCAGGTATTTACTCATAACTCGGATATTTCTAGGTCAAGTGCCTTCTCAAATTTTACAAACGAAAAAACAGAAATTTTCTTGAACTAAGTCAGGATCTTAACAATCAAATCCGTACTTAATTGAGTTAAGTACGAATCCTCAAAGTATTTTCTCATTTAGGGTTAACTAGGACTATTTTACCTCTCAAGGGTATTTCCGTAATTTCTTAACCAGATAATTTCAATATTGGCTCTTAACGAAAATAATTATAATTTAGAGATCCTATGATCAATTGCTTTCCCGAACATTCTCTTATCTTGAAATGATTCCTTAATAGAATTCTAATATCTTGCACAAACCCTATAGGGGTTAAAAACCGGTTATCCATATTTCGTAAGCAAAATCTAGCATTTCTTAAGCACATATGTAGTTTTATCATATCAATATATCCTTTCAGAGTTATTAATCAACTTCCATGGACAATTCTTGACGTCTTACAACTTAAGGGTATTTTCATAATTTTACCCTACTAGAGTATTATCATAATTTTCCATCCAAGTACCTTTAACATTTAACATTTGATGAAATAAACTATAAGTTACAAATCCATGTTGATTTCTTTATCACTAAGCACAGAACTTGTAATTTAATTCTAACAATCCCTCAATTTCTTATAAAAATCATCTAAACCATAATCAATTACAAAACCCTTTTACCGTATTTAGATTGAGTGTAGAAACTAATTAACTACACAAAAGATACCAACATTATCTTAATTATGCATTTACCAATATTCACATGTTCCATAAAGCATAAAGAGGTAGTAAAGTATTACCTCGATTTTCGTGCAATACTGATCGACCATAAAAATTCCATTCGAACGCCTTTGATCTTCAATTCAACTTCCAATAATTCCTCAGATACATATTAACATAAATTATATAAAAAACGGAGCTTAATTACGATAAACGGATCGAATCGGGTGATAAATTAGTGAAAAATAGCTTACCGGATTCGAATTTGGTGAAACGGACTTTAGATTCAGATTCAAGACGTCGAAAGCATAAAATAGGACTTTTCAAAAATTTGGAATTTTCGCTCAAAATCAAAGTCAACGGGTTTGACAGGCAATTTCGAGGCCTTCGGGTTCAAATTTCGAAAAACGGACTACGAAATCAGATTTGGAACGTCGAAAAATGTCAAGATAGGTATACTAAAGTCAAAGGTCGTTTAATGCCCCGGTCAAAGCCTGTCAAAGTTTTGGTCAACAGTGGTCAACGGTTAACAGGTCAACGGGTCGGGTCAACGTGTCGGGTCAGGTTATGACCGGTCAAAACAAGAGCAAAACCGGTCATTTTTTTCTTCCCCACGCGCAGTGGCGGCGCGTGAACAGTGCTAAATTCCTGGAAAAATTCCTAAAAATTATTTTAAGCGATTTCGAGATACTTACAAAGCTCGGTTCAAATTTTTGAACGGCGGAGAGCTCGATTTCAACGAATCGGAAACTTTGACCGCTTCACCTCCTCACGCGCCGCCGTCGACGGAGACCAAATATGACACCGGTAGACTCGGAACGATGCAAGGAACACGATGGTGCGGGAGGTGTTGTAAACGGATGCTTGGATCGTCGTGAATCGATGAAAAACCAACTGAAATCGGGTTATTACCGACGATACTTCCGACTGAAATTAACGACGAACGGCGATGATTCATGACGAAAAGTTTGAGGGGTTTTGTTCCTCGCTCGACAACGAACACGATGATGGTTTCGGCTCGTCGATCGGAAGTCGGACGGCGAGTAGATCGAAGTTAAAAGTTGGTGACCGAGAGAGAAATTATGAGCATTTTCTGCAGAAAATGCACGGGAGATGGGTTATATTAACTCTTAAAAAAAATGATCAAATCATGAGTTTAGTCACTGAACTTCCTGCACTTCTTAAAACGGTCTTTTAACTTTAAAATTTTATAATTTAATCCATTGTTTCTTTCAAAATACCAATTAAATCCACCACTTTATAATTTCTTAAATTTAGCCCCTAAATTGGGGTGTTACACGCATTATGTCGTGAGTTTTTTTCCAAAAACATTATCTCGTTGATTTTGCCCATGTTATTGCTTACATTAAAACAAGGGCCTCTTAAGCTTTTGTTAATAGATTTTTATATAGACCAGCCATTATAAAATATCACGTGTAAGGTATATGCTCCTTTTGCAATTTCAAACTTCATCATCGTAGACCTGTAAATGACTGGGATAAGTCAAATTGTTTGTTTCTGATGGAATTGCAAGTTTTATTCCTGCTTGGTTAGTTCAATTATTATCGAGCAAAATTCGAGTTCGAGTATTTGTAACATTCAAATATGCAACAGATCCAACCGTATTTCACACAGCTTTTGCATTCTGCTTTGGAACTTCTCACATGCTGCCACTGCTCCTCCGAAACTGGTTGCCCAAATTGAGTAATGATTGTTGATATTTGCCTATTTCAGAATCTGGCCTGCATGAGTATAATGAGCTGCTAAACAAGGATGCAGACATCATAAGCATACAGGTTCTACTCTCAAAACCAATGGATTTAATTTAATTAACTATTCCTTTTATATAGATCGACAACAAAACTCTTGTTCGTTCAGGGTGGAGAAATCATATTTTGAAGAACAACCGGATTCGGTTGCCGAGAACAGCAAAGAAAAATAAATGTAAGCATCATTGGCTGATTTTTTATGTTATTTCTCATGATCTGCTGGATTAATGTTGCTTCGGAACATTTGGACATGGGTATAGAGATGTAGTCTCAACTCTCAAAGGATCTTCCTATTACATGAAACTCTTGAAACAATTTGAATATATTGTATTTGACACATAATCAACAGGAGGGGCAAATCACCTTAGTTCAAAACAGCAAGGACTTTAAACTGACAAGGGCTTCAGAAGCTATTAGATAAAAAATGGGTAAATTATACGTTTAGTACCTAAACTATCAGTTATGATCCGTTTTTGTACCTGAACTTTTATTTTTTCCATAATCATACCTAAAGTTTAGTTATTGTTTCATTTTAGGTACTAAAACTGGTCAAAATTGATAGTTTAGTTAAGCTTTTAACGGTGAGTACTAAAATGAAACAAAAATTAAACTTAAAATATGATTTTAAAAAAATAAAATAAAAATTTAAATACTAAAACGGATCAAAACTATTTAGGAGGGGCAAGAGCCTCCCTTGTACCTTCGTCCCTGCGGACACTTACGCCTGAATCCGTGTAACATAGAGCTGGATCTCCTTCAACCTCAAACCCACATAACCCCCATAATCTTCTTAAACATATTCAAAACTGATTCTTTGTACGCCAGACACAATTTGCGATTGCCATGTGCTGATGCACTCTAATTACAGCAACACACATTTTTAGGGTTCATCAAATTAAGGAGTGCCGGAATTTTGTTTCAGGTTCAGGAGATGACCTTGATCCGGCAGTCTGGATATTTCTGTCATTCTTGTATATTGTTGAGTTATACTATTGTTGATTTCATAATTTTTTTATATATGTTCTTATTTGTGTTTGGCTCAGTCAATGAAATATATTTAGGATTTTTTTTATTTATAAATATACAAGTGTAATTATTATATTTTTACTCATTTACTTTATGTCTAAATACACTTTTAAAATCCCAGTACATTGAAGTTTGAGCTCTTAAACTAAAGATGGGAAATTAAGTTGTTGGAGTTTAGCGAGGTGTACGCAATAATTAAATTGTTTAAAAATGCCAAATTGGTAATGAAAATGTTATCTTAACAAACTGCCAGTGCCGAAAATTTCAGCGGTATTGGGTCGTAATAAACGTGGTTAGTTATTATATTATTTTAACAGAGTATTTTTAGGAGAAGCTGTTAGTTTTAATAAAATAAAAATATTTAAAATTGCACTGAATGTTTATAATTATAATTGTAAATTAAATATATAATTAGAAAATTTTTATACTATTATACAAAAATTTGATCACTTAAACTTATATAATAATCATATAAAATATTAAAAATTTAATAAAAAAATACAAATAAGATAGATACCGTATATCTAATTTCACCGACAATTTAATCTTTACATACTAAAATAATATTTCAGATTTGAAATTGGTTTTCGTGAATATAATAAATCAAAGAAGTGATGAATTTTATAGTAAATTTTTGTCGTGTTGAATTATATTAATTGATAAAGTAGATATTGATGATTATAATATAAATAAAATAATATAAAGAATACAAATATTTAATTAGGTAGGATTCTTAAAATTTGTACGAAGCTACTTCAGTGATTAAAGATATAATTATTATTTTTAAAGTTTTATATATGAACACTAATGACTACGAGGTATTTGAGCATTTAATGTCTATGATCGAGAGCTAATAAAACAAATAACACCACTTGTATAACCTTAGATTAATCAAAAGATTTTTTTTTATCAATTTAACGTTTTTTTAATTGATAAATTGTTCTCAAATTCATTTAATTATAAATTTAATAATATATATGCTATTTTAAAAATTTATAAATAAATCACTTAATTAAAAATATTATTAAAAATATATTATTATATTGATAAAATTGAAACAAACGTCGATTATTATCATACTATTACGTTAATATTTGATCTAATATTCATTGATAGAGTAATTTTATAATAATATTTTAACTAAATGCTTGTTTATAGCTTTTTAGAGAAAAAATTATTTGATACAAGTTCATAATTTAGTGATTTTGGTATATTTTCCCCTTCTTTAATTAAAATAATAAAGGATTTTTTTATTAATCTATAAAGTGATTATAAAGTGTATTCACTCTAAATAGTATCGACCATTTGATAACGAAAGTTAATCTTCTTATTACAATTGTCGGTGTTCGAACACGTGATATTCAAAAATATCAATAATTATTTTAACCATTAAGGTAGGTTAGTTCGTGTAATAATAAATTATTTTTGAATAAAAGCAATATATGATACTAAATATAACTGCTTCCTAGATAAATTACTTTCGAAGGAAAGAGAGAGAGCAAAAACCATTAAGAGGCAGAGGGAAGGGGATCAAAGGAAGCAAATGGGGTGGGCTATAGCACTTCATGGTGCGCCGGCGACATTCCACGTTCTTTGCCGCCGGAGCTCCGCCTCCCTCGTGAAGCCGGCCTCCGCCACTGCCTTGACGTTGGCATCGCCGCTCTCAAAGCCAATAAGCACCCCTTGGATGTTGTCGAACTCGTGGTACGTACTTTTCCTTTCTTTCACTGCTTCGGCAGTCTGGGATCATGCCAATTGAATCCCCAAACAAAATGAGCAAATCGTCGCCGTTTAGATCATTAAAGGGCCATTTTGAAGTCACTCTTGAACTGTGATGTAAAAATGACTGCCGATTTAGTAATGTACGTTTGTTCAAGTTTTTGCTATTAGGGGATCAGAGAGTGGCTAGTTTATGAACTGTTTGGCTTAAGATATTATGATTGTGTTTAATTTTTAATACAGCTTATTAAAGATTAGTATTTTGATATAAAATTGTCTCCGTCCCCGTTTAGGTTCGAGAACTGGAAAATCACCCGCATTTCAATGCCGGCAAAGGGTCCGTTTTAACGTCTTCCGGCACGATCGAGATGAAGCTTCGATAATGGATGGCAAGACGAAGAAATGTGGGGCTGTATCGGGTCTCAGCTCTGTTGTTAATGCTGTATCACTTGCACGGTTAGTAATGGAGAAGACGCCTCATATATATCTGGGGTTCCATGGTGCCGAGGCCTTGCTAGGGAACAGGTAAGCCGCATCAATTCTGCTTTGATTTTAGGAGTATCTTGATTATTAAAAGTTATAAAATTATCCTTGACTATAGAATATTTTTTCTTGAGTTTCCCAATTATAAAAGTTAAAAACATAGTCACTCGACTATTTTTATATTCTAAATTCGTCATTTTCCGTTAAAAATTTAATGATAATCTAAGTTGGATGATTTGTTGTATGAGATATGATAAATCTGATCATAAAATCTCAAATGACTATAATATCTTAGACAACAAATTAACATCCAACTCATATTGTCATTATTTTTTAACAAAAAAAAAACGAGTTTGAAATATAATGAATAATCATGTGACTATTTTGTAACTTTTAATAGTTGAGCGGCTCAACAAAACGTCCTATAGTCGGAGGATTATTTTGTAACTTTTGATAGTCGAGGGACTCCATAAAACAACATTCTATAGTTGAGGGACTATATATATACTTTACCTACTTTTTTAATGTGTTTTCATTTATTTGTTTGTAAATTACTCACAGGGTGTGAGATTGCTGACCCCTATTTTATCACTCCTGAAAACATTGTAAGGCTTAAGCAGCACAAGAAGCTAACAGGGTTCAGGTATTATTCAATACTTTAGATTTACCATTCATAATTTTTTTACAAAGAATTTGTTTTTAACATTGTATAGACCATATATTTATAGGGTAAGTATTCAATCGAATCGATTTAAAGATTATAGGTTAATAGAGTGGACGATATTTTTTTAGGATTTAATATTTGAAAATGGTTTTAATTGAGTCAAATTAAAGAAATTTAAGTTGAACCGAGATGAGTTTTTGAGTTTATGTTCAAATTTAATGGTAAAATATTTATAATGTTATGGTACAAATTGATCCACTTTAATGGTTTTCTCTGACCATATAAAATATAGGGTAAAGTAGCAAATGATCCCTGACTATAGGATGTTGTTTTATTAAATCCTTCGACTTTTAAAAGTTACAAAATGATCATCTAACTATAGAGTAATGCTTTGTTGAGTCCATCGACTATTAAAAGTTACAAAATGGTCACTCGACTATTCATTATGTTTCAAACTCATCATTTTTTGTTAAAAATTTGACAGTATTCTGAGCTGAACGTTATTATGCTGACTGTGATATGATAAAATTTGATTTCATAATCTCAAACGACTATCATATCACAGTCATCACTAGCTTAGACAATCATCAATTTTTAATAGAAAATGACGAGTTTGAAACATAATGAATAATCAGGTGGTCATTTTATAATTTTTAATAATTAATTGACTTAACAATGCAACATTTATAATTGAATGACCATTTTATAATTTTTAATAGAGAGACTTAATAAAACAGTATCTTATAGTTAGGAGACTATTTGTATAATTTACTCTAAGATATAATATAAATTTTTATAAATATGATATAATGTTAGAAGGTCATATTATTTAAATTTGATAAAAATAATTTTAAACTAAATTTTATTTAATTTTTTTAATTGAGTAGAATCGGATTTTGTTATTCGCTATATATTTGGATAGAAGCATGAAGATCTTTGTTGAAATCCGCAGATTGATTACACTCAGCCGATTCAAAAAGAGTCGAACGATGCTGATGCTGATGCTGCTGTTAAAATTCCTAACGGTGATAGCCAAATTGGTACAGTTGGATGTGTGGCAGTGGACCGTGAAGGAAACCTGGCTTCCGCAACATCCACCGGCGGACTGGTGAACAAAATGGAGGGTCGGATCGGCGACTCCCCGATAATCGGTGCAGGAACATACGCCAACATATCTGCGCGGTTTCCGCCACCGGAAAAGGCGAATCCATGATCCGTGGCACGTCGCGAGGGATGTCGCTGCCGTTATGGAGTTCAAAGGTCTTCGCTCAAAGAAGCAGCGGCTTACGTTATAGAGCAAGTTCCGCCGAGCATGGCCGGTTTGGTTGCTGTATCGTCGACCGGGGAAATCGCGGCGGTGTACAATACTGCCGGAATGTTTCGTGCTTTCGCCAGTGAAGATGGAGATTCAGAGATTGCCATATGGGATTCTCCCATTAAAGTAAGCAATTATATGCCTGATTAGTTCAGGTAGTTTTGTTAAGTTGTTTGATTTGAGTTTCTTAATACTTTATTTGAATAATTAATTTAATCGATTTTTTTATTAAACTTAAATTTCTATTAACTTTTAGCTTATTTTTGGTTATATTTTAATTTAATTATAATTATGCAATTTCCTTAAATATATTAAAATTTTACCATTGAATTAACAAAATATAAATCATATAATAGTTTATAGAAATATATAAAACTCATTTAATTTGTCGTTACTATAAATAAAATCTCTCTAAACCTGTTCGGACGATTCGGTGGACCAAAAATCCTATCCGATCCATGACTAAACTTGAGCAATATAAAAGAATATAAAACTTCTTCATGTTTACAGGGAGATTCAGCTTACAATAATATATAAATGATGTCCAAAGAAGAACAAATAGATTAGTACAATAATTTGTAAAATATAATAATATAATAAAATCCTGAATTTTTCTTGCTTCAAGGGATTAAACAAAACTCATCAACCAAAAATGAATGTTCCCACAAATCTTTCACACTTTCAGACTTCTTTCTGATGCATAAGAAACTCATTCCTTTATCCTTTCAGCATACTATGAACAACAAAAAATATATGTCAAATCTCCTAACAATGTCAAAAAAATCCCGCGACGCCCTTGCGGCGATGGCATTTCATATCGTCGGAGGTCGCGTAAACTACAAGCGATCGGAGCCAAAAGCGAGCATGTTTTTTTTTTCTCTAACTTGTGGCACATCCTTGGATATATGGGTGGCTAAGATTATGTACCTTTCCCATAGAGGTTATACCTTCCCGTTGAAGTGAATGATTGCTGCGCTCTCGATCAGGCGGTTGTCGATGTTAAGATTGTAACCTAATCCTAACACATGCCATCTCCGATCGAGTGGTTCTGTCAGGCCATAAAAGGCTAAAAACCGACCGGAAGTGTTCCGAGTTTCCAGAGTGTCTTATTGGCGTTTTGCTCCTGCCAATAATGGTATCTTGCAGTGACATTCACTTTCCTACAGGCAACTAGATCGAAAACATTCATGCCAAATGCCCATCCGCATGCTTGCGGATCAAATTTCGAGCTGATGATCGGATTCGAGAAATTCAGATACTTGTAATAACGATGATATGGTTCGAGGCAAGTCTCCACCGCCCCGTTTACATTCCCATGCAAATCCAGCGAGAAAAGCGGTGTTAGATCCTTCTGCACAACAACATCATCATCAAGGAATACTATCTTCTCAAGTTGTGGATAGATCTCTGGTATGTAAAATCGAAGGTGATTCAACAAGGCAATATACTTAGGGTTCCGCAATCTCGGCTCAACATCTGGATTCTCCCCAAAATAATAGGCCCATGAATCTACGTCAAGTAGCTGCTTCACGATGGGAGCATAAGAAACATTCAACCAATAAAACTCCTTGACGTTCAGCACCTCTATCATGGCCCCCTTGAAGTCATTACTAAGGAACCAAGCTTGCATAGCTTCATAGGCAACCCCATTAGTGACAATGTGGAAAACCATCTGTTTAGAATGATCGGCATTAGAAATCGTAGAATTGACGACAACTGAGGTAGCAAGGACATTGTCCGAAAAAACGCAGAAATGATAGAGATTGTTGTCCACGAGTCGAGGAGAGTTTCTCCGCTCATTTGCGAGATCTTGAAGGGGTAACCTTTTAAGCCAATCAGCGGAAAGCTTGAGAATTAGGCAGTGAAGACTCTTAGGAAATGCCTGAGCAACCAATTGTCCAAAAACCGTACTCTGAGCAGTTGCGGCATTGGCTCGTTCTTCAAGGGCTTGAATATGAGATTTCATTGTCACTATCGTAGTTGCAATGTCATAATGAGCATCTTGAGCCTTATATATTAGAGATGATAGGCGGGTGATTATCGGTTCTGCTTCCTCCAGTGTAATGGGCCTCCCTCTCATAGCAGCTTTTGAAAGCAAAAGCTGGCAACTCCGAATCATCGAGGTTAGCTCCCAGGCAAGGTAGAAGTTATTGTGCTCTTTTGCAATTATGACATAAGCTTTGGCAAGTGTCATTCGTTCTGCCAACTGCCGAGACAATGACGTAGCACTCAATTTTTCTTCGGTAAAGTTTAACTTCTCATGAACATACCGCTCCATTCTTGAATCTTCCTCCTGCCAAGGCGAATGTCATTGATAAGTAAGTCATGCAATAATCATATTAAAAGAGAATGGCTCTAATGTACACTGATTCAGTTAACCTTCAAATACTTAAAATCAGTACTGAAGGGCAGTAGACGGAAGATAAAATAAGACGAGCGGAAAATTACATAAAAGCATATGGCACAAAGTTGCATAGAAGACACAGATATTCCATCTCTTTCTTCTATCTTAAAGAGTGGTCAAGGCAATTTCAGGCACCAATTTATTTAGCATTATACCTAGTACTAATTGGTTTTCACCTTCAGCCGTGCTCCTCAAATAGCATTCCCGTATATCAATCAAAAGAACATGCTACCATGGTGTTCTTCATCAGGAAACCAGAAGTGAAAAAGCAATCTAAGTTGTCATTTTGGGTTGGAGAATCGCCGGTAGTCATGACATCAAAGTAATGACAGATTATTGAAGAAAACATGAAAATTTGAAGTAATAAACAGTAGCTATCTTATCGCCAGCATGGTAACGGAAGTAGTAGAGTAATGCTTGATAATGGTTTCCGTATGTAGCCAATAGCTGCATGTCTATATGGTTATGTACTCTAAAAAGATGTTTCTCCGTCCAAGTTAATACCTTGCATTTGCACCCTTGAATTGCAAAAACTAGAATCCTATTTTGAGTTATCATAAGACTTCCATAAACCGAGATTGCGAAATCAATGTGTCTTATCATCTATAAATCTTATAACAATACTAGATTCAATGAAAACGCCTAATCATTATAAGATGACTACTTCTTAAACAGTTTAAGCATCTATTGTATATTCACCTCCATAATAAATTCTTAAGAACATCAAATTTATAATTTATTCAACATCGGAGGAATTCAGCGCAGCTACCATCGAGTTAAAGGTCCTAAACATCAACCTAAACAAGGCTGGTTAAGCAGCATTCATAATCTCATGAAAAATCTCGACCTAAACCGAGTGATTGTTTATTCTAAGTAGACAACCCCTGCCTAGATTAAATAGTTCGATACGAGGGCCTTTTGCATAGGAGGTCGATCGACCCTGCCACGGTTCCTACAAGCAATGCTGCAGGGTTGAAGGCTGGTTTCTCAGTGACACTAGGGGTTTCGGTCTTAGCTTCGAATCGATATGTGAATGATTCTGGGTTTTAACATATAGCTTGGATTTTGCTATCAATGGTAATTGGGATAATTTCACTCTTATAAACACATAACACTGATATTACAGCAAAAAAGAATACTAAAATGAAGGAACTTTATATTCAATTTCACCGTGCTTTTAAATCCTATGAAAAGTATTGAATTATACAATAAGAATCTAAACCCACATAAAACAGAATTCAAAATTCAAAATAAAGATTTAAAAAAGGGATCAAAATTAGAGAAATGGGTTGTTTATGTTCTCACATGAACAGGATGCTCGACCCGATCTTCATTATGATTGTGATGAACTACAAATAAAACCAATACAGCGACAACGAACAGCCCAAGCAACGCATAGATCCAATGCGAAAACCTCCGTCGAACCGGGCGCCGGTAATCGGTGGCCCGCCGCCGCATCTTACAAACCAAATACCCTCCACAATTCGACCACCAAATCGAGATTTCTCAAATACCCTTTTCTTCAGATTCGATCATAAACGAGAATTTCTATGAAATCTTTTTATATATAATCACTCCCAACACTTTTTTTTTTACAGTCTACGAAAGCTCAAAACAAGAAATAAAAAACAGACAACAAAAACACTGTTGGGATTGCTTTTAGATGCGAATCAAAGGCCTGTATGAATAACAAGTGACGGTAAAGGGATCTGGGCTTTCTATGTGATTGCATGAACAGATAAAGGTGAAGCCTTTAACCAGAGAGGAAGGTGTTTTTTTTGCGGGTTTTATTGGTTTGATATTTTGGTTTATAGATATGTAAAGAGAGGGAAACGACAAGGAAAAGAAAAGAGAGTGGACCAGCACATGGGACCATGTGCTAAGCTTGTGTTTTATTCATGTGTAAATTACATATTTAATATATAAACTATTAATTTTAGTATATTTTTAATTTTTAAAAATTATATCTAAAGTATAACTTTTTATTTTATTTTAGTATTCTGTTGTTAAAAATTTTAGTTTTTGTTTCATTTTAGTATCTCGTTCAAAATTTAAGTTAAGTTTTGAATAAAATTGAAAGTTTAGGTACTAAAACATACCAAAACTAAAAGTTTGGGTTCTAAACGCGTTAAATTTTTAATGGTGATACTAAAATAAAATGAAAATTAAACGTTAGATATGATCTTAAAAAAATTGAAAGTTTAGATATTAAGGTGGATTAAAACTGATAGTTTAGGTACTAAATACGTAATTTACCCTTTATTTATTTTCCTTTGTTTATCTTATTTATTTATATAATACTAAGTTTAATCACAGTTTTAGCTCTCAAATTAAAAATAAAATAAAATATTATTATAAATATTTGGTAACAAAACTCGTAATTTGTGTTTAGTTTATGTATTTTATGATATTATATAGAGAAAATCGCCTCAGTGACCAAAAAAAAGTTATAATATACGATTTTAACCAACTTTTTTTGGATTTGCCAAAATGACCAACAAAATCGCAACGCGAAATAAAAATCGCAACGCGATCCCCAGAATCGCAAATCAGTTTCCAGAATCGCAACGCGATTCTTGAAAATCGCGATGCGATAGTACAAATTCGCATTGCGATTTTCCATAATCGCAACGCGAATATGAAAATCGCAACGCGAACACATAATCGCAACGCGTATCCGTAAATCGCAACGTGTATCCGTAATCGCAACGCGTATGGGTAAATCGCAATGCGTATCCGTATCGCAACGCGTATCCGTAAATCGCAACGCGTATCCGTAAACCGCAACGTGTATCCGTAAATCGCAACGCGTATCCGTAAATCGCAATGCGTATCCGTAAATCGCAACGCGTATCCGTAAATCGCAACGATAATCCGTAAATCGCAACGCGTATCCGTAAATCGCAACGATAATCCGTAAATCGCAACGAGAATCTGTAAATCGCAACGATAATCCGTAAATCGCAACGAGAATCTGTAAATCACAACACTGAAATTTTGGGTATATAACACTGAAATCATAAACTAAATCCCTAAATCGCAACTCATTCCATCTCCATCTATCACTCTCTCCGGCGACATCCGTTCCTATATCCAACGACATCCTTCCCCATCCGGCAACAGGTCTTAGTTTCGCATCTCGTTTGTTTAGTTACAACCATGAAATCATCTAATGTTGATCATGTTTGGATAGATTTGTGTTTTGGAGGGTCATGGGATAATGTTAATGGTGTTTACAATATGCCTTTACCCATAAATCTTCAACTAAAATTGTCTTTACAAAAGTTAACTTATGAAACTCTAATGCTACGTGTTTCAAATAAATTGAATTTAGAGCCCCTAAGTGGATTTAGGCTATCTTATCAGAGAATGGTAAAGTTTATTTGTTAACCGACAATGAATGTTGAACGATTCATTGCTTACATTAGTGTTTCACAAGATGATGTTACATTGTATGTTGTTGAACCTAGAAGTAGTATTGTTGGGTCAGTAGCGGGTAGTAATCAACTAAGTTTTCTCAAAACCCACAACCTTTCTCTAATCCAAATCCCAATCAACTTTCAGCACCAAATTCCGGTTTTCGTATTGACCAGTTAGACGATGATGAGCCAACAGAAAAAATTGTGATTACTAGTCAGTATTCGAAATTTGGTCTTGGTCAATATCCGGACTTTGATATTGGTCAATACACGGATTTTTGATGATGTTTCAGAAGAAGAAACAGACCATGCGTGTAATGATATTGATATTGGTCAATACCCGAATTTTGATGATGAAACAGCCGTTGCCGAAGAATGTTGATGATAATGAGGAGGAAGTTACGACTGTGAATGAACATGTTGAACATCCATTCTGTAATTCATATAATCCTGAAGAAGAAAAAGAAGAAGAAAAGTCCCCGAAGAAAAGAAAATGCCACGGGCGTATAACTGGAATATGCCAGAATTACTTCAGATACCGGAAGAAGAGTTGATAAAGAAAGCATTGATTGTTACACAAAAGTTATTCGTATCAAGAAAGATGATTGTTTTGATACAAAGGAAGACTTGAAGATAGCTTTATATACGAAATGTGTGGAAGATGGCTATCAACTAAAGTTAACAAATCAAGCAAAGATCGTTTCGAAACAAGGTGTATGATTGACAAAAACTGTACGTGGCGTATGATTGCAAAGAGAATAAAAGATTGCAAAATGTTTCAAGTTAGGACTTTTATTGATAAACATACATGTTCAAGAACCCAAGTTTTTCCTCACCATAGACAGGCAAACAAAAAGGTGTTGGGTGGTTTTCTGGCTGAGTTAATGTTTTTGAATGGCAGGTATATCGGGGACATGAAATTATGACTGACATGAATGCTCGGTTCAAGATTAGTATATCATATTCTCAAGCTTGGAGAGCCAAATGTTATGCCTTGGAATTGTTGAGGGGGTCGCCAGAAGCATCGTTTGCCCAACTGCCGGCTTATTGTCACAATTTAAAGCTGAAAAATCCTGGGTCGGTAACTCATATCAAAACAGATAGATGACGCTTTGAGTTGCTGTTTATCGCCATTGGTGCTACGGTTAGTAAATCAATATAATTTTGTTGACTCATTTTTGTTAGTTACATGCATTTCACATTTAAATGATTATATTTCTTGTGTATATTATTTTGTAGATTCGTTCGTTTATTACTTGCATGCGCCCAGTTATTATAGTTGACGGAGCACATTGAAAGGTCGATACCTTGGAGTAAACTTATTAGCAGTAGCCATGGATGCTAACAATGGGATATTGCCAATAGCTTACGGGGTTGGCAAATCTGAAACCTCTGATTCATGGGACATGGTTTATGGGGCATCTTAGGATTGCATAGGTCCTATTAGCAATCTGACAATCATATCCGATAGGGCAAACTCAATTGACAACGCTGTTAGAAGGTGTTTCCCAGATGCTTTTCATGGACTTTGTGGTGTTCATTTGTATAGAAATCTAAAATCAAGGTCTGCTGGTATAAAAAAGCACAAATGGACATACTGGAAGGCTGTAAAGCTTATCGGGAAGTGGATTTCAATAAGCATAAATTGTTTAAGACGTGTTTTGCCTCAGTGTGCTCAAACACTAGAAGATGTCGGGTTTGAAAGTGGTCAAGAGTATCAACTTGGAGCAAGATATGGTTTCATGACGTCTAATAGTGCAGAATCAATCAACGCTCTAAGTCGTCATTCCCGGAAATTACCCATTACTATGTTAATGGAGTTTTTCGAGCCTCTATTCAACAGTGGTACTACAAGAAAAGAAACCATGCAGGTATTATTTCTTGAATTCGTAACTTATCATATTTATATATTTTACTAAGTATTGTTTATTTAAATTTACAGGAACATTGGAACCGTGTTACACCATGGACTGAAAAAAAGATAACGAAAACGTGTTGTGAAGTCAACGTCATGGAGAGTTGAACCATGTTCAAACACTTTGTTTCAAGTACTGGATAATAACTTAAATGGGCTAGTCGATCTAAATGCAAAGACTGTAGTTGTATGAAATGGCAAACATCTGGTTATCCGTGTGGCCATGTTAAAAGTTGCTCTTCATTTAAACCAAGATGATTCAAGCGCATACGCTGGATTGCTACACTACAGAAGTTATCGACAGACTTATGCCGAGATTGTCTACCCTATTCCACATCCTTCTGAGTGGGACATACCAGATGATTACAAACAGTTTTTTCCACCAGCCATGGACAGAAGGCTACCTGGCCGACCAAAAGTCACGATCGTATACCGTCTAAGGGTGAAGAGAAGAAGAGATCGACATGTAGTCGGTGCAAGGAAAGTGGTCATACAAGGTTGACATGTGGATCACCAGTGCCATCAAAATCATCTTTTCCTCTACCAAAATATGGATCCTCATCAAAATCCAAAGCTCATATGGTGTGAACTTTGTATTATGTAAACGTTGTTATTCAGTTGTATTATGTAAACGTTTTAACATTTAACATTTTATGTGTATTATGTAAACGTTGCCATCAAAAGCTCATATGCAAACGTTGTATTATGTGGATTTTATGTGTGAACTTTTAACATTTTCAGTTGAATTAATGACTCAGGCCAACCATTTTGACTTAACCAACTCTTGTTATTCAGTTGTTATCACTATTAGGCATGCATTTGACTATCGCAACACGGAAAATACAATCGCAACGCGAAATGAAAATCCCAACATGAAAATCGCAATGCGGAAATGAAAATCGCAACGAGAGAATCGCAATGCGAAATGAAAATCGCAATGCGAAATGAAAATCGCAACGAGAGAATCGCAATGCGAAATGCGAAATGAAAATCGCAACGAGAGAATCGCAATGCGAAATGAAAATCGCAATGCGAAATTAAAATCGCAATACGAAATGAAAATCGCAATGCGAAATGAAAATCGCAATGCGAAATGAAATCGCAACGAAAGAATCGCAATGCGAAATGAAAATCGCAATGCGAAATGAAAATCGCAACGAGAATCGCAATGCGAAATTATAAACGCATTGCGATTTTCATTTCCGCATTGCGATTTTCATTTCGCATTGCGATTCTCTCGTTGCGATTTTCATTTCGCATTGCGATTTTCATTTCGCATTGCGATAGTCATTTTTGCCTTCAACATAATGCAGATTGAAATCAACAAAATCAACCATTACATTTCAATCAATTAAACAAGCACAAATAAGAATATGTTCGCATCAATTACACAAATCAACTTTTACAAATCATCTTTTACAAATCAATTAAACAATCAAAAATTGAATCAACTTTTACAAATCAATTAAACAATCAAAAACAATCAATTAAACTATTGAATCAACTTTTGCAGCTCGACATCATTTTCACGCAGTTCACTTCTGAGATAACCTGCAGAAACCAAACATTTGTTCAAAAACACTTTCTACGCAAATTATTGAATTCAATTACTTAACCAAACATTTTCATTATAAGTATATAACTTACCAATTGTTTATGGACATTTTTATAACGCGGATGCAGGTAGGCAGCGTCTCGTATATCGATTTAGCCATATAATGCCGAAACCACAAGCCTACTGCAGCTTTATCTCTATCGGTGGGAGGTAGATACTTGATGCTTCCCGTCGTCAAACGCTCCAACGCCAAGCATACGAGAGGACCACAATCTCCTCTGGCTCCGCTCGTTTGTTGTGGCGCGGTCTCGTCTCTAATAACTGTAATATGAGCTTCTTTGGCTTCTTGTTTCCAGAACGAGTCCAATAATTGATCGCATCCAAGAATTTAGCCAAATGAGAGCTCCATCCCTTAATAACATCTCTTAAATCAGCCAATGATATGTAATTTATCATGCTGTCATACACTATTGTCTTAAGGGATGGGAGCTGAAGCTCGACGAGAATCCAATGTTTACGTTCCAAAACAGGGATAAACACCTGCAATCATAAGTAATAATTCATTCATTTGCGCACTTATTTCATAAAACCTTTAAACTCAATCTAAAATAAATACTAACCTTATCGACCTCCCACCATGCAGGATAAAGTTTAGCTTGTCCATTGCCCAAATCAAATGATTCATCTCGTGCATTCTTCAAGTGAACGGCGTGAAAAGACGTCGGCATTATTGTATATCGTATTTTTATTTTTCTTAAGTTTTCTTATTAGAAGACGTGTCACCCACGCATCGATATGCTGTTTTACAAAAAAAGACATATTAGTGACTTACATAAATTTAAAAAAAAATTAATCAAATTGAAATATAAGAAAAATATAAGACTTACCCCCCCATCGAAATAGCCATTGTCTTCGACCCCTAATAATACGCCCCACCAAGGCCGTTCAAGCAACAAAAAGATATCATCGGTGAGCTTGCATATGTCAGTGAAACACCCTGCTCCGCTCATGTAGATAAAATCAACTGCGGTCTTAGCCCAAAGGGTGTTATCCAAAATTGTGTCCGGTAGTTGTTCCCTCTCCTCTTCAGATACCGGTATGGTACTGGCCGGTAACTCATACGAGAGCCAACTCTCATCCATCATGTCCGAACCGGTGGGGGTTTCTCAATACTTCGATATATTACCCCATGTGAATCGGGCTCTGGAATGGTGGGAGGGACCTCTTCAACGATGACAGTTGCCTCTTGAACGTGGGAGGGGACTCTCGAGGAATGATATGGGGCCTCTTCAACGATAGGAGTGGACTCTTGAGGGATGACAGGCGAGTCGGGCTTCTTCTTGCGGTGTCTTCGCACTATTGGGGTGTACGGAGACTTAATAGCACGTGCACGCTGTCTGATGCGTGAACTCCGTCTTGCAAGCATAACCCGACGTAAAGCATCCACTCTATCGGGCCGCTAAATAATTAAATACAAAAATCAGTAAATAAAAGACATGATATTTAAACAGTGAAAACAAAGACAAATATGTTTCAAACTTGCATTGTATTCACCCAAGTCATTATTCTATCATAGTTCACAAAATGCATCAGATAACAAAGAAAAATATGTTTCAAACTAATACCTGAAGTTAGTATTTGTCTTTGATTTGTCTATTGGTTGAAGTAATGCAATCCATTCAAGTTTCAATTTGCAGAAGAAGAAATAGTTTACTTTCGCAACACGAACTTAAAATCGCAACGCGAAACCAAAATCGCAACGCGAAATGAAAATCGCAACGACAGAATCGCAACGCGAAATGAAAATCGCAACGAAAGAATCGCAACGCGAAATGAAATCGCAATGCGATTTTGGTTTCGCGTTGCGATCTTGTCGTTGCGATTTTGGTTTCGCGTTGCGATTCTGTCGTTGCGATTTTCATTTCGCGTTGCGATTTTGGTTTCGCGTTGCGATTTTAAGTTTCGTGTTGCGAAAGTAAACTATAAATCTTCTGCAAATTGAAACTTGAATGGATAAATTTACTTTCACCAAAAGACAAAACAAAGACAATACTATTTCACAGTGTTAAGAATACACAGTTTAGCAGAATTGGCAGCAACCGAACAAATTACCCGAACAAATTTACTTTCAACCAAAAGACAAAACAAAGACAATACTATTTCACAGTGTTAAAGAATACACAGTTTAGCAGAATTGGCAGCAACCGAATAAAATTTACTAAGCAATCTAAGTGAAATGGCTAATCTAAGTGAAATTACGAGTAAATTTATCATTAAGTTAAATATGGAAAATCTTAAACTTACCTCGTTGCGTAGAGTATGAACCTCATTCTGCAACGATACTATCATCTCACGTAGAGCGGCAACCTCACCACGTAAAGTTGACACCTCCACACGCCATGCACCATCGTTTATCGCGTAGAGTACCGATCTCCTCACGCAAGGCATTGACCTCATCACGTAACTCCCTTGACTCATCCCGTTGAGGTGGAGGTGGAGAACAGGGAGATAGGAGTCGTGGCATCTTTGCCGGTCGCCTATCATGAGGTGATGGTGGAGAAGAGCTCGATGATGTGACGGGATAGGTGATGGCTCTCGTTCTAGAGGTGTATAGTCGTCACGCTCGGGTGATGGCTCTAGGTGAGGTGATGGCTCTCGAATTGGAGGAAGTGGATGCTCTCATCATCGTGCCATCAAAAAAACTCTGACTAGCTTGCCACCAATCAGTGGCAAGCTCTTCCTCCGTGGGTGACAGTCTTTGTAATGGAATGTTGGCCTCCTAAAATATAAAAACTCAAACAAAGTTAACGTCTACTATTAATAACTTGTTTATATATTATATGAAAGTATTTGTGTAACACATTATTTATTGTGGCATATGGTATTAAGTCTCCCAATCCAACAGAGTTTTCCTCTTCCAGGAAATAGCCCTGGGAATATCATTTGACGTTTTTATTGCATATGTACGCATGCTGGGGAAAGCCTCGAATATCCAAATCTACAAACAATATAATAACAAAATTAGTAATTGTTAAATAATTAATTATAATTTTAGAAACATTATATAGAAATTCTTACCTTAAAGGCCCAAACAAAGCCGAAAGTGTATTGGACCCATCGCCCCGCAAACTTTTGCGGTCATCAAAGGCAGACGACACTTAGTCCAGGTAGCTTTCCATATATACGAACCCCACGGAAACAGATTCCATGCATTCAGGTCCTCTACCAATATTATTAGCTCCCGATGAATAGGTTGTTGGCCTCTCTGCCTAAAAAGCCGGCATACACAAGTAGTAGAAGGCATACTCGGACAACATCGACGTCTTCCATCCGAGTGAAACCAGCTTTCTTATTAAATAATTTCTTCAGGTCTGTCGACTGTAGGTTCGGCTTCTCCATTGACTCATCCGGAAAAACCCGGGATAACCATGGGCGGGCGATATGACGAGTGTACCGGCCTACATCATCGTGTCCGAATCGTAGACCAGTGATTAAGCAGAACTCCTTCCGCCCAAAGCAAGTATACGCTGGTGGAAATGAACCATATCTCTTCCTCACCACGTTGTATACTGTCGGGTAGATTTGATGTCATGGTCTGAAGCCACAAATGGGTCAAATTAGCATCTCCACCCGGATGCTGTACTCTCAGCCATGGCCCGAAGCAGTTTCCTCAAACAATTGTCTTTGAGCAGGTGAAAGCTTCTTTGCAATTGTAGTGGCCAGGCTGACTTTATTCTCAAGGTCAATTGAGCCGAAAAAAAATTTCTACAAAAACAATAAACATACCAAGTTAGATATACCAAAACTACACTGTGAAGATATACCAAAACAATAAACAAAAAGTAGTAGTTTATTCTTTAAACTAAATTTGCAACACTGTTTTGTCTTTTGGTTGAAATGAAAATCGCAACGAGAGAATCGCAACGCGAGATGACAATCGCAACGAGAGAATCGCAACGCGAAATGAAAATCGCAACGAGAGAATCGCAACGCGAAATGAAAATCGCAATGCGATTTTGGTTTCGCGTTGCGATTCTCTCGTTGCGATTTCCATTTCGCGTTGCGATTCTCTCGTTGCGACAGTCATTCTCTCGTTGCGATTTTCATTTATCTCGTTGCGACTCTTCTGCAAATTGAAACTTGAATGGATTGCATTACTTCAACCAAAAGACAGAACAAAGACAAAGACAAATACTAACTTGAAAATCGCAACGAGAGAATAGCAACGCGAAATGAAATCGCAACGACAGAATCGTAACGCGAAATGAATCTAAGTGAAATGGTTAATCTATTATTGAAATGACCAGTAAACTTATCATCAGTTTCAATATGAAAAACCTACAATAATGCAAACATTTCAAAATAAAAATAATTAAAAAAACTAACCCTCGGAGGTTGATTTTCCATTTCTGAATATTGTGAGGGATTTCTGACCGTGAATGGTTGTGAGGGATTTCGCCGGAGATGGGGACGGAAATCTTCGGAGATGGGGCGAATTTCTTCGCGCGAGAGTGAGAGATGGAGATGGGACTGAGTTGATTTAGGTTTTAGGTTATGAGTTGCGATTACGGGATTTTGTCTTAATATTCTTTTTGTAATTTGAAAATAAAATACGCGTAGCGATTTAATGGCGCTTTAAATATCGCGTTGCGATTTACGGATACGCGTTGCGATTTTATGTATTATCGTTGCGATTTACGGATACGCGTTGCGATATACGGATACGCATTGCGATTTACCCATACGCGTTGCGATTTACGGATACACGTTGCGATTTACGGATACGCGTTGCGATTTATGTGTTCGCGTTGCGATTTTCATATTCGCGTTGCGATTTTGGAAAATCGCAATGCGAATACTATCGCATCGCGATTTCAAGAATCGCGTTGCGATTTGGAAACTGATTTGCGATTCTGGAACTGATTTGCGATTCTGGGGATCGCGTTGCGATTTTTATTTCGCGTTGCGATTTTGTGGTCATTTTGGCAAATCCAAAAAAAGTTGGTTAAAATCGTATATTATAACTTTTTTTTGGTCACTGAGGCGATTTTCTCTATTATATATTTGGTAATATATTAAAGTCGTGCGAATTTATTTATTTTATTAACAATTATGGTTAGGATGACAATTTTCAATTATTTTACATTTATGAGCCAATGAAATTGGTGATGAGATTTATATATTTATGCCATTTTTATATAATTTCATGCATTAATTATTATTTTCTCTCACCAATTATTAATTAATAGATACTAAGTCAATAAATGAACTAAACGAACAAGAACGAGAGTGTATTCATGTTCGTTCGTATAATTTTAGTCGAACGAACATGAATAACTAAATGAACGAAATTTTTTATTCTTGTTCGTTCATTAAGTAATATAGCATGTTCGTCATGGGTTGATGTATGTTGCCTTTATAGGGATCAACTCCGTACCCATTAATTTGGGAAATCTATTAAATTTAGTTTAATTTGATAAGGGTAAAGAAAAAAGAAAAGAAAATTTGTATATCCATTTTTCTAAAAAAAGAGTATTATAATTTTGGATTCTAATTTTTTAATTTCTAGGTCAACCATTGATGTACGTGTTCGTTCATATTCATTCATTAAAATGATAAACAAACACAAGTAAACGAACGTTAACAAACAAAAATAAATGAACTGACATAAAATTAATCGGATCTATAATTGAGAAGAGTTTTTTCTTACCAAATAATTTAGGGTTTATAATTATTAAATTGATTTGAGTATCTTTTATTTAGGTTTAAAATTAATTAGATTTTAAAATATTAATAGGCTTAATGTTAAAATTTATTATGTATTAATATTTTAAACGATTTTGGAGATTAGGCTGAATATAAATGAACAAACATAAACAGACAGATTATCGAATGTTCACAATAGTAAATGATCAAACGAGTCATTTGTTCGTGTTCGTTCATTTAATTAAACGAACATAAAACCTTGTTCATGTTCATTCATTTAATAAATAAACGAATACAAATAATTTTTAATCGAAATATTCACAAACCCTTCAATTTATTTACAGACCTAATAGATACGAGTGATTATAAAAAAAATATTGTTGCTCTCTTTGGAGAACACTAATACGTATCTTAACAATTTATCACGCTTTTATTATTTGATAATAAATGAGACATTTTGGATATGGTTAAATTATGATATCAGTATTTAAGATTTGCACTAAGAAACTTAAAAAATTAGGTCCTCTATGTTTTTAAAAAATTTATCCAATCCTTTGTGTCGTTATATTTTCTTATAATAAATTTTTATAATATTCAGTATGAATTAGTCGACTAATATATCAAATATATGTTTTTAAAAATTTTATCCAATCCTTTGTGTCGTTATATTTTATGTCCAAAATTTCTAACTTTTTATTAGGGTGTCTTCATAATTTTTTATGACCACATATATTTGATATATTAGTCGACTAATTCATACGGAATATTATAAAAATTTATTATGAATGAATGTTTTAATTTAATTTGTTTTATTTATAACGTCAATATTAGAGATTTTAAGTAGAGATGAACATAAAACTCGGATTTAATGTGTTATGACTCAACCCCACCAATATAAGGTCAGTTTTTTTCTTTTTAAATAAAAAATAACTTGAGTTCGAATTGGGTAGATCTCTTTTTTATGGAAGGATGAGATCAAGTTGGGTTAGATTTAGAGTGAAAAACCTCATACATGAAATAATACTATAATTGTCACTTATATATTTTGAGATAATTGCAATAATATAATTCTCTATATTTTTTTCAATTAGATATTTATTTCACCTAATAAAAATTAAAACTATATATATATACCAAAATAAATTTAGGTGCAATTTTTATCTTAAAAGCCGAGTCAAGTTTTTGGGTCGATTGATGCCTCTCTATATCCGAATTAAGTCAAGTGACGAATAAAGAAGTATAATACTCAAACGAGTTCAAGTTAATCAAATCCTTCTTCTGATCTTTGCTCGTTCCTACTTCTAACATTGCTTTAAGAATCTAACGTCTCATCCTTAAATCAACTCGTAATCTTTACATTATACGACATATAATTAATGGAAAAATAAATATATTAAATTAAAATTTTTCAATTGGTTTTTAAATGATGCCTCTCTATATCCGAATTAAGTCAAGGACGAATAAAGAAGTATAATACTCAAACGAGTTCAAGTTAATCAAATCCTTCTTCTGATCTTTGCTCGTTCCTACTTCTAACATTGCTTTAAGAATCTAACGTCTCATCCTTAAATCAACTCGTAATCTTTACATTATACGACATATAATTAATGGAAAAATAAATATATTAAATTAAAATTTTTCAATTGGTTTTTAAATAAAAATGTAAAAGACTTGATCGTGAACCTCGAAATATATAAATTATCAAAACCAAATGACTTGCGACATATTTTAACGTTTGGATTAATTCAAGCCAAAAGCCTGAAGTTCTTGTGAAGCTTGGGGGTAATCAAGTAGCCACCAAGTTGGTTGCTCTTCCTCCTCACGGCCACCGTCATGCACCACGAAGAATCGTTTTCGATGCAGTAATCCACGACTCCGTTGCTGCCGCCTCTCTTTACTCCCCATCTCCTCCGTATTAAACGCCATATCAGCGATCTCTTCCTTTGCCCCAACACCAAAACTGATACTTTCCGTTGCTTTGCTGCCTCCACAATTGCCGGACCCTTCTCCTTTCCCTCCACTTTGGCTACCTCAACTTCAACCTATACACAAATAAAGTATATTAATTCACTTGAATATTACAAGTTATAAAATAATTATGTGACTATTAAAAGTTACGAAATAATCACTTGACTATTCATTATGTTTCAAACTCATCTTTTCCGTTAAAAAATAAACGATATTCTGAATTGAACATTAACCTGCAGACTGTGATATATAAAATCTAATCCCAAAATCTCAAATGACTATTATATCCCAATCATCATGCAACTTCCAGCCTAAACAATAGTCCACGAAAAAGGACGAATTTAAAACGATGAATAGTCGGCGATTATTTATATATTTATGTATGCTTTTGTCTTTTACTATTGTACCCTTAAAATAGAAGTGAAATTGAAGTACGTACCCCTGGCATCTTCGTTTGACAAATATTTTTCATGGTGTGAAGCAATTCATTTATCCTTGCATTACGCTTCCTATTAGACGACTCTGCATAATATCAACAAACATGAATAAACTTAAAAACAAATAATTTAGTAATATCAAATATTAATTTATTTAAATTCGATTTACTTTTTGTTATATCATTCAATACAATATACTGAAAAATAAAATAAAATATTTATTTATTTATTTATTCGAAGCGATTAATTTATGGCAACGTGAACCTGTTTTTCTGGGATTGGTTACATGAAGAAGAAGAATGGAATCTTGATAATCTCGAATGGCGTAAGACAATGCCCATTGCCCAGTCAAGCGCTCCTCTAGCTTCCAGACTCGAACCAACCACCACCATTACCTTATTGCCACCTTCGTTGTTTATCAGCTTATCCTCCTCCTTGCCGCCGCCGCCGCCTAAGAACTGCACCGTGTGCTGATAGTTTTCGAAGCAGTTTGAGGCTGATTTCCGCCGGAGAGACTGTGATGGAGGTATGGTGTTTGTTGAGTTGAAATTTACGTTGGGAAAAGTTGATAATGTAAAAGTAAGATTGAAGAGGAGAATTAGGAAGTGCAGCCGACAGATCATGGTAATAATGCATTAGTCCTCCAGATCGGCGTTGACTTTACAACCAAATTTACACTACTCGTTTTCTTGTCTGTTTCTTTCGTTTTCCTCGCGGTGGGGGCATTTCTCCAGACCCACGTGCCAGCCATGTACATCACGCATTATAATCATCACCATTTAAGTCTTAATTTAATTAGTATCGATATTGTTTTTTTCTTATTAGAAAGTATTACTATTGTTTTCAAATTATATAATTTAAGAGTAAATAAATTTGATTACTTGATCAAATTATTTATAATTATTCTGTCATTTTTATCATAAAATTTAAATTTATTAGAAATAATTCTCTTCTTCCATTCTTCTCCCATATGACTAGAATCAGATTTTGAGTTTGTTAAAGGAATATTATACGATTTAATTTAAATACATTTTTTATAAATGTTAAAATTTTATTCATCCAAAAATAACCTCTAATAACAAACTAAGAGCCTCCAAAACAACAAAACAAAACAAATCATACAGTGACTATAAACAACCTATAAAGAATAAACAAATTCATTATAAAAGATCCCAATTTACCGCCAGCCTAGAGGAGGATGAAGCAACTCTTACCCTCCCTTTCAACCTCGAACACACAACAAACTTCACTTGCAAAGCAATACCATTCACACCCCGAGTAACATGCCCAGGCAACCTATTGTTTATCTCCTGTCAAACAAAATAGAGATAACAACACCAAACTGTTCAAAAAATAGTAGCCTTCAAAGACTTACTACAACCCTGAGCACAAACCAATCCTACCATATCCAACCAGCAAACTGTATTCGAACCGATAAGACAAACATAAAATTTTAGATTAAACTTGACTAAAAAACCAACAACCAGCAAAAATATGGTCTCTATCCTCTACAGCAATGTTACAAAGAACACAAACACGATCAACACTCTCTCTAGTTTAGAATACGCATCTTAGTTGGTAATCGATCAATAAGAACAAACCAGGAGATGAACGAGAGTCTAGGGATATAAAGTGCCCCCCAGATGACTTTGAACCAAAACACCTTGGCCCTCTTACATCGAACCACTTCCTAGACCCTCCTCGCTTGATATTCCCCATCCAAGCTACCTATAAGGGCAAAATCATCTACAGAGATATTCCATATCAAACACCCCTTCAAAACATATTCTTTGCCCAAGCTACCCAAAGAGAACCGGATTAGGAAAACAAAAATCACAAACATTTCATCATACAAGCTCTATTCTATCCAAGAATACATTTGATTCCAAGACCCCCTTCACACTTGGGGGAACAAACGCGTTCCCAACTAGCCTGAGCGCCCCTCGTCAAACTATCAGAACCCTTCCAAAGAAAGACGTTATACAACTGTTCAATTCTCATAATAACCTTGGAAGGCAACCGAAAAATTCTACTCCAAAAATTTTAAACACTAAACACCACTGCTTGGATAAGCTGCAACTCCTCGCAAAAGATAAACACTTTGAAGGTCAACTTCGAATCTTTCTAACGATTTTACCCACCAAACCCTCACAATCAATACAATAAAGATTCCGTGAAATAAGGGGACCTCCATATAACGAAACGAAAGAGCCCCAATCCAGAAACCAGTGAGCTCAATCAACCTCTGTACATCCGAAACCCCCACACCAGCGCAAAATAATTCACTCTTTGAAATATTCATTTGAAGCTCTGACATTGTGTAAAACACATTCATAATACTCTTAACAACTAACACTACCTCAGCATGCCCTTTAGTAAAAACTAAAAGATCATCCACAGAACAGAGATGGGTAAGACCAATTCTTTTGCACCTCGGATGAAACTCCAACAGGCCATATTCATCCGTCAGATTTAAAATCCTCAATAGTACATTCATGACAAGGAAAAAGATATAAGGAGACAACCGGTCTCCTTGTCTTACATCCTTGGCCCCCGAGAAGAACCCAACAAGACCACCATTCAGGTCAATGAAAAATTTAGAATGAACTATGCAAGCCCAGACCCAACTATTGAACCGACGAGAAAACCCCATAACCTGAATCAATTAGAAAATAAATTTCGAATCAATCGAGTCAAAAGTCTTCCTAGGATCCACCTTCAAAACACAACTAGGCGAAAGATGCTTTCGACCATAACCACTCACCAACTCTTGAGCAAGTAGCACGTTCTCTACCAAATCGCTCCCAATAAGGAAAGTACTTTAATTCGGCAGAATCAAACTAGGAAGCCACACATTCAACCTATTAGAAAGAATCTTTATAACACACTTATATACTATGGAACAACATGATATGGGACTGAAATAAAAAGTAGATACTAGAGCAGCAACTTTCAAAACCAAAAAAAGAATTGTGGAATTAAAATTGGGGATCATATATGAAAACTCAAAAAAATATTTCACCGCACTAACAAAATCCTCGCCAACAATCCGCCACGAAGCTTGAAAAAAACTTGATGGGTAACCATCAGGGTCGGGGCCTTGTTCCCATTCATAGCAAAGAACATATCCTTTTATCTCATTTGAAGATACATGAGCAATCAAACTATCTCGCATTTCACCTAAAAGCTCCATATCTAAAATCTCCTTGAGCAAATCATCAGAAACATGACCCACATTAACATCAGCCACCCCAAGAGCATCCGAGAAATGCTTAATCAACTCCCCAGAATTTTGCTTAAAGCTATCAAGCATATTACCTTGGGAATCCGTAAAAACCTGGATAGTATTAACATTCTGTCTAGCAGTAACTTGCCTAAAAAAAGCACCTGAGTTTTGACCATCTTCTTTAATAAATTGCACCCTCGATTTCTGTCAAAGAAATTTCTCCTTAGCATTACACAAGTCATCCAAAACAAAACATAAATTTTTCTCCTTAGCAACATTCTCCACAAAGGGGAAAGATAACACTAACTTCTGAACTTCCTCAAGCTCCATCCTAACACCATCAATCCGCTTTGACAACTCACTATAATTCTCACGATTCAAAGCTTTAAGAGGCACCTTAAGTCTTTTAAGCTCAGCATTCAGTTTCCAATAATCCTCCACCACCCTAAAAAACTCTGGATTATTAGGCCAAAAGTGAAAAAACTTGAAGGGCCTAGGAGGTCTACCCACCAAAGCCTGAATAAGAATATAACTAGGACGATGATCCAAACAATGTGGGACTATAAACTCCACTGTAGCAAAGGGAAATTTCTGCAACCAAGTTTGATTGACCTAGATCTTATCCAACTTTCAAAGCAAATTATCATTCTCTCTTTTATTAAACCATATGAAAAATGCACCAACGTACGAATGATCAAGAACATCAATCTCCTCCAAACAAGCAAAAAAATCCAACATAACATCAGTTACACCCTGGCTGCCATCATAATCAGAACTTTCTCGAAGGTAACGAATAATGTTGAAATCTCCCATAAAGACCCAAGGATGCACCCCAACAATAGACCTAACACGAATAATATCCCCTATAATTGACGCCTCTTATCCCTATCATTAGAACCATACATAACCGAAAAGTAAAAACAAACATCTCATTCTTCAACAAACAAGTAATATGCTAACCAGAGTTACAAACTTTCTCCATCTTCCAATAATCCCTACTTAAAATCCATATTCTCCCATTTGAAGCCTCTAAGTAATTCGAGATAAAATCCCAACCATAAAAATGTCATTGAACAATAGCACCAACATTGACCTCCCTTATTCTTGTTCCCAGTAAATACAAAATTTCAACCTTCAACTTCCTAACCAACCCCAAAACTCTCCTCAACTTAACAGGGTCATTACAACCCTGAATATTTCAAGTCAAAATCATCGTAAAGAATGAGAAACACCTCTTTTTTACCACCCTTTCCTTGCCTCGTCTTGTTAGCACCAACACTTCAACAAATTCATTAATTCAGACACTCCATCCGCTGCAGCTCTAGTTTTCCTATGAGAAACAACAACCCCTAGAGCATCAGACAACAAAGAAAACTGATTTGGACTGTGCACTAGCCCACCATCCCCATCCAAGACGCCACCACTACCACTAACAACACAACCCACACCTTCATTCTAAACCAGAATATTACAAACCGTAACATCCTCGGATAATTCTCTCAAAGCATCATCATCCACATAGTCAACATTACAACTCAAACTAGCCTCACCAAGAGTTTCCATAAGATCCACAACAGGACAAGTAGTCACCCCTTCCACACTCTCTGCAACTTGTTTACCTTTAGCAGCAACATCCATATTATCAACATTACAACTTGAGTCATCCTCACCAAGAGTAGTCATAGGATCCACAACATGACAAGTTGCCACCATAGTACTAATCTTCCTCTTTGAACAGTCATTCTCCAAGTGACCAAAAATATTACAATGGCCATACCTTGAAGGAGCCCACACCAATTCAACAACACCAACAACCCTATTACTCTCATCAAGCTCAACCATGACAAAACTAGGAAGAGTAACCTTAGCATCAATATTAATACATATTTTTGCAAATTCAAATTGATGCTTTAAAGCACTAGCATGATCAGTATAGAGAGGTCTACCAAGAGCACTAACAATATACCTGAGACCATCTTGCGAGTACAACTCCAATGGAACATTCCAAAGCTTCACCCAAATCGAAATTGAAGCAAGAGATATCATATATGGAATCATCCCAGGAACCCACTTTCGCATAATAATCACATTCTGCTAAATGTGCCAAGGGCCTGACTCCACAAACCCAATTTCGAACAAGTTGAGAAGGAAAATTCAATATACACACACTTGATGCTAAGAAGCGAATCTCAATAGAACCTTCCCTCCCCACAATTTATTTACAATTTTCTGGAAGAGAAAATAACTTCAGTAACCGAAAATGCCTTATAATATACGATTTTAACCAACTTTTTTTGGATTTGCGAAAATGACCAACAAATTCGCAACGCGAACTCCAATTTCGCAACACATGTTCCAAAATCGCAATGATAATATGCAAATCGCAACGCAAATATGTAAATCGCAACACAGAAGTCAAATTTACAACGCGAATTTATTTTTCATAACACAAATTTCCTTTTCGCAACAAGATTTTCTAAATCGCAACAAGAATTTTGATTTCGCAACGGTAATTACCGATATAGGTAAACAGTACTATCGCAATGTGATTTTTAAATTCGCAACGCTAATTACCGATACAGGTAAACACAACTATCGCAACGCGAATTTCCGAAACTGAGTTGCGAATTACAAATTCGTGTTGCGATTGTGCAACGTTGAGAAGACACTGAGATATCAATCAAAGACAAGATGGAAAAGAACAAATCAACATAAAAAAACGCACTCTTACAAATGGTTCAGATTGTGCATACAAGGTTAAAGATGTATATAAAAAATTTACCAAACTATGTGATCAGCTGAGACATCAATTAAATGAAAATATGTTTCCCTGAAATTAACATGCTTATTTTATAGCCCGTTGAAGAAGAAAGATGAACGTCCATAAAGCTTAAACGGCATACAAGTTTTTTAACTAACAAACAAAATTCAGCAAAAAACGTGAACATCGGTTTGTTGAAAATATATAGAGAAACAAAATGCCAAATCGACCGAGAACTAGTTTCTGCGTCTGCTTTTAGCAGTCTTAAACCCACATATACAAGGCTTACCACAAGGCGTCCGTGAAGTCTGCCCATAACTTCCGCTACTTTTACTCCGTCCCTCACCACCACCATGAGGATGATCAACTGGATTCATTACAACTCCCCTAACCACAGGCCTCCTGACCAACCACCGACTCTGTCCAGCCTTCCCAAGCTTCTTAGCTCCATGGCTAGGATTTCATAAATTCGCAACTCAGTTTCGGAAATTCGCGTTGCGATAGTTGTGTTTACCTATATCGGTAATTAGCGTTGCGAATTTGAAAATCGCATTGTGATAGTGTTGTTTATATTGCGATAGTACTGTTTAACTATATCGGTAATTAGCATTACGAATTTGAAAATCGCATTGCGATAATACTGTTTACCTATATCGGTAATTAGCGTTGCGAATTTAAAAAGCGCATTGTGATTGTACTGTTTACCTATATCGGTAATTACCGTTGCGAAATCAGAAAAGAAAACTTGTGTTATGAAAAATAAATTCGCGTTGCGAATTTGAAATTCCGTGTTGCGAATTTGACTTCTGTGTTGCGATTTACAAATTCGTGTTGCGATTTATATATTCGCGTTGCGATTTACATATTATCGTTACGATTTACATATTCGCGTTGCGATTTTGGAACATGTGTTGCGAAATTGGAGTTCGTGTTGCGAATATGTCGGTCATTTTCACAAATCTAAAAAAAAGTTGGTTAAAATCATATATTATAAGATATTTTCGGTCACTAAAGTTATTTTATCTTTCTGGAAAAATACCTATGGGTCGAGACTTACCCAAAAAAGCATTATCAATTGCTTTGCTCCATCAACTAAGACCTCCCTAGGCGGCTTAACCAAAACATTCCCTTCATGTTCAACAGAGGGGAAATAATTCAAAGATTGATTCAAAAACAAGGTTTTCCAATCCTTACCTGAGGTAGACGAAACACCGTCCAAAAAAATCAGAACTAGATCATGCTCATCGTCCACAACCACAACAACCTAAACCGATGAAGCCTCCCTATTCTGCAAAAGGGGAAACTCTGCCAAATCGAGATCTCCAGACCCATAAAATTCCACAACAACTGAATCAACCATGAAATCCCATAAAACTTAGAAACAAGAACAAGGCAACAAGAGAAAAACATAATCGCAAAGAAAACTATGAGCAGAAATGAAATTCTTAGGACCTATTACTTCCTAACGTGCACCCAGAAAAAAACAGAAACATATGTCATCTTGTACATTTAAATATATATAAATCTCTCAAAATTAGAGTCAACTCTTTATACTATTTTTCGTTTCTAACATTATGTATTTATTCTTTACTTTTTATGTTACTATCTTTATTTTTCTTCTGTTATTGTTAGAACTTTGTTTCTATAATACAATTCTTTTGTTTTATAATATTTTTTGGTCTTTTTTATCATTCGTTGGTCATTTTAATTTATTAAAATATTACTTATTTATTATTCTGTTGATATTTCTTGCATTGAACCAACAGTTTGGATTTAAATACACAATTTGTATTCGATGATAGTTTTTTCATGACATTCAATTCTGATTTACAGTTTTTATGGTCTCTTTAGTAATTTGATTATATTTTGTGATTTGTTTGTCAATATAATCAAATTTCTATTTGTATCTATTTTTATTAAAATCTTTAGATTAAATTTTTAATATTTTTTTATATGATCATTGTATTATCTTAAATGGTTAATTTTTTTAGTAAATAGTTATAGAATAATATTTAAATATGTAAGTAAGAATGAAAATAAATCTCCAATAAAAAAATATAAAAATATCTAAAATATATCAAATTTTAAAATTTTCAAGTAAATATCCCAACTATCTCCACATCTATCACTGTTTGGTAATAATATAAACACAACATGAAAAAATGGGCGATTTTCCCGATATATCACCAGTGAACATTATATTTTCCGATCTAACACCGGTCAGATTATATTTCTCGATCTAAAACCCTTAGCAGTAAAGCACGCCCCCTGCACCGCGCTATACGGTGATCTGGCATACACGTGGGTATAGCGCGTCCCCTGTAGCGCGCTATACCTAGATATCTGACACGTGGGGTATAGCGCGGTGCACGGGGCGCGCTATACCCCTAATTACCCACCCATCCCCTATAAATACCCCCATCCTCAATCACTTTTATCACACCAAATTCTCTCAAATTCTCTAAATTTCTCTCAAATACTCTCTATTTAAGGTATATTTTATAATATTTTTACTATTATGTTTTTACTTTATTTAATATTTTACTAATATAATTCTTTTGCAGATATATAATGGAAGGCAGTCTACTTAGCTCGGATGGAATCATATATCTCTACACTTGCTGATACGGTAACATTTTAACGTTTTAATTTTTTTAAATTATTAGTAATATTTAGTTATTTAATGCATGATTATTAGATTAAGAATTAAATATCTCGACACTTTGCTGATACGGTAACATTTTAACGTTTTAATTTAATTTAAATTATTAGTAATAATTAGTTGATTCATTTAATGCATGATTATTAGATTAAGAATTAATTTTTGTAATTATTTATTTTTAGGAGAAGGACCGTGTATTAGATCCTTTTATTAGGAATCTTAAGTTAGTAATACCCAGCCGTGTCTTGCCGTGTTTAGTAGAGGCTGGATTCAATTATATAGGTAGATATCAGGGTCACTGTAAGATAGAGCCAGACCTGATTTCTGCCTTAGTAGAGCGGTGGAGGCCGGAGACCCACACATTCCATCTTCCGTGTTGAGAGTGCACGATCATGCTTGAGGATGTTTCTATGCACCTGGGGCTTCCGGTGGATGGAGATGTGATATCGGGGATAGCTTCCGGTTCTTGGACTACTTTGTGTCGGGATAGTCTAGGACGTGTCCCGAAAAATTTTATCGGAGGTAGGATACCGTTAAATTGGTTAAATGCCAATTTTCGGAAGTTGAGCGCATACGCCTCTGAGGATGAGGTTAAGATGTATGCACGGGCATGCATACTGCAGCTGATAGGAGGGTTGTTGATGCCGGACAAATCGCGCAACCTAGTTCACTGCATGTGGTTGCGACATCTTAGCGACTTTCGTCTCGTCGGATCATTCAGTTGGGGCTCGGCAGTTTTAGCTTTGATCTACAGGGAGATGTGTGGATCCACTGACTACAGGCGTAATGCTATCGACAGATGTCTCCTGCTGCTGCAGTCTTTGGCATGATATCGATTTCCCTTTTTATGTCCCGTTGTGAAGAACCCATTCGTATTTCCACTACTTCTGAGGTAATTATAAAACTGATTTTGTATATTAATAATTTTATACAGCGTATAACAAATTTTTGTCCTTGAATAGGTGGTCTACTGATAGGAAAAATCATCAGGAGCTACCTGATGATTTAGAAAAAATTAGGGTGTTAATCGATCAGAAGGCTGGCACACAGGTATGAATTTTAATATTTAAAAATAGATTTTAGATTATAGTTATATAATTAGATTATTATTTTGATAAAAATTATATATTATTTGTTTTAGTTTGAATGTGTTTCATATTCTACTGATGATATGAGGGCGGTGATCCCACCTGAGTTGAGGGGTCCATTAGATGTTTGGATGGTGATGATCTCTCTGATCTGTTATGCGACCGTCGAGTGGCACTCCACTAATTGCGTGCTCCGGCAGTTTGGTTGTTTTCAACCAATTCTGGAAGCACCTCGCAATATGGACGAGTTGCATAGCTTAGATAGACGCGGCAATACAGATACAGATTGGCTGGTGAGGCATCATGGGTGGGTCGTGTTGTGGGAGGATCGATATCGGTGTCTTCCCCGTAGAGAGCCCATTTTTGATGACCTCTTGATGTATGCTGAGGATTATTATGAGTGGTTCAACAGTAACGAGAAACCGTTTCTACTTCTCGAGGATGCACGAGGGCAGACATTTCCACGACGTTGACAGAGACGTTCACCGACACAGCACCATCGTCCCCCGACTCGTAGACGGAGAGCAGGTGCTTCCGGTTCATCCTCAGCTGCACAAGCAGGACCTTCCCAGCAGCCACCGCAGCCATATATGATGCCGCAACCATATATGATGCCACCATCGCCTTTCCATTACCAGATGCCGCAGCTGCCTTCACCTGGTTTTATGACCCCGTCACCATCATCGTCACAGATGACCCCTCCTAGAGGCTATTATGTGTCTATGTTTGCATATCCGACATGGGGTTCATATACTGGATATTTGGCGGGTTCAGCCTCATCACCCATGGTCGCAGCACATACACCGCCTCCTGTACAGTTTTCACACTCAGCGATGTCTGGGTTTTATGAGTTTTCCCAGTTTTCGCAGGCCGGTGAGATAGTCAGTCATACACCTCCAGGGTCCTTATTCTACGGAGGTGCTTCATCGTCATCAGCTCCTCATCAACCTAATGTACCTGCGCAAGACGACAACAACGACTACGACGATGACGACGATGATGATGGTGATGATGATGACAGCGAGGAGTCAGAACCAATGATACGAAGAAATCCTCCTCGAGACCGACAGCCACCGCCCTGCGGAACACATTCGCGTCACAGGCATCGATAGATTTTGTTTTTTATTATATTTATATTTACTTTATTTTGTTAAATTGTAATTTTTTTTTATTTCTCATTTAATACTTACTTTATTTGTTAAATTTGTTGGATTTTTTTAATGTATTCAGTTCGTTTTGTTTATTACCATTAATATCAGTTATTGTAATTTGGTTATCATTTACCATTTAATACTTATTGTATTAGTTAAAATTTAATGATTGTGTTTGTTTTTTTAATCTTCATCGGTGATTATCAAATAACATTAACTTCAAGTAAATGCAAATTAAAGTACAATAATTATTATTTGATAATAAAATACATCATTTCCTCATCTATTGTTACTTGATGACAACAGAAGTGGCATGTTTTCTAGTGTGTCCTGGGTTTCTACAATGCCCACATCTTCTGTTTTGTCTAGATCTTTCTCTAATATTCATATCGCAATGAATTCGATTGGATTTTGGACGACCACACTCCCTCAATAAACTCGGATTTGGTACAATCGGAAGCCAATCTTGAACCTCATCAGGGTCTTTGTCATTACCTATGGGGGAAACTCAAATTCGTATACCTTAAAAACTTCAGATAATAGGTATACGAGATCCACAAAATGGTTATAGTCTTGACGTGTATGCGAGCAAGTTGCTATCACATGAGAGCATGGATACTTCAGAGATTGAAAAAACCCGCAGTCGCACGTTCTGTCCCTTAGATTTACTCTTAACGTCACAGCTTCAATCCCTTGAAGAGGTCGCGACAACTCTGTGACACGAAACATTTCATGCCTTCTAGAGAAGCTTGTTACAGACATTCCATTTGATGCATCAATTTTTTTCTGTAGATCTGCAACTAATCTAGGGTGATAGACATGACCGCCTTGCATCCATGCTTGAGTTTGTCCCCCGAGCTTCACAAAAAGCGCCCCCAAACAAAAATATGTAGTCTTTACCAAAGTTGTTACTGGTAAGTGACGTGCACCCTTTAAGGTTGAATTGATTGCCTCTGCCAAGTTGGTCGTCATGTGTCCATATCGATATCCACCATCATATGCGTTCGTCCACATTTCTTTATCGATGAGGCTGATGTAATCATATCCTTCCTCGTTCTTCGCCCGCAACTTTTGAAACATTGATTCAAACGTTCGAGGAAGTAGTTCGTAACCTGATCAAAAAATGTATAACTTACTAACTTGTTGTCATTGCAAAATTAAAACGATCTAAAGAAAACAAACTTGCTAAGTTTCACTTACTTATGCGCACAATTAATTGACGCTCATCATTCTTCTTGTACCTTCCATGGTAATTCGCGGCAATGTGTCGAAGACAATACCTATGTTGGACAAAGGGTGGTTACCACATTGGACCCAAAGACTCCATTGTTGCTTTGATCCCAGCTCCGCGATCTGAAATGACACAGATGTTTTCCCTCGTGATATCATGTGCCCGTAAATTTCGGAGGTAAAAAGTCCAAGAAGTTGTATCTTCTCCTTCGACAAGAGCAAAAGCAACTGGAAGAATGTTGCGATTGCCATCTTGGACAACTGCCAATAATAAAACTTGCTTGTATTTTCCATACAAGAAAGTCACGTCGATCTGGACCACAGGCTTGCAGTATTTGACAGCATTAACGCACTGTGGGTAACTCCAAAAAACCCGGTAGAATTGGCATCGATCGCGAAGAACTCGATCATTATAGTATGCATAGGAGGTTTTGAAGTCCACAATTGTCCCAGGATTCAACGTCCGCACCAGCCTAAACCAACCTGGAAGTTCGTTGTAAGATGCATCACATTCGCCATGAAGTTTGACAATGGCATTTTGTTTTGCCAACCAAGCTTTTTTATAGGAGACAGTGTACCCATATTGTGATTGTATAGCTGAAATCAACACTGCAACAGCTATATGAGAGCTTGCTTTGACCATGGGCATGATGGCTTGGCATATCACTTCAGAGTCCAAGTTGGGATGATCTTGGTTGACCCCTCCAGCACAACATGTGTGAGGACCGTTGTATATTGTTAGTTCTCATCTGTTGTTTTTCCTCTTCCTCTTCGATACGCGAACCATCCAATTGCATCCGTTTTCACGCTGGGCACAGTAGCATACATATTTTTCGGTCGTGGAGCAGTCTACTCTGGATTGAACAGAATTACGGATATTATAATTTTTTATAGCCATCATCGCTTCTTCTTTGCTTGAAAACTCCATACCTAAAGATAACTCACCATTATTTATTGATGAGTAATACCCATAGTCACCGAGATGAGGCATATCCGCAAATTCTGGCCCGTACATTGCACCATAATCAGCTTCATACATGTGTGCAGGAGGGTCAGTTTGTGCCACATTTCCTGGAACTTCATCATCATCAGAGTTGAATTGTGGTGATTCCGAGTGAATGAATAGTCTAGTCTCAGCACCATCCGCACCAGGCTCACGAAGCGGTTCTTCTGGTGGAGATGATGGTTCCTCCATGCTCTCCACATTTAGGTCGAAGAACCTACTACTTGCACGCCTTCCCCTTGAACTGGAATGCATATCGACATTGATCGAAAAAACTTGCAGTCGAATGCTTCCCCCTGGAGCTTGAAGCCATCGTGTCAAATGAAAACTGCATAGATGGTTGCGTCGATGACATCTCCATATGGTCAAAAAAATTTGCAGATGAATGCCTTCCCCTTGAACTGGACGCGGTGTTGCCATACGGATTGTTCGTGGACCTACCTCGGTACATATCGTAAGGAGTTGCGGATGAATGTCTCCCCATTATGGCATTAAAATCAATACACATTACTGTAGTCGGGCTGTCAACTTGTTCAGCCAGTCCATAGTGTGAGCTTAAAGATTGACCCCGAACAGCACGCACTTGAACAAAATGTGTATACATCTCAATAGCGGCGTCTGAATAATTACTTTGAGCTTCAACCATCATTTGAACATCATCATTGTTCGAAAGTTCGAACGCTGTATAAGTTAATGGCAACAATGACGTTGGAAATTTGTACTGCAACGGCGACATTCTTCTACTACTTCCAACATGAATCTTCCTCGAAATCTTCGTTATCAGCTCCTCAAGAGTTATGTTTCTCTTGAATGATATTTTAACACGCTCATTTGATACGAAAACAACGCCGGTTCCATCTTCTCGAATTTCACCTTCATAATAAACAATAGCTGAAAGTCGCGCCATTATTTGAGTTTAAAAGTGCGGCACTATTATATCTGCAAAAAAATGAAACAAACCTGATTTAATAAATTATATATGAACGAACATATAACACAATAAAATTTTTACACATCAACGTAAATAAATTAAATAATATAATTTAATATTATTACCTGCACCGCAAAACTATTTCGACGTATGCTCTCGCTTTCCAATTTTACAAACACAAAAATTAATTGAAAATAATTAGTATAATATTTTTTTCAAATAAATATAATAAAAAATTATAACAAAATTACCTTATAACGAAAAATCGTACGAACTTATAAATAAAATATGAGAAGATTGTCAGAATTATTGACTCGTTAACGGAATTGTTGTATTAATTTATAAGTAGAAAGGAGAGATGTGAGAAACTTAACCGGCGAAAAATAGTATTTATAGCGAAAATTTATACAAAACGTGGTACCTACCCCGCGCTATATCGAGTAAAGATATGTCGCAGTACCTGCCCCACGCTATATAAAATTATGTCAGGAGTAAAGGTATGTCTTGGTACTTGCCCCGCGTTATACCCTTACGTGGCGTATAGCGCGCTGCAGGAGCCGCGCTATACCGGCATGTATGCCAGATCACCGTATAACGTGGTACAAAGAGCGCGCTATACCCCACGTGACATCAAATTATCGTATAACGTGATGCAGGAAGCGCGCTTTATTGCTAAAGGTGTTAGATCGAAAAATATAATCTGACCGGTGTTATATCGAAAAATATACTGTTCACCGGTAATATATCGAAAAAATCGCCGAAAAAATGTATCATTATATATTAATTATGCTAATAATATGTATAATTTACTTATTATATATTATTTAATATATTAATACTCAACATGAGTATCAAAATGCATAAATCAAAACACAAATATTAAATAAATCCGTAAATGGAACTCTTCAAAAGGAAATAATCTCTCAATCATACTAAACTAACTCAGCAAAACCAAAAAACAACCTGCAAAATAATCATTCCAAGCTTCAATGCAAGAGCTCGGAAAAAATGGATGACCGGCGGCATCGGGATAAGAGCCGACAGCAGCTAAACGGAACATGCTAGTTTACTTCGAAACACCATTAGGCAATGCAGCAGACTTTGGTGCCCCTGATGGATTCAGTTCGTCCCATGCTTCAATCCATGTTGCCATAGCATCCGCGAGCTTGTTGAAGTAGTCATCGACCTTGCCGAGCTTCTCTTTCACCTGCTTGGCGAGTTCGATGTAGCATTTCTGAACGCTGATGCAATCCTTAGGGAGGGTGACCGATTGGAAGAACGGGATCAACTCTTCTTGCCAGTAAATCCCTTTGTACTCTTTCTTAAGGTTTACGAACGGGTTGCTCGCTTTGCTGTGCCAAATGTACGGCAATCCGGGTCTTCACTCCCCATCCGAGGTGATCGCAAATAACCTGTGTAAGAACGGACAGACGACGGTTAACGGCTGGAAGTGTAGATACGGCCATAGACTAACGGCGGCTACAAAGATAAGGTACCTTAGTGCACCAGCCAGCCCACATATCGTCGTATCGGCCAATAGGCTGACCATCACCCATGAGGCCAAAGTACATTGCCGGGCCAATCAGTTCACGGTTGAATGCGAGGTTCATACCACACATCGGAAAGAGAGTTCCCTTCGGTATTGACATGACGGAATCGACGTACCTGATCGGAATTCGACATGCTTTAGCTGTTGGCTAAAAAAAAAGCACGTGACACACAATATATGGTTCGGATTACCTTATATAGTCTTGTAGTGTTTTTAGAAGCTGAACCGAGACCAAACAGAGTATTATAACATGCCAATTCAGATTGATTCGGTTCATCATTTGGGTAATTATAGTTTTGCAAACAGAAAAATACCAAAATTGATTTAAACCATGTAGGCATGTACAAATTGATCCTTAGTGTTACTCTATTGAATCATTTACTATTATAACTTACAAAATGACAACACGAGTATTCATTATGTTTTAAACTATATTTTTTATTATAAATTGACGACATTATGAGCTATACGATAAAATTTAATATCAAAATCTCAATCTATTATCGTAAATCAATCATCATGTTAAGGTATATGTTAAGGTATATCTTAGACAACCGACAATATATTTAAAAAAATAACTTTGAAATATAATAATAATCCGATACCATTTATAAGTTTTAATAATTGAATAGTTTAATAAAATAATATTTTATAATCAAATTATCATTTAATAAATTTTAACAGTAGGAGTTAGGAAAGGAGTATCCTATAATCGTGATTACTCTGTAAACTTTATCCTATATTTTACCTGGAGTTTCTCTCAAGAGGCTTGACCAGCTGAGTCGGTGCATCATAATCCGGGATGTTGAGCCAGAGACCGTGAGACACGGCGGTCGGAACACCCTCCCGGAGACTGAAAGGGTACCCACGAACGAAATCGGCGCCATCTCGGTACGGATCGTAGAGTGTGTTGAAGAAAAACGGAGTCGAAGGACTCAAAAGGTTCTTTATGTGCTGCTCCAATGCATTAATGTCATTTCCAGACGGATCTTTAGCAACCTGTAAAAACATTGAAATATCAAATCAAAATCCAAACTTAAAACCCAATTTTGAATTTCAGTAGCTGATTCAAACCCAGATCTCCAAAAACAACACAGATTGAAAGCAAAATCAATGAATGCGATGCTTACGAAACAATCGTCGTCAATGGTATAGATGTACTTCTTCTTGGAAACCATATATCCAAAGCACCTGCAAGCAGAATCTTTGAACGAGATACAGGAAGCTTTAGGACCCAAAATCCTGTTGATATCGTTCCTGTTGTAAAGCTCGTAATCGAATCCCTGGGGGACTTTGATGGTCTTCGAAGGATCGCCGTCTTGGACAATGATGAGATGGTAAGGCTGGAAAAAGGGCCTCCACATCTCCAAGAAATCCAAGTTCCGGATGGTGGGAATAACGATGTCCAGCTCGTCTTTCAACAGAGGAGCTGGTGAGATGGCCGCTGGTTCCGCCATTGATAAGAGCTTGGAGTTTCTCAGCAGAGCAGAGCAAAGCAAAAATATAGTAGTAAAAGAAAGGCAAAGGTGAGAATTGAGAGGAAGAGGGGACGCGTGTAAATAAAAGAGGTGATTAATACCACACGGATGGTACGTGCGAAGAAAATGTGATTGAAAAACAGCTTAATTTACGGTACACCTTTCCATAATCTGGTGCCCCTAGACTCCGTAGGTCCGGGCAGTCCGGCTAGTAGTCCTTCAAATTTGTGTGAAACCTTATCCCAAATACTCAAGGAATTGTAAATAGAGGTTCACAAAATATTCGATTTTGAGTAAAAAATATTTGAAATTGGATTTGAAAAAAATTAATTTTTTTAAAAAATCGGATCGGATATTTTAAAATCGGATAGTATAATCGGTTTGGAAAAAAAATGGACGACCAGTTTTTTATCGGATTAAAAACCGGTTTGAAAAAAACTGATTTTTTATACGTAAAAAAATTCGGCCTAGGGTTTAAAACATTAGCCGTTAATATAACCGATTTGGGAAAAATTGGACGACCGGTTTTTTTACCAGATTAAAAATCGGTTTTCTTCAAACCAAAACTGATTACACCATCAGGCCCTCCAAACCAGTTAGGATCCGAACTGATTTTTTTAAAATCCGATTTTTTGGTTAGGTAAAAAAATTGGATCAATTTTTATCTGATACAGATCAGATTTAAATCCGACTTTGTGCATGTCTAATTATAACTAGGCCTGTTTCTGATTTTCAATGCCCTTGGTGAACCAAAAAAATTAACTCCCTAATTGAGAATTTAAATTATAATTATATTTGTATATTCGATCTTATTATTACTGATATTATGATATAATTGATGATAATATAATCATCATAAGCATCATGGTTGTGAGTTTTTAATAACATATGTTATTATAGACATAATGTTTGGATATTGTGATTTCAATTGATATCACATTTAAAAAACATGTAAAATAAAATGTAATGAAAACATTATTTTTAAGTTAAATTTAAAATAAACATTTAAAATAAAATGTAATGAGAACATTTTTTTAAGTTAAATTTAAAAAAATATTTAAAATAAAATGTAATGAGAACATTTATTTTTAAGTTAAATTAAAAAATAAACATTTGTAATAAAAATGCAATGAGAACATTTATTTTAAGTTAAATTTAAAAATAAACATTTAAAATAAAAATGTAATGAGAACACTTGTTTTTAAGTTAAATTAAAAGGAAAATTCCTATAAACGTCAACAAAGAAAATTCTAAATACTATAAAATGGGGACGTGCGAGACCGGCACGGCGACTATTCCAATTAAATTTCAAACTTCAAATTCAAATTGCCGGTGGGGTGACCTTGTATAAAGTTAGGTCAATGAGAACACGTGCACGTCGGCAGAAGAAGGTCGACCTTTATTATTTATTTTTCTGGAACGGCTGGGGTTTTTAGCATTGTGGGGGGATGGACTGGGAAACAGTCTCTGCTTTCAGTTCACGAAGAAAAGTTAAACAAATCAGAGGCATTGGTCAATTGAAATGGACTCTGCGGCAACATTGATGGGTCTATGATGATGACAACTCATTTGATTTTCATTATTCAAATCATTTAGCATTAATAAAAATTTAATTCTATAAAAATAATAATTACACTTCTTTTTAAGTGTTTGTATTTAGGGGTGTGCAAAATTACCCGACCCGTCAACTCGAATCTAAAAAAATCGAGTAATTCTCTAAAAAAAAATTACTCGGCCGGGTCGGGTACCCGGCCCGACATTTCCCAGGTCAGGCCCGGTTCACAAAATCTAGTTTTTTCGGGTACCCAGTTACCCGAGTACCCGGTTAGTTTTATTATTTTTATTTTTTATATATAATTATATAAAATATAATGAATTATTTATATTATGGATTATTATTTTGTATTTTGAACTTTTAAATTTTATGTTCGGATATTAGAGTATGTAATTTGAAGTTTCGAACATTTAAATTTGGTATATATTTTTTTAAATTAATAATTTGAAAATAAAAAATTAAAAATCGGGTATCCGTAAAAATTAATAATTTTAAATTTGTGTAATTTGAACATTTAAATTAATAATTTGAAATAAAAAATTAAAAATTAATAATTTGAAGTTTCGATTACCGGGTACCCGTAACATCCGGATCGAAAACACGGGCCGAGAAATCATCGACCCGGATTAACACACCCTATTTGTAATCACAGGCAAAACATACAAAAGGAATAATTATGTCTCGTTAAAAATATTTAAACCTAAGAAGAAAAAGAGTACACGTAATAACACCGATGTAAGAGGAAAAATTAAGAGATGATTTGTTTATTTTAGAATGATTAGACATTGAATGATTCAAATGTTGAATAATTCAGAGACTTTGTATAAATTAGCTCTGAATGTGACATACTGTTTAATAATGACTCTGAATGATTCAGAATGTACTTTGATGTTGAATCATTCAATATTATTTTGTTAAATCAATCGGTACTGAATCATTCAGAGATGAGAAACAAATACGTTGAATGTTGAACAGTTCAACGTTAAGTGCCAAACAAACAGTCCCTAATAAACAAAAGATGCCAACTCATTCCAACCCCAAAGCAGGTAAGCAAGCCCCACTGATGAGGCTCGACAGTGTCATCTTGAAGCAAAGGTATTAACTCGGTAGGAGAACCAACAAAAATGATACGGTTCAACTGTTAAGCTTAGCATTCTTGGTTAAAGCATCGGCGATCTTGTTACCATCACGACGAAGATGTTGAGTTTTAATAGTTGATTGGGGTCGACGGAGATTTAAGAAATATTCATTGAAATGATGATAACCATTGTAGTCGTTCCGAAGGATACGAAGAGTTTCTAAACTGTCAACTTCAAGAATAGCTTGTCGAAAACCAGCACTCCAGGCCAGATCGAGACCAACGACACACCCCAGAGCTCAGCTATGATCACAAAATATGCACCAATGAACTTGCTGAACCCAAACTTCCAAGTAGCCGATGAGTGAGTAACTCCGTCACATGATGCTAACCATCCGACTCACGATGCAAAGGGCTACTTTCAGCAATGCGGTTCGACTGCATTTTCAGCCGGTCTTCCTCCAATGCTCGAAGGGTAATATCTACCAGGCGTTTACTATGGTCGATCACACTACCACCGTTATCTATGGGAGTTTCAAACACTTTAAAGTTTCGAGCAATCCATAAGTTCCAAAGAATAGCGTCAAAGCAAAGGTCTCAGTCATTATGATCCATAACAAAATAGGAGGGATTCGTTAGATTGTCCGACATCCAATCAATTAAATTGAAAGATAAAAAAATCTGATAATATGTCACCTTTTTTTGGGAACAATGAAGCGCTGTCAAAACAAAGTGAGAATGTCAAGCCTCAGCCTGCTCTGTCCAGTTGAGTATTTCTAACTTCAAGAGGAGGGCTGTGAAATATCTGATTCCCAGCCTATCGTTCGTATCCAATGAGCTAAAACGTCGGCTGCTTCATTTGCTTCGCGTCTAACATAGGATAGTTTCACCTTCCATGGTATTGAAGAAGTTTCCGAATCCTTTGGATAATCAAGACTTCATTCATATGTGGACTGGCGTTAAGAGTTTCCACAACCTCTTTGTTATCAAGTTCAACTTCAACGTCTTTGAAACCGCTATTCCACGCAAAGTGCAGACCATCATAAAGGCCCCATAACTCAGCTTGAAAGGCTGAGCATAGGCCAATATTGCGATGAAACCTCCTAGCCAATTTCCGATACTGTCCATGAGTAGTCTTCCAGCAGTGGCTTCGGTGGTTCTCGAATTGGAGGCTCCATCAGTATTTAATTTGCGTTCCAGCATTTGGAGGTCTCCGCTTTTGCCACAGAGGTTGTTTGATCCCTTCTCATTGTTTATCGTCATGGTTGCTTTTAATAATTTCCGTGAGGTTTGCATTATTTCCATCGACGACCAGACCTACCCATTGAAAACAAATTGTTACGTTGCTTCCACAAATGCCATAGAATTATTCCAATATATGTCTCCATAGTAGGCTCTTGGTCCAATCCTGTAGAGGTATATAGATGTTAGTTTGAATCTAATTATCTAAGCAAACAAAGGTAAATGATAGGAATTAGTAAGATTATGAATCGGAACTAATTTCTCCCAAACCATTTTAGCTGTCGGACAATCCCGGAGAACATGATAATTGTTTCTTCGCCCCCTTGACAAATCGAAACTGCAGTCAGACCACGTCTAGCTCTTTCCGAGTTGGTCATTAGCCGGTTACTGAGAATGAGCCAAAGGAATTGTCGCACCCTTTGCGGACCATCAAAATCCCAAGCTAATTCGAGCACTTGTCCTCCATATCCCAATTTACTCTGCATCTCATGAAAAGCTGAGCTGACCGAACAAAAACCTTCATGATTCCATCTCCAAGCAGGTTGGTCCTCCAAATCATCTATAGGGGCGGGTGTGCAGTAATATATTTCACAATATTATCATCAAACAAAGGTCGTAATTTATTAAGGTTCCAATCTCCATTTCCTCCAGAAAGTCACGCACAACAGCATTCAAATCAATAGCATTTTGGTCAATGGTAACATGAGCCAAGGAATAATATCCGGGAGCCAAGTCACCTTCCTCCCATTACCAATATTCCAGCAAACGTTGTTACGGATAAACTCCCGGACCCGAACAAGGGAACGTCAAATGAAAAAGCAATTTTTAGCTTCAATGGTCTTGGGGAGAACTTCGTTGATTTTATACTTAGAGCGAATGACTTTAACGCATAACACCTCAGGCCGCATCAAAAGATGATATCCCAATTTCATTAGGAACGCCTCGTTTGGGAATGAAGTGACCGCAATCCAAGGCCACCATGGTTAATAGGTTGACAACAGGTCTTCCAATTAACAAGAGTCATCCTATGTTTTTCTTTCAAGCCACCCCATGTAAAACGTTGAGCGGTTTTCTCGATTTGGTCGCAGACGCCTTTCGGAATAGCCACAGTTTGCATAAAATATTTGGAATAGCCATATAGTAGCCTGTGCAAGAGTCACACATCCAGTAAGGGCAAGCTCTAGTATGAAACAACAGCATGACCAGATAATTACCCAGGTTTGTGGATCGTTGAAAACTCAAGGAAGAACAAATTTTATCTGCAAGTCATCTCAACATTGGAAGAAAGAACACCTTAGTTCGTTTGAATTTACCTTGTGCCCAGAAAATCTGCTGAATTGATCGAGGATAGCTCTAACCAGATTAACTTGTTATCCGTCACTGGCTTAGAAAAATCAGGTCGTCAGCAAAAAAAAAAACATTTTTCTAAATAAATTTAGATTTTTTTATTAAATCACGTTGCATGTGAAAAAAATATTTCATGTTATTTTTTTGAAAAATTATCAGATAATGATTATATATTGACCGGTATAATGCTTGATTACATGTGAAATGATTTACTTTTTTGGAGGTTCAATAATAAAAAATATATAATTTTCGATTTAAATTCAAATAATTACGTCTATAAGATGTGCATATATTTTTAATAAACTAGAAGTATTATTTTTTTTTTAAAAAGAGAGTTCTATATGATTAAAATAACGATACGTAATTCGCTAAAAACTTTCCTAAACCTAGCTGGGGAAAAAGTGCGTCAAATTGATATCGATACTATAACAAAATATTCACAACAAGATTCTCAACTGCGAAACTCGCCATGCAAAACTGATTCACCAGAGAGGAAAAGGGCCTGCAATGAACCATGACCCCCCGAAAGCGGCCACTGCCCATTCATTTTTTTCAGAATTAGACACTATACTCACTCAACTATATCACCAGATTTTAACCACAACCTCCCTATACCCGTCAGTCCGTCACCGCAAACGTGGTTTCCAGATAAGGCATCCGCTATCACTCAGCAGACCCCCTTCGCAGTCTACTATCTCGTCTCAATTGGGCAAAAAGAACAGGGTCTAAGCACTCTGCTGGGGAGCAGCTTGCTATCTGTGCACTCTGCAGTTCTATATCATCAACATAACCGAACCACAGGCCACGTTAGAGCCCCCACACGATTCGACTGGAATTTAGATTATAAACAGATCCTACTAAACACATCACTGTTAAAAAGCTATTATCTAAAACAAAATTTAAATCAAACAAAAAATATTACGATTCGACTGGATTTTAGATTTTCTCAAAAAAAAATTACTAGTGATCATTGACATTTAACTATTATTTTTAAATAAAATTTTAAAAAAATCGAACAAAAACATTATGGTTCGAATGGAATTTATGTTTGTATTAAAAAGATTTGAACATATGAATATATTCGTGTTTTAATTTCTGTCATGTTTTGTGTTTCGTGTATCATATATATCTAATATCGTCAATCCACTAAACACGAATAAACCCCCCAGCACTCCAGCAGTATTACGTTGTACACCACCACAACTGAAAATATCTTCACATATAACAGACTCATAGTACAATTGTTTCCCTCAAGTTTCTGAGGGTTTTTAAGACAGCAATTAAGGAGTGATTCAAACGTTTAAATATCCAAGCCTCACTTACCATTACCGCCGAACAGGTAATCCAGGGAGGATCCGCCGCCCGGAGCAGCATGAACCTTCGTCGTAGGCCGATCCTGTTCGCATAAATTTATCAAAGCAGTCAAAACACAAGGATGTATGAAATGCGTGAATTGGCAAAAACATATGTGCAATAGAGCTGAGGACAAAAGATTCAATCAGGGGTTCATCATAAGGAATTATGTTACTTTGACTCGAGTCGGGACAAAATCAGGAAATTTTACGGGTGCCGAATATAAAGAGTAACAAAATGTGGTGTCAAGTTTTAATTATTAAGACATCAATTTTTTAAAAATTAGGGGTCAGAGTCTAATTTTGAAATTTGCAAAGACCTTAGAAGTATTTAACAAAAAATGAAGGGAAAGATATTTCGCCAATTTTCAAACTCAACAGGGAATTAAAAGTTTTTAAACAGAAAAATGAGGTCAAGACTTAATTTACCCAGTTTCAGAACTACCAAGGACCAAGAAAATATCTGAACCCAAAAAAGATTTAGGGTCGAAGTTTAATTTGTATACTTCAAACTAACAGGGACCTAAGATGTATTTTTGTCCCAAAAAATTTTAGGAGGAGCCAAATGTTATGTTGGGCATGAGTATTTAGATATTTAAATGAAGAATCAAAGTAATATGACATGCAAAGGTTTCACTTAATATGACATGCAAAGGTTTCACTTGATCATCAGAAAGCTTAATTTTCTATTACAAGAGTATTATGTAAGATCAATAGCATACATTTGAGCAAACGGTACTAAACTACCATTCAAAGAAAATTGTTGCTAGGGTCTTACCGTTAGGAAGTTGCCACAATTCTGGCCATCAGCACGGAAATAGTTGTTCGTAATAGTAGTGTTCCCGGGAATGCCGGCAGGGATCTCCTTAGCAACACCAGGAGGCGGTGAAGGTGAAGCAGTAGTGGACTTTTGTGGGGTTTCCTTAGCAACTCATTCTGCATCCTTGGAACTTCACTGCTGGTGGAAGAGCTAGTGCCATTCGTGGTTGCAGCCGGTTTCGGAGCTTCTCCACTCCCGAATAGGTAGCCTAAAGAGCTCTGTCCACCACCACTGCTAACTCCACGACCCATGATCTCTAGCTTCAACTTCTACACAAGTAGCTAATGAAGGAAATCACATGTTCTAAACAGTGAGTTCTATAGATATAAACACAAAAAGTTATCCTCAATACGTATATTACTTGAATTTAGAAGAATCACTCAAAGGTATGTTCTGGCATGATCATTTCTATGTACTAAATACATACATCAGACAAATACTTTGGGAAAATGAAAAATCGGAGTAGCATAGATCCACCAACACAATTGAAGCAAAATTTTCGGAAATTGACACCAAAAATTGAAAAAAACGGCATAGATTAAGTTTTTATTTACATTTAAGTTGAATTTAAAGTTTATTCCATGAGTTTTTAGTTTTAGTATATGAATTATGATTTTGTGCATTGTTTACATGAGATTTTAGTTTCAGTATAACTTCCACAAAACACTAGCATCTTATATGTTGAATTACCAGTGATCTTATATTTAAATTATACATTTTCTACTATTATGGATAGATTTTACATTTGATGTTCAGCAATGCACTAAAATTTCACTGCTTTAAGCTATGAAACCTGAAAAAGTGGGAAAATACAATTTAATTACGAATACATTTTTCTTCTAACAATCAAGCAAATCCTACGCGCGAGATGCGAAATATTATCTCACGCAGTCTTCAATTTTGATCGTAACAGGCAAATCGTGAAAAGAAAGGATCTAAGCAACAAAGCTGAAAATAGATCAATGAAACTCAAAAACATGAAAAGAAACTTCACATGCAGAGCATTTATATGGAGAAAAAGCAAACAGAATTCGAACGAACAACTCAAAATTTGTACTCAAAGTTAGAGCTGAAACGACAAAAACAGCATGATAAGGAGGGAAAAAAGATTTTCTCGGTAAACAAACAGAAAATAAATGAAAAGCGATATAATTTTTGAGTGAGCTTTCTTACCTTGTCCGGGTTCTTCTTCGGATCAGATCTGGAAAAGAGGGATAAAGACGGACTTGAAGCTTTAAATTATAGACGGGTCCAATTTCCATTTTTGGATTCTTTTATTTTTTGGGTAAACAATAACAATAGTCCGCAAACTTTAGGAATATTGCATTTTGGTCACCAAACTTTTAAAACTTGTAATAAAATCATCAAACTTTTAGTTGTTTTCATTTTGGTCCTTACCATTACCTCCCGTTAATTTTTGTTGATGTGGCACTTAACGCCATTAACTTTCTGATGTGGCTTCTTCTTCTCTCTTTCTACTTTTTGGTTTTCTTCTTCTTCTTTCTTCTTCTTCTTCAAAGCAATCATCCTCGAGACCTTCGTGTTCGTCTCTTGGCATTGGGTCCATCAACTGCATCATGGCTTCTTCTCGGAGCTTGTTGAAGAGCTTCTCAAAACTCACGCTGATTCTCTTGGCATTGGGTCCATCAACTGCATCATGGTTCTTCTTCTCGGAGCTTGTTGAAGAGCTTCTCAAAACTCACGCTGATAATAATTCAAGGATTGTGGATGTTAAAGGCCACCATTATCAACTATTGCCTTTCGGTACAGGGAGGAGGAGCTGTGTTGGTATGTCTTTAGCCATGCAGGAGCTGTCTGTTGATCTGGCAGGCATGATTCATTGCTTTGACTGGAAGGTGACGGAGACGCCGAGTACTGGTGGTGTCGACATGACTGAACGACTCAGACTTGTAGTACCGAGGGCTAAAGATCTCAAGTGTTTCTGGGTTCCAAGGAGGTAGTTCAGCAAGTTCTTCAAGGGCGCACTTGTAGTGCCCTGTTGAGTCCATTTTGAAAATGGGTTTTGAAGCTGAAGATGAGGAAGAAGAAAAAGCTGCCATTTCAGCAAAGTTAATTGCGTTAAGTGTCACGTCAACAAAAATTAATAGAGGTAATGGTAGGAACTAAATTAAAAATGAATTAAAAGTTCGATGATTGTATTACAAGTTTCAAAAGTTAGGTGATCAAAATGCAAATACTCTAAAAGTTTAGGGACTATTTTTTTATAGTTTACCCTATTTTTTATTATTGCTTTTGTTCATTTATTATTATTACTATTATTCGTGGTAGGCATGTATTTGGACCAACTGCCAACCTGGCCAGAAATCTCGAAAACACTGCTTATTCGATATTTAATAAATAAATAAATAAATATTAATTATTTGAGTTAATGGCATCATACATCCTCAAAACTATGATCATTGTTCAAATTGGTCTCTACTTTTAATATTCTATTTATCCCCAAACTATTATCCTAGTTCTAAATTAATCCCTACTTTTAAATATTCCAAATTTATCCCCAGACTACTATCTTAATTCTTAATTAATCCCTAAACTTTTGATCATTCAATTTCATCCGAAATTGTTGATATATGTTAATCAAATCGCCTTTAATAAAACCATTAGACCAATCTATATTTATTATATTTTGAAACAAGAAACTTAGATTAAACTATGGTGGAAATTATTTATATATTGGATGAAATTAAGGATAAAATGGAAGATTCAAATTTTGGAGACCAATTTAGAATAAGGGTCATATTTTAAGGATAAAAATGGAATGTTTAAAATTTGGAGGACTAATTTAGAATGAAAGTAATAATTTTAGGATGAAATTAAAACATTCAAAAGTTCAAGAACCAATTTCAAATGAGGATATATTTGAGAACATATGATGTAATTAACTTTAATTAATTTATATATTTTAAACTAAATTCAAATAATTTTTTTCATTATTAGACATAAATATGGTCAAATCGAATTGTGAAACAACTTGTTTAATGTCCTAACGCAGGAAAAATAACTCGATATTTCAAAAAAAAAATTATCACCAACATTAATGTTTATAGATTTGAAAGGAAAAAAAATCAAACTCGCTACCCCAACTCAGATCAGCATGGTATAGTAGCTAAAGTTGATCGAATAGCTCATTCCTCAATTTTAGAAAATAAATATTAAATTTAAAAAAAATCAAACTCGCTACCCCAACTCAGATCAGCATGGTTAGTAGCTAAAGTTGATCGAATAGCTCATTCCTCAATTTTAGAAAATAATATATTAAATTTATTTTATACAAATATTTATTTATTGTCATGACTATATATTTCATACATACATACATACAACATGAAATCTCATCACCAAGAAGAATAATTTCTCAGGAATTGACTAACATCAATGGCCTACAACGTGTGAAGATCTAAGTGCTTCTGATCCTACAGTTTTTAATTGTGGCCTAAATTAGGAGTAAAAGAACCTGGACCATAGTAAGAGAACCCAAGAGATGATCAAAGCGATAGACATTGTACCCTATCAGGTAGATTCTTAGGGATCGGTAATGCGATAACGTATCTTTGGGAGAATTTGTGAGGACTCGCAATTGCATTTGAGGATGAGGGTCTCCCCATCAGCTTGCCCTCGGCCATGGAACATGACGAAGCGATTGATGACTGAAACTTTCTCTAGATCCTGACATTCCAGTCTCAAGTCCAAGATTGAGGCTTTGTCCAGACTGCTTAAATAAAGAGAAAAATTAATCAGACAACAACTAAACTAAACAAAGATGTGTGCGGTCTAGCCTAGACTTGGTAATATTAGACATGGCATAATACACGACGAGAATGCACAGATTACCAGGTTTAGTCTAGACCAAAGCAAATCCTAAAGGCGAACCATATTAAATTCGGAATTGATTGATCCATACGAAGGCCAGCCAATGACTGAATCCTGGAATATACTGAAATTCAAAGAGGGATGGCGCTCGGTTTTGTAATATTCATGTTTATTTTGCACATGAAAACCCTTTTTCCCGAAGCTCACATTAAATAATTGATTGCAACTTAATAGCAGTTTGCATCCTCTAAATAGATAATGACACTTCGACAAGCCCATGAGACATCAAATTAATCAAACTGAATAGGAGGGCTGTGACTGAAATTTTCACCACAAAATGTTGGACTTCAAGATTCAAAATGTACACTGGATAAGATATCATGCATGACGATACTGGTAAAGAAGTTTATGCAAGTTACCTCTGTAAAAAAATTTCTAGCATCTTTGCCCTGAAGATAAACTCTTCTGCAGCCTTTATGATGGATTGATTTCTCTCCTCCTGAAACTTTTCAGAGCGACTAAAGCAGAAAGACAAGAAAAAAATATCATTAGCGAGATAGTATGCTAATAAATATGATATCCAGATGAGAGAGTAAAAACAGAGCTCAAGGATTTCAAAAGTGATTAACCAGTACTTACATGCTTCCACTCCCAGGAGGAACAGCTGTAATACTTTCAGGTATATACGCTGTGCTGCATGCATCTCCTAAAACTGATCTGGAAAAAAATAGGCCAGAGTCTCATAGTTTTTGCTGGCATCTGCGGAAGAACAACTCTTGGAGGAGCACGAAGTGTTTGCTGCATAAGCTGTTGTCAAAACAAGCCTTCTTTTTGATCTAAGCACTGACGGCCACCAATCTTCAACTATTTCAGGTTCATTATCAATCTGCAATTAAGATCAATGTCTGTAAGCTGAGAACTTTCGGAGTTTTAAGAAGGAATAACAAACATTCAGGATAGTTGACATTAAGACACCTTCTCAATCAATCGATTAGCTGCATGAGCCCATGAAGTGAGTGAGAGGAGATAAACCGCTTACTGTTGGCATAATTGAACTTAGCTGGGCTTTACCCAGACTAGTGTCAGCTGCAGCATTAACCTGCTCACTGAATAACATGCAAACTGTCAGAAGACTGACCAATGATGAAAGCTTTTTCCGTAGCATTCATCATGGCAATTTTCCGAGTATCATATATGGGCAACATTTTCCCATTTTTAATTGCTCCATACCGATCAAACCAGGATGGAGCCATCTGGGGACTGATCCGAGAGTGTTCACCACTGACATCAGCAGCTGAATTATTAGAATTGGAGAAATGTTGGGAATCTTTCCGAACAAATGGTAGCGGACTATTAGAAGATAACCGTGTCTCATGGTTATCTCCAGTTTTAGATAAAGAGCTTAGCATTTTAGAATCTCCAGAAGGAACTAAAAGATGACCAACCAGGGCATCTCTCATCATAGAATTGGATCCAGAAGATAGCTGCTCTGCACCATGGGAACTTAACTGCTGACAATCCAATCCAGAGTCTGGAGGTGGACCTTTAAATTTTTAACACCCCTATTACCAGGATCAACCTCTGTATTTTTCATGGCCTGCACCTGATGCAACAAGGAATAGTTCTGATGTACAAAATTATCTGGTCTTAAAGAACGGCCAAAGCTTCAATGTCACTTTGCATACTTGCGGGTTTTGGATGGCATTATTCTCCTGCTTGTTGGTTGTTCTTCTCCAATAAGGCTTTGTGGTTTAACACAGCAGCAGAGAACTCAGAGAGGCCACTGTTTCCTGCCTGAGCAATTTGACAATCTAGCTTCTCTGTTCCAGGAAGATTTGTTTCTGAGTTACTACGGGGATCCGACAAATTCTGTGAGGCTGGAGAAAACTTAGCTCCTAATAATGTTCTGGGGATGAGACACTTGTTAATACATTGGGCATTTTCGTAAAAGCACCTTGCTGAGAAGATTCAGCAGTAGCAGAAGGTGGGAAGCTGGCATAGCCTCCAACACTGGAACCTGGGCCTGGATCCCGTGCATGGTTTTGGTTGCCAGACCTACTACTTGGGAAAGAAGTCTCTGAAGAAGAGAAATCATCGTCTGGAGAAGTTGTGGGTATATGATGTTGCTGATTCATTCCCAATTGAATAGTTTGAGCTCTCTCAGAAGAGCCATCAATCCACTTCAAATGAGATGCCAACCCTCAAAAGGTGCATTGACTGATTCATCGGGTGTTACTTGTCCACTTGCGCCAATAACATGCTGGCTTTGAAGATGTCTTTTTAAATAACGTATCAGAGGTAAAACCAACTGAAACATTTTCCTGAATATTATATTGTGAGCCTTTATTGCTGGCTAGACCAGAACACTTGAAACATTATTCAATATCTTCATGGGATGTTCCATCAGTTGAGGACTGAATAGAAGCCATTGGACCCAACCATGTATGATCCTTCCTACTACCTCAGAAGAGTCATGAACTGAATTTAAAGAATTAACTCCTTGCATTACACAATCCGGAATGGTAAACCTCGAGATGGAGGACCAAGTTTTTAAACCAAAACCCAGAGATGCAGAAGGCTTATTACTCAAACTGTCCCACTGATCCATCAGAAGTTTCTGCAACTGGCATTTCAGATGATTGATTGTGCTCAGAAGAGCTCAAGTGTGTTGCAGTGCCATGCTCTTCGCTCAACTTTTTGAAGAAGTTTCCAACATATTTTCACTGCAAAATCCCAAACTCAGTGCACAAAAGGGGGGGGGGGAAAGAAACAAGCACAAAAGTAATAAGGAAGCAGAAGAGTTGGCAGTACCAAACGGCAACAATAATGATTAACAGATTTTTACTATCATAGCTTAACCATCCAAAAGGCTATTTTTTACATCTAAGTTACATCCAAATAAAAATGACAAAGACAATGTTCAAGTCAAGCTAAAAATTGAGAACGACAAATATTCACCTACCTAACTGGAGCTATCTTGTTCGGCACAAAACCGCCAAAAGGCCTCTCAGGTGCAGAATCAGGATTTGAACTTTTGGAAAGTACCTTGTCTACTTGAATGCCCTGAAAACAACCCCAATATGCAGACAGAGAAAGTTAACAATAGAATGTTTGGTCTTCTGAAGGCTTACCACATAAAAGGAAGCTGGCAATTTCACACTATTTACATATATGTACAAACAAAGAAATAACCTTATCAGTGCCTGTAGACTTTCCAGCAGCATGACAAGTATATTTTGACTGAACAAATATCCTTGGTCGTGAACTTCCGATCCTTCGGAAACATTGGGTATTGCCTGAATATGTGTAACACTCTTAGTTCCATAAGAAGGTTCAACCTTTGTATCCAGATCCCCCATAGGATGATACTGAAATTTACGGGTTATGCAAGGTTTATGGCTAACTTGAATGGATGACTTCTGTTTTCCTCTCAGTGGATCATTTGCATCCAGCCAGACATTGTCCAATGCCACTGGTGGAAGTATGCTGGGATAAGTTAGAGCGAATACTGTCATTAGAATTTTCTTTTACATTAAGATTCTCCATATTGTTACAGGCACTCCCTTGTCCTTGTAATTATTTCCAGATGAACCTAAGGTTTGAGGGCTCTTATCCAGATTTTGCTGATATTCTGCTGGCACCCCAGTTAGTCCAGAGTTACATTAGAATCAACACTTCTCCAGAGAGTAAGATTAGGTTGTGGGGAAGTTGATGGTTACTCTCCTTGGTGGTCCTTTTCGTTGTTGAATCTGTTATTGAAGCAACATTGTCCTGATCAAAACCTTTCCTATTCACCTCTGGGCTTCCCAAGCTGGAATTCACATTCAGTGATTCAATATTAGAATAAGGATCAACAATCAAAAGCAGAACCATGACCTCTCACATACATAGAACCTCTGTGATCATTATTCTGAGAAAGTTGCAATAAGCTTTCATTATCTTGACTTTTTGATATGGCACCACCACCACGTGATGCAGACTGAATTAAGTTCCAGCTGTTTGGCTTATTGTGAGTCTGACCACAAGGATCATATGCAGCTATTCCTTGGGGACTTGAAATGCTGTTTGCACTTACTTGATCAGGACTCTGAGCAATATTCCCCAGGAGTTGAGCACTTTCAGCTGCATGCTTCTGTAGAGGACTCTGATATACCATTTGCTTCGCTCTTCTGTTGACTGTTTAACAAATCTACGAGGAGAATTGTTTTGCATTCTCCTGGTATGTCATTTGCAGTCTGGGCTCCTAATTGCTGAACCCCAGGAACACTAAAAAGTCAAGGTTGTTATTGGCATTAATAGAGATGGGTAAAGGTTTAGAGCTCAGAGTCAAGGCATTGTGCAAATTGTCATCAGTCCAGGGGGATTGCATTTCGCTGCCATCATTGACAATTGACGCTGGATTGCTCCCACTTGGAGGTTCACAATTCTGCAAACCTAAACCACTCCACTCTTCCTCTGCCCTTATATCATTACTGGATGTTTCTGCTACAGCAGACTGCATAAGAGCACTCCAACTTCCACTTTGCAGAGAAGGAAACCCCCCTAAACAGTCTGTACTATCCAACACTGAACCCAGGTTGGTGCTTTTTCCAAAGACATCCCACACGTCATCTGAACCAAACAAAATCTTTTCTTCAGTGGATCCAGCGTAGCCACATTCTGGGAGGAGGAAACCTGACTTGCTGACTTCTCCAGGGATGTTTCTGGAGGACCACAATGCTCTTTAATCTGAAGAGACTCCTGCATCGCTTCATTTTTTGGCTGCATAGCCATTTTCTGCAAGTTTTCTGAATGAAATAGACTATTTAAACCTTGAACAGCCACAGCCTGTCTAGAAACAAAGTTCCATCTTGCGAGCCAACTTGATCTGAAAACATGCATACTGATTACCGGAAATGAATTACTGCCGGTTGGCACCTGCTGCATTAAAGTCTTATCCATTTGGACAGAAGAATATTGATACGGATTTCCTCTCGCACTACCAGTAGAAATTCCATAAAATGATTGATCAACTTGTTGAGGAACCAAACCCATCAAATGCTTGTGGCCTTGGTCAGGGGAAAACATAAGGCCACCAGAGGATCCCTGCATGGCTGGAGAGGCACCATGCTGTAGCCAATTTGCATTTGGTGTCATGTGCTCGGGCTTCCAGGTATAATTTAAAGCATCATGAACAGGAACACCATTGATTGGAACTGGACAAACACCATCTGATAACTGTCTCGCAACAGCGGAAACCTGATTCGTAGAGCTAAACTGCCTTGTTTCTGGTAGGTGAAACTCTGGCTTTAGAAGTTGTTGTCTCATTAATTCTTGCATTATAGCATGTTTCTGTAGCAACTGCATGTCAGTCATTCCTGATTGCTGCCTTGGAAAAGATTGGATAGGATGCTGTCCAATAATTGTTGTTGCGCTCCAAAAAGTCATAATTTTTGGGAGATTCATTAGAGTCCAACCTCAATGGATTCTTTTGATGAAAATCATGGCCATTTCCTATTGGTGAATCGAGAACTGATAGACCTCTAGGTGCTCTATCCACCCCTAATAAGTTTGTTTCCTTCTGCCTTGCCTGGAAAGACTGATGCCCGGAAAGACTGATGCCCTTGATTATAGCCATTTGCAATTGGTGATTGGTTTGTGATTGACTTCTAGCAATTTCAGGCCTCAGACCTGATTTGTGAAGTTCATCCCACGAGGCAGGCTTGAAGACTGACCACTATGTACTCTGTCAGACTCTGCTAATGCCAATGGAAAGTATAATAATGTCAACTAAAGGGTAGTTTAAAAGTACGTAATAGCAATGGACTAAGATCTCGGTACAAAAATTGTTGTACCAGAGCAAGTAGAAACTAAAACAATTGTACCAGAGCAAGTAGAAATTAAAAAAATGTACCAGAGCAAGTAGAAGCTAAAACAATCAAAATGATTCAATTATACCTAATGAACACTTAAATTCTTCAAACTGGAAACAAGAGGCCCACCAACTTGTCTCTGGCCTCCAACCCAGAAACTGTTACTTAAGCCAGGCCAGGTACCATCAATTACCTGTGATTGATGCTGGCCCTGGGAGAAACTCTCTTGGCCAAGGAAATTATGGATCCTGTCTCCAACTTCGTTGCCAGGCATAGGTAATCCAAGCCAAAAATATTTAGCAGCTAAAATATTGGGGAGAAGAAAATTACTACCTGCAAGAAATAAGAATTAATTTAACTACTATTGGTCATCATTTCTATGAAACCAAACCAGAACTATAGAACAAATAATTTTACTTCCATTTGGACTTTCCCTATCCCACATTCCCATACATTCTGACAGTAAATCTACCAAAAGATTTGCTCTGAATTCATCATCAGTGGCAAGATGTTCACAACCTAAAATTTGAAGTTTCTTATTTCTCACTCCAGCATCTAATGGCACTGTTTTTCTTTGTTTTGTTATCAACTTAAGGTGCATCCTCTTTAATCAACATGGGGGAAAAGCTTCATTTAGGTCTAAATCACTAATTCAGATGTATATACGAGAACAAGCTGGAAAAACAAATAGATAAAGATGCAAACATCAGAAAGATAGCAATAAACCATGTAAGCATCAGTCAAGAGAAAAAGAGAAGGCAACTGCCCATTACCAGAAAAAAAAAAGCATCAAAGACTACATAGCAAGCTCAGAACTCCAAATACCACAAAAAGGAAAGGAACGTTCAAGAAGAGAAACCACTATGTGAATGTAGGAAACTAAATTAAAGATGAACACGAATAAATTAGCATAAAAATGTTATAACCTTTCACACAGTAGGAAGAATAGAACTGTCGCAAGTTTTGCTCAATTTAAACTTTGCCACTGTTGAAAATAAAATTTCCCCAGCATCCTCCATTTTTTTTCTAGGCAATCAAACGGACTCTAACACTCAAAACATTACGTAAAAAACTCAAATTTCTAACCAAGACAACAAAAGATCGAAACAACAACAAGCAATTCCCACCTTAACTAAAACAACAGCACAAATAACATAACTGCCCAGCCCTAGAACACCAGAGTCCTAACATAGATTCAGCGTCTCGATATGAACTAGAAAAACAAAGACATTATAGTTACGGGAGAAAGAAAGAGAGCTGGGCTTACGGTGACATAGTGTAGCCTTTGAAATTGAGCTCGAAAAATCGATCTTAAAGAGTGTCAAAAAAAATTAAAAAAAAAGTTAGGGTTTGAAAGCGAAAGAGTTCTTTAGCTGATAAAGAGAAATAAAGTGAATTAATTAGTGCGAAATTTTCAACGATCAGGGGGAGGGAGCGAAATGAGGTCCGGATCCTAAGAGTGCGTTCGGATGGGAGAGTATGAGATTACCGGGGAAAAAGCTTTTTCCAAATGTAATTCTTAAGATTCCCGATCTTCTATATTAAATCATTCTCAACAGTGACATTTTGAGAGTTTATTATTGGGAATATGATTTCCTTCAATTTTAGGTATTATTATATTCTCGAAATTTTAGACTAAAATACCTTTAACATAATTTTTTTTAAAAAAATTATTTTTATTTTGTCGTTAAATAAAAAATTTTACTAAAAAAATTCTACAAAGGTTAAATTACAAATTTATCCTTAAATTATTTTATATTTACAAAAAAAAAATTATAATTATAATTTTATATGAAGTTCAAGGGTTAAAATAAAATTAAATCATTTCATTAAACCTATTTATCTTTTAAATTTTGTAAAAATTATATAAATTTTATTAATTAAATTTTTTTAAAAAAATGTAAATTAAAAATAGTAAAATTATATATCTTCTATGATCTTTTATACAAATATTTCATTTGAATATTTAGAATTCAACTTGTTAAAAACTGATATATAATAAGACAATTTGATAAAATATACATTCTAATAATCTTTTATTCCTTTAATCAAACATTGTAATCTTTACATTCCTCTAAACGAACAAACATAACAATGCAACATTCCCAGTAATGTGTTAGGTAACGTTACATTCGGTTAATCCTATTCCCGGAGATAATGCTACATTTCATGAACCAAACGCACTCTAACTGTTAAACAAATAAACCGAATTAAATCAAATCAACTTAATTAAATGTCTCAATTTTACTGAAAAATTAAGTGGATGTGTAAAATTAAGATAATGTGATATTCTACTCAAAAATCTTGAGTTAAGTGGATGTGTAAAATTCTCAAGTTGGTATCAGAATGATCAAAACTTAACCTTATTTAATTCATACTAATCAAACTATAAGAATTAAAGTTTCTTATAAAGATAAAAAGATAACCCTGAGAAAAAACAATGTGATTTTGTTTTTTTCCTCAATGTGACCCTCTAGCTCGAAAAAAGAAATTAGTGTCTTTGACCAACGGTTTTCGTTATTGATCAAGATTCCGTTAATTCTTACTATACATTAGATAAATTACATCATCCATCACTCAACTGTCTTTTTTATTATTTTGATCACTAAATTCATCGTTCAACTATCTTCTCTGTTCTATTTTGATCACTAATTTTAAAAAAAAATATAAACTTAATTAACTTTTGAATAACCCCCTTCATAATAAACGTGAGGCCTTATTGATTCTTTTTCTCCATGTTCATCAAATTTCATGAGCCTGCTTGATTCCCTACGTAACACAGTCCCTTCAGCAAGCAATTGTATGTTGAACAGTTGGTTTGCACCCAAAAACTCGAAAAGCATTCCCTAATTTGCCTCTTTTGCACAATCAATGAATGAGAATTGTATATGTTGTAACATTTGGATTATACCCATTTTCCAAGGCCTAAGGGATATTAGTGTGAAAGTGAGTAGTTATAACCCATATCTCATTACCAAATATAAAATTTGAGATTTGACAGAGACTCGAAAAGAAACTTGAAGTTGCAGTTGCCACTACAAGCCAAACCAGTTACTAATTCATGGCATCCAACAGAAATGTCTGAAACTTACAGATGATTGAAAGATTTGCTTAAGCTTTAACTTGCCATAAACAAAAACTAGAGAACTTTTAATCTGCACCAAAATAGCATATACATATTCAGGGAAGGTTCATTGGAAGCAAAGCACGAAACCAAACACACTCAAGCAAACATGATCGTCACCTTTCCTTTCTTTGAATTGTCTGAATCGGTTGGTGGAGTCCTCTTGCTCCAGCAATGGAAAATTCTCAAGAGAGGCATCCTTGATGATTGATCAAATACCATTGAAGCATTTTCTCTAGAGTAATAGCTTGCCCGAGCTGAGAAAATATTAAACAGGGGAGCAGAAGGGAAAACACTAACTGCATGCAACGTAGGAGATGGAATGTTAAGTGAATGACAAGATATATTTGCCAATCTGTTGACAGAAGGAATGGATGAGAAAGAGATTTACCCCATTCAACAGCTTTCTGCCATTTCAGGAAAGATATCAACATACTTGGAAGCCAAGAAACACAAGGTGAATACTTTGCTACTGGCAAAACTGCTATCTTTATGCTTCCTAACAATGATTGGTGTCCCGCCGCCGCCACCGCTACGGCTGCCTCCATCAGCGACGAGAGAAGAAACCTTCCCATTTTTTTTTTTTTGATTTGTTACCTATATAGATGAAACTAATGCAATCCATATGAATCAGAATAGGAAATTTTCAGACATCCTTCGTTTCTTTTGTTTTTTCCAGTTGGATGCTGGGTATCTTGAACTTTTATTAGGATTAATTTTTAACTTTTAAGTTTGAGTCGAGCCCCTCAACTTTGCATGATATATGTATATTAATTATTACATATGAAAAATACAAAGAAATATATATGTATATATGGTCATAGAAAACCATTTAAATTGAAATCAATCAGTATCATAATGTTATAAATTTTATACTAATTTAAAAAATTCAAAACAACTAGAATCCACACAAAAAAATCAAATAAAATTTGAATTATAAAATAGGATTGGTTAACTCGATTAATTTGAACAACGCGCCACCTCAACAGCAAGAACAAGTAGCCAACACCCGCAGAATCCCGCGAGGTAAGACTCGAAGCCCTGAAAAAATAGAGGACATTATTTGTAGAATGATGGAGAACCGGGCTTGGACCACCGGCTTACAGAACTCCATCCGTGCTTTAGCCCCTGAATTCGATCATTGATTTATTTATAACGTTCTCCATGGTGCTAAGAATTCCGAGCAAGTTGCTGGATAAGCTTGTTGAGAAGGAGATTGTGCTTAGGCCAGAAAATTCTTCAGAGATAGAAGCTAATGCATATGATCCAATGATGAAGCAGGTTGTTCTGGATCCTAATGCATATACCACCATGGTCATACAGAAAAAGCTCCGTCAATTGATGAAGGGTGTTCTGGATTCTACTGCGTTTAATAATTTGATCGTGGACATGCAAAAGGTAACCAGTCTTGCTTTTGAAGTTCTAAAGATCATGGGTAGGAGAGGGGTGTCTAAAGATGCCGATGCTTACAAATTGATCATCGAAAGCTACTTAAGGAAAGGTGAGCCTGCTGATGCTAAAACACCATTGGACAGTATGATCGAGGATGGACATCTTCCCGAGTCTGGCATATTCAAGTCGGTGATGGAGAGTTTGCCTGAAGATGGAAGGATTCAAACTGCAAGCAGAGTTACGAAGAGTATGGTGGAGAAGTGAGTGAAGGAGCATATGGACTTGGTGTTTAAGATCCTGGAAGCTCTTACCGCCGCTGTCTTGTCAACGGACAACATATTGGCTGCATCTGTAGTTGTTACTTTTGTTGTCCAGTCATCACTAGAACCTGAAAAGGTTTGATTGGTTAACTAGAGAGGATGTTCCAGTGCTTGAAGCTGTAGAGAGCCATGATGGTTTCAGAACATTCGCTTCGAAATTGCAGGCGAGAAACCTAAAGTACATATATTCTTGCTCAACCATCTCAGGATATATTTACCTGAGGTAATTAGATGTAGCTATACTTGTCCAGTCATCACTAGAACCTGAAAAGGTTTGATTGGTTAACTAAGAGGATGTTCCAGTGCTTGAAGCTGTAGAGAGCCATGATGGTTTTCAGAACATTCGCTTCGAAATTGCAGGCGAGAAACCTAAAGTACATATATCTTGCTCAACCATCTCAGGATATATTTACCTGAGGTAATTAGATGTAGCTATACCAATTTCTCTCTTATCTTACACGGGCAGTTTCATTTACAGCACAATGTCTTCCCTCCTAAATGTCTGTTGTTGTATGTTTTACACCTCTTCCAGACTTCGACAAAGTACTTTTTTTGGACGACAATGTTGTGATCCGACGTGATTTGTCTCCACTGGGAGATTGATCTACAAGGGAAGGTTAATGGAGCTATAGAAACTTGTGAAGGTGAGATGATTCGATCTTATTTTATCCTTTCAAACAAGGTCGGATCTTTGACAAACGTTTTCTCATTAACCGATAAATTAAAGGACCATACTAATTATATTTTGAAAAAACTTAAATATTAGTTTGAATATTATTGACCAAAGACTATATAATCATGCTTATTGAACGAGTCGATCGCGAGTTGGGTAGTACTCGATTAGTACTCAATAAAAATTGTTGCTGCTCGACTCGACTTGTTGTTCGCTAAGTTCGTTAAAATTTTGCTCGAACTGTACTCGTTAAGAAAATTTGTTACTCGACTCGTTGCTCATTAATCTCGTTGCTCGTTAAGCTCACCAAGTTTTTATTTTATTTTTTTAACTATAAATAAATCAACTAAAATTATGTAGAACTTAATAAAACATAAATTAATTTAATCATAAAATTATCAAAAGAGTTTATGAAACAAATTCAAATTCTAAACATCAAAATAACAATCTATAAATACGTTAAAATAATAATTAGAGTTTGATTTTTGAGTGTAGTGAAATAATTATTAATTATTAATTTAGTATTTTAATTATTTATTAGAAATCATATATAATTTTTTATATCTATAGTAAATTAGTAATTTTTTGAATGAAATAATTTTTTTAAGATAACTATTGAAAAGTTATAAAAACTTAACGAGTTGTTCTCGAATACGAGTAGAGTTGGACTTTGCTCGACTCAGCTCATTAAGTTCTCGAGTCAAGCTCGAGTTTGAGTCGAGTCAATCAAAGTCGAGCTTTTATTGAATTTTGACTGAGTCGAGTTCGAACTAATTGTTCAACTCATTAAGCACCCCTAAACATAATATATTAAACCAATAACTATAACTATGATTTGACGTGAGTAAAACTTGACTTATTTCTAAAAAGTTGAATTTTTTTATTTCACTCTTAATTTCATATTTTCGATTTCAAAGGGTTTCAAATAAAATTCGAGTTATAAAATAGAAGTCGAATGATTTGAACTTTTTAATAATTAGTTAATTGATTTTTAACATTTAAGTTCGAGTATAATTCTTCAACTTTGTATGATATATGTATATTGCATATAGAAAAAGAACTCAATGTAGCCCTTTGACCAACTGTTTCCGTCATTGACTAACTATTCAATTAATATTGCTGTTATAAATTAGATAAATTACACCATTCATCACTCAAACTATCTTTTCTTTTATTTTGGTCACTAAATTCATCACTCAACTATCTTTTCTCTTCTATTTCGATCACTATATTTAAAAAAATTCAATTTTATCACCCAACTTTTAAATTACTCTTATTTTAATCATCATGAATAAATGTCAGGCCTTGTTGATTCTTTTTTTTCTTCCTGTTCATCAACATTTCATGAGCCTGCTCGATCCCCACGTAACACAGTCCCTTCAGCAAGCAAATGTATGTTTGAACGGTTGGTTTGCACCCAATTCCATCCATCACTTCAAAAACTCGAAAAACATTTGGATTATACTCATTTTCCATCATGTTGTGTAAAACTCGTTGAGCTTCGTCGACGTCGTTTTTCTTGCAGAGCATCTGATGATGATGGAAAATGTGGAACAATCTGGTGCTAAATCAAAACCAGACAATGATGATACATTAGAGAAAAGTTCCATGGCTAGATCCGGCTCGTTTGCTGTAAACAAGGCCATCAACAGGCCATTGAAATCTGATAAGGTCCAATCGCTCGCATCTTTCTCCATCATGCTGAGAATTTCACTCGTGTTATTAAAGGGTATTGATTTGATTTTTTCCAGGAAATTACAGCTCGAATTCCGGAGGTTCCCTCGTCTAGATGCAAGGCCGATGATGCAATACGCTTGGAGTTTGGAAGGCGCGAAAATCATGGTAAAAACCTGAAGCTTGCAACGATGGATTCTTTTGGGATTACTGAAAATGGAAGGATAATGAAACAAAGGAGATTGGATTTTAAATGAACAAGACATGTCAGGGTATAATTTGCAAAGACTGAGGGGAGATATTGAGGATAAAAAATCAGTTAAATGGCAGCCAGCTTGCGAGTGACGACTGGCGAGCGTTGCGATTGCGTCGCAAGGCTTTTGAACTACCGGTGACGTCGATGACCTTGGACTAGCGGAGACGACGGGAGAAATGGGACGGGGAGCGGTGGCGTGAAGAACAAAGAAGAAGAGAAAAGAGGAGATGGGGGCGCCGCACGGGTGATAGAAGGGAGATGGTCCGACCTGATGCAATTTATAGGGACCATTTTGAAATTTCGGGATTTGAGGCGGATGAGTTTTATAGTAGGTAGGTTCGAGGCGTGACGGGATTAGATATAAAATAAAAATTGACTCAACTCGACTCGGTTATATATATATATTAAATATTTTATTTTTATAATGTTGAAATATATTATTTAATTATTAAAAATTATAAAATATATTTTAATAATTTTAAAAAATAATAAATGATTATAAATATATTATAAAACAATTATTTTAATTATTTTAAAGTATTGATATATTCGAGTCGAGTGAGATCAAAATCGGGATTTTAGTTTAAAAATCGAAAAGGGTTAGGGCGGAAAAAAACTAAGAATTATTGGGGCGAGGTCGAGTATAAACAATACATTTTCGGGTTGGAGTCGAGGCTACCAAAAACCCAGCATGTCCTTCCCCGTGCACATCCCTAGTTTTGTGTTTAAAATAAAGTGGTTTAACTACAATCTTAGTCTCTAAAGTCTCAGGATTTTCAAAATTAAAATTTTTAAGAGTTCAATGACCAAAATAAAAGAGAAAATAATTGAGTGATGAATAATATAATTTACCTAATTTATTACAACAACAATAAACAGTACGGTTGATTAATGACGAAATACGTAATGAAAAGACTACATTAGATATATATTTTAAGTTATCACTCAAAAAAATTAGATGGAAGATCACATTAATTTTTTAAAAAACACAATAGCTTCACGTGTCTTCCTGTCTAAAAAATAACACACAATCTAGAGTTTAATGTGTAATGAGTGTTGTTTACTAAAACAATTAGTTAAACTTAAAGGGGGCACGTGTCAATTGAGGAGAACATGCACTTATTAAAAAAAATGACGCAGGTACCACACATCGAAGGTCTGGACCTACCGGGCCAGCCGGGTATGGACTCTGGACCGAATAAATGTATTAACAAAAAACAATTTTCAAATTTCAGCATCGTTCTCTTTGGCATTGCTTGTTATTGTTGTTCCCATTCCTGCTTCGTACGCAACGCATCCCGTTATTCCCTTTTGCGTCTTCGCTCTCTCACTCTCTCCTTTATTTGAGAGCTCACACTCACGGATCTATCTCTCGCGCGCTTGCTCTCTCTCTTTTAAGGTCAAATCACACACGAATCAGGTACTTTTGATATTGCTTTCCCCACATATATTTTATTCCAGTCGATCTCTGATTGATCGTTACAGGCTTATTGCTGCTGTATTCGATTGATCTGCTAGCCGTCTGTAAGATCGTGCCTGTTTTTTTTATTCGGTTGTTGAATCTGCTTCGTGCTTTACATGTCTGTAAAGGTTTTTTTTGAGCTATCTGTTTGATCACTAGTTGTTTTTAGATGGAAAATAGTATGTATACGCCTTCTATTTTCTAAGAAAAAGAATTTGTTTTGATCGCTAGTTTTTTTAATAGAGGTTACAGTAATGGCTGAGAACTTGTGCTGAGGACTATTTTAATTATAAATGTTTACACAAAGATTGTCGGATTGTTATTAGATTTTTTGTTAGGCAATGTCGGGCTTTTGTTGAGCCCCCATTCTTATATTTAGTATAATTTCTAAATATTACTTGCAATGAGTATTTTGTTTCTTGTTTCTTTCTGCTGTCATCATTTCAATCGATCCTTAGTTGAAACTTGTTTATTGATTCCTTGAAAATCATGCAGATGGCCATGCAGGAAGGAAGTCCTGCGGATATTCATATTCCCAGTGCTCAAGTTGTTGGAAATGCTTTTGTGGAACAGTATTACCATATTCTTCACCAATCACCGGATCTGGTGCAGATTTTATCGAGATTCAAGTCGTTTAAGTTGGCCTGATATATATGGCAACATGACTACAGTAACAACAATACAAGTATGTTAGTTGATAATTTCCTACATGAGCTTATTGTTATCGAGAATTCGATACTGTACGACCTCCGTGCAGAAGATGACTAGTTTCTAGACTAAGCTGATAACTAGTTTCTGATAATAATTGCTGAAAAATTGCAATAAATTTTATTGAAGAATTTCTTTAAAAAGTATGGATGTTTATGCCTTTTAGGTGAAGCTTTTTATGCCTTGTTTGGTGCATATGCCATATTTTAAACTTTAGTGATGGATAATTAATCAAATATTCGTTTCTGGAGACATTTGATATAGTAATATAGATTTTATAATTTCAATAGAATTTTTTATATATAACTGTAACTTATCTTTAACATGGTTTTATTGACCGGTAAACTGATGTTTGCTCTGCAGGCAATTAATGAAGGTACTATCACTGAATTATGAGGAATATACAGCAGAGATAAAAACTGTGGATCTCAGGACTCTTTTGAGAAAGGGGTCATCGTAGTGGTATCTGGATGCTTAACAGGGAAAGACAACATTAGAAAGAAATTCACTCAAACCTTCTTTCTAGCTCCACAAGACAATGGCTACTTTGTCTTGAATGTTTTTCAGGTACATTGCTGACACAGAGGTGCAAAACACTGTTCCGGTTAATGGTGCCAGTGAACAGGTTCAACATATGCCACGACACCCGAACCAGGTTTGATCTAATTCTTTCTTTTGCATCGTGTTCATATTTTCTTTATGCACAAATCATGGAATTGCTTTAAAATTTTCTTCCAGGGCTCTCTCATCCCATCTTGTGGAGGACCCATTAATTAACCCTGAAGAGGAAGATATTAATAATGGAGTTGAAGTTTGTGATCCCTCTGATGAGGAAGAAGGTCAGTAATTGAAGGAGGTTGTTGAACCACAAATGTTGTCAGTCAGAATGAAAGTGTTGTGGCTAACGAGTCAGCTCCCGCGGTTCTACAAGATGCTCCAAAGAAATCGTATGCTTCAATTGTGAGTTAATGTTGATTCTTTTTACTCTCCATTCAAGTTTTGGTGATTCTTTTGATTTATAATTGAACTTAATTGTATATTAGGTCAAAGTGATGAAAAGCAGTTCACCATCTCCGGTCCATGTAACTACCAGAAATGTAATGGCGGCACCTGCAGAGCAACGGTCAACCGTTCTGCAAAACCTGCTCCAACAACACCAACGGTAGCAGTTCCTAATAGTGATAATGCACCTGAAAGTAGCAATGAGAATGGGGAAGGTAATTGTTAATTTCATTTATGCCACACGATAATAGAACAGCTGTTTTCTCTGTGTTGGCCCAACTATTTTTTTCATGAAGTATCTGTGTCCAACGCATATTTGGGGATGGGTATAGGGATAGGACCTTTTAAAGGTCCTCCAAATACATGGAAAAACTTAGAAAACAATGAACTTATCTGTTTTGGACTTATACCCATAATTGACATGTTCATTTGAATCCGTGAAACATAGATTGTTTTCTTTATCGATAAAGTTAGATCCACATCTTTTCTATTTTAATCAATTATCCAATAAGGGAGTCAAGAAGCTTAACTTGATTTTGGCATGTTTTATCTTTTGTCATGCCGATTTTCCTCTTTGATGTACTCAATGCATATTCTTTCTTGGTTTAAAATATAAACCTAGTGTGCTTTGTTACCTAATCTGAAGGACACTCCATATGTACGGAATTGCCTTATAATGCAACACCTGCACAACTTGAGGAGGCATTCAAAAAATTTGGGCCCATTAAGCACAATGGCATCCAAATTAGAAGTAATAAGGTTAGCTAAGATCAGTTTGGGGTTCTCTTTCCTTTTTGACTTTTAGTTCAAGTTCTTACTGTTTTATGCGTTTCTTGCTTCCTGCAGCAGGGATTCACTTTTGGTTTTGTTGAATTCACGACTCAAAGTTCAGTGCAGAGTGCACTTGAGGTATTGTCTCGTACCTTTATCACTCTTGTCATAAATGTGGTGCCATCATGTCATCATCACATCACTCTTCCTGTCAATCACTTACATGAAAAACGTTTCATAATATTAGCCTACCCAAATACATATTGTATGCGTGGCAAGTATTCTATATTCCTCTTAAAACTGAAATGAAAATGTACTTGTTTATTTCATCTGAATGGATTACCTGAAACAAGAAATAGAACACAAATCCTAGATCAGTGCCTTCTAAGTGACAGTATGTTTGAATGGATTGCCTGAAATGTGGGCCTTTCGATCACTTGAGAAGTATCTGATTAGATTATTTCATCTTGAACTTTCTTTAAGAAAACTATACCACTTTGTAGGTAATTTAATCAACTACTCTAAAAGAATAGATCCACCTTGATTTGGCATCCGATTGCTGCTCTGACTCTTCATTTTTTCTTGAAGTACCCGTGTCCAATACATGTATTTTACACATACTTGAATCAGATATGGGGATCTGTTCCTCCAAGGACTCTCTAAATACATGGTAATCTTGGAAAAAGGAAAAGGAAATTTCACATACCTGTGTCCAACATACCCGAGTCCAAGTAACATAGTTGGCTTCTCTTTCATTTCCTTTGTTACTTCTGGACTGTATATAACTGCGAAACATGCACCTTGTACCAATTCTTGCACATTTACATCTGGTATTCTCCTTAACCTCATATTAGTTCATCATTTAGTTTGTACTTTATTTGCAGCCTTGTTGAATTCAGTTGGAAATTTGAAAGCTAAAAGCAATTAAAATGTTAACATGTATTTTATTTTTTTTATAAGAAGTGGAGGTCTCGTTAAAAACCCCCTTCATAATTATAGGGTGTTCCACTAAACAGCGGAAGGAGGAAAATAGTGCCTCTAATTTTATTAATAAAAAAGAACAGTACATAGCAGATCAGTACAACAATACTAATAACCCAGTCAGGAAGCATGAAAGAAGAGACAAGAAAAAACCAAAACCCAACCAAAACACCCTATCTTAACCTATTCCTTCCTTTGCTAGAGTGTCTGCTTCTATGTTTGCTGGCCTAGCTACCCAACAGAGAATGCCCTCCAAGATCCTAATCTTATCCGCTATTTCTTTAGAAATAGAAACATACATACTTGGACATTTATCCAAGCTCTTAAACTACTCCGCACACTTCTTACTATCACTCTCAATAATCAACTGCCCCTTAGAATACCAGCTAGATGATTCAAAAAAGATTAGGCCTGATTTAATGGCTTTAGTTCCATTAAGTGGAGGACCTGGACCAGCAGCTTCTGAAAAAGTTCCAAGAACTGTGCTGAAGCTATCTCTTAATCCCACCTATACCACTTGCCTTCCAATCACTATTGACTGCAGCATCTACATTCAAAGCGAATCCATCGATATAGGAACATTAGAGAATTTTGCTAGGAACCAAGCTGCTAATCTGAAACCTTGCTGTGAAAAAAAACTGAACCGGATTGAACATCCCCTTTTCGAAACAATGCATTCTACATTTCCAAATCGTCCACAGAACTACACCAAGAATAATCTCCAAATTGTTGAATGAGGTACTAGTTCCTCCCAAGCTGATAGAAAACAAAGCGCATTTTCATGTATAACTGCTGAAATTCCCCAAAAATGCATAAATCTATTCCACAATCTCCACGTAACAATGCAGGAGAAAAAATAAGTGCGAAACAGTTTCTATTTCCTGTTTGCATAAAGGACACAGTGGATCCATTATCCCTTGAACACCTCTCCTTATTAGTTCAGCCCTTACAGCCAATTTTTGATGAACCACTTGCCACATGAAAGTCTCCACCCTTGGAGGCACCAAACCCTTCCAAATATAACTTTTCCAAAACTGATTTGGACCCATCTCGATGGAACAAGAATTTATACAAGATCTAACTGAGTAAACTCCATCCTCATTTCCTCTCCAAATTAGGCCATCTCTCAAATTTTCCAGAAGACTAATATTGTTGATTGCTGTCAACAATTCAATCCTCTGATCCTCCCTATCACTCAAATTCCTTCTCATCTCAACATGCCAATTCCAGCCTCTAACTCCATATTCACCAAACTCAAGTAGCCTTCTATTTTGATTAGTAGAGAGGGAAAAAAGCCTAGGGAATATTTCTTTGAGGGGGACTCCCATAACCCAAATGTCATGCCAAAAACGAATATCCTCGCCATTCCCCACCTTGATTGGAAAAAGCTGCAAAATCTGTAGCCAAAGGAATCGTTTTAAAGTGATTATTCAGCACAGATCTCCAAATCCAGGAAGCATTTGCTGGTACTCGATTGTTGAACACCAACGACTTTTTATATAAGTTATATTTATTGCAAATCAGCTTCCTCCATTGTCGTTTGCAAACATCCAATACCATTTCCCTAAAAGGGCTTTATTCATTAAATTGAGATCCATCACTCCTAAACCTCCATTGTCTTGAGATTTACATACTGTCGTCCAATTTACCCAATGAATTTTATCCCTTTCAGAACCTCTCCCCATAAAAAGCTTGCCATTATGGAATTTAGCTTCCTGTTCACACATTGTGGACCAAGCTTCACATTATGGAATTTTAAATATTACACTTGTGAATTACCTGGTCCACAATTCTAAGGTCCAGAATCAAAGGTTTAATTACAAAAATCATCCTTTATTTCCCCTTTCTCAGCTGTCCTTAAATTTTGTTTTAAAACTTTTACCTGGTCCACAATTCTAAGGTCCAGAATCAAAGGTTTAATTACAAAAATCATCCTTTATTTCCCCTTTCTCAGCTGTCCTTAAATTTGTTTAAAACTTAACTATGATATTAATCATGGACCTCTGCTCAGTGTTTTATGTGAGCATATTTTGAATTTATCGTTGTGATGAATGGCATTTCAGGCCTCTCCAATCACAATTGGCGATCGCCAAGCCGCTGTGGAAGAAAAGAGGACAAGTACTCGAGGTAATTCGAATTTATTTCAGAGAAATGCTTTGACACCAGAATTTCTTCAAAATTTCCATCTTTTCTTACTAATAATGTTGTTTTACCGAGATGAACTCTTTAGTTCATCCAATGATGGTACCGAAATTAGGAAAAATATGTTCTCAACCTTGCTATTGCAATATGTTCAGTGTGCATATAATATAGAATATATACTTGAGAAAACTGCTGCCTTTTGCAGTTGTTAGCAGTGGGAGAGGAAGGTATGCATCGGTTAAAGGGGGTTTCGGAGTGACAGTTTCCGTGGCCGAGGGAACTTCATCAATGGGGAGGAGGAGGGTATGGCAGGAATGAATTCAGAAACCAGGGTGAGTTTCGGGTCAACCCAGAGGTCCAGGTGGACGGAACGGAGACAGTTATCAGTGGGCTAATGAGAATGAAAGGGGGGTCGTCAAGGTGTGACCCCAAAGCCTTGAATTTATTTGTTTCAGACATTAGCTGAGAAAGTGACCAGATGATTTTCGACGGTATAAACAAAGATTAGGAGCTAAAGATTCAAAGTTTTTTATCTTCACAGATTTCATCTGTATGAATGATTAACTATTTTGTATTCTTGATGATATGCTCTCAAATCTTTCCTTATTACATACATTTATTCCCGTGAAAGCATCAAATGATCGGTCATGCATAGGCGGTGTTATCTTAGCCATAAGAAGCTTAAGCTTGAATTGAAATTGTGGATCAAAGCTTAGAGTTTGAATTGAATATTCAATACTAGTTTATATATACATGCACTTGGGTGTTCCTTCAAGAGGTTGCAGACGTTGGACTGGCAGTGCAGCAAGAGAAAACCTAACCTTTTTTGGTCCACCATTTCGTGTTGCTTAGGTGTCTGAGGCTTTGGCTTTCCCGAAGGACTGTCTGTGTTTCGTTAGGCCATCCTAGCTTCGGTGTTTCTGGAGTTGTCTGTGTTTCGTTAGCTGTTCTGAAAGTGTCTGGAGTTCTAGGGTGGAGCACTCTTGTTGGCTTTGTTTCTCTGTACTCTGAGGCGGCGATCCATTTTCACTTGAATCTCCTATCAATCTTCATTGCAAGAAAAGAATGAATTAGCATGTTTCTGTAATACGATTAATATCTTTAATTTCTTCAATGTCGGTGCAAGGTTTCGCGCCGGAAAACTGAAAACCGAATATTGGAAACATTCAGTTGAGAAGTAAGAGCTTACATAGGGAAGGCAAAAGATTTGACACTTGCATCCGATGGATCTTGATGAACATCGCACACAGGATGGGAAAGAGAGAGTTCTTTATGAACATTGACCTTACGAACCCGAGATTCTTTCTTCCTCGTTGTGTTGGTTGCTTCTGCTTCTGTATCTCCATGGCGGCCCCTTCGAGTCACCACTTTGCCTGGTAGTTTCAGTCGCTGTCTGATTATTAAGTGGAGTGACCGGGAACGGACTGCCAATTAAACTCATGTTCCCCGTGTGGATACTAAACAATAACTCGTTGTCTAAGCCGATGACACCACCTCGACTAGCAAATTCAGCTGCTGACAAATTGTTCCACGGAGTGCCTGGCGGCAACGGACTACAAAGTGGCGAATCGTTATAGAAATAAAACTCACCACTTTGCCCGGTAGTTTCAGTCGCTGTCTGATTATTACGTGGAGTGACCGGGAACGGACTGCCAATTAAACTCATGTTCCCCGTGTGGATACTAAAGGGTTCCCCGTGTGAAGGCTAAACAACGACTCGTTAGAACGCATGCTCCATTCCCTTGTAGCTGCAGTTGTTGTTCTAGCAAAGGCATGAGACGGGGTGTTGGCTTCGGTAGGTTGTTCTGCAGCCAATGTTTGACGAATCGATGTGGCCGGATCATCGTCACCGGATGACGATGAATGAGATATTATGAGTATCGGCTTTTTCCCCGTCAAAACACAAAGATTTTCACTCGGTGAAGCAACTCGGGTCCGTATTTGAAACACTGTCGGAATCATGAACTCCACTCATATTTCCACATTCAACCAGAAAATTATGCTTTAATATGCAACAAAAACAAAAAATAAATCAAACTTCCAGGCTCTATCTGTTTTCATAACCAAACACAAACGAATGATGAACAAGAAAGAAATTGTTGCAAAACTCCCAGATATAATCGTTAATTAACCATAATTTCTAATCAAATTCAAAACCACATCAAGAAACAAATAGAATCAAAGAATAAGATTCGAACTAACAAAATCAAATGATAAAAACCAATTTAAAACTTACTTCGAAGATTTTAAAAATACAGGTATCCTTTCAATGAATCCCAATCAGAATCGCTTCATTGACTAGGAAATGAGGTTTAGGCTCCTCTTTATCAACCGAGTATTAAGGAAACTTGATAGTTAAAAATAAAAAATAAAAAAGATTGGGAAGCAAGAAAGCTAGAGAAAACGAGAGAGAAAATGTTGGATGAGAGGTAAAATTTGAAGGGCCTGCCATTGGTATAGGCACTTTGTGTCTCTGTTTTATCTATAGTAATAACGAACTTTAGCCGCCAAAAAAACTATTTAATTTGTACATGTTTATTAATCAGGGGTAAAGTACATCTTGAGTCATTGAACTATACTTAAATAATCAATTTGGTCACTGAACTTTAAAATGTTATAAAATGGTCATTCAATTTAGGCAAAAATGCAAAAGAGGTCCTATACTTTTTTAAAAACCAATGTGACCTTCTTATTATCTCTTCTCTTAATGTAGCCTTCCAATTTAGAAAATAAATTTAATATGACTCTTTGACTAATGTTTTTCGTCATTGACTGTTATACAGTGTTGACGTGATAGTTTACTATACTGATAGATTATCATGCAGCACCGTAAACTGACATATCAATATTATGAACTGTCACACCAACACAGCACAGTAAACTGACATATCAATATTATGAATTGTCACACCAACACTGTAACGATCAACGAAAATAAAATGTTGGTTAAAGAGTCACATTTAAAAAAAATACGTTGATCACATTAATTTTTTAAAAAAATATAAGGATTTCTAATACTTTTTGTCTTCAATTTATCAAACGGCCAACACGAATCAACCAGAAACCCACACACGTGTTGCCATCGTCTACATAAACCCTGAGGGTTTTACTTCGAGATACAACCCTGGAAAAAAGGGTTTTCAGTTCCATAAAAGCAGAAGGGTAGGCTTCGGAAAAGCCTCTCAGTTTTGTTTTCCCGTAAATTTCTTTCTCATTTTCGGTATCTTCTTGAACCTGCTCGTTTCACTGACTGTTCATTTTCAAAGGGTTTCTTTCAGTGCTTGTATCGCTAAAGGTGTTTCCTTTTTCAAATTTTATTGTATTACCATATTATTGTTTTTTCTAGTCCAGATTATCATGAAATGATTTGCTTTGGATTGCTTGTTTTTGGGTTGCTTAAGATCAATGAGAAATCGGAGTTTTTTTTTTGGAGTGATTGAAAAAAAAAGTTAATTTTTGGTATTGATTTTGTTATATCCATGCCATGTTTGTGTAATCGTGTTTAAGTTATTTTTTGTACTAGTTTTGATGTGTTGATGATTCGCAGTACATATATTTTCGAACATTTGAATGCTAGCTCTTTTAGTCAGTGTTGTGATTGTATATTTTCTGGGTCTGATCTGTTTATATATTTGTTATCTAGGTCGAAACAATGGCTTTCTTAGGTAAATTTGGGAGTATACTTAGGCAGACCACAAGTATGCAGGTCAATTCTCTGCTTTCTGCATCGAGGCCGGGACTCTTTCAAGTGTTTAGAAGCATGTCAACATCACCAAGCTCGAAACTTTTTGTTGGAGGTCCATCAAACTTTCCTCTGTAGAAGTCGAGTCCTTTTAATTTCCCCATTTTTCTTGGGGCTTCTCATCATCTTGTTTTGAATTGCCAGGTATTTCTTACCAAACTGATGATCAAAGTCTGAGAGAAGCCTTTAGCAAATATGGTGAAGTTATTGACGGTATGTATCCTTAATTCAACTTGCTAGTATCATGATAAACAGGATTGAAAAGTCTCGAGATGCATAAATCTTAGTGCCTGCATTTTGTATGAAATATAAGTCTGTTTGGTTGTAAGCGGGATAGTGTGAACGTTTTGGGTATCATCGGCGAACTAATTTAAGAAGTGACTATTTGTTTCTGACTTTGAATTCGTCTATGTCTGGGTGCCTATGCTATTGGGGCACTGACAGATAAATGATAATTTGTCTCTCGTTTGAATTTGCCTGTCTGATTGCTTATGCTATTTGGTGCACTGAAAACAGTTTCACTGTTGGTTTTCTATTTGTTGATTTGTTTTTGCTGTTTGCTAGTTTCGACTTTGTAATACTGTTCATTTTATATTTCCTTTAGCAAAAATAATTGTGGATCGAGAAACCGGCAGGTCGAAAGGATTCGGCTTTGTCTCCTACACTTGTACTGAGGATGCCTCCAGTGCAATAAAGGCCTTGGATGGACGGGTAATGATATAAAAGTATATAAGTTTTTTAGGATTTACATGTTACTTTGATCAATGTTACTGGACTTGATTGTGAGTGTCGGATATAGCATAGTTGTAAAAAGCGCGCCTGAGGCGCAAAAGCGCAGAGGCTCACTGGACGGGGCTTTTTCAACACTGAAGCGAGGCACGTAGCCTAGGCGCACCTAGGCGCAGCGAGGCTCTGAGGCGTGAGGCTCAGTCGAGGCGCAATTGAGGCGGATGTGGGCTTAAAACCTTGTAATTATTACTGCAGGGCCTTCTCTTCTATGCATACATGGTCTGCAAAAATGAACGACCATTTTCGTTATGTTGTTTCAAACAAATAAGCTTTGTAACCGTTTTTGGTCCTTTCTTCACCTAAGTTTATTTATCTGTCAGTATTTGATATTTTCTTTTCCGCTCATCAAAATTTGTGACAGTCTAAAAATTAAGCAAACCTATAATAGGAATGCATTGCGATTAACTGATGAAACTCGGAAAGAAAAGGTACTTCTATGTATTAGCATAGATTAAAAAGAATGTTTAATTAACTTACTGATTAATAACTAAGTGAAGGATATAAATCTATGATTTAAAAGTTTTGTGAGTATGTATACTTAAATTATTTGAATTTTACTAAAATAATTAAATTTATTTATTTTGAAATCTAATTTAATTATTCTGAAATTTACATTATACTAATTTGATCTATGATTAGTTTGATGTTTGATGATGATTATCAGTGACTTTATTTGATGTTTTGTTTTTGCATGTTGAATGTTTTTGTTAAACTTAGTACTTGATTATGCTTGTTGATAACTTTTATGACGTTAGGTTGGTATTTTGAATTTGAGAATAAATTCTATTGAAGCCTAATATTGGGTATCTATGATATTTGAGTTTGATTGCATTAATATATACATGTGTTACAATTTTTTGGATATCATGCGCCTCACCTTCATGAATCCCGCGCCTTTCATGCGCCTTGCGCCTCAAGGTTCCAAGACATTTTGCTCCTCGATGCGCCTTGAGCCTTTGATAACTTTGGGATATAGTTATGTGTCCACCATGAGTATGTTCGAAATTTTCTAATTTATTTCATGTATTTGGAGAGTTCTTAGAGGGTCATATCCATAATGATGATTTGTTGGAATTTTTGGTTGACTGGAATTTGTGTCATTGTGTGTGAATCCTTGTTGCAGGAACTCCATGGCCGTCAAGTAAGAGTAAACTATGCAGCTGAAAGATCTCCTCGCAACTTTGTAGGTGGAGGTTTCAATAGCAGTTATGGTGGCGGTGGATATGGCGGTAGTGGTGGCTATGGAGATGATAGTGGGGGCTATGCCAGAAACAATGATTTCTCTTCTGGAAGTTATGGAGGTAATGTTGGATATGGTAACACTGGTGGGGGTGATAGTGGCTATGGGGGACAAGGAAGTTATGGCGGTGGTAACAACTATGGTACTGGTGGTAGCTATGGAAGCAGTTCGGGTCAATCTGGTCCAAACAACTACGATGGTGGGGATTTCAATGCTGCTGCTGGTAAAATAAGTGGTGATAGTTTTGCCACCAGTGGTTCAGCCGGATTCGGAGGTAACCAAATGGGATTCGGTGGCGGTAATGTTGGATATGGTAACATTGGTAGCGTTGATAGTGGTTATGGTGGCCAAGGAAGTTATGCTGGTGACAACAAGAATGGTGCTGCTGTTAGCTACAGAAGCAACTCTGTTCAATCTGGTCCAAACAAGTACGATGGTGGGTTCAATGCTCCCGCTGGCGACATTGGTGGTGATAGTTTTTCCACCAGTGGTTTAGTTGGATTTGGAGGTAACCAAATGGGATCGGTGGCGTTAATGTTGGATATGGGAAGACTGGTGGTGGTGGTAGTGGTTATGGAGGCCAAGGAACTTATGGTGGTGGTAACAACTATGGCACTGGTGGTAGCTATGGAAGCAATTCTGATCAATCTGGTCTAAACCAGTACGATGGTGGGAATCTCAATGCTGCTGCCAGTGATATTGGTGGGGATAAATTTTCCACTAGTGGTTCAGCCGGATTCGGAGGTACCCAAATGGGATTCGATGGTGGTAATGTTGGATATGGTAACATTGGCGGCGATGGTAGTGGTTATGGAGGCCAAGGAAGCTATGGTGGTGGTAACAAGTATGGCACTGGTAGTAGCTATGGAAGCAACTTTGATCAATCTGCTCCAAACAAGTATGATGGTGGGTTCAATGCTGCCGCCGGTGGCACTGGCGGTGATAGTTTTGCTACCAGTGGTTCAACCAGATTCAGAGGTAACCAAATGGGATTCGGTGGTGGTAATGTTGAATATGGCAAGACTGGTGGTTGTGGAGGCCAAGGAAGTTATAGTGGTGGTAGCTATGGAAGCAATTCTGATCAATCTGGTCCAAACAGGTATGATGGTGGGAATCTCAATGCTGTCGCCGGTGACAGTTTTCCCACCAGTGGTTCAACCGAGTTCGGTGGCGGTAATGTTGGATATGGTAACACTGGTGGAGGTGGTAGTGGTTATGAAGGCCTAGGAAGTTATGGTGGTGGTAACAGGTATGACACTGATGGTAGCTACGGAAGCAGTTCTGAACAATCTGGTCCAAACAAGTACGATGGTGGTAATCTCAATGCCGTCTCTGGCAACATAGATGGTGATGGTTTCGCCACCAGCGGCTCAGCCAGATTCGGAGGTAAACAAATGGGATTTGGTGGTGGTAATGTTGGATATGGTAACACTGGTGGTGGTGGAAGTGGCTATGGAGTCCAAGGAAGTTATGGTGGTGGTAACAATTATGGCACTGGTGGTAGCTACCGAAGCAATTCTGATCAATCTGTTCAAAACAAGTACAATGCTGGGAATTTCAATGCCGCTGCTAGTGGCATCGGCGGTGATAGTTTTTCCACCGTGGTTCAGCCGGATTCGGTGGCGGTAAAGATATCGGGTTCAAAGTAGAAACAGGAGGAGATTATGTGGGGAATGATGCACGGACTGAGAACACAAGAGATGAAGAAGAGTATGAAACTGTCGAATTTGCCAAAAGGGCATGAAATAAAAGTCTGAACTTTGAGATCAACCTTTGTTCTTTAATGGTGGATTTGTTGTCATATTATTGTTCTGTTGTCTGAACAAATTTTGTTTTCCATTTTATATGTTGATTTTGTCCTCTAAATCTTGATGCATTTCATAAAACCGGACTAACATTCATCAGAAGCATTATTAAGTTGATCAAAAATGAAGAAATATATATCAAGCTTAAGATTAATCTGAAAAAAAGGTTAAGGGATCAAATTGGAAAGATTATTAAGTTTAGGGATTAAATGATGTTTTATCCTTTAATTTATAGTTACACTCTCTCTTTCAGCTTCGACTCCAAACCTCAGCTTCGTTTACACCAAACCTAGCCTTCGGATCAAAAACCCCAATTTTGCTACTCCGCCCTCACTGATCGTTGAAACACTAGCACTAATCGAACTCAGTTTATCTTCCTCATCGAGCTAAAAAATAAGTCCCTTTCGCTTTCGAGCTATTCTTTTGGTCACAATTTCAAAGGCTTTCACTACGTTGCTGTAAGTCCACTTCTCCATGTTTCTCCTCGAGACGCTGAATCTTCGTTAGGGCTCAGGAATTCTAGAGCTGGGCAGTTATGTTATTTGTAGGTGCTTCGGTATTTTGTTGTATTGGTTTCAATTTTTGGTATTTTTACATTATTTTTTAGTGTTAGCGTCTGTTTGGTTGCCTAGAAAATGGAGGATGCTGGGGAATTTTATTTTGAGCAATTGCACAGTTTAAAAATTGAGCTGAAATTATGATAGTTCTTTTCTTACGGCTTTCTGAAAGGTTATAAACATTTTTTAATGCTAATTTATTCGTCTTTATCTTTACTTTGGTTTCTTAAATTTCTCATTAATTGGTGTATTTATGTTTCTATCATTTTGCAGTTGCTTTGGCTGCTGCTTCAATGCTCCTTTCCTTTTTTTTTTTTTTATGGTATGTGGAGTTCATTGAGCTTGCTATGGTAGTCTTTGATGCTCTTTTTTTTTCTGTTAATGGGTGGGGCTGCTGGCTGTCTTTTCTTTTTCTGTTGGCTGATTCTCACTTGATTCTATTAGTAGCTTTATACAGTTCGTAGCGTTATTTATTTGGTTCGCTAAACTGCGTTTCTCATATTTAAATCTGAATTTAGTGATTTAATGAACTCTACCTTCAATTAAATTTGACCTATATAAAGCTTGGTTTTCATGTTGACTATTGAGGATGCCCCATAAATTCGTTAGAAGACAAAAGAAAAACGGGGCCTTTAGCTTTCATACAACAACTTGATGTAGTGAGAAAATACTAAACTGTAAATGTTGGCTTTGTTTCTAATGTCAATTTTATCTAACGAGGGATTCATATGATTGTCTGCTCTGTATGGAATTTCAGGAATGTGAAAACTTTAATTTAATTCTAATTTCTTGTAGGTAGTAATTTTTAAAGTTTAGCTTCTGAATGTTTTTGGCTTGGATTATCTATGCCTGGCAACGAAGTTGGAGATAGGATCCGTAATTTCCTTGGCCAAGAGAGTTTTTCCCATGGCCAGCTGCAATCACAGGTAATTGATAGTAGCTGGCCTGGTTTAAGTAACAATCCGTGGGTTAGAAGCCAGGGACAAGTTGGTGGGCCTCTTGTTTCCAGTTTGAAGAATTTAAGTGCTCATCAATTAGGTAATAATTAAGGCATCTTGGTTGTTTTAGTTTCTGAACACACTGGTCCTACTACTATTGTACTGAGATATTTTAGTCCACTGCCATTACATGTTTTTACTGTTTAGTCAACATTATTATATTTTCTGTTGGCATTAGCAGAGTCTGACAGAGGACATAGTAGTCAGTCATCAAGGCTGCAGCATGAGGTGAACTTCACTCAATCAGATTTGAGGCCTGAAAATTTCAGAAGCCAATTGCAAAATCAGTCAGCAATTGCAAACGGCTATCAGCAAGGGCACGAGTCTTTCCAGGCAAGGAGAATGAAACAAATGTATTGGGGCTCGATGCAGCACCTACAGGCTCATCAAGTCTTGATTCACCAATAGGAAACGGCCCTGATTTTCCTAGGAATGGCTCGTCGAGGTTGGAATCAACTGAATCTCCCATAAATTATGATCTTATTGGAAGGCAACAACAATTTAGTGGAAAGGATCCTAGCATGATCCAACCTTTGCCAAGGCAGCAATCTGGGATGACTGACATGCAGCTCTTACAGCAACATGCTATAATGCAAGAATTACAGAGACACCTACTTCCAAAGCCACAGTTTCAGTTTCCAGAAGCAAGGCAATTGAGCTCTGCAAATCAGGTTTCCTCTGTTAAAGAGGAATCAGATAGCCTTTCTTCTGCTCCAATTGATGGTGCTCCTGTCCGTGATGCTTCAAGTTATTCCTGGCAGCCTGAGCGCATGACGCAAAATGCAAATTGTATGCAGCATGGTGCCTCTCCGGCCATGGGAGGATCCTCTGGTATGTTTTCTCCTGGAAAAGGTCAGATGTGTTTGATGGGTATGGTTCCTCAACAAGTTGATGAATCATTTTATGGGATTTCTACAAGTGGTGCAAGAGGAAATGCGTATCAATATTCTTCTGTTCAAATGGATAAGCCTTTGATGCAGCAGGTTCCAGCCGGCAGTCATTCCTTTCTGGATAATCAATATATGTTTTCAGATCAAGTTGGCTTGCAAGATGGAACTTCGGTTTCTAGACAGTGTGAGCAGGATAACAATGTATTTGGGGATGTGGCTGGTCAAGGTTTAAATAGTGAATTTCATTCAGAAAACTTGCAGCAAATGGTTATCCAGCCGAAAACTGTAGTGATGCTGGAGTCTCCTCAGATGCAAGCGCATTGCAGTCCTCCAGAAACACCCCTGAAGAAGTCAGCAATTCAGGTTCCCCTCTCCCAGACTGTGGCTACGCTGGATCCAATTGAGGAAAAGATTTTGTTTGGCTCAGATGACAAATGTGGGATATATTGGGAAAGAGCACCAACATGGGTTCAGAGTTGGATGGTACGGATCTTTAAGGGGATTTCCCTCTCTGCAAAGTGGGATTTGGAGTACTCTTATGATGTCTGCTGTAACAGAAACATCCAGTAATGATATAGGGGTGCAGGAACAGTGGAGTGGTTCGGATTTGCAGAATTGTGAACCTCCAAGCGGGAACATGCCTGCATCAACTGTCAACGATGGCACCAAAAAGCAGTCAGCTTGGGCTGATAACAACTTTCCAAATGCCTCGTTGCTGAACTCTAAACCTTTAAGTATGTCCAATACCCATAAGTTGGTATTGCCAGAGAATAATGCCAGCCAAAATTCTGCAAACATGCAAAGAGATATTGAAGGTTTTGGTTATTATTCAAGACCAAATAATGTTGTGCACGAGGGCAGGCAATGAACGATATAGAGGGTGATCCAAGTAATAGGAGTGTTAAAAGATTTAAAGGTCCATCTTCAGACTCAAGTTTGGAATCTCAGCAGGTGTGTTCCCAAGATGCAGAGCAATTATCTTATGGATCCAATGCTCTGATGAGAGATGCACAGGATAACCATCCTTTAGCACCTTCTGGAGATTCTAAGGTGCCAAGCTCTTTACCAAATGCTGGAGATAACTGTGAGACACAGTTATCCGCTAATATGCTGGCATTTGTTCAGAACGATTCCAAGCATTTCTCCAATTCTGATAATTCAGCTGCTAATATAAGGAGTGACAACGCTCAGATCAGTCCCCAGATGGCTCCATCTTGGTTTGATCGGTATGGGGCAATTAAAAATGGGAAAATGTTGCCCGTATATGATACTCAAAAAGTTGACATGATGAACGCCACAGAAAAAGCATTCATTGTTGGTCAGGCCTCCAACAGTTTGCATGTTCATACAAGTGAGCATGATGCTGGTCCACTGGATAAAGTGCGGCAAAGTTCAAACTTTATGCCAACAGAAACTGAATATATCTCCCCCCACTCACTGCCACCTGATAACGCAAGTCAGAATTTGGTGGCTGCAAGAGCAATGAAGCGCAAGATAATGACACTTGAGTTTCTACCATGGCATAGAGAAGTGACACAGGGTTCCCAAAGGCCACAGAACATCAGGTGAGTGGAATCATTATCCCATTTGCTGCAATCCTTTTAACATTATGTATCAATGATCCAAAGGGCTACAACCTTTCTGAATGATAATTACTAAAATGCTAAAACTAATTGCTCTTTTCTCTTCTTGGAAATATTTGTTGGTTGCAGTGCGGCAGAAGTAGAATGGACGCATGCAGCAAATCGGTTGATTGAGAAGGTGTGTTGTGTGTCAACTGTATTTGAATGCTTGATTTTCCTTCTTACAATCTCTGATAGTTCTCAGCTTACAGACATTGATCTTAATTGCAGCTCAAGGATGAACCTGAAATGATTAAAGATTGGCCACCAGTGCTTAGATCAAAAAGAAGGCTTGTTTTGACAACACAGCTTTTGCAGCAACTACTTTGCGCTCCTCCAAGGGTGGTTCTTTTGGCAGATGCCAGAAAAAACTATGATACTCTGGCCTATTTTGTTGCCAGATCAGTCTTGGAGATACATGCAGCATGGCGTATATAACTGAAAGTGACACAGCTTTTCCTCCTCTCAGTGGAAGCATGTAAATACATCGTTTTTTGAATCCTCGAGCCTGCTTTTACTGGATCTCATTTGAGATCATTATTGTTAGCATACTACTATCTTACTAATGACTTTTGTTTCTCCATTCCATTTTAGTCTCTCTGAAAAGCAGAGGGAGCAGAGAAATCAATCCATCTTGAAGACTGCAGAAGGGTTTATCGACAGAGCAAAGATGCTGGAAAACAGTTTACGGAGGTAACTTGCATCTATTTTTACCAATACATTCATCCATAACATCACTCATTCAGTTTGATTATTTTGTCATCTCATGGGTGTCTTAAGCTGTCATGTATCAGTTAATTTATTCGCAACAACTGACAAGGTTGGTTTGGCTTTTATCCAAGCAAAGTCACTCGGGATATACTTGTTAGATCCATGGATAGTATTAATTTTCCCTTTGGTTAATTGTTTACCTGCATAGGCTTAATAATCCTGTGGAGGATGCAAACTTTTATTTTTTTGCAACAGTTATTTTGCTTTATTTAATAGACTTTAAAGAGAGTTTTTTATTGCTTTATTTATTTATTTTTAACCAGTGGGATTCTTTATCACTTCCATCCATCTTTGAATTTCAGTATATTCCCAGATTCAGCCATGGCTGGTCTTATATATCTGTCATTTCAGAATTCGATATGGTTCATGATTTTCTTTACTCTAGAAATAAGATTTTGCTTGGGGCTAAACCTGGTAACTCTGTGTTGTTCTTAGCTCTAATATTGCTAGTCTAGGCTAAGATTGCATCTCTAAGTTGTCACGTTTTCACCGATCGTATTGCCTTCTAATATTTACTTTGTTTAAGCAGTCTGGTCAAGAGAGCCTCGGTCTCAGACTTAAGATTGGAATGTCAGGATCAAGAGAAGGTGTCAGTCATCACTCGCTTGGCCAAGTTCCATAGCAGGGGTCAAGCAAATGGGGCGCACAAATTCTTTGGCCAAAGATACGTTATTGCTCTACCAATGCCTGGAAATCTCCCCGACAGGGTACAATGTCTCACACTTTGATCATAATTCTAAGTTGATTGATTTTTCCCATTTTTGGGGCTCCAGCTGCTTTTCTTATCCAACCTCATATTTCTCTTCTATGCTCCAATTTATTCTGATCAGAATTGAAGCACAATCTCAAAAAAGAAAACAAAAATTGCTGCACAGATTAATTTTTATTTTATGGTAAAAAGATAATGTTTGACTGAATATATATTTTATCCCTCTTTCTTTTTTTCTAGAGTATTTTGACCCATGACATTTCATTTTAGGCTAAAAGGACTCTTATTTTAGAATGTTAACCGTTTGTTAAATAATAATTTTATCTATAAAGGGGTCTTTTTGTTATAAGCTAGGAGATAATTGTTCTAAAAAAATAAGGATCAAAGTGATTATTTAATCAAATTTAAGGTTATTTCTAACGTTATACCAAAAGAAATATAACTAAATCTACAATTATAAAAAAAAATTAATTTTATAATTGTGGGCCCTGGGCAGGTGCCCCTTCTGCTCAGGTCTCAGGCCTAACGACGGCACTGAGTGCGGTCAATTCCTGAGGAATTACTGTTCAGATTAACCATTTTGGTTTCCGACGGTTGTATGCATGCATGTCATGTAATTATGTTATATAAGAGTTGAATTCAAAAATCAATCTTCACCGAAAGACAAACAATGTGTAAACTTGTAACGGCAATTGTCTTGAAATAATCTGAATCTGAGCCAACCTGAGATCTGAAATGATTTATTAGAACCATTTATATCATACATAATTACAGAAATCACAGTCAGTACCACACTAAATAAGCACATATTCATGATTAGGAGAAATTTACGAGAGAGAAACATGAATTTCCTCGCCAATCATTGCAAATATTTCATCCACCCTGTAAGAAAAAACAAAAAACAGATTACCAAAACTTGTGCACAAAGACATATCTTGTTCACAGGTTCAGAACTGTATACTAGGACTCAAGATTGAGTGCTGATATAGGTGATTATTCGAAACTTGTTCAACTTTTTTGAAGATTTTTCTTGTAATGATAATATCCTTATAGGATCAATTCCGAACATGCATCAAATACAGACAAAAAAAATGCAGTTGGTTCAAGTGAAGAGTGTGTGCAAGAACAATAATGGAAAATTTACTCAAATTTAAAATATACCTATGAACATCTATGTTCACCTCCGCAAGCCAGGTTGTAATATAAACCTGTAAAGAGAACTACAAAGATTAGCATACATGGTAGCTTTAATACTTAATTATGGCTATAAAGCTGGTTTTGTTATCCTATGATATTCTGAGATAATTTCTTTTTGTACTCGTCTTTGATATTTGTTTCCAACGCATATTCAGTCATGGGCAAATGCATATGATCCTCCAATGACTCATAAAATACATGAAAAATTGAACATTCCTGATACTTGTGCTTGAGTGGGACGCTTTTTTGACTTCTAGTGAGAGAAGCTCCTGCTCACTAGATTCCAGGATATTTCAAAAATTTCTTTCTTTGAAAACCCCATACACTCTCCCCGGCGTCACTCTTTTCATAACTCAGTGGTCAGCCACTGCCGCGACAGTCACCATCAATAGTCTCCGACCGTCGCCCTGCATCGAAAAAAGAAGGAAAATATACCATTTGAATCCTCTCTTCACCCCAAGCATGGATCGGACGCAGTTTTTTCAAAATCGAACTAGATCGGAGTAGATCTAGAGGAAGATTGTTGATTCCGCCAGCCGCTTTTCCTGAAGAAACAAGCTGTTGCTTTGTGAAAATATTATCCACCACCGACCGACGCAACCTTCACCTCCATTTCACTGCTAACCCAAACCTATCTCCAAATTTCCGTTCTTCTCTTCCGAGTTAAACACCGGGATTTCCAGGTTTGCTCGCTTCGACGCCAGCATCAAGGATAGGCTTCCACAGAGAACCTAAGCCGAGTGTTTCTACAATTCTGCCGCCGTCGACAGTTACTATTCCCGCTACAGTAATTCAGTTCTGAGCTTGGTTCCTTCTCCTTAAATCGGACGACATCAGTTCGACTTATAATGTTTTCTCCTTCGGTAGCCGCTGGATCGTCTCGGATCCGAGGTAGGTTGGTTCCGAGGTTATTACAAGGCCTTCTCACCTTTGGGTTTTGCCAACGGAGAGGCCAGACTTCGGTTTATGGTTCTGCCCGAGAGTTCTGGCTCAAAGATGAAGGCTACAAGTTATCCAATCACAGTCGAAAAATCGTGAACGTCTCCAAAAACTCGCAGAGGCCTTGAATGAGGGATACACCTGTTGAGAAGGAAAATGTTAATGGTGGTAATCGAAAGCAGTAGTTGAGCGATGTAGATAGAAGGGGTAAGGTTAAGTCGAGATCAAGTGGGGAAATGCATACGAAGGGGTATTCTGATGAAAAGTCGACTGAAGATGCAAGGAGGAGAATCGAGTTTCACAATTGGTGGAAGGAAGGCCAACCGAAAATCCGTAATGGGTACAAAGTGGTTGCTACACGTTATTTATCAAAAATTTACCAGAGAAAATCCATTGGAAGAGGTTTGGATTTTTTTTGCACCCACGGTCCGGTTATTGATGCTTTCATTCCTAACAAAAGAAATTCAAAAGGGGTTCGTTTTGGGTTCATCAATTTTGCAAAAATCTAAGAAGCAAGGAAAACAATCTCATAAATGAATGACTCTATATTGACGAAGCAAAATTAGTGTTTCTTTGGCTAAATTTAAACCTCGACATTCTTTTTGGAGAAAGACCTCTACAACTATTTACCACAAATCGAGGATGGAAGTTGTTTCGAGAAATATTCATAGTGAAGTTGAAGGTGTTATGTACGAGGATAAACTTCACATGTTGAGTAAATGTTAGTGGGTTGGTGCAAGGACTTTATCAAAATCGATAATCTCGCTAGTCAAATGCAAGCCAATGGACTCACTGGTTTCTCATTAATGAGAGCTGTTGGAAATACGGTACTTATGATTTTTGAAGACTCTTCTTCATTGAGAAGTGTGAAGAATGATGAATCACAAACTCTCACTAAGTGGTTCTCCAGAGTTGAAGCCTGGTCAGAAAGTCTGGTGGAATGTCGTCGAGTGTGGTTAGTTTGCGAGGGAGTTCTTTTTCACGCTTGGAATTGGGATACTTTCAAAAACATTGCAGACAAGTGGGTAATTTATTAGCAATCGACGAAAGCTGTCAATCACCATCATCTTTTGATCGGGCGAAAATTCAAATCCTCACAAAGGCAAATTTGAGAATTGACGAGTCGTTGGAGTTGAAGGTCGGTGCTAACTCATTCAAAATCATGGTGCATGAAATTGAGCCTTCCTTCAAACCAAATTCTTGATTCCATGACGAAGTCGATACTCATTAGATCTTTTTTCTTCAATTGGAGCTTTGATTTAGTTTAATGGTTGCAGGTGTTGGTTTTATTTTGTGTTTTATTCTTTTGCGTTGTTTTGTTCTTTTTGCTGGAGGTGTAAATTAGAAAAAGGATGATTGTCGGTGGGATTTTCTGGTTGAGGAAGTGAGAGTTTTAGGTGTTTTGGTTTGTTGTAATGGTGTATTTCTCCATTCGAGAATATTCTGTGTTTCCATATGTATTCGATACTATTATTAATAAACTATGAGGTACTCTTTTCTTCCTTCCAATGTTCGTTAACATACTTCTTAGTATGTGGACGAATACGAAGGGAGTTTTTAATGAGGCCTCCAACTTCTATAAAAAAAATACTTGTGCTTGAGTAATTATGCCAAATGCAAAATATACAACAAAAGAACATCGAAAATTTAGCTAGGTTCCATCATGAAGATAGCCACATCATGAATTTGAAATGCGTTTTTACTTGGATTTAAGTACAAGTGTAGGACAAGAGCATCTAACACGAGTATGTTCAATTATTTTTACATTTTTTTATGGATTTAAAAGAATCCGTGGAAGATCATATGTCTATACCGATGTTCCAAGGTGGTCATACACAAGTACCTCTAGGGAAAAAAAAGCCGGAATAACATAAAATATGAATGATAATGAACCAGAACCTGCAAAATTTCATTGCCTGGCTGACGGTTGCCTTGAAAAGTTGGCATATCGGATTTTCCGTCCTTCAATCGTGGATGGACTGGCTCGAAAGTTTCATCGGAATACAAGTTGCATACTTTGAGATCACCAAATTCTCCAGGGTAAAGCTTGTCAGACCAGCAGAACTGATTGCCCTGTGAAACTTCACAGCTAATGGACTTAAGTCCAATACAAGCAATCGCTACATGAAACAAGAGCGAATGAGAGGAATAAATGACAGAAACATTAACAAAGAAACTTATGTTACTCGAATTTTGATATAAGTGGCAGGTATGAACATGTTTCCAACTAAGATATACTACTAAATTTTTTATGTATTTGAAAGATCTTCAAAATATCATATCCTGTATGCATATTTAGATATGTATCAGACATAGACGTTGGTTATCACAACATATAGAAAAAACCAAAACACATGTCAAATAAGTTGTTTTGACTCTTTATCTTTCTTGAAGTACTCGTGTTTGACATTGCATAGCTATGAGAATATGACCCCTAAATATTCTTATAGTAAACAAAAAAAAATCTTAGAAAAAAGTGACAATACATGTGCCAGACACATACTTGTATACGAGCTCACACCGGACACCAACGGAGTATATCAAGGGTGAAGTAGAATAATAAAAGGCTATTCCATTTACCTTCAAACTTAGTTCCAACATGAACATCTGAAGGAGCTCTTCAGCTAATTTTTCTGGGGATCATTCAAAGATTAAAATTAACCAAAGGAAATGCATATAAAACTCATGCACATAATATTGTATACTGTCTTCGATTATCATATTAAACTGCAATTCAAGCAACAAAATTTATTGCGAACGACTTTGAATTGTTCTACCGTTCTAGTAATATTGTATGGACATTTAAAACAGATTTACTATTCTAAGGTCGCCCGGGTCTATGTTACTCGGACGTGAGTATAAGGTAACGGCATAGGTATGTATTCGAGAAGTATATGCTTAATTTTATATATAAAAAAAATCTTTTTTGTTTATCTGGTGAGTCAAGTCCTTGTTCTATTGCCTGATTATCCATCAAACACAAATGTCAAACATAGTATTTTGGAGTAACATAGGTTTTGGACGACCATCATGATTCTCCTATGGTTATCTCCTTACTTTTAACCTCTATTTGAAAACTTGGTAAATTTGCTTCAAGACCATGCTCGAGAATTAATTTATAAAATTAATATGCACACAATAAAAAGAATTAATATGTAAAAAGGCATGAACCTTTTGAGATTGGGTCTATGTTACTTAGATTAGGGTGAAAGTGTTGGACATGAATATTGGTTTTTTCCTAAGAATTTCATGTATCAGAGGATCATAAACCTATACCCACATTTAGATACGAGTCAGAAGTTGATGTCAGATACAAGAATTGAAACACTCGTAATCTTTAAACTCTTAGCATGTTAAATAATCCTGCAACTCCCTGGAAGCTATATATGAAATAAATGATTTTAGAGTAAAGCTTTACCAAAAGAAGAGATTGACCAAAATCCGAAGACAGCAACCCCACCACAATCACCAGTGTCGTTGACATCCTCACTAGTGCTCGAAAACTGTACAAGTGAACTACTGTTGCCTCCTTTGAGAAAACATCTCATGGATTTACTAGCATTCATCATGTTCATAACAACCACCACCTGTAGAAACTATCAAGTTGATCAAATCCAAGTCTATACAAGAAAAATTAGATAAATATACATATTACTGCTAGATGCATTTGCAGTATTATAAGCTATACTACTAAGACTGGAATGCAAGTGTCGGATGTAAGGATATATCCAACACAAGTGTGTTCAATTTTAACCTATATTTTCATGTATTTTGATCACAATTGTACACCGATATCCAGATAGACGACGGACACGAATACTTCAAAAAAATTAATTGTTGGAGCACCAATGATCATGAGTAAAAAATACATACCATGTCCTTGTAAGATGATAAAAGTTTACTTCCATGAGATTCCTGAAAGAAATTATTCAATTAGTCTTTATCATGTATAAGAAAAGATGTTTTACTTTTACATGAAATTAAGAACTTACAGTCCAATATCTAAACTCAGAACTTACAGTCCAATATCTGAACTCATTTATATTTATACATGCAATCGCCTTAGAATATAAATTTTGCATAACCCAAATTTGACCCTTTTTGTACAAAAATTAATACGACCTGTAATTATCAAAATAGCATACCTGCTGCTTAAACAACTTCAAAGAAGCTTTTTTTCGAATATCTGGCATGTCCTTTAGAGCTCCCAACTCCATCAACGGCATGTATCTGAAATCAAATTGACCCATGAAACGAAAATTAACAATACCAAACAAATACACAGTCAATGATATCGGGAAAAATAAAATATGGGTTTTCATCACTTTTGGGATAAATAAGCGTTGACGAGTGAAGTGGCGTGAGTTCTGGCGGAGGAGGAAGAAGAAAGCCACTGTTGGCGGTAAGACGCCATTTTCGACCACTGATTCCTTAGATTCCGTTGAGCAGCCGGCCTCCATTGCCTTTCCGAATACGACGGTGATGGGAACGGAGAAGAGCTCGAGCTTTGTGGTTTAGGCTCTGGTGTTTCCATCTTTCAGTCGAGGTTGCAGTTTCAGTGACGGTTCTCCATTTGTTAATAAAGCCTAGCCCTTTTAAGGTCATTGCTTATAATTTGGGCCCATATTAACATTGTTTGGCAACCCAAGCTCAAAGTCCATTAAACAATTCCTGGTCCAGGCCGAGCCAGATGCACCTGGTTTTTAAACGGTTAGGTTTTAAGATGGACATTTGACTTGAAGATGATGTGTTTTGATCCGACTCGATTTTATAGAGACTCGATTTTTTAAATTTTTTTTTCAAGTCGAGTCAATATTTTTAAAGGATCAGGTTGGACCAGTATGAGTTTTTTGTGTGAAAAATATCTTACTATATATGAAAATAATAGTATAATTGACCTTTATATTAAAGGATAATTGTTATAAATCGTTTTCTTTATTTTTTATTAAACTATTATTTTATCAAATAAAAAAAAATTATATATATTTTGGTTTAGGTCTAGTACAAGTTTTTATCCTAAAAATAGGTTGAATTTCAGATTGAGCGAAAATTCCCTAAATTCGAGTTAAGTTTTTGGTAACGAGAAGAGGGTACTCTAATTGAATTGCCTTAATCTGAAATACCTAATATTGATGCAAAGGCTGGTAGTAGTAGGGATGGGCATAGGAGTCGAACCCGACAGGTTTTGACCTGACCCGGTCGGGCCGGTTTTTTGGGGGGAATCGGGTTCAAGTCGAATCGAATCGGGTTGGGTTTTTTAAAGTTGATGTTCGGGTCGGTTCGGGCTTAGGGGTGAAAAATATCGGATCTGACCCAAAAAAATTACCTTATATATTTATGAATAATTACAGTAATATCTTCTATATATTTTTTCAATCAAATCACTTTTTTTATTGAATAAAAAATTATTTTATTATTATTTTAGGTCAGGTCGGTTTGATTTCGGATTTTATCTCAAAAAATCGGGTCTAATTCAGGACGAGTTAATGGTATATATTTTTCGGATCGGATAAAGGATGTGAAATTTTCGGATTGGATCAGGTTGGTCCAAACCGACCCATGTCCCTCTCTAGGTAGTAGGTAGCATGTTGAATAACATGGATGATAAATAATTGTGGGCGTTTCCTTTTCTTTTATCGTAGTTTTTTTTTTTTCTCTCTTATCATTTTCCATTTAATGAGTTGTCCATCGCCTCTTTGAACGATTCCAAACACATTCCCATAATTCGGCACACTTGTTTTTTAATGTTCTTGGTGATAGGTAATAGACGTATGTATGGTATGGTCGAGTTATGAATGAATTATATATATATAAATTAGGATAAATTATATATTTAATACTTAAATTATCAGTTTTAGTATATTTTAGTATCTGAAATTTTATTTTTTTTTAAATTATACTTAAAGTTTAATTTTTATTTTATTTTAGTACATTGTTCAAAATGTAACGTTAAATCTAAAGTTTAGGTATTAACACGGGCCAAAATTGATAGTTTAGGTATTAAACGCGTTAAGTTTTTAACGATGGGCTATTAAAATGAAACAAAAACTAAACGTTAGTTATGATTTTGAAAAAAAATAAAAGTTTAAGAATTAGAACAGACTAAGCTGATAGTTTAAGTACTAAATACGCAGTTTACCCTTTAAATTTAGTTAAGCTCTACATCTCAAATAATCTCAACAATTAAAAAATTATTATTATTTTTAAATATTTTGAGTTAGAATATGATGTTTATACATATGTTTAGACATTTATTAACAAATGATTATTTTTTAAATAAATATTTTTTATAATCACTTAGTTTAATAAAAAGTAAATTGAGTTGGCTTAAAGAAATGGGTAAAGTAGACAGATGATTATCTTATTATAGAGTATACATACAAATTTAAAATCTTTAAAATAAATCATATTCTTTTTTATTATTAAAATCAATTAATAAATTATTAATAAATCGGGTGTTTGAGGAATCTTAACTAGGGATGAGCATGGGTCGGGTTTCGGCCAATCCGACCCATCCCGAAAAATATATAACCTTCACCCGACCTAACTCGACCAAAAAAATATATACCCTTTATTCAACCCGACTTTTTAAAATAAAATCTGGATCCGACCCTTAACCTGAAATAATAATAAAAATATTATTTTTATTTAATAAAAATAATGATTTAATTAAAAAATAATATATAAAGGAGTATTATTGTAATTATAAATATATAATGTAAAATTATATTTTTTCGAGTTAGGTCGGATCAGATATTTTTCACCCTAAACCCGAATTTGACCCGACTTGACCTAAACTCAATTTTTTTATAAAATCCAACCCAATCAAATCGAATCGAAATATATCAGATTTTGGTCTCATGTCCTTCCCTAATCTTAACTTGGAGATTTTCTAAAACGAATTAATTATTTTTGTATAAAATGAAAATTGTTTCTCAATAGAGAAGTCTCGTCATTTGAGCACGTGTAAAACTGGTGACCTCTGAACTTATAATGGTTTTCATTGAATAGTATGTCTAATCAAACTTTCCCCGCCTCCCGCACAAGTCACACATACTTTTATTTTTTTATTAATTTAATGTTAATAAGATATTATAAGTTTAAATATAACTTATTTTATATTTAAAATTTATACTATCAATAATTATGATGCTTAAACTCGATACTAAAAAAATAATATTAATTTCTGTAATATCGATGTCGCTGGTTGATGTCAACTTTTGATGATTTAAGTTTAATCTACATGATAGGCTTCCAAATTATATTTTTTTTCATTTAGATGTCTAATTTTTTTACAGGTCAATTTTGGTATTTAACGTTTATAATGTTACACTTTTAGGTGTTTTGGTCGTAACGGATATTAAATCTCGTCGTTACATGACACATTTCGCGTTTAAGTAATTTTGAAAACTTTAATTTTTTTAAAATTTTATAATGACGACACATGTCTTTTAACGACATAATTTAATGAGGATAACAGTCTATACACCTAAAAATATAACCATAAAATATTAAAAATCCAGATTAATCGAAAATAATTTAAACACTTAAATCAAAAAAATATATATTTTGAAATACTTATTTTTATATCAAGTTTTATATGATATGTAAGTATTATATGTGGGTTAATAGTTAAAAACCACAGTTTCAATCCAGATATGAGTGGCTTTGTCCAAAGCTATTTTAGTCTATGATTGATACATTCCGTTAGTAAGTCGCTTCATTTATACTTTATAATAGTTTATTATTATTTTTCATTATATGAATATATTAATTAATTTTTTATAATTTTATTTTATGAAAATTAATTGTAATTATAATCATACTGATTTATTATTTGCAATTATAATTAATAATAGCATGTTATTATTAAAAACGGTTACCCATCTAATATATATAAAAAAAATTATTATATGTACGAATCAAATAAGCTCAATAGTTAAGATTTTAAACTTAAACATTGTATGTATAGTGCTATGAGCGTACACACCCTACAAACACACAAAGTCGACTATTAGGGGGAGCGCCATGAGCGATTGCTCGGGGGGCCATCTTTTCATTTTGTAATAAAGGCTTTTGTTTTTTTTCATCTTTGTAATTTGGACTCCTAATTTTTTTAATCTTATTTTTTACCTTATAATTGAGGTTCTAATTTTTTTTTTAATCTCACTTTTCATCGTTATTATTGAAGTCTTTAATTTTTTTCAATCTTCTTTTATATTTATAATTGAGACCCTTAATTTTTTTAATCTTATTTTTTTATTTTATATTTGAGACCCTTAAGTTTATTCAATCTCACTTTCTAAATTTATAATTAAGGTCCCTAATTTTTAATCCCACTTTTTACTTTAATAATTGAGGAAATTAGTTTTTTTCAATCTCACTTTCTACCTTTATAATTGAGACTCGTGTTTCTTTTAATCTTAACTTTTTAGATTATAAGTGAGACACCTAAGTTTTTTCAACATCACTTTCTACCTTTACAATTGAGACCCTAATTTTTTCAATTTCATAAAATTCTCAATTTCTCATCCTTTCTCCATTTCTCTCGTTAATTCATTTAATTTTGAATTAAATCTAATCATATATATATATATTTTTTACAAATCTCATTCTTCAATTTACCTAATATTATTGAACTCTCTCCGTCTTCTTCAATTTCAATCTAACGACAAAATAATACGTTATTCTTTAATTTTTTTATTTATTATTCAAAATCAAGCTTTATACCATAATCCATACTCACGTTCGATTTTTCATTCTATAAAAGTATTTTTTTAGTTTTTGCTCAAGGCTTAAAAAATGTTCGAGACAGCTCTACAAATATAACTACTCAAACTCAAGATCTCTATAAAGAATAACATTTACTCTTATAATTAAAACCTCGTAATAAATGTAATGTATCAATAACTAATATTATAATACTCACCTTAATCAGTTAATATCATGTTAGCACATTAATTTAATATTTTATCAATATATATAAATAAATAATATTATTAAATATTTATATATGAAATAACGAAAAATGGAAAATATCCAATCCTTGCAAATCGTAAAATAAAATTGGGAACCCTAACTCACAGTATTTAACTATATATAATAACGTACAAAAGCTCGCACATCTGTTCCTCCCCCAGTCTGCTTTCTGCTGCACACCTAAAGAGGAAAGAAGTTTTTTTTTTTTGAAATTCGGAAATGTCTGACGAAGAACATCATTTTGAATCCAAGGCCGACGCCGGCGCCTCCAAAACCTACCCTCAACAGGCCGGAACCATCCGTAAGAACGGCTACATCGTCATCAAAGGCCGCCCCTGCAAGGTCACTTCTTATTGACGCCTCTGTTTGATTTTAACTTCTAAATTTTCTTTTTGATTTATGTTATTTTGGGATTTATTTATAATTTCTAACTGAGTTTTGATGCTTAAGATCTATTGCTTGTTTGTTGAATTAATTTTAATAGTTGGATAATTGATACCTTTGCATTAAGAATCGGATATGATGTTACGTTTTAGTATTTTCTTTTAATTTATATTGACTTTTGTTAAATCAAAAAGAAAATTAGAAGAACAGGACTAGGAACAAACTAAATTAAGACTTTAGTATTAAGAGATTGGAACTTTTTGATGAATCTTCTTATTATGAGCAATCTGATGGTGTTTGTTGGAGTGTTATGAATTATTGGTTGATGGGTTTTTAGCTTAACTTACGGTTGTTCACTTGTATGGCGTTGGCCAGGTTGTAGAAGTTTCGACCTCCAAGACCGGGAAGCACGGTCATGCGAAGTGTCATTTTGTTGCAATTGACATCTTCACTTCCAAGAAGCTGGAAGATATCGTCCCGTCTTCCCACAACTGCGATGTATGAAATTATAACCTACTTCACCAATTGCTATTTTTTTATCAATCTTCTAATCTGCAATGCATTTGCATTGGTGAATTGATTATTCCCTGGTTTTAACAGGTTCCACACGTCAATCGTACTGATTACCAGTTGATTGACATTTCTGAGGATGGGTTTGTAAGTTTGTTTGGTTTTGTTTTTGCCTTTCCATTTTTTGTGCGGCCGTCTATGTTTTTCTTCTTAACTTGTTAAATATTTCAGGTGAGTTTGCTGACTGACAGTGGAGACACTAAGGATGATCTGAGGCTTCCAATGGATGACAACTTGTTGAAACAAGTAAATCAACTATTCTTTTACATGTTTTCGAAGACTGGGTCTTTTGATATAGAGTAGCTTTTATTGTTATTCAATTTACTTTTGAATTCCAAAAACAGCAAAGCCTTTTTCCTACGGTTGACTTCTTGTATTCCCTTCATGCTTATTGTCATCCTCATATGGAGGACCCATTAACCTCTTATCAGCCGAGTACTGGAGTTCAACTTAGGATATAAAGTATTCACACAATCTTTAACCTGTGAGCATTTTTTGTGCTACTGGCCCCTTCTGCCGAATCACCCTTGTGTCAAGGGGTGATATTGACAGCACCGTTTGTGGTCTCCTTTCTTCTATCCAAAGAAGAGAGATTAAAACCGTGCACAAGAGGGGTTTATGTTTTATTGGCTGCAATCATTTATTCCTTAAATAGTTTCCCGGCCTCTGGATGAGCGAACACCATATTCCAATGGGGTTATATAGTCCTATTTTCACATGTTTAAACTAGCTGAAAGCCTGAAACCGTTTCTTCTGTTTTTGTTTCAATGCTGCTCTGCATTACGTTTCTTATTTTACCCAGTGCTTACATTTACATACGACTAATCTCCATCCCAAACATGAGAATGACTCACTTTTCTGTATCATGAAGATGGTAATTTAATAATTTACGTTTTGTGTGGTTTGGTGAGTGCAGATCAAGGATGGTTTTGCCGAGGGGAAAGACCTGGTTGTGTCTGTTATGTCTGCAATGGGGGAAGAGCAGATCTGTGCTCTCAAGGATATTGGTCCGAAGTAGTTTTGGATTCATTTATTTGCAAACCTTAAATGGAACCAAAAATTAAGACTTCGGTAGTCTATATGCTGCTGCTGCTTTTATGTTTTTTGGTCTTGGTAGAAAACAAAAAGAACAAACAATATTAATAGTTCCTTCTGGGGGTATTTTTGAAGTTATAAGGTATAATTATGATTATAGTATATCATATAAGAGTATTTTATAATCAAAATTATCGTTATGACCTTCAATTGATCGAACTGATATCTGGAATAATATTGAATTTAACTTGTAACATAATCAATTTTGCTTCCCCTTCATTTTGTTTCTATATGCTCTGCTTCTTTTGCTGTGATTCGAATTTCTCGAGATTCTGAACTTGCTGAACCTTACTTTTTCTAAGGTGATTGTTACTGGCTTTTATGCTTTGGCTATATTTTGCTAATGTCATGGCACTATATATGGTATGCTTCAAAGATCATTCTGTCGTTCCAGAAGAAGAGAACCGTGAGCTAATCGATGTGGGATCATTTTCTTCAATACACTACTTTTGTTCTCACTTGTAAAGTTTTCTGCAGCATAAATGAATTATTGTTTTTGATCCTTGGTGAATTTCATGGCTTCTTTCAATGTTCCTCAATGGCAGTTCTTCAATCATGCAACAAAATATCCCTTGTCGATCCGTTAAACGCCTAGTTTTGCAGCTTTTGAAGAACATGAAACTCATGACAGCATCAAGAACAACAACGATGGAGTACAAATAAGCAATCAAAATCCCTTCTGTAGCCATAGAAAAGCTACCGATTAAACCACCATCACCACTGTTATCAATAGCATGATAAGTTTTCACAATACGGTAATGGAACAGTGCTTCAATGGCCACCAATGCCAGATTCACAGCCATTGTCAATGTCAAACCGGTCGAAAAAGCATCCCCTTTCAGCATCACGCATGCCTTGACGATAGCTAAATAACCACCATTGGATTGTTCCTCCACTGCTGATGAAACCAGAGCTAAGTTACAGACTACAATGGTATTTGCAACCATGAATGAATAAATAAGAAATCCCGGAACCGAAATGAAAACGATCCATCGAGGAGCCAATGAGAGCCCAAACCCTTCAACAAGATCAAAAGCGAATGATATCAGCAACAAAGCCGCTGAGTGTGCTGATATTGATACAAAGGAGATTGCAGAAATGGGTGACAAAGAGGGGCTTGCAGAGGGAAATGATTGAAGCAAAACCCGGTTTCCTTTGGTTTAGAGTTATGAAAATGGAGGATTTGGCAACGAGAAAGAAAGTAAAAGTGAAGGGAAGAGCGAAGATTGACGAGTAAATGGTTTGGGAAATCTTGAAACTGAGGACCGTAAAGAGTTGTGATGAAACCGGGAACCCTAAAGCATGGAAAACCGCCATGAGACGAGTGTGAATCGATGGCAAAACAATGGATGACGACGGAGCAAAGAGATGAGAAAGAAGAACTGAGGATGCATAAGGGAAAGCAAGAATTGCAGCCATTGTTGTAAAGAACTGATAGCTTTGAAGGAACTTGTAGATTGATGTTCTCAAGATTTTGCTTGCTTTCTCCATTTGAGTACCTTTGTGGCACTTGTCTTCCATTGATCCATCTCTCTATATCATAAAACTATATATATACAAATCAAAGCTTTCAATCCTTCCAATAAAAGAAAGGATTAGTTAAGATCAAATTCAAAATCTAATATCAATTAAGATTTAATTCATTAATAATGTACTTAACTTATCATGGTGCTCTTCTTGCATATATTGTTGAGTAGAGGCTAAGATTGATGCTTTGCTTTAAAGAGAACAAATGATCATAACTCTATAACAAAAGAAATGGAATCTTAAATATCAAGTCTTCTATCTTATTTATGATTCCAACACGTTTTTATCTAACTATGTATTCATATACATCGAATATTGGAAGGGGTCGTATTATCAAATTTTAAAAATACAAGGACTTGATTTAAACTCAAAATTTGAGAGGTATAATCTATTCTGTTGATACAGATATAGATATAACTACATGACATGAAAATAACAAAATAAATACACATAACACAATATATAAATGTATTAGAATTTGTGTGGTGTATATTATTAATATATTCTACATCTCTCTTCAAAAAAAAATCAACATGGTTAACATACAGCTGAAAGCCAAAACTAATCCCAAAAAATAAATTTAAAAGATGCAAAAATGATACAAATAACATCAGAAAATGCACATCAACATCCTCAAACTAAATCCCTATTACATCATATTCCAACTCTTCCTTCAAACTTTGAGAAATTAATCCGACGGCTTCAGCGATTTCGAGCCATAAACATCATCATCCACGATATCGGTTTCGGTTTCATCGTGTTAATATTATCTAAAACATAAATGCAAAACAAGAAAAGGAAAGAAAGAACAACAAAAGTACTTGTTTCATTCTATTCGAGGCTGTCAAAAGGAAATACACCATTTTACTGTCACGATTTTTCTACTAGGAGATCATCTTCCATGCAGAGATGCAGTGTTTTTACTGAACAACTTCAAATCTCGAAAGATCAAATACTCTTCAAGCTATGAATCAAATAGAAAACACTTGTAATTAGGAACAATTTTCTAAAGAATATGACATCGTGTATGATCATAGTTGGCTTTGTGCAGCAGAAGTAAACTTGAGAATGCACTATTAAATAAGGTTTTCTACTCGACATTGGAATAATAACTCAACAAGTACATTTGATCTTTTGTGCATGGTAGAACTGTATGTAAAACAAGGGAACTACAACAATAAAAATTGCACAAATCAATACTTAGGACGTAGTATATATTCATAATTGGATGAAGATAGCAAAAATATGAATAAAAACCATCATAACATGAATCTTAGCTAGCCTAAAGCATCATTTGAGATCTTCAACAATTAAGATACATGACTAAAAGCACGGAAATGTATGAGCAATATTGAACGTCAAGACTCCAATAAATTCAGAGAAAAGAAAATTCAACGACGATTTTATTGTAATGAATATTCAGATGATACGATGAGGTAATGATTTTCAAGGAACTTACTTCTTCCATGAAAAACTGAGACCATACTCCACGGGTAGAAGCAGTCACTCAGGCCATGTATCAAGAATGGCTATGAAATGATGGCCACGGGACGACCAGCTGAGAAAGATATCAAAAGTGAATGATGAACCTAAGGTTTCAGCACTTACTGATTCTTTTCTTATTGATATAATCTTAAACTGAAAGGTTCTGCTATAGAAGTTATCAGATAAGTCAGTCAGAGGTAAGTCGTCGTCTCTTCCCATAATCAGCATCTCTAGATCTTGAGCGATGTTCCTCCTCCTGATATAATCGTGACTTGCTGTGTGTCCTTGATGACTGTCCCCTATCCCAATCATTACTATGCTCAGACTCACGGTTTCTGTACTTATGGTGATCTTCATACCTGTCTTTGTCTTCCCTATATCTGTCCTGATCCCTCTCTCGATCACGTTCCCTATCATTGTTGCGGTCACGATCTCGAGAGTGATCCTGATCCCAGTCACGCTCCCTATCACGTTCTCGACCAATGTCTCTATCATCCTGGTGCCGTCTTTCTGGCCAATCATAACCATGGCCCACATTCGTCTCCCCAGTCATGTCCCTATCATATCCTGGTTCTCTATCATCACGATACCTTCTTTCAGACGAGCCAGACCACTCCTTTTCTGAAGCTCTATCTTTTTCTTTCACAGGGTTTTGCCAACTTCCTCTATCGTGACTAGCTACACCGTGTTGATGATCAAATGCAGCTTCCTCCCCATAACTAGACTCTCCAGCTCTCCCAACACCATGCTCATCACCACCCCATCCACCCATACCAGGATCTGACCATCCCATATTAGGCCTATCTACACCACTTGAAGGCATCATCCCCATGCCATTCATGGGCATACCTCTTCCAAAAAATGCAGGGTTAACATGAGGAGCCACTCCAGGCAAACCAACACCGCCAACAGGAGGGAACGAATTTAACATCCCAGAGAATGGAGACATTAGAGCACCAGGAAAGCCTCCATAACCGCCCATTCTTCCCATAGCTCCACCAAAAGAAGGACCAAAGCCTTGACCCGTCATAGATTGTGGACGCATGAGGTGTGGCGCTACACCAATACCTTGTCCGAAACCATTTCCCATGATTCCTCTACCGCCCATCCCGCCAGCCCTGTTCCTCATAGGACCAACTGGCCCTCTGTTTCCCATCCCCTGAGCATTGCCTCTTCCCATGTTCCCTCTCCCATAACCTCTATTGTTATTATCTCCACCTTGATAATTCCCACCAGTTTGAATGTTAATGCCAACAGGCTTGCCTCCAGCATCGTTACGGCCCCTCCCGGCTTGGGAAAGAGCAGACTGTGCCATCTGTTGGTTCCGATTTAATTGAGCCTCTCCCATTTTCTTAACAGTAAATGGTGATGCGAAGGCAACAACACAAGGCCTTCCATTAAACACATGCCCGTTCATTCCCTCCTTACAAGCTGTGGCTGCGGCTGGATCATAAAACTCAACCTGACAATATCCTTTTGACTTCCCACTTGCTTTCTCGTCAAAAAACTTCACTTCCTTCACGGGCCCATACTTACACAACTCTGACTCTAGTTCAGCATCTGTCGTCCACCAATGCAAATCCCCAACAAACAATATCGTCCCACCACCACTTCCACCCCCACTTGCACAGACCCCAGGTGCAGAACCACGGACAGCGCTAGCCACACCCACATTTCCGACACCATTCCCAATCATAGGACCACTGCCGCCACAACCACCACCGTTCGCTTTCACATTCCCGGCTCCTACTACTCCTTGCCTCATTAAACCCTCATTCTCAACGCCCCCCACATTCCCTAGACTACGCCCCTGCTGTCCCATACCACTCACACCAGCTAAACCATTGTAGTTATTATTACTACTTTGGTCTACAGCCATATCATTCAACTTAATCGACGCTTGTGCTAATTCAACCCTAAGCCCACTTCCACCACCACCGACACCCACATTGGGTCCCTTCACATCATTATAAGCACCACCTCTGAATCCTTGACTCTCATGAGAAATCATAAAATCTCCTCTTTCAACACCATCTGCAACCCTAGGATTCAAAACACCAGATTCAAGTGCACCCATTGGTGACCCACCAACTTTCCTACAAACATTATTATTATTAACAAAATTATCATTCTGATTAGCATCATCCTTAGTTTCCTCCTTTCTAAACACTAAATCTTCGTTTTTTCTCAAAGAATGAAGAAACCCTTCACCAACATTAACATCGTTATAAAGATCCTCATAATCATCATCTTCTTCGCCAAGAAAACCATCGTCAGCAACAGCTGAGATTGCTTCGTTTCTATGCATCAGTTCCATCTGATCCCCTCCCTCTCCCTCATCCATATTTTCCCCTCAAAATTCCAAAAATAGTTATATTTCTCCTTTTCAAAGCTTGTAACTTTACCCCCTGATTACTGGGAATAAACGAGAGAAAGCCTAAGTTTAATAAAATTCTATCATGAATTAATCAAAATTAATTAATGAATTTAGGGATCTTACCAGAATGGTTGAAGTGAGAGACCGAAGCGAAAGAAGGAAGCGAAACCCTAACTTGAAAGAGAAATTACATTGGAACTTTTTTGTCTGGGATTTTCATTTTTAGTAACGGTACAATACCATCGTTAAGATTTCAAATGCCATTTTTTTTAATTATTACTACATTTTTTGTATATATAAAACTCATTTTACATTATTAGGATTCTATTAAAGGCTTAGTTAGGGAGAGTATTATAAAAGGCTAGAGAAATGTTAATGGTTGAATTAGTATTTTATCTAAAGTTCAGGGGTGTGTATAAAAAAAAGTTCAGGGGTTAAAATAAAAATTAAACCATTTTACTATATTTCACGTCATTAAACTAATGGAGATTAATGTCTCAGTGATCACTTCTTAATTAAAATGAAACAAAAGTGATAACGTATTAACTATTAAAATAAAAGTGATCAACTCTGTAGTTTAATCTTCTTTTTATAGACACAATATTATTGTCCAATTATATTAGTGTTTACGGATATATAAACTTACATATTTAGATTAAGGTGGGGCCAAAATACACGGAATATAATCTTATTGGCGGTTAGATTATGGATTAGGTAATCTCTCCCTCATTTGAGAGACATAGGTGAAGGTTGTACTTTAGGGTTTACATATTCTTAGTGTTGTATATTCTAAATAGTACCATGAAGGTTCTTGGAATATATTACATATAAACTCAAGCATGCATGCATGTATTTCAAGTGTGATCTTATTTTCCAGAAGATTTAAATACTAGAAAAATCCTTAATTATATTAATTTTCATTAAATAAACACTGATATTGACAAATTATTTCAATTACCATAGGTGGTGGAGCTATATGTTTTTTTAGGGTAGGCAAGTGCCCATCCTAAAATTTAAAATTAATTTATTAAGTATTCAATTTATATATATATATATATATATATATATATATATATATATATATATATATGTCAATCCTAAAATTAATTTGTGCTTACCTTATTTTTTTTGTCTCCTTCTTGAATTTGTTTATGCTCAAAAGATAACTAAAAATGTCTATTATAAACATTATTTTTGTTTGGATTTAAAAATCCATTCATCAAGCTAAAATCAAAATAAAACAAAAAATATATCTAGTTAAAACTCAAATCCAATATATAACCCAAATTTAATATACAATCTAGATCCAATACCCTTAACCCCAATAACAATTGGTAATCGATTAACCCAACCCCCTCCAAATCACTTTGCACCCAATACCGAAAAAGGAAAAATTCATTACTTATTCCCAGATTTTAGCGAAATTAATTTAGAAAAACTCTAATAAAATGATAAGATTATATAATCTATAAGAAAATTGTAATACAACCTAAAAATCTGCAAAAAAAAAGTAGTCTACAAACCTGGAAAAAAATAGAGAAGAACTACATAAGAAACTAAAATAAATAGTTTAAATTTAAAAGCAATGTCAATCCTTTATTGAAATTTTTCGGTGACAACAAACATCTATGATCATGAATCCGTACGATGAGTAACTTCATGACAGCGAGTGAACAAAAATTCTCTAAGACTACATAGATTAAACCACAGTGAGTAACTTTCAAAAAATCAAAATATTATATATATATATATTAAATCAAAGAATTTTGTTTATGCACACTAAATCAAAGAATTAAAATTTACAAATACTAAATCAACATATAATCAAATCTATATTCAATAACATTAATTAATAAATACATTTCAAAAATTAGAATAATATATTTGAATCAATTAAAGATTAAAATCTATAAACACTTTTGAATAATTAATAAAAATATTAATATTACATGTCACAACCTATTTTTTTGTGAACCATGACATTCTTGGTAAAATCGTATTTCTTATATATATATATATTCATAACATTTTCAGCTTTTAACTTATTTTCTTGTCGTGAGAATGTTTAAGGCCCCATTAACTTAAATTTTTGTAACATTTTAGGCGAAACATAAAATATTAATAGTATTCATAATATTTACTTATTATAACTTATTTTCTTACCTTATATAACATTTTAGTGCAACATTTATGTTACTCTGACTAATAACTTTTTTTGTTCTGATTTATAATCAGCTTTTAACTCAGTACATTTTTTTTACCGGTCACGCCGTTTATTAACTCTATTTTAGGCGTCTCACAACATAACTTCTTGTTATAGACAACTTGTTTTGTACGAGACATCTCCCGCCAATTCTGAATACATTACAAGGTTGACATTGTTGCCTCATTTGACGGGGAAAGCTGGAGAAGAAACTCAAGCCAAGATAAAGGTATTGCACGAGGATAAATTGTCAAGTTATATCAAATATCTAACGAATATGAAAACAAAAGCTTTATCAGAGTGCGGTTACAGGCAACGATGTAGAAGAATTAATAGTATCAAATTAAAAGTAATTTGTATAAATTAAATATTTATTTATTTATTTTAAAATAAAATATTTTCTTTTTTGATCATTAAAAAAATACAAATATTGGAAAGTCATTATATAAATATATAATTATTATTTACTAGATATATCTTGAGAACATTCAAAAATAATACGAAAAATAATATATATCTAAAAATATTTATAAAATAATCTAGATATTTGTAATATTTGATATTACATCTAGAATTATCTATAAGATTCTCAACATTTATAAAATTGATAGCTAAAATGTTGATATGTATCAACAATCAAATGAATACTAAAATCTATAAATCTAAGATGAAATTTATCATTGTTACTAGAGTAGTGAAGAGTATATCCACCATGAAATTTTAGTTGTGCCCATATTTTATCAAAATTTTATGTGGTGAATATATATGTGTGCGCACATTAAAAATATTTTTAGATCCGCTATTGATTACCATAAGTGTTTAAGCTAAAATGATAATAAAATCTTTAAACATTGCTTTATCTAGATAAAGTCTTGCATTACCTTATTTTGTTTAATATTTTTTAGCTCCATACTATTATATATCATGTTTCTTAATTAAATAAGTTCATAAATATCGTGTAAACAATAATGATCAAATAAAGTCATGTAACATGTCATACTTTACAAACAATTTTTTGGGTCATAATCATTTATTTAGGTATAACATAAAAATTAAGACTTATTTGAAAATTAAAAGTTTACTATAAAATTATTTGAAATATCAGTAATAAAAATATTTTATAATAATCAATTCAAATATAATAAAAAAATTGTTAAACTCCAAAACTTAGACGCATGGAAGACAAGAAAAAAGGATTGTGTATTCCATTAAATTTGCTCAAATTAGGCTCACACACACCCTTTGTAACAGTCAATTCAAGTGTAATAAAAGAAAGTTGTTAAACTCCAAAACTTAGACGCATGAAATACAAAAGAAAAAAGACTTGATATGCCATTAAATTTGCTCAAATTAGGCTCACACACAAAAGAAGCGCAAAATTACTCAGGTAGGGCAGTGAAAAAAATTATTGGCTCACATAGGATCTTGCTCGATTTTCTGATATAGTGTGAATGTTACGATGTTCGTCAGGAGGCGCCGGGAACACAATGCATCTTTAAGAAGACGCGGTGACTATAATGCATCTTCCGTTTTGTTCTTATGGTAATCATGGCATTCCAATTACATGAAAAATGGGGAAGAATTAGGAAGACACATTGTGTTCCTGGCGTCTTCCCAATAGTGTAGCAATCACACCATCTCAAGAAATAATTCTGACAAAACTCTATGCGAGCCAATTATTTTTTCCAACGCCCATGCGAGCAATTTTGCCCTAAAGAAGCAGATTACAACGCATGCATATTCTATGAAACAATGGTGCAGATAGAAGAACCATAGATAAGACGAGCCCTAATGAATGAGCTTAAAATATAGGATAAGTAATATAGCAAGAACTAGAAAACCAATTACGCCCCACGCTATTATTTTGTTCCTGTTCATCCTTCTTGATATGCTTGTCAGCAGCTTCTTGCTCTTGCTAATGTTGTCATCTACTTCATGGAGCTGTCAATACATAAGATGCGACGCAGGTAGATATTTATGTTACTCGAATTCGGGTGCAAGCGTCAGATACGAGTATGCGAAGAGCGTTTAAATATTTGTTAATGTGAGTGTTGAACACAGGTACTTAAAGTAAAATGGAAAATCGAAGCACCACATGAGGTTACGTCTCAGGTGTGAGCAGGACATGGGTGTTTACTTTAAGAAAAATGAAGAAATCAAGCATCTTAAGCTAGTTTGGAAGACAAAGAACACCATTTCGAAACACAAGATTGGATGGAAGACAAACTTTGGCATGGGCATTAAGGAGAGATTGACGTTGTTGATGCAAATCCTGTAGGATTGAAACACCCAGCTCTTCTGTTTCCAGAATTATTTTTCTGCTTTCCTTAATTCTTTCAGTAGACTGGTTTAATCTCTCTGTCGACATCAATAATCTGCCTTTTTGATCCACAGCAGAAGCCTATGCATGCGACCATTCACCAATCAGTATCCATTACAAAATGTTCTGCTGACAATAAATAAGATGCAAACGAAGAACATTAACAGAAATATGAAACTGGGATTGTTATAAATGAATAATCGGAGAGATGTGTTCAAGCATTTTTAAACCTGCAAATTAGGGTTTCAGCTCACAGTTCATGATAAGGAAAGTGAAGGCGAACAACCATGTGAAGTAATGACATCAGAGAAAGGAGAAGGAAGTAAATTGTTTTAGATTAGATTATCAGCTTAACTAAATGATGGCCATTTAGATAAAAGAGAGTGGTTTCGGTTACCACCGTTGTATCCGCCGCTCCTGACCCCAACAACTTGTCGCGATCATCCTGATATGAATCAGTTGAAATGACTCTTTTAACATCAGTCTTCAAGTTGCTCAGGTCATTTTATATTATCTTAACTTAGCAAGAAGTGTTGCCTTTATGCTTGGCTGCAAACTCCTTGCTTCAAGGTCCATTTTCCAAATCTGGAACAATTCCGAAAAAGGATCAAATTAACAAGGAAAGTAGAAACAAAGAAGAAAAAAAGCCACGGAAAACGGCTTCCAACACTACCAAAGCATCAGCATCATCCAGTCCTGCTTGTATTTCAGAAAGTTTCTGCTTTTTCTGCTCTGTGAATCGAGAAAACATGAAACAGGATAAGTAATCTCTGAACCAATCTTTCTAGATACATATAAATAACTCGCTTGCACATTTCGCAAAACACCAAATAATTCATTTGCACATGTTAATGCGTTGCCTGCATTTTAAAATGCAGTATTTCATCTGAATCTACCCAAAAAAACCCTATAGATAAAGTGGCTATAATGCCAAAATACCCTTAAAATAACATTTTACCAGTTGAGCAGAAACCCAAGCATTAAGAACTAGAGTGCATTTAGATTTCCACGGATTTCCCAGCACATCTGCTGCAGGAAATCCAATGTCTCAATCGAAGCTAAATGCATCATATCCCAGTGTCTTCCTACTGGTTAAATCTACGAGATAATGTGTTGGAATTATTTATTTCACGAGATAACGTTCTCCCAAGATTAATTGTTGAAGTTGGGCGAATTACACAGTGTTGGCCGTAGGTCGCCATGCCTTCCGGGCGACCTACAACGTGGAAGTCACCATGCACTCCCATCGACCTCCTAGGTCGCCATGCACTCTGGGCGACCAAGGAGGTCGCCATGCACGCCCGGCGACCTTGTCTCCTTGCATGGCCATGTGATATTTCTGCACGTCCCGCTCTATGGATGCAACGCATGCATGAGGGAGCAAACGGTTAAAGCTTGGTCGTCGGGCATGAATCTCCCAACTATGACATGCAGGGCGTGCAGAGGGTTAAAAGCTTGGCCGTCTTGTATGGCCATGTGATATTTCTGCACGTCCCGCTCTATGGATGTAACGCATGCATGAGGGAGCAAAGGGTTAAAGCTTGGTCGTCGGGCAGGAATCTCCCAGCTATGACATGCAGGGCGTACAGAGGGTTAAAAGCTTGGCTGTTGGGCGTGCATGGTGACCTCCTTGGTCGCCCGGAGTGCATGGCGACCTAGGAGGTCGCTGGGAGTGCATAGCGACCTATGGGTTGGGTTGTGCATGTCCCATGCACACGATCATTCTCTCGTCGGAAGCTGCCACGTCGTAGGTCGTCCGGAAGGCATGGCGACCTACGACCAACAATGTGCAATTCGCCCTACTTCAGCAATTAATCTTGGGAGAACGTTATCTCGTGAAATAAATAATTCCAACACATTATCTCGTAGATTTAGCCCTTCCTACTCATTAGCATAAACAAATTCAAGAGAATAGGTTGAATATGTACACTCGGATAAGCGAAGCATCATAGAACCCAGTCATGCCCAACTTAGATTTGATCTCTTTCGCTACTTTCTGATAAATGGTTATATATTGAATAATTCAAGTAAAAATAATAATAATAATAACTTTAAATAAAAGAACAACAAAATGTATCATTTCTAGTTTTATATGGAATAGGTTCTCATTTTGGAGTGTTCTTTTTATTAGTGCTACTTTAGGTGTATAATCTTATGCAAAATCAATATCATCTGGTTCATTGATGATACATACAATTATACATAGTACAAAAGAATTATACGTCCTATTTTTACTTGTTTCGTGCTATAATTTAAAGATGATATTAAATCAGGAACTTAAATTTTGAAAGATGAACATTTGCAAAAACAAACAATAGAGCTTTGATCTCCCTACGAATCCAACGATAAACACAAATTGTGATCGATCAAGGAAGAGATCAACGACGGGATTAAAACAGCGGCGTAAGAGTTTACCTCCATTAAGAACAGCGGCGGAGGCGCAGCTTCGCGTCAAATAGGCGGAGAGCTCGCAGTAGTGGCGTTCATAACCGTCGAACACCTCACTCATTTTGGCTTCTTCCCTAATCTCTCTCGCCCGCCCGCCTACACTCGTGCAAGATATATTTTTTGCTAAATCAGATAAACAAGTAGTTGCAGAGGAAAACGAAAACGAAATCGAATTAACGAAGATACACATACCGGAATCGCGCGGTAGAGATCAACGAAGAATTATTAGAGAAAAAAGCGAATTGAGAGATGGAAGGAATTAATGATCCTTTTGGCATGGAATGTAACATAAAACATGCAGATGTAATATTGCAATTTCAGAACGAAAGGTCGCTAATGCCCTTGACTTTCACTTCAAATTAACTCTAATGTGGCGTTTAGTTGGTATGAATCCCTTGGAATTAGGGCGAATTGGAATCCAATTCCACAACTTTCTCATGTTTGGTTCAAGTTTTCCAAGGGAATTAGAATCTATCATGGCTTCAACTTTCCATCAAATAAGAGAAAGTGAATTCCATCCATTCTATGATGAAATTCAATTCCCTTGTTGGAGGGAATTGAAATTTGACTATACTATCCACATCAATCTTTTGGTAACTTATTCATATATTGAATAAAAATATTTTTTTTATTATTTCGGGTCAGGTTTCTAATTCATATATTCGGATCGGGTAGGGTGAAACTTTATTTTGGTCGGGTCGGGTTAGTTTTTTTAAGTGTGATATTCGGGTCGGGTTGAGCTCGGGTTTAGGGTGAAAAATACTCGACCCGAAAATATATATAATTTTACCTTATATATTTAGGAATAATTACAATAATACCCCTCTATATATAATTTTTTTAAATTAAGTCACTGTTTTTATTGAATAAAAATATTTTTTTATTATTTCGGGTCAGGTCGGGTCGGATTTCTAATTCATATATTCGGGTCGGGTTGGGTGAAACTTTATTTTGGTCGGGTCGAGTCGGTTTTTTTAAGTGTGATATTCGGGTTGAGTCGAGTTTAGGGTGAAAAATACCCGACCCGACCCGACCCAAAAAATATATAATTTTTTACCTTATATATTTAGGAATAATTACAATAATACCCCTCTATATATATGTTTTTTTTTCCAATTAAGTCACTGTTTTTATTGAATAAAAATAATTTTTTATTATTTCAGGTCGGGTTTCTAATTCATATATTCTGGTCAGGTCGGGTGAAACTTTATTTTGGTTTGGTCGGGTCTCGGATGGAGGTTCCCTTGTTCTCGGGTCGGGTCGGGTGCACCAAAAACCCGACCCAACCCGACCCATGGCCATCCCTAATTGGGATGATTTTAACTTATGATATTTATTAGCATGATTTTTATAATTTATTGAAATGAATAATCAATCAATAAAATTTAAATTTAATTTTTTTTAATTTTTTTAATATATTACTACATGTGATTTATAAAACAAACTAAAATTAAGCAAAAAAAATAAGAAATGTAATCATGTCATTTTACATTACTAAAATCAAATTCATTTGACATGTCTGCGAACCAAACAGAATATGGAATTGGATTCCAATTCAATTTCCTGCGAACCAAACAGAATATGGAACTGGATTCCAATTCCTGACAGATTCCAATTCCCTCATAAACATTCCAGCAAACCAAACGCCACCTAACTAAACCACGTGTAGATATTTTTTCCTCCATAAAATATATAAAAAATCTCTTATATTTTGTATATGTTTAAATATAATTTTTTTATTACTGAGGTCATTTGGTTCGTACCGTTCAAAATATATTATATTTTAGATATGATATATTCAGTTATTAACATATTATTTTTGTTGTATTGTTCTATTATCACCAGCAGTGGCAAATATATAAATATTTTTTAAGGTGTACACGCATATAAATTAAACACATAAAATTTTGATTAAGGGTGAACACAACTAAAATTTTAAGGTAGACAAAACTATTAAAATATATAATTATTCGAAGAAAATTCGAATTTCAAAATGTGCATGTGCTCACCTTAGATTCTTAATGGACTCACCACTAAATAAAACCGATCATATATTAAAATTAAAACAAGTGAACTACTACCTTAAAACAAGAGAAAGTAACACTTTTATTAATACACAATACAATTGTAATATAAAACACTTGCCCTATTATTATTTTTTCTTCTCTACCTATAAACTATCTTATTCTAACATACTTTTTACATTCTTCACTATTGTAATAACAATTAGAGATGCACATAGCCGGATTTAAATCCGATCCGGATCGGATAAAAATTGATCCGGTTTTTTTACTAAGCCAAAAAATCGGTTCAGATCATAATCGGTTTGGAGGGCCGGATGATGTAACCGGTTTTGGTTTGAAAAAAACCAGTTTTTAATCTAGTAAAAAATCCGGTCATCCAAGTTTTAAACCTTAGACCGGATTTTTAAACCCCAGACCAGATTTTTTCCGGATAAAAAACCAGTTTTTTATCCGTTTTTTTTCAAATCGGTTTTTAATCCCGTAAAAAATCCGGTCATCCAATTTTTTTCCCAAACCGGTTATACTATCCGGTTTTAAAATATCCGATCCGGTTTAAAAAAAACTGGTTTTTCCCAAATCCGGTTTCAGATATTTTTTGTGCAAAATCGGATATTCGGATTTTTTGTGCACCTCTAGTAACAATGATAAATCTCATATCATATTTATATATTTTAATGTTCATTTGATTATGGATATATGTCAAAGTTTTAGCTATTAATTTTATAAATGTTGAGAATCTTTTCTAGAATAATATTTTATATATTTTCGGTGTTACCACATCGGATGTTGTCATAGCTAACACATTCGTTGCTCAGAAGAAAAACCTTAAGCTCATTGATGTGGATGTTCCGGTTGTAGGAGAACAATCAGGTATCACCATTTTACCACTGCTGTCAATGATGAAACCCGCTATTACCTTTACCGGTGAAGAAGTGGAACATCTGACCGTCCGGATTCACAATGCCGGGACAGAGGTTGTGGAGGCAAAGGCAGGTACAGGGTCTGCCACACTGTCCATCGCCCATGCAGCCGCAAGATTCGTCGAATTATCCCTTCGTGCTCTGGGTGGAGATGGGGACGTCTATGAGTGCTCATTCATGCAGTCCGATCTGACCAATCTTCCATTTTTTGCATCTAGGATCAAGCTCGGAAGGAATGGGGTAGAAGCTTCAATTCCGTCTGACCTCGTAGGGTTATCCGAGTACAAATTGATGGCATTGGAAGCTCTTAAACCACAATTGAAGGCCAGCATTGAGAAGGGGACTGAATTTGTTCGGAAGCAACTGGTTACTTTTGACAATATCAAATGAATGCTAAATTCAACTTTCTTTTAATCTTTGGCAAGAACAAACAACGCTAAACAAAGACACAGTACACGGCAGCATTTGATCGTTAAATCACCATTCAAAATCTGTATAAAGTAATTCAGGAACCTAGCTAGAACAGATTCGGATACAGATTCAAACTCCCATCCAAGAACGAGTGGCTTACTTTCTCGACTTACCACCGCGGCCTCGCGCACCGCCTGTTCCACTACGTCCACCACCCGATGCCCTGTTTGCATTGGGTTTCTTCATCTCGTCCGGCAAGGGAAGTATATGATCAACGCACTTCCTAAAGCTGAAATCTTCGACGGTTTCATCCTCCCTAATGGCAAAGAAACATTTACTTTTCCACACCGGATGGATCCGGATTTGAAATGCTTTGATCCCTCCACCAATTTTTTTATCAGACTCTTCGTGACCTTTCTTAAGCAATTCCAGCATCACCCTGTGTTCATACTGTGTGTATAAAGTGAATTATAAAACATAATAGTAACAGTGCTAACAGTTCCCATAAAGCATATATCGTTTTACAAAACCTACTGCTTACTCATTAAAGCAAAGAAGAAAACTGCAAAAGAAGAAAGTTAAGATCTTTTAATTACCTTGTTAAGGTTGAATTGAGTAGGCCAATAGTGAAGGAGATTGTAAAAGTAATCAAACATCTCCACAGACGATCCGAACTCCTTCGGGCCCAGACGGACCCGACCCGACTCGGAGGGCTCCGACTTCTTATTCTCTATGCTTTCTTCCTCCACAGACTTCTCCACCATCTGTTTCTTGGATGCCTTGTCGCTTCCTTCGCCGTCTTCTTCTCTCCCGCGTTTCGATTTCAAGTCGCCGTTGTTGACCCCCTTAGAATCGACGCCGTCATCGGAGTTCTGGGCCGGCGGGGCAAGAGTTTCGGTATCCATGTCTTCCGTCAATGTTTGACGGCAGGAGTAATTCAGTAGGAGAGACGCTTTTTTTTTTAATTATTTATTTTGGTTTTGGCATATAAACTATAAAAGGAGGTACCTTAATTAGGGTTTATCAGAATAAAAAAAAATTTATGGGTAAACTACCTATTTGGTAATCAAATTGTTATTTTATTTGTACTTCGGTCACCACACTATTTTTTTATATTTTAGTAACTAAAATTGTTTTTTTTTATTTTAATTATTCACAGTTATATTTTCCTTATGGTGACATGATCTAATACAATATTTTTTTAAGTATTGAAATTAATATATTTGATCAATTTGTTATAATTTAAAATAATGTTGTAAATTTAATTTTAGCATGAACCAATTAATCTCGGTGGTAAAAGAATTATTGTTGTTCCTTGAGGTCTTAGGTTCGAGAACCATGAATGTCAGGGATGTGAACATTCAATGTCAAATGCTTGAGAATTATCCTTTAATAGATATTGTCTTGTATTTACCCCAGATTAATAAAAAAAACTTTAACATTTAATTTTTTTATCAATTTAGTTCATATTCAAAATAACTCAAAAAAAATAAACATTAATATTTGAAAATCTTATCTTGTATTTACCCCATGTTAAAGTTCTCTCTCATTGAAACCATCTTCTCTATTTGAAAATCATGCTATTCAAGGACGGAACAAAGATCAAATATTGGGACGGGTTAATTTTCTTTATGAAAGAGCAAGGTTCAATGAAATATTTAAATATAAAAATTTGGAAGAGAAAAAAGTCTTATTTAATTGATATTTAAACTAAAAAAAATACCTAAAATACTAGTACATCAAAATTTTTGAGAGGGAAAATAGCCCCTCCCACCTCCTTATTAGCTCCGTCCTTGATACTATCGTCATTTGCCTTTATCGTCGTCTTCTCTATTAAATCTTCTAATCATATTTCACACATTTTTTCTTTCAAATTAGCAATTTAGATTTATATGAAATAATTTTAAAATCAGTGATGGACTTGAGAGGCGGGCGGGGACAACCATCCTTAAAAATTTAAAATAATTATATATTTTAGATTTTTTAATTACAATTTTGTTTTCAATCCTAAAAATTTTATAAATTCAAATTCTTCCCTAAGTTCAATCATTTTTCACACATTTTTTCTTTTAAATGATCAAGTTAGATTTGTATGAGACCATCTTAGAATCAGGATGAATCGAGGGGGAGAGTTAGGGCAGTCGCCCTGAAAATTTAAAATTACTATGTATTTTAGATTCTTTATATATTTTCTATTGAAATTATATAATTGTACTTGTTTGTATAATCTTCTTCTTCTCCTTTTATTAGAATCGCTCATATATTATCAAATTCGTTTTTTATTATTCTAAGATAAATACAAGTTAGTATCTGCTCAAAGATAATTCTCAACCATCTGATATTAAATGTTTATACCTCTGACATTTATAATGCTCGAATCTATAACCTCAAAAAACAACACCAATTTCTTTATTACCGAAATCACTTGGTTCATACCATCAAATTCGATTAATTTCAACAAATAATGACCACAATATAAATATAATCGTAAATGAGGGATCAAATAAATATTTTATCCTATTTAAATTATGTTTTAATAATTAAAGCACACATGGCAAATATTCATTGGGCCATTTAATTTGGAGACCAAATTCATGGAAATCAAACTCATGTAATAATTAGGATAAAATTTATTTATTTATTTATATAAATAATAATAATAATAATTTTTTGTTATAACACTTTTCAAACATACGAGATAATAGTTAAATTAGTGGAAAATTTTATCGATATAATACAAATACTTAAGAAATTCAATCAGAACAATCTGAAAACTAATGGATCAATTTAAAATCAGGACCATGGTTTGAGGACTTGTTATACAATTAACGCATCAACTAATTTTCAACCGTGAAGTTTAACGTTCGTTACCGAAAACCGGTTAAGAAAAAAGAATCAGGCGAGGAACTGAACGAGAATTACGTGATAATAATACGTTAACGTTGGACGGACGTCACCGAGCCTAAACTCCAAAGCATCGTTTAAACCGAGCCTCCAAATACTAGTAAAATACTGAATTTTTCTCTTTTGGTTTTGTATTTTAGTTTAATTCTGCTAACTTATAAATATATAAAAAAGGGAGAAATGGAAGCTCTTCAATCATCGATTTGATCAGCTTCCAAGCAAAGAAACACATTGGGTTTTTCAAAGCAAAACCTGGGTTTGGATTCTTCGTTGATTATCATATTGTGTTTTGATTCTTTTGGTAAGCATTTCAGATTCACAAAACAACTGCAATTTTAGTTTAATTTTATGGTATTTGTTTTATGATTGGGAATGTTGTTTGGGTTGATTTAGAATTTTATTATGTTTGTAAACGGTTGAATTTTGGAAGTATATTTTGCAATTCCAACTTCATTTGTATTCTGACATTAGTGGGTATTTTCTTTTGCTACATTGTTGTATATCAAGGAACTCTCGTTTCCGATAGAGAATGAGTGATCATCTGGTTTTATGTATGGACCGGCTCGCGACACCCGACAGTTCGTAACCGATGCAAGAAGCCGAGGTTGCGGGATCTTGGGGTGAAGATTCTTCTATAGTTGTTGAGCCAGATGTCTGCGCTATTGGTGTTGAGGATGTGGAAGAACATGGTTCATGTGACGAAGAAGAACCACTCATCCTGACGGTCGAATGCCGAATCTGCCAGGATGAGGACAGCATTGAAAATTTGGAGGCACCTTGTTCATGCAGTGGCAGTTTGAAGGTATTCCTTCATTGGGGAATTTCGTGACTTATAGCGTAACAGCTTGATCGTTATATGGTGTCATTTGCAATCTTATATATTTATGGTTTTATGGCTTTGGCTGACAAATTTTTGTTGTCCAGTTTGCTCATAGGAAATGCATTCAGCGTTGGTGCAATGAGAAGGGAGATTTAATTTGTGAGATATGTCATCAGGTACACCCCTGCTCCAGAAATGTTGTTGTCATCATCATTTCAAGTAGGATGATCAAATATGCTGTTTTTCTATAATCGTATTTTACACGTACCTTATTGCATAATTCATGAATATAAACAAGTATCGGATTTCATATTAGTTTTTTAAATTAACAAGGGTGTAAATTTGCATTTACAAACTTTTGAGTCACGGTACTCTGGTGCTTGTCATCAAATGCATTTGATAATTGATAGTTCTTTTTCAGTAGCCATTACTTGGTGACTTTTGTTGTCATCTGGTGTATCACATGGTATATCAAAATATGATAGACTTATATGTATTTGTTGGAAGATTCATATAATATATCTGTATTGTTAAACTTTTCTTCTGGACAACAAACTCGATCATCATTATCTCATTCATTGAAATAGTTATGTATGAGTTGAATTACTGGGCCACTTTACTTATTCCTGAAAAAAACATTTGATTTGCATTCTTATGAACTGGGATATATTGTGCCACCACCTCCTCAGCCAGAGGTTACTACAATTGATATCAGCCAAGTCCCACAACCCTGCACTTAGTGTCGCTGAAACTTTTTTAGCTTTTTCTTTCTCAGTTTCGTTTTTAATGTCGGTCTTGTAACTGCAATTGAAACTTTGATATTTTCTTGGACCCTTTCTTATTTGTGAGGATTTATGTCAGAACCTTTTCGGTGATCTGTAGGATGGGTCACTATGGTATGCTAATCACCTTTGATCCCTTAGTTCCCTGTGTTTTCTATTGATACAGTGAGTGGACAGTCTCTTGTTCTTCGTTGGGTTACCAACTAATTTTAGCAGTGGCAGCAGAACGCCCTATTTTTGGGCAAGGCTATGATGCATATTCGGATAACGATTCTAGTGGAGCTGAATTTTTCCGCGCCGCTTCCCTTACTGTAAGCTTCCGTTTCCTCTATGAAAATACAATTTATTAATCCTATCTTGCTCTGACTCTTCATTTTGTTTGAATTATCCTAATCCAACACTTGTGTCCGACACGTATTCGGATATGATATTCCAAGGACCATCCAAACAGTTGGAGAAACTTGGAAACAAATTGATGCTTAAACACAAGTCCAAGTAACAGAGCCCCTTACTTGTTGGCTTATGTTAATTAAAATATTGGCGATTGTATACTTTATTTTCTTTACATTTTGCTGCACACAATAGATCGAGTATAAATGTTCGAGTCATCTTTTGTGTTATGCGATGCATTATTCTATTGTACAATTTGCCTAGTTTTTTTCCCCCTTTCGCACTGGCAGTGTACTATTCACGAACCTTATTTCCTCTTGTAATTAAGGTTATAGAATATCGAGTTGAGCCCTATATCCCAAATTACTGTTTTTGCTTAGATGGAAAGATAAATAATTTTGGGTTTCACTTCAATGGAACATTTATTGGGTCCTTATTGTCCACACCAATCAATAATAGGAATCTCTGCTAATATCCTTGTTCCTATTCTGTTTATTTGCAGGCACTCGCTCTTCAATTCTTGAGGCATGTTTTGTACCTAGCCAGTGGAGACACGGACGATGAATTATCTTGATATATCACTGTATGCATGGCTCAAATTTGCATTGATCTTTTTGTAATTCACAACTTTTAATTGTTTGATTCCAACTTCTCTTTCTTTCTTTTTTTCCATCTAGATTTCCCTCCTTCGTGCTGCTGGGCTTCTTCTCCCCTGTTACATTGTGTCCTGGACTATCAGCATATTGCAGCGCCGTAGGGAGCAACAGGTAACAGCTCCGACTTTCTTGAAAAATGACAGCACTTAGTTGTGCCATGTTGGTCTATATCACAGGAGAATACTAAGAATGTAGATTTGTATCCGTTTCTCATGATACGTACTATGCATAATTGGTAAGGTTCGAGTCTTGTTAAGAATGTGTGTCCTGTACGACTGTTCAGTTTCTTCCAAGTTCTTTCATGTATTTAGAGTATCTACGGGGGGTCACATCTCCACTCCCCCGGCTGAAGAGTCGAGTAACATAGCCCAAAAAGCATTCCATTGATGATATCTTCCGCCTCTCGTAATGTTAAACTGGATCGTACCATTTTTAGCTGATTCAAATTATTTTAATTTGTATGTCTCTTGAAAACTTTCTTTTGGCAATTAGTTTTATGCATTTTCTCTTTTAACGATTCAATCAGGAAGCCGCAGCTGACGTTGCTGTAATGATACAATCATCGCAACCTCGGGCCATGCATTACAGTGTAGCACTGGGACCTTTAGCGACACCACAACAGGAACCACTTCAATAACACAACAGTCATTTTCCCGGCAAGAAGCTTCGATGGTGAAGAGGCCTTAGTTATCCTTGTTAGCTTGTTAAGGTGAATTGAGTAGGCCAATAGTGAAGCAAATTGAAAATACTATCAAACATCTCCATAGACAGCCCGAATAGGAGGACTTCGTCTTCTTCTTTAGGTTTTCTTTCTCGACGGACCTCTCCACCATATGTTTCTTGGATACCTTTCGCTTCCGTCACCATCTTCTTTCTAGGACTTCGATTTTGTGCCGTCGTTGACCCCTTGATAATCGACTGCCATCGTATTCTAGGAGGGATGATTTTTGTGTTTTTAGGTTTGACATATGTACTATAATGAAATTATTATATCAATTGAATAACAAAAATTATTTAAATACCAATTTGCAAAAGATACATAAATCAAGTAGTAAATGCATATTTAAACCCTTATGGGATCATATATATATTTAATCCGCTTAACAAAATTATCTATTATTCCGAAAATTAATGAAGGGGACAAAAGGTAGCTTTGGAACAGTAGCGTTTAACTATGTCATAGGTCGAATTAAATGGAGTTTTTAGTTTATTTGTATACATTTATAATTTTAATTTTTAGGGTAAAGTACACAAATGGTCCCTTGATTATAGGTCGTTATTTTGTTGAGTCTCATGATTATTAAAATTTATAAAATGATCTTCTAATTATACGATGTTGCTTTTTTTTAGTCTCTCGACTATTAAAAGTTATAAAATGATCATTCAACTATTCATATGTTCAAAACTCGTTCTTTTCTGGTTAAAATTGACGGTCGTCTGAGTTGGACGTTAATATGTTGATTGTGATATGATAGTCGTTTAAGATTTTGAGATCAAATTTTATCATATTTCAGTCAAAAGGTTAATGTCGAGCTCAAATTCCCATTAATTTTTTAATGAAAAAGGACGAGTTTAGCAGTGATAGATTCAAGAATTAAAAAATGGGGGTCCAATATAAATGAGCAACAACTTACCAGTGACTTGATTGAGGAAGTTCATCGAAAAATCGCCGGTGAACGGCGTCGTGACGGGTGGTTTAGGCACAAACAAAAGACTGAGAAATGAGAATTGAGTAGCAGTGTGGTTGGAGTCTGTGGGTTTGAACGCAAAACAGAAGCTTTAGTATTAGTAATACCTAAAATGAAAGGTTTTTAAATGATATATATTATTTTAATTAGTTTTTCAATTGAAAATATGGAATAGATTGACAACTTCAGAGCACAAATTTCAACTACAAAACAAAGAGTGCAGAAAATAGCATAAATTTCAACTACAAATGTGTAGAAAAGTAAAAAATAAAATAAAAAGAGTGCAGAATTTTGAAGTTTTAATATAGTATATTAAGTGTTGGTATTTTTTTTTAGGAAAATGGGTATGCAATTGCTACCTCGTGGGCCACGTAGGTCTGCCCCTGATTTAGTATATATGAATAGTCGGATGATCATTTTATAACTTTTAATAGTCAATGACTCAATAAAATAATATTTTATAGTTGAAGGGTCGAATCTCACTTTGAACTTAATCATATCTTTCAAAAGACACAATAAAACTCAAACTAAAAATAAAATCAATCTTTTAGATTAAATCAAATCAAAATCTATTAAATTCAAATCACATATTCATCCCAAACAAATTAAAAAAGTGACAGACGATACGAAAATTAAGTAATAATGATAATAATAATAATAAACCTCTTCTTTAGATGGGAGTTGTTGGGTAAAATTGATCCAATAAATCATGTGGATAAAAATTTAATTCATTAAATCATCTTTAAAATTAATTTGAGATATACAACGAATATTACGGTGTAAGAGAAAGTCATTATACTCACATAACAAGTTTACCTAAATAATAATTTTTTTATTAAAATTTATCATATTGATACGTGATGAGTTTTAAACTGTTGAAGTATGAGTGCATACGTGGTAGGAGCGGCAACTAGTGTATGTGGGAACTGTGAGTTAGTTAGTTGTTGTTCAAGATTAGTCAAGCAGTTAGAGGTTGGTTACGAGTCTGGTAAAGCTGTTATGCAAGCTTTCATGTATAAAAGAACTGATGTACTACCTTGATGAATAACAAGTTCAGTTACTTCACTTAGTACTCTGTTAAACTTGAGTGTAAATCACAATATGGTATCAGACGCTGGTGATTTTGGGGCGTGGTAAAGGTCTGCTCGTGGACGGTTGAGCATACGTTGTGATATGATGCCTTCGGTCTCTCCGCTTCCTAGTGGTGGTGTGAGCAGTTCTGATTACTCGGGACTTGCCTCGAAAGGGTTCACGAACAAACGTCTGAGCGTTGTTCTTGATGATCGAAATTTCTTGTTGTGGAAACAACAAGTACTGTTAACGGTGAGGAGTCATCGACTTGAGAAGCTACTGTCTGGCTCGGTTGTTCCTCCGCCTGCAATGGTTGTGCTCGATGATGGCACAACAGCTGAGAATGAGGGTTATGAGGTTTTCGTGGCACAAGACAGTGTCTTGGCCTCATGGTTGTTATCTACGGTCAGTCCATCCTTGCTGCCACATCTAGTGGGGGCAGAAACGGCTGCACAAGTGTGGAACACTATAAACAAGATTTTTGTCTGTAAATCGACGACGACGGTGATGAATCTGCACTATCAACTAAAAGCAGTTCATCAGGGTGAGTTAGGGATGCGCATGTACATATCCCAAGTTAAAGAGATATGTGATGCGCTGGCTTCGTGTGGCAGCCCGGTGTCCGATCTTGAACATATTGCCACGATCTTGAATGGTTTATCGGCAGAATATAGGCCGGTTGTGACGGTGCTGTCGGCCAGTCATGATACGTTGACGTTGGAAGGTGTAGTCTCGGTGCTCATTGATGCTGAGACTCAACAGAAAAACTTCACTCGATTTGACAGTATTGTTGTTGCTGCCAATGTGGCGCACGTAAAGAATGCTATGAGTAATAGGTATGATCGATACGCTCATCAAGATCAAGTCAAGACAGACAGGAACACAAATTATAACAATCAGTCTGCTCGTGGTCGAGGGCGTGCCAAGGTTCAGTGTCAATTGTGTGGGAAAAATGGACACCTTGTCAACCGATGCTGGTACAGGTTTGACAAGTCGTTTTCTGGTTTAGATGAACCGGATGCGAGAAGCTCGGCCAAGGAACAGCTGCCTACGGCCAATGTGTGTCATTATAGTTCCAATGCTTGTGTCTGTACAAGTAAGCCAAGTGGAAGTTCAGGAGGTCTGGAGAGTCAAGACCGACTCAGACCACTTGCCAATGTGGCCGTAACGAGCTCTTCCCCTGCCTCGTGGTTTGTAGATTCTGGAGCTACTCACCACGTGACCTCTGATGATATTGAGATTGTGGATGGATCATATTACACAGGTGCTGGTAAGCTAACTATTGGCAATGGTGCCGGTCTTTCAATTGCTAAAATTGGTCGAACTTCGGTTCACACTGCATCTCGTTCGTTAGTACTAAGTGACTTATTACATGTGCATTCGATAACTAAGAAGTTAATATCTGTGTCCAAGCTTGCTAGGGACAACAGAGTATTTTTGGAATTTCATGCTGGCTATTGTGTGGTTCGGGATGAAAAGTCGGGTGATGTGCTGCTGCGAGGGCAAGAAGCTGGTGGCTTGTATGAGTTTGATGGTTTTCTGGCTCGGCGTAATAAAGATGCTGAAGCGAATTTGGCTCATAAGTCTAGTAGTAGTAGTAGTCAATATGTACTGTGGCATGATCGTTTAGGTCATCCGTCTCATAAGGTGTTGCTGCAAGTTTGTAAACACTGTAACATTTCTTTACCAAGTAATGTCAATAAAGAAATGCTTCCGTCACGTGTTCCATGCCATATGGGCAAAAGCCACAAGCTCCCGTTTAGTGCATCTGAAACTCAGTAAGAAAATCCGTTTCAGTTAGTTTTTACTGACCTATGGGGTCCGGGGCATATTGTGTCGAATGGATTTAAGTACTATGTGTCGTTTGTAGACGCGTGCTCGAGACATACCTGGGTGTACCTGCTGAAAGAAAAAGGGCAGGCAGTTCAAGCATTTCAGTTGTTTCAACAACTAGTGCATACACAATTTGGACAGGTGATTAAAGCGGTGCAGAGTGACTGGGGAGGTGAGTTTCGCTCTCTCTCGGCTGTGCTTGCTCGGTGTGGAATTCAACATCGAGTGACGTGTCCATACGTGTCCCAGTAAAATGGGGTTGTAGAGAGAAATCACATATACATTTTCGAGATGGCACTGACACTACTAGCTCGAGCCTCTCTACCCTTGAAGTTCTGGTCATTTGCGGTTGTAACAGCTGCACATTTGATTAACAGATTGCCAACTAAGGTACTTCAAGGACGTACGCCGTTTGAGAAATTGTTTGGGAAACCACCAACGTATGATCACCTAAGGGTATTTGGCTGTAGGTGCTTTCCTCACTTATGGTTGTTTCAGCCCTATAAGCTTGCGTATAGGTCGCAACCGTGTGTTTTCCTGGGCTACAGTGTAAGTCATCGAGGATATCAATGTTTAGCGCCTAACGGACGAATCTATATGTCTCGCCATGTAGTTTTTGATGAGCAGGTGTTTCCGTTTGCTGAACGTGTGGATAACAAACGGTTGACGGATTCAGGAAGTTTGGGTTCTGGGGTGTCGCTGATGGTGGTCCCTGGTGCTCGGCGTGTCTGTGGTAGTGCCCTGCAGGAGTATGCAAGGAATGGTCAGACTGGATGTGGTGGAACTGGGCATACACCAGTGTACAGTGGGGTAGTACCTGAGGTTGCCTCCAGTAGTAGTACTGATCGATCTAGTCAGAATGTTGCTACTAGTACATGTGAGAATGTGGCGAATGTAATGCCAGAACGGGTAGAGCAGCCTGATGAGCTACTGATGGGTGAGTCGGTTCAAGCTGATGTATTTGGTCAGCGTAAAGGTGGCATAGCACGTTCAGTGGGTGGAAATGAACACCCGATGGTCACTCGCAGTAAACGAGGTATTTTCAAACCGAAAGTGCTTGTTACACAGGTTAAAGGAAGTGCTAGTGAGCCTTGCACGATCAGTCAGGCTCTTAGAGAACCAAAGTGGAAAGAGGTTGTGCTTGCTGAATATGATGCTCTAGTAAGGAATGGCACGTGGGTGCTTGAACCGTTACCAGAAGGGAGAGCAGCGGTTGGGTGTAAATGGCTGTTCAAAATTAAGTATAATGCTGATGGATCTGTGCTGAGGCATAAAGCTCGGTTGGTGGCTCGAGGGTATTCACAGGTACCGGGTCGTGACTTCACTGATACGTTCAGTCCAGTAGTAAAAGCCACCACGGTGAATGTTGTACTGTCACTGGCAGTGACGCGTGGGTGGAGCTTGAGGCAGGTGGACGTGAATAACGCCTTCCTCAATGGTGAGCTTGGTGAAGAAGTCTACATGGTGCAACCACCAGGCTTTGAACAAATGGCGAGTGATGGAACTCGGCTGGTTTGTAAGTTGAAAAAGGCGTTGTATGGGTTGCGTCAAGCGCCACGAATGTGGTATGTAAAGTTGCGTCAGTTTTTACTGGAATTGGGGTTATGTGGTACAACAGCTGATGCGTCATTATTCGTATGACAAGTTGGTGGAATTCGTACGTTGATCTTGGTGTATGTGGATGATATTATAATTACAGGGGAGTCGAGTGACGCTGTTGATGAGGTTGTTGGGTTGCTCGACAGGAAGTTTTCCTTAAAGGACCTGGGTGAGCTTGGTTACTTCCTTGGTGTTGAGGTCAAGAGGTTGTCTGATCGACTAGTTTTGAGTCAGCACAAGTTTATTTGTGAGTTGTTTGAGCAGACAGAAATGCTTGGTGCTAAACCAGCACCAACGCCAATGGTAGTCTCGCCTAAGCTAACGTGTGACGCTGGGAAGCTGCTTACAGATGCATGTATGTATAGAAGTGTGGTTGGTTCCCTGTTATATCTGAGTCATACGAGACCAGATATAGCGTTCAGTGTTAGTAGAGTGGCCCAGTATATGCATCGACCGTGCGATGGTCACTGGCTTGCTGTGAAGCGGATCTTGCGATACTTAAGTGGAACAGTTGACTATGGCTTGGTGTTTCGACCGACTTCTGTGCCTGAATCCTGCTGTCTGACTGCGTTTGTTGATGCTGATTGGGCCAGCAACGTTGATGACCGCAGGTCAGTCTCGGGCTCGTGTGTGTTCCTTGGGTGTAACTTGGTGTCGTGGAGTGCTAGGAGACAGAAAACTGTGGCTCGCTCGACTACAGAGGCCGAATATCGCAGCATTGCTGATACAGTAGCTGAGGTAGTATGGATTCGGTCGTTACTTTCTGATATGGGTGAAACGGTTGCTATAACTCCTATAGTCTGGAGTGACAATACTAGTGCGGTTGCCATGAGCGCAAATCAGGTGTTCCATGCTCGGTCGAAGCATATAGAGTTGGATATACATTTTGTACGTGAAAAGGTGGCTTGTGGAGCAATTCAAGTGAACTACTTACCTGCAGAGCACCAGGTTGCTGATGGGCTGACAAAACCGTTGCCAAAATCTGCTCATATGTTGTTTCGACAACAAGTGCAGGTGGCAGAGAAGGAGAGAGCTGAGAATGACGGGGAGAATGTTGAAGTATGAGTGCATACGTGGTAGGAGCGGCAACTAGTGTATGTGGGAACTGTGAGTTAGTTAGTTGTTGTTCAAGATTAGTCAAGCAGTTAGAGGTTGGTTACGAGTCTGGTAAAGCTGTTATGCAAGCTTTCATGTATAAAAGAACTGATGTACTACCTTGATGAATAACAAGTTCAGTTACTTCACTTAGTACTCTGTTAAACTTGAGTGTAAATCACAATACCACTTTAGCAAATAAATACCGTAAATTTCCAAATTAATTTTAAAAATGATCAAAGAAACCAATATTTTTACCAGCTTGACCTGTTGCGGAAATTTTGCCGGCGTTATCGACCCTAATCTCTAAGGTAACGTTTAATTGGCATGAATCCCTTGGAATTAGGGGGAATTGAAATCCAATTCTACCATTTTCCCATGTTTGGTTCAAGTTTTCCAAGGGAATTGGAATCACTCATGGCTTTAACTTTCCATCAAATGAGAGAAAGTGAATTACATCTATTATATGATAGAATTCAATTCCCTTGTTGGAGGGAATTGAAATTTGACCATACTACCCTCGTCAATCTTTTGGTAACTTATTCATATATCGAATAAAATTTTTTTATTATTATTTCGGGTCGGGTTGAGTTTCTAATTCATATATTCGGGTTTCTAATTCATATATTCGGGTCGGGTGAAACTTTATTTTGGTCGGGTCGGGTCGATTTTTTTAAGTGTGATATTCGGGTCGGGTCGAGTTCGGGTTTAGGGTGAAAAATACCCGACCCAAAAATATATATAATTTTACATTATATATTTATGAATAATTACAATAATACCCCTCTGTATATATTTTTTTTTCAATTAAGTCACTGTTTTTATTGAATAAAAATATTTTGGTTATTATTTCGGGTCGGGTCGGATTTCTAATTCATATATTCGGGTCGGGTAGGGTCTCATATGGAGGTTCCCTTATTCTCGGGTCAGGTCGGGTGGACCAAGAACCCTACCTAACCCACTCTACCTAATCCGACCCATGGTCATCCCTAATTAGGATGATTTTAACTTACGATGTTTATTAGCATGATTTTTATAATTTATTGAAATAAATAATCAATCAATAAAATTAAAATTTAATTTTTTTTAAATTTTTTATAATATATTACTACATTTAATTTATAAAACAAACTAAAATTAAGAAGAAAAAAAACAAGAAGACAATCATTTTATTTTACATTACTGAAATCAAATTCATCTGACATGTCTACGAACCAAACAGAATATGAAATTGGATTCCAATTCAATTTTCTACCAACCAAACATAATATAAAATTTGATTCTAATTCCTGACAGATTTCAATTCCTTCACAAATTCTAATTCACTCCTAAACATTAAAGCGAAACCAAACACCACCTAAAACTTCGTTTAAACCGAGCCTCCCGAGTACTGGTAAAATAGTAAACCGATTGATTAATTTTACTGAATGTATTTAATATATAAAAACGGGAAAGAAAAATGGAAGCTTTCAATTATTGATTTTGATTAATTTCCAAGCAAGGAAACCCATTGGTTTTACAAAGGAAAGTCTTCCGGGGTTGGAGTCTTCGTTATAGATATTTACAAAGAGGGAAGCTAAAAGAGCATATCAGATTCAGACTCCCGATAGAAACTGATTTTTTGTTGTAATTATTTTTATTTTTTATGTTCTGAATTTGTTTGATTAATGGGTTTGTTCAGCTCCGATCATAATTTTGGTATTTTTTTTTAATTTTGGGAATTATGTTGGATTGTTTGGTTATCCTGAAAATGAAGGAAATAGTTTGGGTTTTTCCCCCAATTTCTGTGGGAGATTCAAAAAGGAAAAATTTTGAAGATTTTGAGTAGGAGCAGTTGAATCTAGCATTAAATTTTATAGTCAGAGACTTGTTTGTTAGTTTTTGAAGTATGTTTTGCAGTCTACTTTCAGCTTCATATGCATATTCTGATTTTAATGGGAATTCTTGCTGCATTTTTGTGTGTTATCAGAACCCTTTCTTGCAAAAATGAGTGATCGTCTCGTATTCTGTGTGGACCGCCTTACGAAACCCGAAAGTTTGTTATCAGTGCAAGAAACCGAAGTTGTGGGATCTTCGGGTAACGGTTCTTCTATAGTTGCTGATCAAGATGTTTGTGCTATCGATGTGGAGGAAGTTGAAGAACATGGTTCGTGTGATGAAGAAGAACCACTCCTCCAGACGGTTGAATGCCGTATCTGCCAGGATGAGGACATCATTAAGAATTTGGAGGCACCTTGTTTGTGCAGTGGCAGTTTGAAGGTATTTATTTGTTTTGGGAAATTTTTAGATTTATAGTGTACCAGCTTAATTACGATATGGTTTCGTCTTCCTGCTGTGGCTGACACATTTTTTTTATATCCAGTTTGCTCACAGGAAATGCGTTCAGCGCTGGTGCGATGAGAAGGGAGATATAATTTGTGAGATATGTCATCAGGTATACCCCTGCACTGGGAATGTTGCTGTCTTCGTCATTTCATCTAGGATAAACAAAATCTGCTGCTTTTTATGTTCATATTTTACATGTACCTATTTGCATAATTCATTAATATAAACAAGTGTTGGGATTTTTAAGGTTTCTTTTTCCTTTCTTTTCTGTTGATGAATCACTGGTTAGTTTTGTACATTAACAACAATGGGGTAAAGTTGCATTTACAAATATTTGAGCCACGGGTCTCTGGTGCATGTTGGAAGATTCATATGATATCTCGGTGACTTTTGTTGTCAATATGGTATATCAAATATGTGTGATCATCTATGTATTTGTGGGAAGATTCATATGATATCTCGATTTGGTTAAACTTTTCTTTCTGACAACAAACATAGTCATCATCTATCTTATTGATTGAAATAGTTTAGTTTTTGTTGAGTTATTAGGCGACTTTACTAACATTTCCCTCCAAAAAAAATAATTTGCAGTCTTACGAACCGGGATATATGTCACCACCTCCTCCGCCAGAGGTTGCTACAATTGATATCAGGCAAGTCTCACAAGCGTGCATGTAGTTACCCATCATAGACATGATAAAGATCAGTGTCGCTCAAACTATGTTAGCTTTTTCTTTTCCTGTTTTGTCATCAGTGCTGGTCTTGTTACTGCAATTTAAACTTTGATATTTCTTGGACCAGTTCCTGTTTGTGAGGATCTGTATCCGAACCTGTTCAGTGATCTGTAGGTTGGGTTGCTATTTTATGCTAATCACCTTTGACCTCTGAATTTTTTATTTTTTTTATCGATACAGTGAGTGGACTCTCTCTGGTGCTCCTTTGGACTTACACGACCAACGGATCTTAGCAGTGGCAGCAGAACGCCGTCTTTTGGAGCCAGGCTATGATGAATATTCCAATAACGATTCTAGTGGAACTGAATTTTTCCGTGCTGCTACACTAACTGTATGCTTTTGTTTCCTCTATGGAAAAAAACAAATTATTAACTATCCTATGTTGATTTGTCCCTTAATTTTTCTTGAAGTATACTTGTCCAACGCTTGTGTCTGACATGGATTCAGATATAGCCCTACCACGACCATACAAACATATGGAGAGTGTTAGAAAAGATTCGAACATACCGATAATGGGTAGATACCTGTATCCAACACTCAAACCTAAGCTCGAGTAAAATAGGTCCTTATTGGCTTTTGTTAAGTAAAATTCTTGGTGATTCCGTACTTCCTTTTACTTATTTTACCAGTTTGCTGCACACAATAGATCGAATATCAATGTCCAAGCCATTTTGTGTGTTATGCAATGCATTATCTATTGTATGGTTTGCCTGCATCTTCCCCCGGCTTTGGCAGTGTTCTAGTCATCAGCCTCATTTCGACTTGTGGTTAAGGTTATCGAGTTGAGCCCTAAATCTCAAATTATTGTTTTTTGCTTTGATGGCAAAGATGGTCGCAATTTTGCATCTCATTGAACATTTCTCCAGTCCTTATTGTCCCTGCCAATCTGTAGTAGGAATCACTGCTAATATCCTTGTCTTATTCTGTTTAGATCTTATTTCATCTGTTTGTTTGCAGCTTCTGGCTCTTCTATTCTTGAGGCATGCTTTGTACCTAACCAATGGAGACACGGACGATGATGTATCTCAATATATCTCTGTAAGCATGGCTTGGATTTGTGCTGATCATTTTTGTAATTCGCAATTTCTTAATTGTTTGATTCTAACTTTCTTTTTTTGTTTATTGTCATCTAGCTTTTCATGCTTCGTGCTGCTGGCTTTCTTCTTCCCTGTTACGTCGTGGCCTGGGCTATCAGCATCTTGCAGCGCCGTCGGGAGCAACGGGTAATGGCTCTGACTTTCTTGAAAAAATGAGAGCACTGTTTTACTTGGTTGTGTCGAGGTTGATCTAGATCACAGAAGAAGAATACTGAAAATATAGATTTGTATCCGTCTTTCAAGTCTCATTAAGAATGTGCTTCTGTTACCAGAATGTTCAACTTCTTCCTAGTTCTTTTATGTATTTAGAGGATCTCTTGAGGGTCATATCTCCGTTATCCACGGCTGAATATTTTTCGGGTTTGATTACTTAAAGAAACCGAAGTGTCGAGTAACATAGCTCTGAAAAAGCATTCCATGAATGACATCCTATGCCATTCCTTGTACTAATCATACACATGCAGCTTTAATAAGCTAAAGCTAAATCGACTCATGTCGTTTTAGCTGATTCAAGTTATTTTAATTTGTATTTCACTTAAGAACTTTTTTTTGGTATTTAGTTTTGTGCATTTTCTTTTCTTTTTTTTTCCGATTGAATCAGGAAGCCGCAGCTATTGCAGCAGCTGATGTTGCAGCAATGATACAAGCAGCGCAACCTTGGGCCACACATTACAGTATGGTACCTGGACCTTCAGTCACACCCCAACAGGAGCCACTTGAATAGCGCGAAGAAGATTATGCAATTTGGACTCGACATAAGTGTTGGATACAGGTATGTGTCCGGCATAGGTCTATTCAATTTTCTTTTCTCACAAGTTTTTCCATATATATGGAGGATCCTAACTCCATATAAAGTCCGAATATGTATCGGACGCAGGTGTAGAATTCATGTATTTTAGGGAAGGCGAAGAATTCAACATGGGATCCTCTTTTCCATGTTTCAAGGATGCAATTTTCAGAGTTATTGATTGTACAGGAAACTTGAATCTCATCACTTTGCTTTTTCTTCATGAGGAACATTGTCTACAGTTGGAGAAATAGTCATGATTATGACTATGAATGGATAGTAAAAGTAATGAATATTCTGCACGATCGGATTTGATTTTACAGATTTGAATACCGTGAATTACGATATACATGGATTCGGTTTTCCTTTGTTAGATTCAGATTTGCGAATTCGAATCTCGAATCCCGTTCGAACCATACGCTTCAGCTGGTGCTGTCTCAGACGACGTAGTTAAAATTTCCCCATCATTGTCTTGTATGCTTCTGTTGGTGGTTCAACCAGATCGGGTTTCGGGCACGGGAGTCATCGATGTTGCTCTGAGATGAGATCAGTGGTCTTTGTAGTCCTCGCTCGTTCAAAGTCTTTGCAGACCAGACAAGATTTGGGACCTGTTTCTCCTATGATGTTTGATCCCCATCGGTCAACCTAAAGGCAAGTTAAACGAGGATAGGATTCCGACCCCATTCACGACAAATCCACTATGACGTTTGGTTGCGAGTTTTTCTTCTTCTTAAAAATCGAGTAGGGCTTTGGGTCAAGTAGAATCTCTTTAAACTCAAGTTGGGTTAGTTGCGTGTTTTATCTAGGGGTGTTCATTTGGTTAATTCAGTGGCCGAACCGACCGAATTATCATTTTTGAATTAATCGAATTTTTTTTTTCTTTAACCGTTAATCGAATCGAACTTTTTTTCGAAAATATTAACCGAATCGAATAAATTTCGGTTAATTTTCGAATTAATCGAAATTTTTTAGATTTTTAAAATTTAATATTTTTTAATTAAAAAAAACAATTTATAATTAATTTAAATAATATCTAATTATAAATAATATCTAATTAATTTGATTCAAACATTTTGCATTTAGTTTTGATATTATTTTAATTAATTAATATTGATTTGGGTTTTAAATAGATTTTAAATGGATTGAGCCTCTTAATATAATTATATTTAAAGGTTAATTTGGTTAATTAACTGATTTCGAACCGAATTAACCGTTAACCGAATTCAAAAAAAAATCTTTAACCGTTCTCTGACCGAATTAATTCGGTGGCCGACCGAATTAATCGAACTAATTCGATTCGGTTGATTAATTCGGTTAAAATCGAATTTTGAACACCCCTAGTTTTATCTTAAAAATTGAGTGAAATTCTGGGTCAAATAGAATCTTTTTAAACTCAAGTTGGGTCAGGTGACAGATGAAGAAGTATAATGTCCTCAGAATTCGAGTGAACAAAAATCCATGTCGATCCTTAATTTTATCGTGATGGTTGTGTACTATATGTTCGGATATAATATTTTTATTTTTCAAAAATCATATTTCGGATGATATTTATTTTAAATATGTGATAAATATTTATAGAAAACAATATTTAAGAAAAATAAGGAAATACAAAGATGAGCATGGTTTACTAATAAAACTTGACTTTTTTTCAATAATAATAAAATAATTAAAGTCTATTTGAAACTTTTGGATTTATCCTTGTATTATTTGCTTTCTTTTTTTCCTTCTAAAGTCCCACTTACCCCACAAAATGGAGGCCACTATTAAGTTTAAAGGCTTTAGTGACCATAAAGAAACCAGTAAAGGAAAAATAAAATATATAAAGACAACAATTTGAGAGAACATGATTGGATACATGTGGGCCTTTTGAAACATAAAATATATATTCCAAATTCTAAATTATTCCCAAGGATAAGTTATCCTTTACCAAATATATTATTATTATATGAAATAAAAGGCAAGGACAGAGACACTATATTAGAATAACCTGTTCCATTGTCGAAAGATGAAAAATGGATGAACTACGTATTTAGTATCTAAATTATCAGTTTTAGTCTGTTTTAGAATTTAAACTTTTAAATTTTGAACGGGTACTAAAATAAAAATAAAAACTAAACTTTAGGTATGATTTTAAAAATAGAAAGTTTACTAAAACGGACTAAATTTGATAGTTTAAGTACTAAACACGTAATTTACCCAAAAATACATCATTTTATTGACAAATAATTTTATATCAAATGTGTAGGTCTTCTAAAATAAATGAGAATAATGTGTTTATTTTAAGATCGTAAAGCAAGAACATAGAAATTTAAATTATATCGAAAATAAATATAAGAGAATATAATAAAGCATATTAAATCCTAAAATCTTAATCATATCTATTTTTTTTATCAAATTAATTTCTTCACTAATATATACAATATAATTTAAGTTATTTAGAAATTCCCTCCTTTTGTATTGATAATAAATTCCAAGTTGCAAAAAAGAATTAAAAGAACAAAGGGTGTCATCACCTTGAATCCAAAACATAACTTACAATAGATTGCCAAGACAGCTCATGCTTCATGAGCAAGATATATGTACATGATCACCATGAGTGTCTCATGGTATTTTAAAGTTGGGACCATGTGCATTATATAGTTATATTTTCGGTTCCGATTTTGTTTATCGTTGATATATCTATAATATTTTCTATGTCTGCGGTCGAGATAAACACGGTGCTATTAAATAAATTGTATTATTATTCGATAAAACGGATGAACGATAAATTAATAACTTACGCCTTCAATCAACCAGGTTTCAAGAGCACAATCCAAAACAACCTTTCAAACAACAATAATCAGCTAATCAATTCATATTTATAAAATGCCTTTTTTTACTCTATTTTGTTGTTGTTTCTTCTATTGACCATACGAAGAATTAGGTATACTCACATGCCACCTCGGTTTCCACTTCTCTTCTATGGTAGTTCCGGTGGCAACCGCAAGCGGCGCACGTCAAAGCCCCGTTCGTCCCTTCCGAGTCGCTCGCCATGAATTCCCGGCAACCGTCGAAGGCGTACCCTCCGATGTTCTCCGCTTGATTCTTCTGGCACTCCCCGTATCGCACATTCGTAATCATTGTCGATGAAGTGCTACAACTTCTTCTTCTCCCACTTTTCAGCACCACTTGACATTTCTTCATCCTCTCCTCTGAGCAAAAAAGAAAAGAAAAGTAATTCGTCTTGGAAATGGGGTTTTCTTTTCTCATCCAACGCTAGAAGAAAGCTCCAAGAGAATGCAAGCTCTCCTCGTTGAGGTACACAATAAAGAAACGTGAAAAGAAGTAGCTGGATTTATGAGGTTTGATGACTAACCCTAACCCTAGCATGTGCATATTTATAAGGTTCAATGGCATTGTCATCACTCCTTGTCACGCCATTACTTTCATGGTCTCTTTTATTTATTAGGGTAAACTACGCATTTAGTACCTAAACTATAGTTTCTATTTCAGTTTAATACCCCATTTAAAATTTAACGTTAAAATTTGATTTTTTTTTTTAATTTTTAAAAAATTAAAAGTTTAGGTACTAGAACGGACCAAAACTGATTGTCTAGGTACTAAATGCGTAGTTTACTCTTTTATTTATCAGTTATGTTCAATCCGCTACTTAAACCTGATGTTATTCTAGTGAATCAAATTTTATATTATAAATAAAATAAAGTTACATGAATTTAATTTTAAATTTGTGTATAATAGGTTTGGTATATAAAATTGTAGTTTGAAAAATCGAATTAATCATTAATATAATGAAGGGTAAATTGCGTATTTAGTATCTAAACTATCAACTTTGATTTATTTTAGTACTTAAACTTTCATTTTTTAAAAACCATACCTGAAGTTTAGTTTTTGTTTCATTTTAGTACCCGTTGTTAAAAACTTTAGTTTGTGTTTCATTGTAGTACCTCATTCAAAATTTAACGTTAGATTTTGAATTTTTTTTGAAAGTTTAGGTACTAAAACGGACTAAAAATGATAGCTCATGTACTCAACGCGTTAAGTTTTTAACACCGGTACTAAAATGAAATGAAAACTAAACATTAGGTACGCTTTTAAAAAAATAAATAAAAGTTTAAGTATTAAAACGGGTCAAAACTAATAGCTTAGGTACTAAATACGCAGTTTGTCCTATAACAAATGATGTGTCATATAGATGGGATTTTATTGGAGGAACAATTAAAAGTAAACTTGCAAGCTTGGGAATGCAACGTGTAAGAGTATTATTCAAAGAAAGAATTAGACAAAAGCAAAATGGGAGTGAGTGGAGCAAAATCTTGTCCTTTGCACAACATTGGAAGTGACCTTGAATTCTCTTTTAGATATGATATTTCAACTGCCTTTGAAGATAATATGGAATTAATTTTCAACACTTAATATATATAATAATTGTGTATTTGGATTTGGATTTAGATTTGAAGATATTTTAAACTTTTATTTTGGATATTAAATTGTACTATACGTTTAAATTTAAATGTTATAATTAGAATGCATTGAGAATTTGAATTAAATATTTTATTTAATTATGAGCAAGTATATTCGATCGATTAATCGAACTATTCATCTTTATTCCATCATATTTTCTTATATTATAAGCTCTAAACTCACTAGGAAGACGCCTTCTTAGTAGGATAGAGCCATTTGTTGGACCAAAGGGATTATGTCATAAAATATTTTGGAAGAATAATATTTCAAGTTCTTGTTAGTTTTTTTAATTGATCTATGATAAGTACAAGATAATATTTATTTACAGATAACTCTCAACCATTTGACATTGATAGATCGTATCCCTAATACTCATGGTGCTCAAATAATGGACCTCAAAAAATAATAACAACTCATTTACCACCGATGTCGTTTAGTCAAATATTGGTCAAGTAAAGCTTTTGTCCCTCTTTATTTTCAAAGTTAAATGCATAATAAATTATTATCTCTCTCTCGATATTTGATTCTAATTTTATCCCTCGATACAAACTCATTTTAAAATGTTTTTTCATCCTTGCAAATCTTAAATTTGAACCCTAACCTTTAATTTTTTTTATTAGTATAAGGTGATTACAAGCAGTAATATATGTTCTGAAAACTCTCAACAATCTGACACTGAAAATTCAATTACCTTACAATCGATGATATTCGAATCCAAAACATATAGAGATAACAATCGTCCCTAAACTTTGAAATTTAAACCTTAAATAAAATAGTTGACATCAATATAATTTCGTTTATGGAATAATTTTTTTCATCGTCAAAGTGTAGATTAATACAAAAACGGTTGGGAGGTAATGATCAAAGTTAGTGATGAATTATTAGTCAAAGGAATGGGATTAAGACAATAGTGGGTCACACATGATGCCTTGAAAAGCAGCTCCATGTGGCCCATTGAACCTGTGGCAACAACTTCTGTCTAAGTACCTAAGATTCTAATAATTAACACAATTGCCAGCCAGCCAGCCCACCATGCATCGATCAACCACTCTCTTCTCATGTCCCATCAAATTCAATCATAATTTTTGTTCCTTAATTTCGAATACTCTGATTGATTGTAAGATATTATCTGTTTAAAATACGTATAATATTAAAATTAATTCATTTTGTCTCATACTATTTTTTTTTGGAGTATTTTAGTCCTTAACATTTTATTTTGAGGCAAAAAGGTACATAATATTTGACAGAATAATTACTTTGGCCTTTTTTTAACATTTTAGCTCTTAACATTTCATTTTAAATTAAAAAAAAAACTCTATTTTTGGAACATTGATTGTGTGTTAACTAATGATTTTTTTATCTATAGATGGAATATTTTTGCTCTAAAATGAAACGTTGAGATCAAAATGCTAAAAAAAGAATATGGATTAAAAGATCATTTTGATAAACGTTGGGGGTTGTTTTTGACATTATGCTTTTATAATATTTCTTAGTTATTCATAACGTACATATATCATACAGATGTAATTATTCAAACTCAGAATCTCTGTATAGAACATTATTTCTTTTAACTATTGTGATTGTTTGAGTTTGTTTTTTACATCTTAAAAATGAAGTAATGTTAAATATCTAACATGATAACTTTATTTAAAATACTTATGGATGGAGAACGATTAGGAATAGTCATAGTCGTTTTTTTTTTTGTAAATTTTAAAATATATTATATATTTTAATTACTTTTTATATATGTTACTGATAATTTTTTTTCATTCTTTAAAAGTTTAGAAATTCGATTATTTAATATAAAATTCTACATTAATTTAAAAAAAATATTTATTATGTATATAAAAAGTTTAATCACAATTTATACATACAAATTTAACTAATATCAAATATTATCAACCAAAAATTATTTTTATAATTAATATTAAAATTCTGTTAATTATTATCTGTATATATTTAAACTTTTTAAAGAAACTGAGGTAGTAAAGAATCAAATTATGTACTTTCCCATCAATTATATTATCTTCTATTATTGGTTGGTGCATATAGTTGGCAAAGTAAGTTTGAGCTTGATTGGATTTTAATTTGAGTTGGATTTGATTGAAATGGATACTAAACATTAGAAAAAATTTATATTTATAAATAAATAATATAGTATTTTAAATAATTTCAAGAATTATATACTCTAATTATAATTATTTCTAGGGCAAATGGTTCATTGAGTAAAAGATATTGTTTTATTAAGTCTTTCGACTATTACAAGTTACAAAATGGTCCTTCGATTATAGAGAGTTGCTTTGTTTAGTCTTTTGACTATTAAAAGTTACAAAATGGTCATTTGACTATTCATTATGTTCCTAATTGATCATTTTCCATTAAAAAATTAGCGAGAGTCTGAGCTGTATGTTAACCTGTTAACTGAGATATGATAAAATATGATCTCGTAATCTCAAACGACTATCATATCCCAGTTAGCATGTTAACGAGTTTGGAACATAATGAGTAGTCAATGATCATTTTGTAACTTTTAATAATCAAGGGACTCAATAAATCAATTCCCTATAGCCGAGGGACTATTTTATAAATTTTAATAGTCGAGAAACTCAACAAAACAGTACCCTATAGTTAGAGATCATTTATGTTATTTCTAATAAATTATTATTAAGTGTACTTTACTGTTATAAGTGCATTGCATTTTTAGTTTTTAACACTTTCTTATAAAAAAAATATTTTACTTTTATATAATCATCAATATTTAATTGATTAGAGATTAATCTAAATTTGGTATCGTAGAGAATTAATATGAAGACATCATTTATAGTCCAATTTATTTCATTTATAACGTCATAATTCAAACTATGAATATTGTTTAAGAGAATTAACTCTTATCCTACTAGATCAACTATTAATTAATAATAATAATTATCTTTTTCTAATTTTATATTTGTAAATAAATTCAGGTGGATTTACAGGTCAAGTGAGTTGGATATTAGGGGGTGTTTGTACACTATAATATTGCTATACGAAAAATTAATTGTTCTCCAATCGAATTAATTTTGATAGCCGACGGTTTAACTAAATTAACTTGATTCGAGGAATTAATTTTGATAGCCGACGGTTTAACTAAATTAACTTGATTCGAGCAATTAATTCAATTAAAACCGAGAAATAAACTCCATACGATAAAATATAATTATTAGTATTTGCTTTCAAACAAACGTGAGAGATCATAGCGCAATAGTTAAGTCTAAGGGGGCGTTTGGATGAGGAAATGTGAGATTCTCATGGGAATAGAATTCACATTCTCCCGTTTGGTTAGTTGGGAATCTCATTCCCGATAATGTAATATTACCAGTAGTGGATTTTTTTGGGTATATTACATGGAATGTCATTACCTTCCTTTCCTTAGGTACTGTTGGATTACCGGCATTTTGGACTAAAATGCCCTTAATTTTTTTTTTTCAAAAATATCATTCTTCTGTCATTGAATAATAAAAATTCTATGAATGTTAAATTACAAATTTATCCTTAAACTATTTTAGATTTACAAAAAAGTCTATAATTAAAATTTTATATGAAGTTCAGGGGTTAAAATAAAATTGTACCCTTTCATTAAACCTTTTTATATTTTCAATTTTATAAAAAAAAATTATATAATACATTTAAATTTTTTAAAGAAAATATATAAATATTTTCCAACTTGTTAAAAAAACAAATATATAATAAGGACAATTTGGTCAAATATACATTCCAATAATCTTTTATTCCTTTAACCAAACACGGTAATCTTACATTCCTGCTAAACTAACCAAATACAAAATACAACATTCTCAGTAATCCTATTCTCTGGTAATCTTACATTCTTACTGATAATCTTACATTCCGTGAACCAAACGCTCTTAAAAGGCAGGTTGTGCCCCCAATGGAAGTGGGAAAAGAAAAATGAAGAAAAAGGTACATACGATTGGTGGGGTGGGTATATGGTCCTATCAAATAAAAAGAAAATGGGGCCAATTTTACATAGCCCATCACAAATATCCTAAATGTCTCATATGTAGTACAACAAGACAAGTTGGCACTTGGATTGGTTCATGCTCATTTGGGCCTCACCCCAACCCCCATTTTCTTTTTCAACAATCACATGCTTATTGTCTTGTGCATTCTATGGTGACCAAAAAAGCATTTGACAAAACTAAAATCAATTCGGATTGTAGTGTTCGATTAAGGGATGATCATGTGATTTTATGTCAGAGGTAACAACTTTTAGAAATTTAGGGATATAAACTTATACCGTCAGGAAAAATACTAAGAAAATATCTTAACTATATGAGAATTTAAAATCCTCAGGTGGTGTGATAGTTCTCCCAGTATTGGTTATATTTTATTTGATAAGTGTTAATTGCGGTAAAGTCGAAAGAAAATAAGGGGTTAATAGTGAATTATATTTCTTGAGAGTGTTGATGTGTAATTTTTTGTGTTAATTTATAATTTCGCAAACTTTCAAGGGATTTAATTGCAATTTTACCAATTTTGATCACACCTGACTTCGCAATTTTGAATTGAGTGTCACCTGGTTCACTTGGTTTGTTTTGTGGATCTACGTTTTTATAGTATAGCAGAAAATGTTATATGTTTATATAAATTTTAATATATTAATAATATATATTAAAAGATTTAGAATTTCATACATGTTTTCAGACTGAATTTGAACAAAGTTTTGTAATATTTTAATTGATTTAATTTTACTATAATTTAATCTAAATATTTTATTTTATTTAAAATATTGATAAATTAAATAAATAAAGTTCGGATTTACTAAAAGGTACTTAAAGCAAAGCAATCCGAAAGAAATAAGAAAAATAAAAATATTTTTATTTAATTTATCAAATTGTTAATGTGTCTAGTTTGGACCTAAAATTAGTGTCAATAAAGATAAGGGTAAATTATACGTTGAGTATTTAAATTATCAATTTTAGTATTTTAATTTTTAGTTTTTTTTTAAATCATACCTAAGGTTTAGTTTTTGTTTCATTTTAATACCTCACCATTAAAAGTTTTAGTATCCTCATTTAAAATTTAACTTTAATTTTTTTAAAAAAATTAAAAATTTAGGTATTAAAACTGATAATTTAGGTACTAAACATATTAAGTTTTTAACAACGGGGTATTAAAATGAAATAAAAACTTAACATTCGGTATGATTTTAAAAACATGAAAATTTAGATACTAAAACGGGCTAAAATTAATAGTTTAATAACTAAATATGTAGTTTACCCTAAAGATAATTACACAATATGATTTTATCTACGTATTAAAGAGCTTGCCATTGGGGCTTGTTTTTGCTAGGCATCAAGTTCGTCGATTCAAAGAGAGGCCACTGGGCCTTCCATTTCATTATTCGAAAAAGGTAATCCCATCTATTACATTGGATCAAACTCATTACTCATTACACATGTTATTAGATTCATATTCGAAACTCGATTTAATTCCTACTTAAAAATTTTACATTATGTAAGTGAATCGTAATATATATATATATATATAATACGAGTAAAAGTTTTAACTATAAAATGATACATAGTCAAAATATATAATATTTACTATTTCCCTTTACTCAGACTAAATTATATGATGATTTTCTAGTTATTTACAATTTGATTCCACTTGATCTTTATCGTATTATTTATAAAGATGTTCATGGTCTGTCTTATTTTGATTTAGAAGTTGATGTCTTACTCTAGCCTTTCTCTTTCATTCAAAAAATATATAAAATAAAATAAATTTATTATTTATTTTTTTATTTTTAAATTTTGGGTTAAAAATTAAACTCATGTACTTTTTACACCAAAATAGGTTTTTATACTCTGGGAATTTAGTTTCATGGCGGGACAAAGATCGTGTTTGATCTCAATATCTTCAATTGTCTCCTTAATCGTCTGTCGTTGTAATATCATCTGATACAATTGACTACTTCAGGTAGTTCTGTCTACCTGAAGTCTTGTGTATTTTTTATTTGTTTTGTTGACCTATATTTTTATAATCTAATTTGAAATACCATAAGTTTATATAAATTTTAATATATTAATAATTTATGTTAAAAGATTTAGAATTTTGTGTATGAGTTTTATTTTTAGTTAAGTAAAAAGTTGAGATGGATGAATGATTTAATTTGACTATTATATAATTTTAATGTTTTATTTTATTAAAAATATCGATAAAAAAATTAACTGACTCTTATTCCCATATGTAACGAGATAGGGGGAGGTAGGATAGTAAGCTGCCCCCAACGCCAGATTGAGAACAGCTTCCGTGAGAGACCTCCAATTATGAAATATACTCAGTGGTACTCGAAATTAGTGTCAATAAAGATAATTGCACAGTATGATTTTATATAAGTTTTCTCAAAAGAAAAAGCTTGCTATGGAGGCCTTGGTTTTGCTAGGAACCAAATTCGTAGAAAAAAAATAAGAAAATGAGCGAAAATATATGTACGAGATTAACGGAAAGAATTTAGAAGATACTTACTAATAAAAATAAGTAGTTAATCTTAATCTATTTTCACCCATCTAATGATATTAAATTTGTGCAAAACTAACGAGTTTTGCACTATTTAACTGGATCCTAGCCCTATATATAAATCCAACGATCTTAAAAATATGTAAAACTAAAAATTTTATATTAGGTGTAAGTAGAAAACTAAAAGTTTTATATTAGGTGTAAGTAGATCTTAACTCATAAATATATATATACACACACATATACACACACAATGTACAACCTTGTGATTTTACACAAATTTAGAGTCGTTGGATAAGTAAAAATATATTGATGATATTGATAATAAGAAATAATGAAATATTCATTGAAAAAATGAATTAATTTCAACCTTTTATTTACACACGAACGCACGCACATACGAGTGTACACACGCGTGTGCGCTAGTGGCGGATGCACTAAGCTCCCATAAAGGTCAAGTGCATCCCATTATTTTGAAAAAATGGTTAAATTTAGCTTAATGTGTCAAGGAAAAAAGAAAAAAAATACAATTTTTACATACCCATTATTTTTAAGAAAAGAAAATTAAAATTTTAGACCCAAATTCTTAAATTTTTGGATCTGTCACTAGTGCGCGCACACACAATCTCGCGAAGAAGTGCGTAAACTTTTATTTTATACAAGTTAATCCGTTTTAATGTCATGCGTGTAAGTTGGTATTTAAGATTTTAGACTTTAAAGTTTAAATTTATATTTAAAATTTATGACTTTAAGATTAGAATTTTATATTTTATACTTTAAATAGGCAAGTATATATGCTAAAAAAGAACCGAGTAATTAACTAATTATCAACCCAATAAATAAAAAAAACTATTTTAAAAGAAAAAAATAAACAAGCATGCAAGAGTAAAATTGAAATTCTAGCGAAACAAAACAAAAGACATGTACAAGATAATTAATATAAGTGAAAGACTTATTAAACAAAGAAAAATAAAATATAGATATACAAAACAAAACATAATTATGAGAAATAAATAAGAAAAATAGATGTTGTTTATAACTGAATCATTTATTAGTATAAGTAGGGACGGACGCAAGATTTTATGTTAGGACAAACTCATCATTTTCCATTAAAAATGAACGATATTATGAGTTAAACGTTAACTTGTTGACTGAGATATAATAAAAATCTATCCTAAAATCTCAAACGACTATTATATCCCAAAATCTCAAACGACTATTATATCTCAACTATCATGTTAACATTCAACTTAAATAATTGTTTGTTTTTAACAGAAAAGGACAAATTTGGAACATAATGAATAGTTAGTGACCATTTTGTAACATTTAATAGTTGAAGAACTCAAAAAAGCAATACTCCATAATCAAAGGACCATTTTGTAACTTGTAATGATCCAAGGACTTAATAAAACAATACCTATAATTGGGAACCATTAGCGTTCTTTACCCAATTATATATCCGTAATGTGTGGAATATATACCTTAAAAGATAAAATAAAGAACCCTAATTAAAACCAGAATTCTAATTTTTTTTCTTTCAAAACAGCCCATCTTCTAAGAGCCATTTCTCTATCAGATCCCCCAAATTTGGCTTGCTTTCATCTTGGAAAACGACTACGTTTTCAGGCGTCATCAAATTTGCATTCTGCTTCTCCACCGATACAGATTCATGCGAAACGTTATCCGATGAACTGCACGATTTGTTGAAGCCGGAAATCGAGTCGAACCCCTGACTAAACGGTGTCGTTTCGCCACTGAACGCTCCTTCGTCACCACTAGAGCTGGTCCCGGAGGAGCCGTTGATGAACGAACCCTGAGTCACCGTGTCAGCCGAGTTCGTTCCATTATCACCACCGTCGCAACAGGCGGTGACTGGTTTCGGCGTGGTTTTCATCCAGTTCTCGAGCAATCGAGATATATTCTCGACGCTCGACGCATACAACTCGTTCGACGGCTTCAAATCAGTTGAACGAGTCGGTTTATCGACCGACAACGCCTCGGACAGCGCCTGTTTAGCCAATCGGATATCCGTCTGAAGCCTCCTCTCCCACTGTCCCTTGGAGACCGATTGAAACGAAAAAACCCCATCCTGATTTTGACCACCTTTAAGCTTCTTCTTCAAGTGGATGTTCCAATAGTTCTTTATATCATTATCTGTCCTTTGAGGAAGATAAGAAGCTATGGCAGCCCACCTGCAAATCCGAAAACGAAAAACCCACACTTTCAACAACAACAACATTTTCATCGAGTTAAATCACTGGGTTTACATTCATACCTGTTTCCCAGAAGAGCTTGGAGATGGATAATCGTCTTCTCTTCTTGCTCTGTGAAGCTTCCACGCTTGATGCCCGGCCTGAGATAATTAGTCCATCGAAGCCTGCAACTCTTGCTGCACCTAAGCAAGCCTGTAAACAAAAAATCAAACAGATATTAACGTAGGTGCCTTTATATTTATTGCACTCTTTAATGAACACAACTAACGCCGAATTGATTACCTGTGTTAGTGGGAATCGATCTCCAGTTTCCAGGACCGTGTTCTTGGATGTAAGAGACCAGTATGATATCTTCTTCCGGTGTCCATGGACCCTTTTTCACACCCAGTTTGTCACAGCAAGGTGGTCTGCCCATTTCTTCACTTTGTTTTTTGTCACTGTGTTTTTTGTTTGATGGTGATGAAGATGATGATTTGATTCTGGGTTTTGAAACTCTGAAATGTTTTTGTGATTTAGCTTCAAAAGGCAAGGATTTGGGTTTGTCTATATATAGAGAAGAAAGAGAGGATCATCCCCCGGGAAGGATGTGTTTAACACTAATTCTCCCAATTAGTGATGAGGTAAATGGGGGTATGCAAATCCAAAAGAGTCAACAAACATCATTTACTCATTGTTTGCCAAAAGTCAGATGTGCTTGGACAGTTGGACTGGATAGGCACGTATAAAATTTTGAGGTAGATTTTATAAAAAATAAATAAATATTTAATTGAAAAAAATTAGATTTTAATATATAGCTCTATTGCTCGTATTTGCCTATTTGGCATGCAAATTAGGTTACGTCTTACTGGCTGATCTAGAAATACTGATATATATATATATATATATATATAATGGGGAATAGTCCGCTTAGATTATATAAAACTAATAAGTTTTACATTAATTTATAGTCATTATATTTAAAAAAATAAATGACTTAGATTTAATTAAAATTTATAACTAATAAATAAATATCTTTTAACTCACAATAAACAATATCTCATTTTACCACACTCAAATCCAACACCTTACCTTAAACCCTCAAAATCTTAAACCCTAAAACTCACACCATAAATTTTAAACCCTAAACCCTACAACTTAAAACTTAAACCCTAATCCTAAAAAATTGGTTTAATCTGAGATGAAGAAATATTTATTTATATAGTTAAATTTTAATTAAATTTAAGATTATTTATTTAAATATAATGGCTATAAGTTGATGTAAAACTTATTAGTTTTACATAGTATAAGTGGATCTTAACCCTATATATCAATAAATAATATAATTTTTTTATATGAAGGTGGACACAAATAAAATTTAAGAAAGAGTACTAATAATAAAATGATTAACTAACTAAATAAAATTCAGATTCTAGAATGGACAAGGTGTCACTAGCTTCAACTATTTTGAGATCAAGTTAAATCAAACTTAACATATGTTAAAAGCTTAAGTATATGTTTTATTCATTCATGATATTCAAAATTAATCAACTACATATTGAACTAGCAATATGAGATGTTTGATCCAATTCAATAAGGACAGATGGCTTTTGAGACAATTCAATAAGGACTTCGTTTAGGAATACTCTTTCTCCTTCATTTAGGTTTATGATTTTTTTTAATTGGAATCTTATCGATGTCCTATCTTATATTGTCCCATCTTTTAATCATACAAAGCCCTTTAAAAATATGAGATGTTTGATCTCTTAGACAATGTATGCAATTCAAATTATAACGTTATAAATAAAATAAATTGAATTAAAAATCAACTCATAATAAGTCTTGTTTTGAGGGAACATGGTATAGGCTCTTTCTTTCTACCACTCAAAACCCGTGGGGCATTCATTGTAGGGCAACTAAAAGAAACCCTAATTCTCATTATTTGTTTACCCTCTTCAAAGGCTTATTTCATGAATTAGTAAATGTGGAGTTCCTCTAGGGTAAGTTGACGTTTTGCCCATTTGCATGCAAGATGAGCTTGATTTTTTCATGGAAAAATACAAATGAAAACACCATTGACCTTCCTTTAAAAAAAAAACTTTGTTATGTGTGAATATATTGGGAAATGAAACCTAAGTCCCTTAAATTAACTAAACTTTGATTTTTCTCACGTGAATCCATACTACGTTTGGTATAAAGTAATAAACCTAATATTAAAGAATATTTTCATTCGCAAATTAAATTTTTAAAGAAATCGTTGCTATTCCTAAAGGTCACAGGTTCGAGCACCAGCGGCTACAACAGAGTGATTGAGCGTTCTTTGTCAAATGGTTAAAAGTATTTAGAACATATACTACTTGTAATCACCTTATCTTAATAAAAAAATCATCTTGTAACACAATAATAATCAATAATGGGGTAAAATATACAAATGGTCTTTGATTATAGGGTATTGCTCTATTAAGTTCCTAAACTATTAAAAGTTATAAAATAGTCCTTTGATTATAGAATGTTGTCTTGCAAAGTCCCCGACTATTGAAAGTTACAAAATGTTCACTTGATTATTCATTATGTTCTAAACTCATCCGTGTTTTTTTGTTAAGAAATTGACCGTTGTTTAAGTTGGACGTTAACATGATGATTGAGATATGTTAGTCGTTTGAGATTCTGAGATCAAATTTTATTATATCACAATCAATAAATTAACATTCAACTTAAAATACAATCTATTTTTAAGGGAAAATGACGCATTTGAAACATAATGAATAGTCAAGTGACCATTTTATAACTTCTAATAGTTAGACTCAACAAAACAACACTCTATAGTCGGAGAACCATTTTATAACTTTAAATAATCGAGGGACTTAATAAAGCGACACCATAGTGTCAGGGGACCATTTGTGTACTTTACCCTTAATAATTAATAACCTAATTTTACCAACAGAATTAGTTCAAGAAGTAAGCAATTTTATATTATTTAAACAAAGTCTCGAGTTTAAATCATTGCGTATGCAAAAAATTCCATTGAGAGATAAACTCACCACCAAAATAAGATATATGATATAAGTCAATTCAGATCAATCAAGATGAATTCATGAAATCAGAAAGGAAAAAAAAAGTAATAACCTAATTTCAAATCAAAGAATTCAAGCAATTAAAAAAAGGATGCCCCACTCATTTATTATGTCAGACCCATTACTATCCCCATAATTAAAATTATACGAAGGGAAATAAAGTCAGATTCGATGAATTAATCATAAAGAAATACATTACTCTAGCCATGTACTATATTACGTTATATTATATTATAATGAGGACCTACTTATTTTAATTTTTTATGTTTTCATAAATTTTTATGATAAATATTTAATAATATAATTATTATTCTTTATAGAAAATTCTACAAATTATAGAATTATAAAATTGGTTGTATTTTGATTATTGAATAAAAAAATTATAAATGAAATTATTGGTGTGATAGATAAATACATTTAAATAATAGGATATAAAAGGTTTTATGTCGTACTTAAATTTGAATTAATTGGTTAAATACGGAATGAGTATACCATATAAAGAGCGAGATGTGTGAAACCTGCTCTTGGTCTTGGGCCATCATTGAATATGCTGAAAATGATGGTAAATCAAGCATGCATTTGCGGACAAGACTTCACAAACGAACAAAATGACAAATCATTTGATTTTTTTTACTTCATTATAAAATAAATTAATTGACCCTTATTTCCATATATAATGGGGTAAGAGGAGGTAGGATAGTAGGCTGCCCCCAACGCCAGAGCAGTTTCCGTGAAAGACCTTCAAATTATAAATTACGTTTTTCACAAATATGTGATTAATTTATTTTTTGAATGATCATAGTATCGAATATTATAAATGTTATCACTTTAAGTATTCGGGCTATCAAAGGCGTTAATTCTCCTTAAGTGACATATGTCACAATATGGTAATTTTAAAAAAAATTATTTAAAAATAAAATTATATTTATATTATTTTTAAAATAATCCAAAAACTTTGAAATATTTCATCTCATTCCCTAAACCCACATTGGTTGCCATCCTTTATCATTGACGAAGCTCCACTCGACCTCACCTCTCCCGTCGATCAAAACTCCTATGAATTTGTGATTGATCGATAGCCGATTGATGGTGAATCAATGTTTTATACCCCGCATATCCTAGATTAAAAAATGCGATCTCATGCAATTCCGACGACCAATCAACAACTACAACATCATGTGACTAGGAGGACGACATAGACTATGTCGATGGTTGTGTTCGTGGGCATAAATGACCACAACGGGTTAGGGTTAGGATTTGAGAATTTTAGGGATTTTGAAACTTTTTTTATTTTAAGAGAAATTTGTTTTTTAAATATAATAATATTATATAAAAAAAATTCAAAATTACCCGATTGTGACATGTGTCACTAAACGAAGGAAATTAACATCATTGACGGCCCAAACACCTAAAATGATAACGTTTTTAACGTTAGACATCTGGATCATTCAAAAAATCATTTAGACACATATTCATGAAAAACTCTATATTTTAATAACTTGTTTTATATTTAACCTTTTTTTCTCTATAATTTCTATTATAATTATTTCTTTTTGAATAAATAAGAATTTAATGGATTTTTTACAATAACGAATTTTTAAAAATAAATAAATCACACCGTAATGAACCGAATCTCATTCAAAAACACTCTCGAAATAAATTTATAACATAAAAGAATATGTTTGCCGACGTGATTTGTCCATGAATCTTAAAATGAACGAGATAACGTTGTCCATGCAAACCAAATGCCCCATGCTTCCTTAAAGAAAGCTTTGAAACACACATTTATATAGTAAGATGGAATATTAAATCCTTAAATAAAATCAGATATCTTAATCGTAATATTATGAACGAAATAAACTAAAATAAAAAATTACCTTATAATATATTTTTATAATAATTAAATCTAATATCGATTTTTAAACAAACTTATCAAAGAAGGATTTACCGACGTATAAAAGTGAAGGATGTTAGGGGGATTCATTGTAAAGCATGATTTTGCCCTCTATAGGACCACTTAATATTTTTGGATAAATTAATTCAAAAAAATATTTTTAGATAAATTATATTTATAACTTATTTAATCGTTGAATAAGTTATATTTTATTTTAATCGTTGAATTTTACAATTTATATTTTTATCATTTATAATATTGATTCATTATAAAATAACACTAATGCATTAACTCTCATATACTTTTACTCTGATAGTAGATTCAATTTATCATTTTCATCCCTGGTGTATTTTCGCATAAATTTAACCATCAAAATTGTTTAATTGCATGATTCTATACTATAACCTTAACTTAGAACCCTAAATTTCAAACCCCAAAATCTAAATTGTAATCCCGTACCCTTTAAACCATAAACCTTGGACCCTAATTTAAAACGCTAAACAATAGTAAATATTTTAAACATTAATACAACTGAGCAACTTCGAATGTTAATTTGGCGCATAAATTCGATAAGGGCGAAAATGATAGATTATGTTTACTACAGGAAAAAAGTAATCATTTAATAAAAAAAGAATAATTTATAATTTGGCATAAATTTAAGATAAAATGTTATTTTATTATTTTTTACAATATGTTAATTATAATTATAACAATCGAATACAAAATGTACACATCATCTGAATTTGTACTCAATTCACATATATAGTCAATGGTACCATTTAAGTGTAGATAAGATGAAATGACTTTGAACAAAAAAGATAGTTAAATTTGGCTTTTGGTGCCGCATGTGGTAACAAAAAGATAGATTTGGCATCCTTTGTATAGACTTTCGATAATGCCATGCATTGCTATTTAATATACACTTCGACTTTATCTCATTGGTATTTATTGGACGGGGTTTCTTATGTGGACACTTCCTAGGCCACGTGTCGACCCACGAAAAACAGAAAAAAAATTATCGATAATAAATTTTGAGTTTACAGTTAATGTCTAACTGATGTAATTAGATTAATATCATATTGATTTTATGTAAATTAAATGGTAAAGTACATAAATGGTCCTTCGACTGTAGGATGTTGTTCTATCGAGTTGTCCGACTATTAAAGGTTATAGAATGGTCTCCGTCTCCCGACTGTAAGACGTTGCTTTTTTGAGTCTATTGACTATGAAAAGTTACAAAATGGTAAGTCGACTATTCATCGTATTCCAAACACGTCCTTTTTTCCCATTAAAAATGATGGTAATTTGAGTTGGATGCTAATATGGTGATTGATGTGTAATATAATCTGATATCAGAATATCAAACGACTATCATATCTCAGTTAACAGATTAACTTCCAGCTCAAACTGCTATCAATTTCCAATGAAAAGGGCGAGTTTGGAATACAATAAATAATCGGTGATCATTTTGTAACTTTGAAAAGTTGGGGACTCTAAAAAGCAATGTCCTATAGTTAAAAGACCATTTTGTAACTTTTAGTAGTCGGATGACTCAATAAAACAACATCCTTTAGTCGGGAGATCATTTGTATATTTTACCCTAAATTAGTTAGACTAATTATAATTTTGGAATCAAATTAAAAGTAAAACCGTATTTTGTGGACATTCGGCGTAAAAACCCGTATATGAATCTATGAAATCAGTATGATGTATCGAGTTTTTTTTTTTGGGGATTTAAAGACAAGGAACAAATACAGCAAATGGGAATATTTCTAGAAGTCCTTCTCATTTATTTGTTTGTTTACTTTTGGGTCCCATTTTCTATACCATCCAGCTCAGTTGGTAGAGCACAAGGTTCTTAACCTTGAGGTCGTGGGATCGAGTCTCATGGAGGGCATTTCATAATTTGGAGGTCTCTTACGGAAGATGCTTTCAACTTAGTGTTGGGGGCAACCTACTATCTTACCTCCCCCTTATCCCATTACATATGAGAACAATGGACAACCATTTTACTAAGCTATAAAATGTTGCTGCTTTGGATACAAGCTTCCACACTAGTTGGTTGTACGACAATGTCAAGAGTATGAAAAGTTATAAAATGGTCCCCGACTATAGGATGTTATTTTGTTGAGTCCCTCGACTATTAAAAAAATTACAAATTGATCACCTGACTGTTCATTATGTTTCAAATTTATCTTTTTCCGTAAAAAAATTGAAAACAATCTGAGATGGATGTTAATCTATTGTGTGGGATATGATTAATTTGATCACAAATCTATCACAAAATCTCAAACGACTATCGTATCTCATACATCATATTGACATCCATCTCAAACTATTGTCATTTTTTAACCGAAAATGATAAATTTAGAATATAATGAACAGTCAGATGACCATTTTGTAACTTTTAATAGTCGAGTGACTCAAAAAAGCAACATCATATAGTTGGAGGATTATTTTCTAACTTTTGATCGTCGAGAGACTCCAAAAACAATAGCCTATAATCGATGGATCATATGTGTACTTTACCCATAAATTTATTATACTATAGTAAAAATTATTGTTTACGATTAATTTCATCCTTGCCAGTACAATCATAAAATTGGCGTCTCCAAAATTTATCGATTCTTTCAAAATAAAAATCTATAAATATTGCTCAATCATTCTAGTGATCATTCTCCAACAACCGATTGGTTTAGTGGGATGAGGCACTAGATCTCTTAAATAAAATAAATTTGAATAATGACGATTGCGAATGGAATAAACTGAATTGAGAGGGTCGTCCTTGCCTCTGCGGTACATGATCCGGATTAATCGATTAATAGATCAAATACAAGTGGTTATAAAAAAAAATTAGTGACCATTGAAGTAATTTGATTATGGTCGCATTAGATGTTATATATATTTCAAAAACAGTACAAGTTCATTCAATTGTATATAGTGTACTATTTATGATTAAATTTCAAATAATATTAAAATCTGGCAAAACTTTCGAGATAATGTTCTGAAAGAAATTAATTCATGAGCTAATGCACTCCCAAGATTAATTGTTCAAATAGGGTGAAATCCACAGTGTTGGCCGTAGGTCGTCATGCACTCCGGGCAACCTTGTAGGTCGCCATGCACTCCGGGCGACCTACCCTTGCTCAAATAGAGAGAATGAACGTGTTGCATGGCACATGCACGTCCCAACACATAGGTCGCCATGCACTCCGGGCGACCTACCCTCGCTCAGCTTCCCTCGGATTCCCTCGCATAGCTCGCTCGGTTGCCCTCGGATGCCCTCGCATAGCTCGGTCGGATGGCCTCGAATGCTCTCGGATGGCCTCGGTCGGATGGCCTCGGATGCCCAGCGTGTTGGGACGTGCATGGTACATGCAATCTTTTGTAGCTCGCCGGGAAGACATGACGACCTACGGCCAACACTGTGGATTTCACCTTATTTGAGCAATTAATCTTGGGAGTGCTTTATCTCGTGAATTAATTTTTTCCAGACCATTATCTCGAAAGTTTGCAAATAAATCAACATCAACAATAACCACTAACTAATTTTTAGGGCTCCTAAATACGGTTCATGTCACCTTAAATCAGTACATAATTTATCCATGCATTTACTTGGTTTACGGTTTTGACGTGGAAATACAAGATAGTGACTTAACAAATTTAATCATTTATTTTAAAAATATTATTCTATTATTCATTTGATAATGTATAAATTATACGTTTTTTTATAAATCTAGGTGAATATAAAATAATATATGTTCAAATGCCTAATTATTTGATAATGAATGGTCATATCTCTACTTACGTAATATTTGAACTGAAAATCTTATGGAATAATAACAAATCCTATAACCATGATAATTAATACATAATTAAGTACATTATATATATATATGATAAAGTACATAAATTGTCCCGACTATAGGGTACTACTTTATTACGTCATTCAACTATTAAAAGTTATAAAATGGTCTTCCGATTATATAGTGTTGCTTTGTTGAGTCCCTCAACTATTAAAATTTACAAAATGGTCACCCAACTATTCATCATGATCCAAACCCGTCCTTTTTATTAAAAACGACGATATTCTAAGTTAAACGCTAACCTGCTGACTGTGATATAATAAAATCTGATCTCAAAATCTCAAACGACCATCATATTTCATTTATCATGTTAACATCCGACTTAGATAACTACCAGTTTTTTAAACATAAAATAACGAGTTTCAAACATAATGAATAACCGAGCGACCATTTTGTAATTTTCAATAGTCAATAGACTTAACAAAGCATCATTCTATAGTCAGATGACCATTTTGCAACTTTTAACAGTGAGAAACTTAATAAAACAACACTCTTTACGTACTTTACCCATATATATATATATATATATATATATATATATATATATATATATACATTGAACTAAGATATGAGTAAAAGAGGCTGCCCTAATTTTGATGAAAATGACACGATTTAACCTAAATGACACTTGTAAGTCGGCTAGCTCATGTGGCAACGTGGATTTTATTTTCATTTAAACAAAGATTTAATTGCAAAACGATATATAGTTACAACTTACAAGAAAAGCAAAGAAAACGACGTCGTATGTTTGTTATGTTATATATCTTTCAAAAACTGTTAAAAGGGTTTATCAATCCTTATTAAATTAATGAAGACGATGACCCTGCTGATCATTGCTCCTTGGTCCGGGCAGTTCGACGCTTAAGACGACGAGGATGAACAACACACATTCGATGAAATTTACGTGAAACTAACAGAATTACGAATGATTTAATCAAATCAAAACCTTAAAACTTACGAATTTGATATAGTTTGAATTATTCTTTTTAATTAAAAAATATGTATTAAATTAATATAAATATAATATGTAATAATTTCGAATTGTTTTAGTGTATGTATCACTTTAATAAGTCTTGCATATGGGATCGAGACATTAATAATATATCAAGTTGTAAATATGTTTATTTTATATTATCAATCATTAATATTTGATTTATTTATTGATTAATCTAAATGAAATATTTAATTTTTTTATCAAAATTAAAAATATAATATTTTATTTCATGAAACCAACTTATATTTGATAAAGAAACTCAATTTTTAAATAATATAAACAAAGAATGACACAAACGTGCACGAATTGTACGTGATATTAAGTACACAACTTCACACGTCATGGGATCCGTGTTACAAGTACAACTTGCTATATGGCTTATTATTATGCCTCCATGATGTGATGTATTAATTTTAATACAATTATTCATATAGATACGTTGATTAATTAATTTAAATTAAGTATTATAAATATTTATTATGAGAATAATTCTTTTAATTTAGTTTATTCTATTTATAATGTTAAAATTCACATTTATGATTTTATTTGATAGATATATCTCTATACACATCAGGATTAAATATTAGGAGGAGTATTGTACTTAATTTCAAAATGATAAAGACTTATTATGTATTTAATCTAAAAATTTAGGGGACAAAAGTCCAATTTTACTTAAATTACAACTTAAGCACGAACCAAGTGGCCTCCGTGGTAAATGAATTATTGTTATTCCTTAAGGACTCATGTTCGAACACCATAGATGCCAGGGGTGTAGCGTTCAAAGTCGAAAGATTAAGAATCATCTTTAAACAGCCTTGTACTTACTCTATATTAATAAAAAATAAATAAACTTAATTTGCTAAATTATATAAGATAAACAAATTTATCAACAACAACAACAACAACAACAACCTATTCTCATATGCAATGGGGTAAGAGGGAGGTAGGGTAGTAGGCTGCTCCCAACGCCAGGTTGAGAGAAACTTTCGTGGAAGACCTCCGGCAGTCAGAAAATTAAAAGATAAAATGCAATGCATGTATAAATAAATAAATATATAGTTGAAACAGCCTGCATATGCAGTCTAAATATGCGCGTCTGTAGAAAGTAATCCCTGCAAATAAATCCCTACGTAAAAAGGCTCTGCATATAGATAGAAACGTAAGATCCGACTAAAATTAAGAAGAGAAAACCTAAAGAGAATACTACACAGAAGTCAATGATAGCAAACAACCAGTAATAACAAGGCAACCAACCCCATTCTTGTTAATAAATATTCCCATGAGAAAAATCTACTTCTATTAATTTAAAATTGAAAAAAAACATTTTAACATTATTTAATAAATAAATTTTAATTTTATAGATGAAGAATAGAGAAAGGACTTTGTCTGTTTAAGAATTTATTCTGACTTGATTCTACATTTTCACAATATCATATTAGGGTTAAGCAATATATATATATATATATATATATATTGATTAAAAAATATTTCAAATCATAACGTATGGCTAGTTTATAGTTCATAATATATTTTTGGGTAAACTATATATTTAATACATAGACTATCAGCCTTGCTCTATTTTAATACTTAAACTTTTATTTTTTTCAAAACATACCTAAAATTTAGTTTTTATTTTATATCCACCATTAAAAACTTTACATGTTTAGTATCTAAACTATCAGTTTTGATTTGTTTTAGTACATAACTTTCAGTTTTTTTCAAAACTTAACATTAAATTTTGAACGGATACTAAAAAAATAAAAATTAAAGTTTTTAGCACTTAATACTAAAATCAAACAAAAACTAAACTGATTAAGTTGAGATAATAAAATAAACAAAAACTGATGGTTTAGGTACTAAACACATAATTTACCCTACATTTTCTTGGATCTTTACATGATATCTTCAAAATAAATAGAAAAAAATACTTTAATATAAAACAATGTACTGAATAAATCTAAAAATATATTGGTCCTATAAAATGAAAATTATCCTAATTCAGAAAAAGAAACCTAGTGGGTCCCGAAAGAGGACACCTGTCCCATGACTGGGCATTGTTAGGTACCGAGTTGGTTAAATTAAAATAGCAGGTGCCAGGTTTCGAGTCTCTGGATTGTTTGATTAATTTAATATTTTTAAGATCATGACTAGGGTGAGGGACACTTGTCGGAACAGCAGAATTTAAATTAAATTAAATTGACAATAATCTCAAATTACATCCGAATCTTGGAAGACTGCCACGTGTTTGATTTTCTTAAAGAAGCGGGACCCAGCAACCCAAGGAAGAAAGCGGCAAATGATTTGGTGTTGTTAAATCCACGGAGAGTGAATGGAGTTGACCCATGACCGAAGGATTAAATGAGGGAGAGAACCGACGGTGGTAGATGATTAAAATTAGAGCTGTGGGTAAATCACTCGTTAGGTACCTAAACTATATTTTGGTCCGTTTTAGTCCTTAAACTTTCAGTTTTTTCAAAACTATACTTGAATTTTAGATTTTGTTTCGTTTTAGTACTCGCTGTTAATAACTTTAGTTTTTTTATTTCAGTATTGTTCAATATTTAATGTTATGTTTTGAAAATTTTGAAAGTTTAGATAGTAAAACGGACCAAAACTGATAGTTTAATTATTAAACGCATTAAGTTTTTAACGGCGGAATACTAAGATGAAATAAAAATTAAACGTTACGTATGATTTTGAAAAAATTAAAAGTTTAAGTACTAAAATGGAGAAAAACTTATTGTTTAGGTACTAAATATGTAATATACCCTAGAAATTTTAAATAACGGACTATACATTCAATATAATGTCGAAAGGACTCAGAGTGTGTCGAACTGGTCCTCCTATTCCACATTTATTCTATGCAGATGCATGCTTATTATTCTTCCGTTGTTCGACTAATGAATTTGTCCGCATGAGTGAAGTGTTTGATATATATAAAAAACGAGCCTCTGGGCAGAAGGTGAACTACACAAAGTCCAACATCTATTTTGGTCCTTCTACCCCTGTTAATATTGGCTTATCGTTGAGTTCTATTCTTGGGGTGATCGTTGTATCTGACCGCGTGACGTATTTGTGTATGCCACTTGTGATTGGCCAGAATTGCTCTGCAGCGTTTGGTTTCTTCCGTGATAAATTGAGCTCTCGTATCCGCGGATGGACCAAAAACACTTATGGAGGCCAGACTGTATGTCAAATCTGTGGGGAAGGACTTCCCACATATGTAATGGGATGTTTCCTTCTTCCGGAAAGAATTGTGCATGATATTACGTCGGTTCTCCGTTCATATTGGTGGACGGACGATCCATCGGATCGTGGATGACCTCTTGTTGTTTGGGACACTATTTGTCAACCGAAACGTGCTGGGGGACTTAGATTTCATGATCTCTGCCAATTCAATCTTATCATAATTGGTAAACAGATTTGACGTTGTATACGTCACCCCACCAGCTTGGTTTCTCGGATTTTATCAGCGAAGTATTTCCCTGACGGCCGGATTCTTGATGCACCTTTAGGTTCTAGACCGTCATTTGCATGGCGTAGTATATGGACAGCTATCAAATAGTTCATTCTGGGTATTTTTTTCAGATAGGCATTTACAGCTCAGTTCATGTATATAGAGACGCTTGGGGGGTGTTGCTCCTGTTCAGTTGCAAGCTTCATACATTGATAGTACTGTGGCTCCTATACGTCTAGGTGAGTTTATGATCGATGGGGAAGCTCGGTGGAATATGGAACTTGTTCGACAGGTTTTCCATTATGCTAACGCTGATACTGTTCTTAATTGCCCCATTGCTCCGGTCTGGTCAGATATATTGATTTGGGCAGGCCATTCATCTGGTAACAACACAGTGAAATCGGGATATTCTTGGCTTTCTCGGAGAGAACGTTCTGTGCAATCTCCGTCACGCCTCCGGCTTTCTATTTCATGGTTGCCTACATTTCCATGAGTGCGACTATTTGGTTGGCTTCATGAAGCATTGCCTGTTGGTCGGCGTCGTTACCTGGCTGGGATTGTAGATGGTCGATGTAGTATATCGAAACCGCCTCTGGGATTTGTAAAGTTAAATGTTGATGGTGCCTGTCCGTCTGAAGAACGCTCTCCGACTATAGGCGCCCTAGTTCGTGATCATGATGAGTTTGTTTCGGTAGGCAAGGCAAGAGGCCTCGACTGTCCCAGGGTTCCGAGTTGTGTGGAAGCGCATATGCTTTGTGTTTTGGTCTGCAATTAGTCAGAGAGTTGGCGCATTCTCATGTGATTATTGAGAGTGATGCCTCTACGGTCGTTACTCAGCTTCTGCAACATGCTTCAGATTTGTCAGTTTCGCATCAGGAGTACATTCTCAGACCCATCCGTCGTAATGCAAACGCAAACGCAAACGGAGCTGCTCATACTTTGGCCAACTTCGCATCTCGTTCCTCCACTATAATTTCTTTTATGCATGATTATTCGTTATATTAATCTAATGTTATTGTTACTGACGCTATTTTATGTTAATGAATATATTATATTTTCCACATCTATTTCTTTACATTCATGCATGTATCTGCTGGTTTTTAATTTGTCTGGTCGCCTAGTGTTTATGAGAAAAGTCCAGGAAATTTGTTTAGCAAAGCTCTGTTTTATTTTAAAATCTGGATTTTATTGAATGTTTCGAGTGACAAAGTATTGAATTGGTTGTAATTCCAAGTGCGAGTGCGCTCAATATTTTCTATGCATGATAGGCTTTGAATGGCGTCTTCTGTGTTGGATATATATATATCAGAATTATAGTGAATACTTTAGTCCTTTAATCGTTTTCTTCAGCATGTTGAAATGTCTGGACTGTTTCATCAAAACTACTTTATTGTTGCAATTTTCTTTAGGTTAATATGTCTCATAGTAAAGAAGGCTTCATCCATATGGATATGTTTGCTTATGAACATACAGATGTAGCCGTAAATTGTTTGACATGGTGACGACTCAAAACTCTTTGTTTTGTTCCATTTTGGTATGTTGTAGATCAATGAAGAGGAAAGTGATAAAGTCTTGGAAGTGGAGCAGAAATACAATGAGGTACGCAAGCTGGTATTCAACTTCAACCCCAATATTTATTTCGAAGATACAAAGGTTACAAAGACCTTTACCCTCCTTGACGAAGGAGTTAAAAGTACTGCCACCCGAATCAAGTGGAAAAAGGACACGGGGAGAGCTTCTCCTCTTTTAATGTCTATTCAACTTCTTGTTATTTGTTTTCGGTGGAAACCATCCTAAGTTACTTTCGCTAAACGTGAAGGGCCTATCTAATGGAGCTAATCATGAGAAGAAAGGAAATAAGCGGCAATTCGCTGAAGAAGTGTTTGTTTATCATACTCAACAGCCGGTATTCTTTCTCAGGCCTTTAGTTTCTTATAAGTTATATTATAACTGAACCTTGATAGTGATTTGCATTATTCTATAGCTTGCATCTGTTTATGTGATGGTATTTTATTTGATCCTTCATCTTCAGCCATGCCGCATATCAGCTCTACGTTGTGCTAAATTTCTTACATATGAATGCAGCTTCTTTACGTGGTTTTCTGATGCACAGCAGAAAGATGACACGGACAGAATTCATGATGAGGTAAAATCTAAATGAATTTCCTGTTTGAAAGTTTAGGTACTAAAACGGATCAAAAATGATAGTTTATGTACTAAATGCGTAGTTTACCCTTTCGTATAAACGCCACTAATTCTGATAGAAAATCATTGTATGTTACGGAAGTGTTAAAAGGTAAACTTAAAGCTTATTCTTGTTTTTTAATCCAAGCTTTTGATATACTTTTGCATTATTGTTATTTTTACAGTAATAAGAAATAAGTTGCAATATGGGATTAAAAATAATTAGTTTAAAATGAGCAGAATTAGGATGTTGTTAAAATATTAACGTAATATTTTTAATTTATTTTATTCAAGTATTATATAAAAGAAATTAAAGGCTTTTTCATTTAAGTACCTAAAGTATTTTTTGGTCAAAATAAGTACCTAAGGTTAATTTTTTTTTTTGTCAAAATAAGTACTTCAAATATTTTTTGTCAAAAGTATTCAAACTTTTTAATGTAAGTTTCAAAAGACTTGACATGTGGTATTAATTAAAGAATAGTTTAGGTACCTAGATGAAAAAAATTAATACTTCAGGTACCTATTTTAATCAAAAAATATTTTAGGTACCTATTTTGACGTGAAAGATAACCTAGATATTCGTTTTGATAAAAAAATACTTTAGGTTCTTAAATGAAAAATATGATATACTTTGGGTACTTATTTATTAAATTAGCCAATAAAAAATAAGTATATTGTTAAAATAATATGTCAATTACAGCAAATTGATTCACGAATTTCACGCAATGGTAAGTGGCTTTGTTGGTATCTATGAAATGACACCGTTTGTGAAAGAGAAAGGGTGTGGAATACAAGATTGGATAATAGGATTACATATGGATATAGTAAAATAAATAAAATAAAATAAAATAAAATAGAATATTTTTTTGCATTATTTGGTTTTATTTTAAAAAAAACATGATCCTATTTTCATTATTTAGTAGTTATTTTATGATTTTATTGTATCTTTTCCTTATTTATACAAAATTAATTATTATTTTTGATTAAAAAAATGTGGTTTTCTCATTATTTAAATTATGTCATATAATGATGTGATGTGCACAAAATATTAAAATTATTTTTCATGTCATGAATAGAAAGATTCCTTTGTTGGCAATTTTGGGGGGAAACCAAGATAATGGGTACCCTTTTGGTAGGGTCATTGACCTGGGTTTTTATCACTTTCTTTTTTTTTCCTGACGTCGTGGTATTAAATTTAAATGACAAATGAGGAAAATCAAAATAAAATAGTTGTATTCTTGAATAAAAAAATTATAAATAAAAATTTATTCCATTTTAATAGCTAGATATTCAAATAAGTGTTTAAATATTTATGGTGATTTGAGCAATCACAAGAATTAATGAGTAAAAATAAATCTAAATAAATTATTTATTTCCTCAATTAATGCTGACCCTTATTCCCATATGTAATGGGATAAGGGGAGGTATGATAGTAGACTGTCCCCAACGTCAGGTTGAGAGTAACTTCCGTAAGAGACCTCCAAATTATGAAATGTACTCTGTAGTTATATTTTTTAAGTTTGATAATATAATCTCTCATAATATTTGATCTCGAATTCATCCCTAAATTAGAATCAATATGAATCATTCAAATCATAAAGCTGTCGATATAAAATATATGGTGAGGCCCCCATCTCCGCAAAATTGATGTCTGCTGGTTGTGCAACAACAGCAATAAACAGGAACCTCCAATTTTGCAGGCACAATATTGACCATGACTCGTTTCTCTCTATCCTCTTGCTGTATAGGGCTATGTTGGAGGGTAACCTGTCTTCTTCACGAACCCGACCTCATGGGACACCCCTCCCCGTACTCTCCGACGTACGTTCCTAGTTCGGCCGCCCCAGTTTGTTCATGTTTGAATTAACAATCATCTGATCTATTAATTGATTAATCTAGATTGGGTTTTGTAGATGAATATTATGGGGTGATCTTTCCAACCCAGTTTATTATATTTATAGTTTTCAGGATTCGAACTTTTAATTTTATTTACGAAATCTAATGTCTTGTCTCACTATACAGACTATCGGTTGGTAGCAATTCACTTTAATTGCATTGTTGATGTACTATTTCATTGTCGTAACAAAGTGCATCGCCTTGCATTGTTTTGTAATAGTATTTAAAAAAAATATGTTTTTGATTTTAAATTTATTTGTTGACGTGACAATAATGAAATAAACATGGATTATCATGTAAGTTGTAATGTTAGCATCTTTAAGAAATTAATGGTCTATTCATCATTTTTGGTTAAATCAAAATAGTTTTGATAAAAAAAGTTAAGATATATGTCAGAAACTAAATCTTTCCGCCTATTTTTTCAGACTTAATTAGAAATTTGGAGACAATTACGGAGTGCTCTAGAATATGACTATAGTTCTGGAACACGATGAAAGGATCTAGAACATTATGGAAAGTTATAGAATACTCTGGAACATCTTAAAATATTTTAGAATGTTATGGAATAGTATAGAATGCTCTGGAATATTATAGAAGGTTCTAGAACATCATAGAAGGCTCGAGAACTAGGAAGAAGATTCTATAATGTTGGGGAGACTCGTGGAAGATTCTAGAAGTTTACGGAGAATTCCCCAGGACTAAATTATACTTGATTTGTATAAAAGTTTTAGATGTACAATGTAGATCGTATGATCAAATTAATTTATTATGTTCATTGAGGAGGTGAAATGGTATTTAAAGGAGCCTTGGTCATTTAACCATCCATTCATCAATCAATCATTGAAGCAAACTTGGAAAACATTCTCTAAAGCTAATAAAACTTTATTTTAAACATTAAATATCAAGATATTATAGAAGTTTAGGTTGACTTAATCACTAAAAGGAAGTGTCTAAGCGTCGCACGGGCTAAAGAATAATAAGCCCGTAACATAGATCATAAAGAAGTTTTATTTATTTATTTTATTTATTCGTTTGTTTCTAAAATAAAGCTGCAGTCCAAACTTTTCTTAGAATTTGAAAAAAAAATAGCAAAAAGAAAATATGCTCCACCTTTTGCTCTAAAGCATGGTGGCGGATCCAGAAATTTATAATTGGAGGTCTAAAATTTTAATTTTATTTTCTTAAAAATAATGGGGGTGCAAAAATTTTTATTTGTTCCATTTTTCTATAATATATTATACTAAATTTTATTTTTTTTCTTAAGTAATGGGGATGCACTTGACCCCTAGTGACTTAGTGCATCCGCCCTGGTCTCAATTATGTTATAACATGTCAAATGATAATTATATTAAATTATCTATATATTTTAAAGATAGATTTGATCTTATAATTTCACTTTAGGAATTTTGACAATCTCATTCAAAATGAATGAAATAATTTATTTATCATTACTGCTCGTTAAAGAATTTTACTTTTATTGTAAAATTAGTTGATGGAGTAAGATGAAATATTGACTCTTTAAAATTTTGAATTTTGACATTATAAATAGAGTAAATTGAACCGATAAAATCGTTTTCATAATAAATTTTTATAATACTTGATTAAAATAATCGATCAATTAATCGAATACAAATAATTAAACCAAAAAAAGAATTTTACCTTAGGTTAATCTATAAGCTGCAATAATGGTGATTTTATTGATTTTATATTTTATTTTATACTTGATTAAAATAATTAATATTTTCTCTTTCGTACGAAAATTTTAAATGCCTTTATCTACTATTGTAGCACGTCTTTTATTTTATTGATTTTATATTTGATTTTATATTTCTTATTGACGTTAATTTGATTATTTTATTTATCTATCCATACTTTAGGCCATTGCAGTGTCTCTCTTTTATTAATAAACGCTCTCAATCACAATATATAGCTCATGTTTGAATTATAATAGAGTCAATTTGTCGATGTATAAATAATGATGATTAAATGTGTATTTAAATCTTTTTTTTAATTATCACGTTAACTCTTTTATCAAATATTAACTTCATATAATTTGATTAATATAATTTAAATTATTAAATAATTGTATTAAAAAAATTAAAAATAATGATTAAATTTAACATCTCATAAAATTACAAAGAAAGTAGAGGTCCAAGAATGATTCAAAGAAAATCATGTGAAAAACATAAGCAAAAACGTCTCAAAACCCTAATGAAAATGGGGTATATATATATATATATATATAAAAGTAGTAGCAGTTTATATTATATAAAACTAATAAATTTTACACTAATTTGTAGTCATTAGATTTAAATAAATAAATAATTTAGATTTAATTAAAAATTATAACTCATAAATAAATATCTTTTATCTCTAGATAAAATAATACATATTTTTACCTCAATCTAACTCTTAAATCTTAAATCATAAACTCTAAAACCTACACTCTCATACCCCAAATCCAAACCTTAAACCCCAATCTAAAACCTTAAAGCTTAAATATTAAACCCTAAACCCTCAAACATATTTAGAAAAGAAAAATATTATTTTATTATGAGTTAAAGAAATATTTATAATTAATTATAAATTTTAATTAAATTTAAATAATTTCTTTACTTAAATTTAAATAATTTCTTTACTTAAATTTAATGACTATAAATTAATATAATACTTATTAATTTTATGTAATATAAAAGTGTACCCTAACTTCTCTATATATTTATATATATTATATGGGAAAGTAAAGTTGAGGGATCCTTTGTAATATAAAAGTGTACCCTAACTTCTCTATATATTTATATATATTATATGGGAAAGTAAAGTTGAGGATCCTTTGTAATATAAAATACCCTAAACCAAAGGGTGCAGAAGAAAGGCAAAATGAAATGATTGCTTGAATGAAGATGGGTCCCCAACTATCTTTACTCTCCATTAATAATAATATCAACTATCTATTTTATTTCTTGGGTAACCTACATCAAATATCATGGAACTTAAGCGTTTTATTATTTATACTACTAAACTTTTAATTTTTCAATTATATCACTGAATCGTTAAATTATTAACATAATGTTAAAGTGTCTGACAGTTGCCGATGTAAACACCTCCCCAAAAGAACATATTTGGGTTCGACTATTAACGATTTAACAGCCCAGTAATATAATTAAAATGAAAATGAAAGTTCAATGCTATGGCCGACAAAATTGAAAGATCAATGGTATAAACGATACAATGACTCAAGTTCAATGGTATGTGGAGTAATTTGCCCTTATTTTTTACAATAAAAATATGGGACCCACACTTGGCCACCAATGTCTTTATGGATTCAATGATAAAAACAGCACCTCATGTGGAGTCTGAACCAAAGGGGCTGCTGTCCTTCCGCAATCATAATAATAATAAATAATTCTCCAATTCACAAAATAATAAGAATAATATATTTGTTATATTATTCAAATAAATTTGGTTTTTATTTTATGTTTAAATAAATTTTGAATTTAACAAATATTATCATTACAATATTTAAAAACATGCAATTTGAAATAATATTATATAGATTATATAAAATTATCAGTGTTAAAACAAATAAAATATTATATTAATGAAATCTATTTAATATACTATAGTGATTTTTTTCATATGAAATAAAGATAAATTACAAGCATCTTAATTTTGTTTTCAATAGTATATGATAATTATAATATAATATATGTTCAAAAAAATTTAGTCATTAATAATGTATACATATATTTTAAATGTAGTTATTTAAACGTAAATTCTTTAAAAATAATAATATTTATTTTTACTATGAAAATCACTTAATTAATTCAAGTGTATTAATTTTTTAATTAAAACACGTGTAATCGATTCATTAATAATATATAAACATATACCAAACCAACTCATCATATAAAATAAACCTAAAAAATCAAAATTACTAATATAAAGTTTAAATGTTTTTAAATATTCGATTATATAAATAGCCTTTTTTTTTCTCTAAAATATAAAAATAAAAAGAATTGTTTTTAAAGCTAAACCATATAATTCCCACTCATTGTCTATGTTCCTTAAAGCTTGCCTCTTCCCTTATCGTCTTTTCTTTTATTTATTATCTAAAGAATTGCATCAAAGATATATTTCATATACTCTCTTTACTGGTAAATAAATAAAATTATATATATTTAAAAAATACCAATTAAATTAAAACTTAAAATTTTAAATAAATTTAATTGGAAAAAAACCCACCAAAAGACTCATTTTAACATTTAGTATAACCCACGAAGTAAAAGGATCGATTGAGTCACTCACACCCTCAATTCATTCATCACCATTAGAGAAACAACCTATTACTTTCATGCTATCATGGAAGGAGGCGGCGGCGGCGATCACCAGAACCACCACCACCGTCCTACTTTCCCATTCCAATTACTAGAGAGGAAGGAAGAAGTTAACCAGCCTAGTTCCTCCTCTTCCACCACCCTTCCTTTCCCTTCCCTTCCAATTATTCCCTCAGCCGAACAACCAACCACCGCCGCTCGTTCTGCTTCGAGACACCAGATCTCGGCGGAGCCTTCCATAATCCCACCACCTAAGCGTACTTCGACCAAAGACCGTCACACCAAGGTGGATGGACGTGGCCGTAGGATCCGCATGCCGGCTCTTTGTGCAGCTAGGGTTTTCCAACTCACTCGCGAGCTCGGCCACAAATCCGACGGCGAAACGATCGAGTGGCTGCTCCAACAAGCCGAACCAGCCGTGATCGCCGCCACGGGTACCGGCACCATCCCTGCAAATTTCACTTCCCTCAATATCTCGCTTCGTAGCTCCGGTTCGAGCATGTCGATACCTTCTCAGCTTCGTTCATGGGGTTTCAACTCCAACTTCTCGATGCAACAAAGTCGGAGTGTGTTCCCCGGAATCGGACTCGAAACGACTCCTGCGCCGGCGTTCCTTAACTTCCAATCCGGTAGTAATCTGAATCCAATGTTTCCGGCCAAGCAAGAGTCTTCCATGGAAATATCGGAAGCCGAAGAAGGTAGTATAGTAAGGAAAAGAAGACCCGAACACGATTTATCTTCGCAACATCAAATGGGGAGTTACTTGTTGCAGTCGAGCACCGGGGCGGTTCCGGCGAACTTTTGGATGTTAACCAATTCTAGCAATCAAGTCATGAGTGGTGGTGGTGGTGACCCCATATGGACAATTCCTTCGGTGAACAACAGTGGTTTCCATTTCATGAATTTCCCAGCTCCAATGGCCTTGTTGCCGGGCCAACAACTGGGTTCGAGCAGTAGCGGCGGCGATGGCGAAGGAGGCGGCAGTGGTGGAAGTAGTTCCATGAGTGAAAGACATCTAAATATGTTAGCCGGATTAAACCCTTATAGGCAAGTCTCGGGCGGCACCGGAGTATCGGAATCTCAAGTGAGCGGGTCACATTCACACAACGGCGGAGACGGCGGCGGCAATGAATAACAACATGCTTATCGTCTTTGCTTCATTCGATCAGTTGTGTAGTTTGATGTGTAACACACGTGAGGTTTGATTGCTTTTTTTAGGAAAAAAAAAAAACAAGGATCGAGTCTTTAGTATACTGATCAAAAGAAACATGAAATTAATTAATTTTTGGTGTGATCAATTTGGTTTATTTTTAGGGTTTGAGAAGATAGTAAGAGACTGACAATATTAACATTGTTCTTGGCTGGGTTTGCTATATTAATTTCATTTCATCATTTCTTTCTCCGTTACCTTCCCTATTCATACATATAGTAAGAGACATACAATATATAAACATATATACTTACATATACATATATGCAGGGCTAAGATTTAATTACATAATGTAAAACTAAAAAGTTTTTCATTGTTTTAAGATCGTAGGGAAAATCAAAAGTTGAGATTAACATTAGAAAATGAGAGAATATTCATCGAGAAAAAAAAATAATAAGTTAATTTCAACCTTTGAAATATAAAATTTCAACTGAAAAAAATAGCAATATCTATTACACTGTGTAAAAAATTTCTTTTAGTTTTACATTTATTTAAGATTAATTAACATTAAAAAATAAAATATATTCACTGAAAATAAATAATGAATTAATTTCAACTTTTGATTCTCCTAAATAAAAAATTAAAAAATTAAAAAAAATTAAAAGGGTGAAAAGGGTTTGTGTAGTCGAGTGAAAGAGATGAAACAGTGTTTTTACCGCACGTCTTTGTCTTGAAAATTTATCAAACAACTGTTTTTCTCCTTTTTAAATTTACTTTCGTTTTCAGTAAAAATCTGTTCCGTGAATGTCCAGGTTTTTACTGCATCAATGATTAAGATTTGTTTGTGCAAGTGGAGCCCAGCTTTGCTGTTCATTGCCCCCAAACCAATGTACAGTCCCTGACGACCAACAGATGGATCATTCCTCTTCTTTTACTTTTTTTCCTTTTTTTTAAATTTAAGATCAAAGAACAACATAAAATAAATTAAATTGAAAATATGATAAATTTTATTAACATTTTTTATTGAACGAATCTTAAAAATATTAAATTCTTTATTATAGTTTAGTTGTCAATAAAAAAATGTCACACTCTAATAATTTTAAAATTTTTGATAAAAATCAATCGAAGGCAAAGAGAGAATAGGGACGAGCATGAATCTGATCGAGTATTTAATATATTTGGATAAATTAAGTTAAAAATTTGATTTTTTATTCAAAATTTGATTCAATATGTGTTTAAAGAAGTTCTACTTGATCCAAAATTAGGGACGTTCAAACAATTAATTTGGTTAATCGACCTAATCAAATTACCCAAAATTTATTAACTGAACTTTTTTTTATTTAAACGTTAATCGAATCGTTTTTCTTAAATTAACCGAATCGAACTAAGTTCGGTTAACCGAATTAACCGGAATTTATAAATAATATATGTTATATATTAAATATTTAATATTTTTGGTTTATTTGGTTAATTCGGTTAAAACCGAAGTTTAAACACCCGTAAAGCTAAATAATATATATAATATATTAAATATTTAATAATTTTAACTAATTCAATTAATTAATCAAAACCAACGTTTGAAAAAAAATCCATTAACCGTTAACTGACCGAAATTTTGATTTGATCGATTAATTCGATTTTAACCAAATTTTAAACGTTCCAATCCAAAATCATACTCAATTTTAGGTAACAATCTGTACACGGTTTGAATTTGATATATCTATCATATATAATTTTATTTGATAAAATAAAAATCTAATTAAAAATATAAAAAATAATATTATTACGATTATTTCTAAACATATAACGGATTGTTACTTTCTTGAAAACCTTTTAGATCAAATCAAATATTTTTATCTTAAATATGAATTTAATTTTATCCAATGAAAAATTAACCTAATTCAAACTCAAATTTTAAATTAAAAACGACTAACACAATATTAATCAAATCATATTAAAGCATGTTAAGTCTGAGAATATCTTCTTATTTTCTACATTTAATATTAGCATTTAATTTTCATTGATCCTATTTTCTTAAAAAGGTTAAAGTTAAATAAATATACATTAACCAACAATCCGTTCGTCTAGTGAAATGAGACACTATGTCCCTTAAACAAATGTCAGAGGTTAAAATCCCGACATTTACGAATAAAGAGTTGAGAGGGTCACCTTTGCCTCTGTAATACCTTATTCATATTAGTTGATTAATAAATCAGAAATAAGTGGTTATAAAAAAAATTACACTACGTAATGGGAATATATATATATATATATATATACACATATGTTTGTTGACACCATAGAGATAAGTGGTGGGTATTATTGAGTGACCTACTGTTGGACAAAGGAACCCTTATTTTTCTTTTATTTATCCTAAGCCAATCACCTTTAATTGAATGATTGGATTTGGTCAATTGTTTGGTGAAAGTAATGGATAGAATACAATCATACAATTTAAATTACGGTACAAAAATTTTAGAAATTAATTATGATATTATTTCAAAATAATATTAATATTAATTTTATTTCTAGTATTTTATTAAAAAAATAAAAGAACTTAAAAATGGAAATGGCATATGATATCCATTTCTCTTTAATTATACTTTTCATGATATTCTTTAAAAGCAACAAAAATACCTTGTTATGAGGTGTCTTCAAACGACCGACACCTTTATCATACAAAATATATAAATAAAACCTATTTAAAACCAGAAGAAATAACAAAACAAAAAACACACTAGGGGCGTTTAAAAAAGCCGTAACTGTTTATCAGTATAACTGCTACATTTAATATGTTAATTAATAGAACTGTTAATTTCAAATGGTTTCAGTTAACTGAATCATTAAAAACAATAATTAACGGTTAATGTTATAATTATAAATTTCGATAAATGATTAACTGTTGGTTAACCGGTAATAAATTAAATTTATAATTATTTTTCTAATTTATTACATTTTTACAAAAATAACTTAATATAATTTTTTTATTAGTTTAAAAATACATAAAATACTTACACCAATATAATTATATATTTATTGTATGGTATCAAAATATTGTGAGATGTACATACTTATAAGTTATACACTTTTTTATTTTAGTCCTTTTGATGGCCTAATAGCCTAAAATTATGTCATGTGAAACACTCTCAAAGTGTCAAGTTGTAAAAATGATAAAAAAAATAAAAAAAATCCATATATTAATATGGATAAACTGAAAATTAAATATTAAATATTAAATATTTAAAAATATTTTATCCCCACAAAAATAATAGTTCCTCGCCTCTAACTGTTATATTTATTTTAAAATCTTCACATATATAAATGCAAGACATTTAATTGTTCATGTTATGAAACTATTAAATGACCTTAATGATTAAATGAAGTGTTTTTTTATAGGTTATATACTTATATTACACGTTTAGTACTTAAACTTTCAGTTTCTGTTTTAGTTCATAAACTTTCAATTTTTTCAAATCATACCTAAAATTTAATTTTTGTTTCATTTTAGTACCATTGTTCAAAGTTTAAAGTTAATTTTTGATTTTTTTGAAAGTTTAGGTATTAAGATGGACCAAGACTGATAGTTTAGGTACTACATGTGTTAACTTTTTAACAGTTGGTACTAAAATAAAATAAAAACTAAATGTTAGGTATGATTTTGAAAAAAATGAAAGTTTAAGCACTAAAATGGATCAAAATGATAGTTTATGTACTAAATGCGTAGTTTACCATTTTTCTATAAGTCTCCTATTTGAGCAGTTGAATTTGTAGGATGTATGTTATCAAATGTTAGAAATGACCATCCAGCTCAGTTGGTAGAGCATAAGGTTCTTAACCTTGAGGTCGTGGGATCGAGTCCCACGGAGGGCATTTCATAATTCGGAGGTCTCTTACGGAAGCTGCTCTCAACTTGGTGTTGGGGGTAGCCTACTATCTTACTTCCCCCTTACCCCATACATATGGGAAAAAGGGACAACCATATGTTATCAAATGTTAATACCTAAGAAATAATCTATACATATACTACCTTGTAATCGGACAACAAAATGTGTAGTGACTCTTTTAACTAGTGACACATGTCACCGTATGATTAGATGATTAAAGTTATTAAATTAAAATTAGGATCAAACTAATATAATGTGTAAATAACATGTATCAATGTATAGCTACACGAAATTTTTAACTAACGTGATAATTTTTCCTTAAATGTTTAGTTGTTAACATTGGTGATTTAACTAGTGTCATTTCAATAGTTAAGTGGTATGATTGATAAAATTAAAATATCATTGATAGGCTTAAAATATCTAGAAAAATTAAGTGATCACGAGTGCAATTTTCCTAAGTTTCAATAAAATTATTTTCCACAAAAGGTCCTTATCAAAATCTTCTCAAGTGGCATTATTAAAACACCTAGAGCTATATGTGTCCTAACAGCCCTCAAGCTAGTGGGTAAGGGTGATAAAAATCAACAAATTCTTTTAATTTTGGTCCATAAGGTTTCCTTAATTACACTCTTCAAAGCGTATTAGGCCCCCATTAGACCCCTTAATACTCCCCTTAGTTCATGGTTAGGGTTTATATTTGGTCCCTCCCTTTTCGGGATAAAGCTTTGTTTAGCCCTTGGGTTTGCCTACTTTTTTCACATTAGTCCCCAAGTTTTATTGTATGCAGTAACCAGAACTATATAAATAATTTTAAGTTTGAGATTTTAAAATTTTAATGTTATATTTGGGAACAAGAATTTTAAAACTTGAATTTCATTTGAATTTCATTTGCTATGTAAATAATAAGAATAAAATGTATGTATTTAAAAAAATTGAATTAAATTCGGTTATTTTTATAAATTTTTTCTATAGTAGTATATATTTTATATTACATAAAAATATGATAATAAAATGAAAAAAATACTAAATTATGTTAATATATTCTTTTTGGAATTTTAATATATAATATGTATAGCTCAAATGCTCGAACACTTCAATGATTGGGGCTTTGGGCCAAGTCCAACACTCTACATGGTTGCGCCGTTTGGGATTAATTTTTGTTCTTATTATTTATAAGGTTTATTATCATTTATTATTTTTTATTAATCGGGAAAAGTATAAATTAATATATGTTCAAATATAACTCTCAACATTGAACGCTCACATCTCTGCCACCTATGGTGCTCAAACACGAGTCCTCAATGAATAGTAATTATTCATTTACCACAAAGGACAAATTGGTTACAAAATGATTCCCTGACTATAGAGTATTACTTTATTAAGTCATTTGGCTATTAAAAATTATAAAATGATCATTTGATATTAGAGTGTTGCTTTGTTGAGTCCATGGACTATTAAAAGTTACAAAATGGTCACCCAACTATTTATTATGTTTCAAACTCGTCATTTTTAGTTTAAAATTGACGATATTATGAGTTAAACGTTAATATGATGGCAGTGATATGATAAAATTTGATTATAGAATCTCAAACGACTATCATATATAGTCATCATGTTAACGTCAAGCTTAGACAGCCGTTATTTTTTAACAAAAATGACGAGTTTAGATAAAAATGAATAGTCAGTGGTTATTTTACAACTTTTAATAGTCGATAAACTTAATAAAGCAACATTCTATAATTGAATGAATATTTTATAACTTTTAATAGTCGATAAACTTAATAAAACATTACTCTATAGTCGGAACCAACTACATTCTTTTACATTTTTCTCTTAATTTTATACATGATTTTTTGTCATTAATTAATTAATTTATTTTCGTGATAAAATATGATGTGGATTTTTTAACTAACCAGAAATTAATTCGTAATATATTTAAAATTTAATTCAGATATTATTAATTCAATCCTTTTGTTCGTACTCTATATTATTATTTAGAGGCAATAGGTGATGTATAATTCCATTTTTGTCACATTATACACGCCCGTGGATAACACACGCCACTTTGTGAGACTATCCAATGCTTGAGGTGATTAGTCTTCGGGTACAACTCGACTCCCCCGCCACGTTTGCAGTGCTATGCAATCTTATGTGAACCACGCGCCTCTACATATTCATCCACACACATTTTTTTAATTAATTCAAAGTACATTTCTCAATTATTTAACATTAAATATTCACATTCATAATATTTATGATGTTTTAATATAAAATCTAAAAAGTAATAATAATTTTTTTTATCACCGAAGTCGTTTGGTTGATATCATACATTTTAATATGCATAAAATCACAAATATTTTAAAATTAAAAATAAAAATTAAAAACAAAAAGACATCAAAGATTTAAGTACTTTTAGAAAGAAATTAATTTGGCCGTTGCATTAATTTTTCTTTCATTGTGGTCTAACAACCCAGAAAATAAATTTAATATGATCATTAATTTTTTATTATTGTCCGTTATAATGTTGATGTGATTGTTCTTGATATTGATATGAAGATTCATAGTGTTGACGTGACAATTTAATTTGACATATTAATGTGATGGATGACAGATAAATAAATTAAATTAATAATTCAGACATAACAAATAAATTGTCACGTCAGTACCATGATCAACTACGTCAACATCATAAACTGACACACCACTACTGTAACATTTAACAAAGAAAAATATTGGTCAAAGAGTCATATTAAATTTATTTTATGAGTTAGAAGATCATATTGAAAAAAATAATATAAGAATCACATTGATTTTTTTCAAAGTACATGGATCATGCTCTTTTTATCCAAATTAAAAATTAAAAAAAATAGATGATGTAAAAATAAATTTCACATAAATTATACATTAAGTAAAAATTCATATATACTTACCTATTAATTTGTGTAATTTTATATACAGAACAGTAAAAGCCGAGGTGTGAGCCGTGAAGCATATGCAATAAGCAAAAGTGCACAAAGCAACGAACCCGACGGAGATGAAAAAGTGTCTGGCACGCGTCGAGTCCACGTGTCTTGTCTCCTTCATCATTTTCCGGTTCCTAGCCTTGCGCCTCCCTGTGTACCAGTTTTCTCCCGCCACGCTCTTTCTCTCCCTAAGAAATACACTTCTACAAAAAAAAAAAAAAAGCTTTCATTTTTCCTTTCCTCCTCCCAGTCGTACTGTTAAAAATCTCCTTTTGCTTCTTCAAAGGTTTTCCACTATCTTTTCCTTCGCAATTGATATCGAAATGGGTTTTTGATTCATCGAGATGAACTATTTTATGATTTCTAAAGTTACCCTTTTTCCGTACGAATCTTATTTGCTTGTTGCATCCAAAATCGTATATTAGATTGAATTTCTGGGATTTTTTTGTTGCTGTTATTGATTTAGTTTCACGAATCAACTTTGAATTGTTCAATTTTCTTGTTGTTTGCAGGTAAATTTTTTGTGGTTTTGAACTTACTGGCGAAACATGGGTTCCGAGTCTCCAGCTCCATTGGTTGAGCGGACAAATTCAGCAGAGAAGACATCTATTGGCAGGTTAGTTTGCCTTTAAACTTCTTAGGAACCAACCCTAGCTAGTTAGTTTGTTCTGTAATTTTTAGGGCTTGTGTCTGAATTCATTCCATGGCTTCTGTTTGCTCGAAAGTGCCGTGTGTTCGCTGCGTAAATTGCGATGCTCGTACCCGAATCGGCTAGCTTGAGTAACATAGATTGTGACCGAGCCCCTAGGTTTAGGTTTTAAAGATTATGGAGCAATGTAATCCATCATGATTTTCCTGTTGTTGGCTGGGGTTATCAATGTATATTTAGTTTCAAGCCTTTTGGATAGCCGAACATCGGTAACTGTTCGTTTCTTGAAGTATCTGCGACCGATACCGAACATCTCATCCACCATGGATATGGGGATATTGAATATACATGTGTTGAAGTATCTTCGTTACACTCGAATCTGGGTATCGGTAACATGGTTACCTGGAATGGGATTTTAGCTAACGTGTTATGGTGGCAATGAAGATACGCGGCCAGTTTTGCTTGTCTGAAAACTGTTTTTTGCGATGCAGGTCTTGTGCTCCGAAGAACAAAGGAAGGTTGGGAAGGTTCCCAAAAGAATTCACAAGGCTGAGAGGGAGAAGCTCAAGCGTGAGCATTGAACGACCTCTTCCTCGTGTGGCTAATGCTCTCGGTAAGTTGGTATTTTAGAATTGATTCTTGTGGGTGATTGGCATAGGCTTCGGTTTGTGAAACTGGTTCTTGTTGTGTTTGAAGCTTATGGTATATCTAACTTTGGGGAGTTTTTTGTTGTTGTTGCAGATCCGAATCAACCGAACAATGGGAAGGCCTCTATTTTGTGCGAAGCGACTCGACTATTAAAGGACTTATTCGGTCAAATTGAGTCCCTCAAAAAGGAAAACGCCTCTTTGCTATCCGAATCTCACTATGTAAGACTCTCTTGACCGATAATTTTTCTTAATCCTTGCTCACATGTTCTGATAATATGTCCGAAATATCAACAGTGAACATCGAGACGAATGAACTGAAGGAGGAGAATTCCACCCTCGAAACTCAAATCCGGGAGCTGCAAAGTGAGATAGATGAAGGTGGCTCAATCAAAACCCGACCTGAATGAGCCTCCAGACTTCCAAACCCAATTGCCCTCGCACTTTCAAGGAGACCATCCTGGTTTGCCCGTTGTCGAACCTGCTCTGCAACAACCGCCTGTTCTCCTCGTTGTTCCCCTTCATCCCGACATCCAGACTTATCCTATGCTCAATTCGGAAACACGACCTGCCGCTAAACCGAACTCCGTTGTCAGCAAACCACATGCTCAATATCCGACCCCTGCGGATTCATGGCCTTCTAAAATTATTGGGGAGCAACCAGCCATTAGGAACGAGTGACAAAACTTTGATGAGAGAAAACACAAGCCAAGATGTAAATTTCTGTGCTTGTAATGGCCGAAATGTATGACCAGTCAGTAGCATGTTTTTCACGTGCATTGGATGAATTATATTCATGGTTACTAAAGTTTGAATGAATTTTATTTTGGTCATTGAAGTTATAGATAAGTAAAAATGGTCATCAAATGTTAACTTCCTTTTAAATCAGTGACTGATTAGTCAACTCTTAAACTTTAGCTCTAGAAACATCAACTTTGGCTCCTTAATTTTTCTTTTTTTATCATTGAAATCATTAACGAGTCTTAATTAATTAATTAATTAAAGGGTTAAGTACACAAATGGTCCTTTGATTATAGGATACAATTAATGTTGTTTTATGATAGTCGTTTAAGATTATGTGATTAGATTTTATCGTAGGAGAACTATTTTGTAACTTTTAATAGATGAGAGACTTAATAAAATAATACCCTATAGTTAGGGGACTATTTGTGTACTTTACCCTTAATAATACAAAAAGGGTTTAATATCATGAATTAAACAATATGACGTAATCAAATTAAAGATACTTCGTCATGAATTAATGATAAATTTAAAATAAAAAATATAATTTTAAACAAACAATTTATTTTAAAAAAATAAATAGGAAATCACTATCTAAATTCATGCATTTTTTTACAAATTTGTTTTTTATTATTTATCAATAATACTATTTTTAAGAATAATTATTACTTAAATAATTTCTGACATTATTTTATTTTAGTGTATATATATATAATATAGAATGTAAAAATCATTTTTTATTGAATTTAATGAAAAACAATACATGAAATATATAAAAACCATTCTTAAAATAAACATTTTCAATTAACCTAAAATAGTTATTTATAACCAACCTTTCATACAAAACACAAAAAACAGTTGAACAGTTGGAGGAGGGAAAAAAAAAAAAATAAAAAAAAAACAAAGCTCGCGCTAACTCACTTCTCCCTTCAATTCTCAGAATTTTCCATTCATAGATTTTTTAAAATGAATTTTTGAAAGAAATCGAATCAGTTGATGCCGTTTGATTCGTTTGTGATCCTTGATTTTGAAAGCTCGAGGTTCAAATCCAATTTTGATTCGTCAATCTATCGGCCTTCTAAATGCCTAGTCGACGATGTTGATTCCTTATTCAGGTAACTATTTTTTCCGATTGAGTTGGATTTCGTTGAAGCTTAATGATGGAATGATCTAGGAGTTTATGCAGCTAACTGAGTGAAATTTGAACCAAAAGAAGGGAAAGAAAATATTTGAAGGAATTTTGGATGTTAATTTCATATGGATCAGAATTAAGGCGTAATTAAATTTTAGAGTTGAAATTTCATCCGATTTATGTGTTTCTTTCGATGAAATTGCTTAAAATGCAGGTAAGCCACGTAGAATAGGTAGGTGACGGTTTGGAACTTTTGGCGGGGGGACAGTTTATTTCGATGCTTTTGGAATATTGTAGTCTGACTTGGAATTTTTGTGGTAGAGAGGATGCCATCGTTTGAAGCTTTCTCATGATGGAATAGTATGAACTGCATTCTGGTAGTAGACTCAAGGAAAAGTTTTATATGGGGCGGATACGGGGGTTATTCTTTCTATATTTTCTAGGAGTTTGCTATTGTTCTATGCAAGGGTTGGACTTTATATCTTCAGGTGAATGGCTCAGTTCCAAAGGAATTTTTCTGAGAGGGATTTTGAACAGGTATTCCCCCTCCCCTATACTTACAATTTTATGGGTTTTTGTAGTTGAATCTATGTTATGTTACAACTTGGTTATAGTAATGAACTTGCTAGCTATGACTGTTGCAGCAAAATTAGTTTATCGATTCAGCAACATGTGATGTACAACATTGATAGGAGAGTCTTTTGATGTAGAATATTTTCTCTGCCATGAATGAGATTATAGATGTTATAGGCTGAGTTACAAGCCCTTTCTGCAGGCCATTTCAACCCTTAAGAAAGGAATGTATCTACTGAAGTACGGACGCTGGGGAAAGCCTAAATTTTGTCCATTCCGACTTTCAAATGTATGTTGCCTTGACTATCATATTACTAGTTCTTTTCTTGATGTTTTCTATATTGGAATTGCATTGAATATCATTTTATCTTGAGAACACTTGGTTATGAACTTTCCAGAAAATACTCTAATTTTTCTTATAAAGGAAATGTAATTCAATAAGAAATGAATATAGTGATCTAAGATTTTCTTTTTTTAATTTCAGGATAAGAAATCATTGATTTGGTATGCCGACAAAGCAGAGAAACAACTCAGACTAAGCCAAGTTCAAAGATTGTAACTGGACAGCGTACTGTAAGTCTGTATCTTTCAATGCCTCTGCAGTGATTTGTAACTTTTAGGTGCTGAATTTTAGCACAGAGACCCTATCTTAACAGTGTTAGTATTATTCACATACTGAACAAAAGGAGTGTAATATACGCTTAAATCTTCGAAACATCTAACCAATTACACATTTTGCATGACGGAATATTTTAATGCATTCTTCTGTTGAGCTGTACTATTGTGTGCTCACTTTCAGCAGATATAGAACTAGTTTTAACGTGAATATGTTATACCTTTGTGTCAATACCTTTTGCGGACATGAGTAAGTGTGACTATTGAAGCTGCTGTCTGTTTTGGAGCTTCTAAATCTAACAGATCCTATTTTTTCTATATGTTTTTCCAGTATTGTAATCTGAACCATGGGACTATCTTCTTGAAATTCATTTTTTAGACTAAAGCAGTCTATGGAACCAAAAATAAAAGAGATTAGAACCGTCTTAACAGGATGCAGAAGTGACAGAAGCTTTACTGCATGATTTTGCAGGCAATATTCCAGCGTAGCCCGCAACCTGATAAGAACAACAATCATTTTCTCTTCTTTATAACGACAGATCCTTGGATTTGGTTTGTATTCTGTACTGTTTGACCCGTTGATATCATTCTTTTAGATTATATAGGCATAGGACAATTTACTGTTTCTTAGCTTTAAGCTTCAACTGTACTATTAATACACGCAGAACAAGTGCATATTGTCGCATTCAAATATTATAGTATATTATTGTGGGGCTCACATCACACTTGTTTAACCCTTAAATTTTATGACTTATCTCTGATTTTTTTCTGTTTTATTATAACTATTCTTGTTTTCTTATAGTTTTTTAATTCTGCAGTTTCAGTTCTCAGCGGTTAATCTAATTAGTTTTGTCAAAGCAAGAGTTCTTGTGTGTCTAAAAGTCTACCATTTCATATTTTGTTCTTAGCCCTTTTTCCAAACCATGATTAGGACTTAGGACGTAGAAAGGAGAATTTAGTTTCTTGTTTTTACATTCCTTACCTTTCCTACTAGTAAGGAACAGAGGAAATGTGTTGCTGTATTTTGCTAGTAGTTCAAGATTTGGAGAATTGTAAATTTGTTTCACTTGGATTTTTAGTTGCTTTTTATTGTTGAGAGAATGTATGAATAAAATTCTCATGTTCATTAATTTAAAACTGAAACTTATATTTTCCAATTATTTTCTTTCTAATATAAAATATATTTTGATTTTGATCATTGAATTTATTTGCTACCATCATCTGAATCTCAATATATAAAAGTTAACTCTATTTAATGGGCAATGCTAATAGATATGCAAGAACAGGGATGAAGCTGAGCTCTGGTTTACTGCTCTTAGGGTCTTAATTTCAGAAGGTGACAATCGTAGGTGAAAAAGTAATTCAACTAGTGATAATACATCAACAGATAGTCAATCTAGCTGTACACAAAGAAATTCACAAGTATCTATTGTGTCACGTACAAGCAGTGACAACATCTATAAGGTTTCTTACTATGGAGTGCCAGAAAATCCAATCATTTTCTATTTTTTTCTTTATTAAATCTTTCCTGTTTGCTCATTGTAGGATACCAGAGATACCCAAAAGGTTTCACTCTCACACGAGAGCTCTCCACAGAGAAGACTGGGAAAAGCTTTTTCCGAGGTTTTACATACACTTCTATAATAAATTGCTTAACTCAGACAGAGCCAGTTGCCAGGCATGCAAATTCATTATCATTAGGCGGGTTAGAAAACTCTTCTGTTGATTCATTTAGAAGTAGTTTGTCCAGCAATAAATCTTCTTTAGAAGATTTTAACGCAATCGGTGGTGTTTTTATCTGGGGAGAAGGAGCTGGTAATGGACTGCTCGATGGTAGTCACAAAACTCAAACTACTGTTACCAGAATAGATGCACTTTCACCCAAGGCTCTCAATCAACAGTGCTTCTAGATGCTCGCAATATTTCTTGTGGGAATAAGCATGTTGTTTTAGTCACAAAACAGGGGCAGATATTTAGTTGGGGTGAAGGAACTGGTGGTAGGCTTGGGCATGGAGTTGAAGCTGATGTTTATCAACCGAGGCTCATAGGTGCTCTTAGTGGGTCATCTATTGGATTAGTTGCTTGTGGGGAGTTTCATACTTGTGCTGTAACACATTCAGGGGACCTTTATACCTGGGGTGATGGTTCTTACAACCTTGGTCTTCTAGGGCACGGTACTGAAGTTAGTAAGTGGATTCCTAGAAAGGTAAGAGGTGACATGCAAGGTATGCAAGTGTCACATATCTCTTGTGGCGCTTGGCATACAGCTGTTGTTAAATCAACAGGTAAATTATTTACATTTGGTGATGGAACTTTTGGTGCTCTAGGCCATGGGGACCGGAAGAACACAAGTTTACCCAGAGAAGTTGAGGCTCTTAGAGGACTACGAACGCTGAGGGCATCTTGTGGAGTTTGGCACACTGCTGCAGTTGCAGAAGTGCTTTCTGAGCTATCTGCTGAGTTTTCATCTGGAAAGCTGTTCACCTGGGTGATGGGGAGAAAGGGCAGCTTGGACATGGTGATAAAGAACCCAGATTAGTTCCTTCTTTAGTAGCACTGTCGGACACTACAAGCTTTTCTCAAGTGGCTTGTGGCCACAGTATCACTGTTGCTCTAACTGACACGGGGAAAGTCTATTCCATGGGGAGTGATGGTCATGGAAGCTCTGGAAGTAGCAAGCTTCCAACTTGTGTCAAGGGCAATATCAAAAACAGCCGAATTGAAGAGATAGCATTGGTTCTTATCATATCGCTGTTCGTTGTTCAAATGCTAATATTTACACCTGGGAAAGGGTGAAATGGTCAATTAGGTCATGGAGACAAGGAAGACAGAAACAGTCCCACAGTCGTTGAAGCTTTGAAAAACAAAAAGTAATGAGAGTGGTATGTGGCTCAAACTTCACTGCCGCCATTTGTTTTCATGACTGGGCACTAGGTGCCGATCACTTTAGCTGTTCTGGTTGTCGAACTCCATTTAGTTTCATCAGAAAGCGCCATAATTGTTACAACTGTGGGTTAGTCTTTTGTAGACTTTGCAGCAGTAAGAAATCTCTAAAAGCTTCTTTGGCTCCTAAGAAGAACAAGCCTTCTCGGGTCTGTGATGATTGTTTTACCAAATTAAATAGGAAAATGGAGTCTCGATCAACTCCTGAACTCACCAAGAATTCAAGGGAATTCATACATCAGAATGGTAATGAGTTACTAGATAAAGATTTTGTGAGCCCCGCAATTCTCCGTAAATTATCCAGGCTTGCATCCTTTGACTCATTCAGACAGGCCAGGAGTTGCAAATATGGTAGAAGATTATTTAAGTCGCAGTGTGACGCCAGCAGTTTATTAGGAAATTCTGTGAGATCTTCAACTTCTGGTTTAAGAAGAGTTTCTCGAGGATCATCCCCTGCATCGAGGAAGCCGAGCCCAGTTTTTTCTTCTACGAGAGCTTCAATCCATATTGATCTTGCAAATCCAGAGTTACTTCTTGATGACCCAAAGCACACAATTGAGAGCCTCACCCAAGAGATAAGTTTATTGAGAACACGGGTAATTATAAAGATAGATTAAGATAAGAACTACAACTTATCTGTTTATGCCTGTGACATTATATGTGAAAAAAGCATATCAAAGCAGATATAGTGATTAATTATTACCACTTAGGCATCGAGAAATTTCGATTTTCTGTTGCAGGTTTGTACATGAATTTATTATTCATCTGTCATTCACATGCATATGGGGCCTTCACTTTTATCTTTGGTTTCTATTTTAGAGTCTAAAATATAGCAAAGCTAGATTCGCTTGTATAGCCAGCCGTGCGTTGCAATGCAATGCATCTGTTGACATTGATATATACTTGAATTTCTAACAATATTTTGGGGTCTTTGATATACAACGAAATCTCGAAATTCCATTTTAACTAAAATATTTTTATATTAATATTATGTATATTTTATAGTTAAATTAAATTAATAATTTAGATTAAAAAAGTGACGATATTTTGAGTTGAACTTAACCTGCTAATTGTGATATAACAATATTTTGGGGTCTTTGATGGGCGGCCGGTGATGAAGTCAAATCTCGAGCTCGAAGCTTTAAAGAGTCTGTTTGTAATAGTTTGGCCATTGTTGCCAATATGCAGAATCTTGTACACAAATTTGGTCTCACCATGCACTGATATGCCTTATCGATGTTCTAGTATACACTTTACAAGCGTATTAGTGTCGAATAAAAATATTTTTTTGCATCAGATTAATTCAATTAACGGTATCAATTCAATATTAGTTCAACTGGTACCATTGCTGTTAACAATTTTGGAAGTCCACTAAGTATTAACTCGAACCCCGACAAAAAAAAGAATCAATTTCAAAGTCCGACTCAACTTCTGTTTCATTTTCTTCGACTGTAATAAGAGAGAAGGTTTAGAGATCGTGTCTCCAAAATGGCTTCTAAACAGGACATGACAGTAGAGACAGCAAGACAAACTTTTTGAGTGAATAAACATGTCGACAACAGCAGATAGCAAACCTGTTAAAATGTTCAATGAGCAGAGTGAGTGTGGTAGCTGTCTTCTTAAAATCGATCTTGTCGACTTGAACCTCTCCATCGTTGAGCTCATAGACATAGACCACAACGCGTAGCCCGTCGATATCCATCAGGACAAAGCTTGGGTTGACATCATAACTGATGCTGCTATATGCACCAGTAGCAGATCCCGGGTTTATAACAACCCCGCCTTCGTGTTTTTATGCGGTAAACTGGTGGGTGTGACCCGTCACGAGTATGTCTACATCCAGATGTCGCTGTACCATGGCTAAGGAGTCTAGGTCACCCCAGGGAATAACCTTGATGCATCAAGCGGCATTGAGTGATTAGTATTGTCTGCAATGTGCATATCAACGTAGGTTCGGAGATATAGCCCTCCATGGATCCTTCAAATACATGGGAAAACTATAAAAAAGAATCAGCATATTCGTGTAGGACACATTCGCGTATCCGTACTTCACTCTTAAACCGAGTAACATAGGCGTAGTCATCATTAGCACGAATTCATATATTTTTCACAACAGCAGGAGATGAATGCTTCATCATAAAATTTATATAATCCACATTTTTTGTCGTTGATCGTTACGATGTTGATATGACGGTTCACGATGATATACGGTGTTGAGGTGACAGTTTACGATACTGACGTTTCAGTCCATCATTACATGAATTTCGTAAACTGCCAGTCAGCACCGTAACGGTCAACGATAAAAAAAGTTGGTCAAAGGGTTACATTTGGTTTGTTTTATGAATTAGAGAGAAAAATAATACGAGGGACACATTATTTTTTTTCTCAAAACTACAAGGAGATGTATTTTTGTCATTATTTTAAAAAAAAATCAAAAACCACATGATATCCTTAAAATATGGGCCAATAAGCTTGAAAAACCTATTAGGCCGAGCCCAATTCATCTCTTCTATAAACTTCCTTAATGCTGTAGCCGCCATTTGAGGCTCCATTGTTATCCTCTCACAAAACCCTAATTGTTTCACTCAAAACCCTGCATTCCCCTCAGTCTCTCTTCTCCATTGATTCGAGCCCCTTCGTCAAGCTAAACCTCGGGTCTATCTCTATATTCACAAGGTCATCCCTTTAAAGGTAGTGTTTTTCCCTTCTTTCTAAGTGACCTTTTGATTGCCTGTTGGGTGGCTCTCGTTGTTGATTCTCGTGTTTTCTTTTGTTCTTTTAGTGTTTGTTTTTAGGGATTGTTCGTTTGTTCTCACGATGAGCTTGCTTGAAACAATAACGAAGGCTTCAGCTAATACTGAGCCGCACAGTTCTCTAGCAGACCACCCCATAGTTCTAAACGCTGACGATTTTCCTCAGATTAAAGCATGAAGCTGAAAACCCCAATCCCACATCGCTTGTTAGTCCCCTTATGGGCTGGGGGATCTCTCAACTGATGCTAAACTCATTGAATTGAGCAAGAAGTTTTATACCAAGTTAAATAGAAAGCTCAAAGACGTCCATAATTTCAACAGAGAAGAGTTTATGGGTATATTGACTCCATTTCTTGAGAAAATTAGGGAGAAAGTTGGGGTTTTTATTGGGGTTGATTCAAATGATTATGGGTATACTTCTGTTTTGCTCGAAAAAGTTGGGTATTTGATTGGTAGAGATGTTTTGAGTTTGGTTTTGGAAGCTTGTATTAGTTTTGAAATTTGGGAATTGTTGGAGGTGTTGATTGTTAATGGCTTGATTGACCATTCGTGTTATTCGAATTTGATTGTTAATCTTGCTGCCAAAAAAAGGTCGGATTTGCTTTGTATTTGTGTTAAACATGCTCGCAATTTGGGTTCGGTTGAGTTGCTTTGCATATTGAAATATTTCTATGTCCACCTAAAGATGGCTATGCTAGTATGGTTAGTGTGAGGAAGGAATGGAGAGTCAAGCTTTTCTGGCTATTGAAAAGGCCAGACTCGGAAAGAAATCACGGTTGGCCAAGGAGGCTGCGATTTTGCTTATGGTTGCGCATGATGGGTTTTCGGATGATGAGCTTTGTTTGCATTATTTGTTAGCTTCAAACAACGTCGATGAGGTGATATTTTCATCTTCGCTCGGTAGGTTAGGCCGTAAAGAGTTGATGAATTTGATTCAGTACCTTGGGAAATGGTTGAAAAAGTATGAGAGGTTTCCTCAAGCCATTCCATGTCCCAAGGCTTCCTCTGCTTTGGGCTTGAAGATCTGTGATTGGGTGCCCAAGCTTGAAGATGTCACGAACTGTCTTGGGTTTCTCGTGGATGAGAACTTCTCTTCGTTGATGTTACATCCCGAGTTACGCGAAGAACTCAAATCTATCGAGGGAGTGGTTAGTTCCCTAGCCTTTGAAGCAAGATTTTGCTGTTCAATGACAAACGTAATCGAGAAGTTGAGAGAAGGAGATATGCAGAGCTAGGAATTACGGTAACGTTGCATCGACACACTCTTTTCCCATCATTTGTGTTGCCCGAGTCTAATATATTTGCGTTAACTAGACTTGTGTTCGTTTTGGATTGAATCGAAGTTATCTTTAATCTTTTTGTCTGCTCATAGTTAAATCTTTGAGAGCTTATGATTTGCTTCGTTAGCTTCTATGTTTTGGAGCCTATTATACTTTTATTTAATCATCTGTAAAATGTTTAATATCAACAAGAACTCTAGAGAAGCACATAGGCATGCATACGCAGGTAATTGATTCGGTTCCATGATTAGGTGATCGGCTATGTGTCGTCATAAAATACAACGTGATATGATCTCAATTAGAAGTACCTTTCGAAAATTTTCATTTCATTTCAATTCCTTGCAAGGCAAGGCAGACTAAGCATGAGTTTAAAGACACTAATATTTACTCCTATTGTATCGTATATGAGGAGTTGTTTGATGCTCCTTAAATAAGTTATCGATTCGAGTCTTGTGATCGGAAAATAGTACTGCAGAGCTTTGTCTGTCATTTTGAGGAAGGTTTTTTCTTTTTGGATATATCGAGCCTAATCAAATTTAGACCGAACTTGTTCGGCCGTCAATCGGGTTTATGGAGATCTACAATTGTTCTGATATTCTAATAATTTAAAGTTTCTGATTCCGTCTCATGTTAACTTAAAAGAAGATACTTTTTAACGTAAAGAACATTGTGCTTTATCTTTCTTACAATGAAACAAGCAATTCCATCCCCACAAAGCAGAACATTTCAAGAAAGGGATTTTAGGTTAAGAATATAATGAAACACAGGTTCACAAGAAAGGAAAAAGCTTTATGAACATAAACAAACCCAAAATATTTAAAAAACGAAAGTCACGTTTTCAATCCTATAAAAACGATGATCCCATTAGGTTTTGTGTTTATATAGACTGTTGTTTTATTTTCCGGTTAGCAACAGTAAAAAAGGTATCAAGTTGACTATGTCGAACGTTGGAGATAGACGGAGCCAACGGTGGCTGAGCCATATCGCCGAGAAGTTCGTTCTCACATCGTACTGGACTGAGGATTCCGAGGGCAATTATTTGCTTGACATAGACCTTCCTGGTATTAAACCAACCAATCTATTTTCATTGGTTCATCACTTTTTCTTTTAGAAAATTGATTTAACCGAATTGATTTAACGTTAACCGGATCGGTCGGTTAAGTGGTTAACCGTATTTCTTTTTTAGGTTGGTCTAAATGATTCAGGGTTCAAACATGATGGGGGTGAGAATAGAGCAAGTCAGCTGGATATATAAAGGTTGAAGGAGAAAGGATACCGGACAAAAAACAGGTGCATATACATCGACCAAACCTTCCGGTTGCCGGAGAATTCAGACACCGAAAACATCCTTGGCAATTTCGTCGGTCAACACCTATGCATCACCGTTCCAAAGAAAATTGCTAGGAACAGCAGATCAAAGTTCATATGAAAAAGAGTAAGACCACTAAGACGAAGTAGATAATAGAGAAAACGAAACGAAAAATGAACACGAAGAAGGTATTAAGAGCAGCAGTGACCAAACATGTCGTGTTCCGAGTTCAAAGAAACCGGAAGGTAAAGACGGTTTGTTATCGATCATAATTAATGGTGTTGAGCGAAATAAGGGGATTGTTCTTTCGGTTTGTATATCGTTTGCCATTGGGGTGCGGATGTCCAAGCTTTGGGTCTAAGTACTGTTTGCATTATTCGTAAATATGTATTAATGTATATGTAAACTCTTTACTCGTATGTATATACGTGTATATGTGTGTATACTCGTAATAAACATAATATTCAACTTGTGCCGGTACTCAGGTCCGTACATGATATGTGTTAACTGTGCTTCACCGGAGCCGATAATGGCACCTGCTACTATCCTTTTTAGTCCAAATAAGTACAAAAATCTACATATGCTGAAAAGCAACACCATTCAAAATAGTTTGTTTCAGTTAGTTTACTATCAATACAAAATGAGCTTCAGGTCGATCAAAGCCACTAAAAAAGCAATGGTCAGAGCTGGCCACATTCTCCGGGCTAACTACCGACTTCATCATCATCATCAGCTCCTGCAACAATTTCCCAAAAGAAATATCAGTAACGGCATTTCAATAGATAAAGCTGTCCGAGGACACTTATTTTCATTCGGCGGTTGTTCCGATGGGGATATGAATGTCTAGGAAATGTTCTTTCGTATCGTGCAAATCGCTATGTTTGCTAATGATTATCACTATGAACAACAGGCATAGAATGTCATAACCACTTTTAGCACATAACAAAAATGCAGGGAGAGTCCAGCTATCATTGCAAAGAAATGCTTACCTTGTTTTGATCCTTTTAGACGCTTCGGAGCCCTTTCTGCGGCTATGAATTCTCGTGGATGCTTATGCGACTCCTCTTCTGCAAGTCCCAAAGCATATATATATCTAATTATCTGCATATGCTGCTCGCTTCGAGCAAGTTTTTTAAGAAACCTGAGAAACAAGTAACAGAAGTTAAAACTCATATTGGATCTCCTGGTTCAAAAGAACAATAAACTACAACTAAGGTTCATTCCAGGATCATGGTTTTTATAGACTTGCAATGAATCTTATCTTCCAAACCAAGAGCCTTAAATATTTCAGTATTGTGAATATGTCGAGCGACGAACACCAAAGCATCGAGAAGCTTATTGGCATCGAAAGTGTGGGCCAATCGGAAAGAGGCTAAAAGCCACAAGAATCCCAAAACCTCCAATTCATGGCCGGATTCAACTTTCATTTTTGTTTCCCAATCAAAGGAAAGGATCATAGCTTTTTCTCTAATATGAGGCTCAATCTTGGGTGAAAGTTCCATCAAATGCTCTAACAAGAGAATACAACTTCTTCTGGCAACTTTTCCTTCGAACTCTCTGTCTCCCTTACACAAATGCAGAGGGTAAAACCCCTCCATTGCTTCCAATACAAGCTTTGCAGGGTCAGCTGAACGTTGAAGGGACATAACAACTTCAGTAACGATTGAACCGTGGTCTTTCCAGTGCTCATTTAGGAACATCTGCAAATTCTTTCCATCCGAGTTTTCACAAAACCGAAGATGTGCTCGTGAAGAATGATCAACAGACAAAATGTCCGCTGCTTGAGCTTTCACACCCCTCTTTTTTTCAAGTTCTTTAGACCATTCCACAGGTTCCTTCTCCTTTGACTCGAGATCTTTCAACATCAAACTCAAGATCAATGGACTGTTGCTCATAGTTTCCCCTTTGTTCTGGAGATAATTCTTCGATTTTCTTCTCTCTTAATTCGACTTTTCTCAAACATTCATTATAGTGCTTTGCGTTAATTTGACTGCCCGAAAACATGGCTCGAGACTTCTTTCTTTTAACTCAATATCTTTACGACGTTGCACGAGTTCCTCCTCTTTCCTTTTAATCTCTTCCAACTGCTTTTGCACCAATCTCTCTTTCGCTTCAAGACTCTTTCGTTCATGCTCATATTGTTTTACATTAATTTCAAGATCTCTGCGTTGTTCTTTAACAGCCTTTTCTTTAAACTCAAACTCCTTGAAACTTTTCTCGAAACTCATATCTTTCATCCCAAATTTCTCTTCTTTCAACTCATACTCCCGCAAGCATTTCTCCAGATCTTTCTCCTTCGACTTAACCTCATCCTCACGTTGTTTCAAACTAAATTCAAGATCTCGAAGACGCTCTTTCGAAGCCTTTTCTTTCAACTCAAACTCCATAAATCGCTTCTCGAAACTCTTCTCTTTCAGCCCGAATTGCTCTTCTTTCAACTCATACTCTCTCAAGCTTTTCTCCAAGTCTTTCTCCTTCAATCCAACTTCCTCCAACTTATCTTTCACCAATTCCTCCATTGACTTAACCTCATTCTGCCATTGTGTCACGCTAAATTCAAGATCTCGAAGACGCTCCTTGGAAGTTTTTTCTTCCAACTCAAACTCCATAAATCGCTTCTCGAAAATCTTCTCTTTGAGCTCGAATTGCTCTTCTTTCAACTCACACTCTCTCAAGCATTTCTCCAAGTCTTTCTCCTTCAATCCAACTTCCTCCAACTTATCTTTTAGCAATTTCTCAACCCACTTAACCTTATCCTCACATTGTATCAGACTAAATTCAAGACCTTGAAGACGCTCTTTGGAAGCTTTTTCTTCCAACTCATACTCCGTAAATCGCTTGTCGAAACTCTTCTCTCTCAGTCTGAATTGCTCTTCTTTCAACTCGTACTCCAGCAAGCATTTTTCCTTCAATCCAACTTCCTCCAACTTATCTTCTGCCAATTTCTCAACCGACTTAACCTCATCCTCACGTTGTTTCACACTAAACTCAAGATCTCGAAGACGCTCTTTCGAAGCCTTTTCTTCCAACTCAAACTCCATAAATTGCTTCTTGAAACTCTTCTCTTTTGACCCGAATTGCTCTTCTTTCGATTCATACTCTCTCAAGCATCTCTCCAAATCTTTCTCCTTCAATCCAACTTCATCCAACTTATCTTTTACCAATTTCTCCATCGACTTAACCTCATCCTCACGTTGTTTCACACTAAACTCTAGATCTTGAATACGCTCTTTCAAAGCCTTTTCTTCCAACTCAAACTCCATAAACCGCTTTTCGAAACTCTTCTCTTTCGACCCGAATTGCTCTTCTTTCAACTCATACTCTCTCAAGCATATGTTCAATTCTTTCTCTTTCAATCCAACTTCCTCCAACTTATCTTTTACCGATTTCTCCATCGACGACACCTCTTTAGATCGCTCCTTGCATCGTTTTTCACTAATTTCAAGATCATCACGACTCCGTTCAAGATCCTTCTGCTCTAACTCGAAATCCCTACAACGCTTCTCAAAACCCTTCTCTTTTAGACCCAACTCCTCCTCTTTCAGTTTAAGCTCTTCCCGTTGTTCTTCAACTGAACGCTGAGCGTCATCCAAAACTCTTTCCATATCTTTCCATTGAAGATTAAGCAACATAATGGAAGAAGCGCGATCATGAATCTCATCCATAGTTCTTCGCAAGCTGCTTTTGCTTAACTCCATAATCTTTGAATCAGTTAGCTTATCCATCAAGTAACTCAAACTTCAAAACCCTACAACAAAATAAAAACAAAATTCCTTAAGAGATACTGAAAATCAGAGAATTTTAGAGGAAACGGTGAAATTTAGCTAAGTAAAAAAAAATCCATTGCAAATTTACGATGTCAAGGAATATAAACATGCAATCAAAACATAATGGCTAAAATCGTAGAACTTGAACAGTCCTGTTAACCTTCTGCTTCTCTTTGAGAATTTTCTCAGCTGGCAAACAAGCCCTAACTTCATCAACCAAAAGCAGAGAAAATTGCACACAGATAGACAAAAGCAATGTAACCCTCGAATATTAACGATCAGAATAAACGTAGATGAAACAGAAAATTTCTCAACATTTAACCGAACAAGAAAACAAACCCAGGAAAAAAATCATACCTTTTAAAAAGTGACACTGAATAATATGAATCAAACAATAAAGTTTCTATTTTTTTCTCTCACTGAAGAGTTTTCGAGGGGTTTAATGTGTGTGAGAGAGAGGGAAATATTCAGGCTTTTTCGGCTCGTAAGTTTTAAATCTATAATCCTGATTAAGATGCTAATAGATATTTATTACTTGAGGGTCAAGAAATTTAAAATTAAAATAAACTTTTTATATAAATTAAATGAAAAATTAATATAAGAAATCTAATCATTTATAGATTATATATGCAATACTCCTTGAATTTATTTTAATTATATCATAAATTTTAATAAATATGATAAAATAAACTATAATTTAGGGACTAGAAAGATAATATACCCCAAAACAAGAGAACGAAGCTCTCGTGGGATGGGTTAATGTTATGGTGCCTGTGGATGAGGTGGCAAAGGACTATGGAATTATGGTAAAATAATAATATTCTAATGTTTTCAATAAAGTAATTATTTTATTTTATACTCAATAAATAATGATTTTAAAGATAAATTATACTTTAATTTAGTAAATAAAATTATAATTTAATTTAATAATATGAATATAATAAATTAAATTTAAAAAATCACTTTTATATTAAATTTTAAAAATATTTAGTTTAAATTAATAAATTAATGTGTCAGATATCAATAATCACATAAAAGATGATATATTAAAAAGATATATCTTATCTATATTTAATTTTTAAATTGTTATTAATAATTAATGATCAATTATTAATAATTATATCAAAAATAATAAATTATATTTATTTTTAATTTCTTATTTAGTTAAAGAAGAATTCAATCGACCCTATTTAGAAAAATAGAATAAATTACATAAATAGTCACTAAAGTTTGAGTAAATTTTTGTTTTTTCCACTATAATTTCAAAAATAACAAATTAATCTCTAATGTTATTGATTTATAACAAATCAGTCACTAGCCGAGATAATGGATTGCTGATGTGGCACATTAAATCAATTACCTGTCACATTTTATCACATATTTGATTCCTCAAGACGTTTGGCCGATGTTACGCTCTTCTTCTCTCCCCTTCTTCAAAAGAGAATCAAATTTGTTCGCACTAAAATCGAGCACTTCCAGTCATGTTAATCCGATGAGATCTGGTAGTTTTCCTGACATTTCATTGTTGGAAAAATGAAGACTAATGAGATTTGTGATCCCCGCGATTGAAGATGGAAAAGGACGACCCTTTAATCTGTTCTTCAGGATCATATTCGTTAAGTTGGACAAAGAATCAAACACGTTAGAGACTGTGTGCTATTGAAGAAATTATGATCAAACACGAGACTCTGAAGCTTCCCCATTATCGAAACTTTAGGAGAGATTGAGCAAAAGAGGAAATTTTTACTAAAATCTAAAGATTCAAGTGAAGATAATCTATGGATTTTATAAGGAGAGGACACCAAATCCCCAGAGAGACAAGAGTAAGAACTTTCAAGCGTTGTAACCTCGACAAATTTGTAACAAAATGATCTATTGAAAAAGCATCCGAGAAAGTTAGATTTATTACTGGTCTTGTGAGTTTAACAATTGAGAGTCGCCACCCAATATGAAGAAACTCCATGGAAGCCGTAGTAGTATAGGAAACAAGCAGACAAGCTGACTTCTCCATGAGAAACCTCAACTAACCTTTAAAAGTTTGAAATTCTTTATAAAATTTATTGCGTTTATTCTATATCTTTGAATCAATCATTGTTCACCTCCTTTCTTTGATATTGAGATAGACGAGAGCTCAGTTGTTGTGGCTTGGCCTATGCGACTGCTGTGAAAGAAACTATGGACAAAGCTGAAGGATGTCAAAGAAGTTCTAGAGCGAAAGAGAGAGGGAATCAGTGATATAAAAGATGAGAGAGTGAAGCAAAGGGTCATCAATCATCAGCTGTTGCACCGGTGAGTTCTGCAACACTCCTGGTTGCATTGTTTTAATAACGTAAAGGGGGGGGGGGAGAATGTCGGTCAAACGTATTGAAAAGTCAAATGTGTGTTAAAATGTGCCGAGTCACCGATTTAACATGCCACATCACTGTTATGTTATCTCAGTATCCGCGGTTAACAACGAGTAATCCATTTATTATAAATGGATAACATTAGTGACCAATTTATTACTTTTAAACTTTCAGTAGGGAAAACAAAAACTAACTCAAACTTTTGTGACCATTTGTGTGGTTTACTCAAACAAATATCCATGCTGAAATTACTTTTCGGCTTATACAGTAAATAAGTATTTAAACTATATTATTTTTTTATGTATCTAAAGTATTTCTTTATCAAATTAAATATTTTTATATATCTAAAGTATTGTTTTATCAAAGTAAATACTTAATGTTATATTTTTTGTCAAAATGGATACTTAAAGTATTTTTTAGTTAAAAAATGTGTTTAAATTATTCAATATTTTCTATCTAAGTTCTTAAAAAGTTAAAACGTAATATTTTTTAAAGAATATTTTAGATACTTAGATGAAAAAAATTGAATACTTTTTTAATAGTTAGAGTAATTAACTTAGGAGTAATTTGAAAGTTAAGTAATTAAACTAAAAAATTAAACTAAAAAATTAAACTTTAGTGACCAAAATAAGAGTGAGAAGGTAGTTGAGTGATGAATGGTGCAAATTACCCATGAAAAAGTGTCTTGTGCAAATCATTCTTTAAGTTTTTAACAGCGATGTATTAAAACGAAACAAAAATTAATTGCCAAGTATAATTTTAAAAAAACCGAAAGTGTAAGTACTAAAACTAATTAAAACTGATAATTTAACTACTAAATACGTAATTTATCCTATAATATATGTTACTTTTATTATAAAAATAATCAAATATTTTAATAATATTTAATATAATAGTTAGATTATAATTGTGATATTACGATAATAAATACTATGGATATTATAATGTGAAGTATTTTTTAAAAATAATTTATTATTTTTAATTATAAATATAATTTATAATAAATTTATAAAAGTATTATGATGTGTCCTTATATTATGTTAGAATTGGCTATAATTGCAGTTTAATACTATGATATTTAGTTATAACTTTTATTTTATAAATCGTTGTGTTGTGGAATTCGGGTTAATTTCCACCAATAATAACAAATTCACCTTGAAAACTATTATCTAGGTGACTAGTGTGAAAACGATTGTACTAAAAATCACCCCAAGGTAGATTCTCAGGAAAGAGGAGGGGTCACAATGGTCCCTCTTAAAACCCACTTTCCTTAGACATAACTACCAAGACAAGTAATTTCAATAGGATAATAATTAAAAACAACTATATCCGACAATAGCTATTAAATAGACATAAAGAGAACACCAAGATTTAACGATGTTAGGCCAAAATTATGTCTACCTCCTCGAACACTACTAAAATAATATTTCACTAATAGAGGAAATATTACAAAGAGAGAAAGAGTACAAATAGCCTTTAATAGTGAAGAAGGCTTATATTTGTATAATGATAAACTAAGGAGGAGGAGGGCTCTATTTATAACAAAAGAATTTCCCATCCTCCTTATACAAAACCAATGTGGGATATTTGCCAAAAACCAACAAATCTCCACCTTGGCAAATTCCACACACGTCTCTAAAAAAATCCAATCTTCAGTAGTGTCTGCAAATTCATCTTTCAATTTGTAACAATATTAACCAAGTCTAAACAATGTTTAAACTTGACCGCAGTTACCACTTTTGTCAACATATCAGCAGGATCGAATCTTCTGGATTATGACTCCGCCTTTTTCTAGAATCTCTCGTACAAAGTGATATCGAACATTGATATGCTTCGTCCTTGCATGGTAAACTTGGTTCTTTGCTAAATGAATAGAACTCTGACTGTCACAGTGCACTTTGATGTGCTTTTGTTCCATTCCCAATTCACCAAACAACCCTTGAAGCCAAATTGCCTCATTCACAGCCTCTGTAACTGCCATATACTCTGGCTCTGTAGTAGACAAAGCCACTGTTGACTGTAAGGTGGACTTCCAACTGACTGGTGCTTTTGCAAATGTAAACACATAACCAGTAGTTGATCGACGCTTGTCCAAATCACCTGCATAATCTGAATCACAATACCCAACTACACACTGACCATCTTGTTTGTCCTGCTGAAAGACCAAACCAACATCTACGGTGTTCAGAATATACCGCAAAATCCATTTCATAACTTCCCAATGCTCCTTTCCAGGATCATGCATATACATGCTCACAACCCCCAACTGCCTGTGAAATATCGGGTCTCATACACACCATTGCATACATTAAGCTACCAACAGCACTTGCATACGGAACCTTTGACATGTATTGTAACATCCCAAACTATGGGTTAGTGACTAAATGGTAAAGTTTCAGAAATTTGGTGATTAAAGTAGAAGAATGGATTAGTTCAATGATTTATCTGGAAATAAATCCTAAAAGTTGTTAGTAATTATCAAATGAAGTAGAGGGCAAAATGGTCATTTGACTAATAAATGAATTAAAAATAGATATGATAAGGATATATATGTTAGAGGGGATAAGGAAGAAGAGATATTCTCTTCATCATCTTCTTCTTCTTCTTCTTCTTCTTCATGTACGAGAGAGAGAAGAGCCAAGCTTGCAAAGGTAAGATTTCTTGTTAGCTGATTATTTGTTAATTTTAAGAGCGGGTTTTGATCAATAGGTAATACTTAAGCTTATGGAAAGCTTAAGTTGTCCTAAAATCAAAAGATAAAGAAGTTAAGAAAGATTAAAAAAATGAGTTTCTTAAGGAAGTTCTGGAAAAGAGTTAGTAAGTGAATTTTGAGAAGGAATTTGACTTGTCATCAATCTAATTAAGGAATATGGAGTGTTAGAATTAGATTTAAAACATGTTAAAAATCTGGTATGATTCTTGAAGTTAATAAATAGGAGATGATATTAAGGTTAAAGACGAGATAATTGATTATAAATGAGTTTAAACATGTATATGAAAGTTAGGAATATGAAAGGGGATGAAATATGAAGCATTTGAGTAAAGAGTGGATGATTTTCGGGTTCAAAAAGAGGTTCTGGGTAGAGTGCATCGATGCACTATAAATTCGATGCACATTTATAGTGCATCGATGCATCAAGGTTATAACCCAGAAATCGTTTGAAGGTGTATCGATGCACAGGAAATGCATCGATGCACTCTTTTAAAATAAATACATCGAATGCAATTCGTGTATCGATGCATAAGTAGTGCATCGATGCATCCCAGTAATAATACAACATCGAATGTATTTTATGCACCGATGCATCAGTAGTGCATCGATGCATACTTTCATTGAAAGATGAAATTGTCATTTTTCTTAGTCTAAGGAGTGAACCATTAGAGTATATTAGTTATAATACTAATATAGATCTATGTATAATGATGTAGATATAGAACGTGATCCCTTTCCGGATGAATTGAAGGATTATAATCGAATCAAAGCAAAGCTAAGGTGAGTGCAATTTAATTTGTACTTATATTATTGAATAAACATTTGGCTTGCGATGAGCCAGTGATGGAGTTACTATGGTAAGAAGTAACTCCTAAAATGTTATTTGATTGGTGATCAATGTTATGATTTGTGTGATTATGAGATATATAAGTTATATGGAAAGTATATGTGAAATAAGATATGAGCTTATATGAATATGTGATATGAATAAAGCTATAAGAAATGATTTATGTGAATACATGCATTTGTGATGCATGTTATATATTATTAGATATATGTTTACACATACATATGGTATATGACCGAAGAGAATGAACATGTGATTATAAGATCAATGATTACACGTACATTTGGTACGTGACTGAAAATAAAAGATATATGTTCATAAGAGAAAGGATATGAATAAGTAAATTGAACTGTTATGAATGTTAATGCCCATGTTATGTGATAAGAGAGCTAGTGGTATAGTTGGCATGCCAAGGGTCGAGGGTTTACCTATGTTCTTCGGGACATATGGACTGTTTACCTAGGTTCTTCGGGATCTATGGACTGGTCCTTCGGGACGAATACTGAACTAAGGTTCGGTGCCCCATGAGGGAATTGATACGAGATGTGGTGACAGCATTAGTGTACAACCTCAATGTACTCACATACCTTAAGTTCTCAAATGTATACATGGGCTAATACAAGGGCTTTAAAGATAATAAATAACTTGTTATGATACTATATATATGCTTTGTTGTGAAATGACATTGATACTCGATGGTGAGTATAGAAAGGTTCAATATATGCTTACATGATAGAAAGAAATTAGTAATAATGATATGAGTACTGATAAGTATATTAATGATATATGTATAAGTATGCATTATGTTATATGAAATGGTTTGTGGTTTTATTATAAGTTTTATATGCCTCACTAAGTCAACGACTTAACGTGTAAGTGATTTACACGTAGGTATGGAGAGGAGTAAAGAGCGATGTGGAGTAAGACAGGTCAGTTCTCCTTACTCAATGTCAGATCAGAAAAGAGGTGATTAATATGTACTTTAATATATAAAGTTCTAGTTGGCATGTATTCAAAAGAATATATTGTATAAACTCTGAATAGTTTTGTAAATGTTTTGAATAAGTTGAATGTTATAAAAGTTTTTAAATTACTCAATATTTTATACGAATAAATGTTTGAAAAGTCAATGTGACACTTCGGACTCGTATCCGGGTCGGATATGGGTTGGGGTGTTACATTTAATGGTATCAGAGCTACGGTTTAGCCGATTCTAGGCTTAAATCGAAGTCAAAAGTGTTTTAAAAAGTATACATGCCAAATCAAAGTGAAAAATTCTGATCTGATAGTGTAAGGAGTATGTTGTATTGCTAATAAAAATATATTATTATGTGATAATAGAAGTATGATAATAAGAGCTTCGAAAGAAGTGAAAGGTAATAAACCTGAAGGTAATAGCATTCACCTGCCCTGGCCAGGCAGGGAGAAGAGCGAACACCTCAGGAAGTGCCTGTATAAAATTTGGAAAATTATTCTTCATGTTGAAGAATGTTCTGATGTGTTTTCAATTTATACTTCTTTAACTCATAGAATGAATGTATCAAATTAGTTGATAAAGTTGCGAGCACCCAAGTTCAAGGGTGGATTTGAGGAATGTTCTATTGTTATAGACCTTTGGTTGAATGATATGATAGAAGGTTTTCATTTCTTCAAAGTAGAGATGTTAAATTGAGTAGTTTTGTTACTACTTTGGTAAGTTAGAGTATGGTGGACAATTGTCACCATAAGAACGTTAAAAGATTAAATGATGTGATTAGAATTGTATAAGAGTTCAAGAATAAGCGCATTGATGACCAGTTTATAAGATAGATGAAACTGGAATACACGAGCTTGAAACAAGGGAATTACACCTTGTATGAGTATGATTATAAGTTTAATAAGCTAAGCAGAATTGTTGCTGAGTTAATTCCGACTGAAAATGATACATGTGATTTGTTGTTTAGGACTTGCGCCTTAAATTAAAAGAGTGTTACTGGTTTTGAATTTGTTATCGTTTCAAGAAATGGTATTGTGTATAAGAAAGAGTGCGGAGAAAGGATTTGTACTTTAGAATGAAAGAGTTAGCGTTGACTAACAAGATTTTGTGATGAAATTGTATTGGATATAGTTGTATATTTTGATTACGTAAATGTGATATAGTGAATGAAGTGAGGATTCGTATGGAAGTGTAAATGATAAGTTCGATATAGAAACACGAAAAGTGTGCAAGGTGATGTGAAAATATTGTTTGACTCCTTAAAGTATATATTTAATCACAATTAAAGAAGATTTAAAGTTGTGTTTTGGTCAAATGATGATGAAATACAAGTTTGGTATGGTTATAAGGTAATTAGAGAGTTATGAAGAAATAGATGGATTTATGATATAGAGTGATGAGATGGATGTTATTGTCAACGTGATGAGTGACATTATATGGAATTTTAGAAAAGTCAAAGGAAAAATGCATAATCGAATGAGAGAAAAGACAACAATGGATTGGTATTACTGGTTATTGTTTATATGATAAGCAACAGAAGATAAATGTATAAACGAAAAAGATAGTTGAAAAACTAAAGGATTGAAAAGTAAGTTTATGATGATGACAAGAAAGAATAAGTCAGGGAAGCAACATAAGAACATTAGAATATATGTTCTTATTGAGATGTGTAGTGAAAATTCGAGGACGAATTTTCTTATAAGGAGGGGAGAGTTGTAACATCCCAAACTATGGGTTAGTGACTAAATGGTAAAGTTTTAGAAATTTGGTGATTAAAGTAGAAGAATGGATTAGTTCAATGATTTATCTGGAAATAAATCCTAAAAGTTGTTAGTAATTATCAAATGAAGTAGAGGGCAAAATGGTCATTTGACTAATAAATGAATTAAAAATAGATATGATAAGGATATATATGTTAGAGGGGATAAGGATGAAGAGATATTCTCTTCATCTTCATCTTCTTCATCATCTTCTTCTTCATGTACGAGAGAGAGAAGAGCCAAGCTTGCAAAGGTAAGATTCATTGTTAGCTGATTATTTGTTAATTTTAAGAGTGGGTTTTGATCATTTGGTAATACTTAAGCTTATGGAAAGCTTAAGTTGTCCTAAAATCAAAAGATAAAGAAGTTATGAAAGATTAAAGAAAATGTGTTTCTTAAGGAAATTCTGGAAAAGAGTTAGTAAGTGAATTTTGAGAAGGAATTTGACTTGTCATCAATCTAATTAAGGAATATGGAGTGTTAGAATTAGATTTAAAACATGTTAAAAATCTGGTATGATTCTTGAAGTTAATAAAGAGGAGAGGATATTAAGGTTAAAGACGAGATAATTGATTATAAATGAGTTTAAACATGTATATGAAAGTTAGGAATATGAAAGGGGATGAAATATGAAGCATTTGAGTGAAGAGTGGATGATTTTCGGGTTCAAAAAGAGGTTCTGGGCAGAGTGCATCGATGCATCAAGGTTAAAACCCAGAAATCGTTTGAAGGTGTATCGATGCACAGGAAGTGCATCGATGCACTCTTTTAAAATAAATACATCGAATGCAATTCGTGCATCGATGCATAAGTAGTGCATCGATGCATCCCAGTAATAATACAACATCGAATGTATTTTATGCACCGATACATCAGTAGTGCATTGATGCATACTTTCATTGAAAGATGAAATTGTAATTTTTCTTAGTCTAAGGAGTGAACCATTAGAGTATATTAGGTATAATACTAATATAGATCTATGTATGATGATGTAGAAATAGAACGTGATCTCGTTCCGGATCAATTGAAGGATTATAATCGAATCAAAGCAAAGCTAAGGTGAGTGCAATTTAATTTGTACTTACATTATTGAATAAAAATTTGGCTTGCGATGAGCCAGTGATGACGTTACTATGGTAAGAAATAACTCCTAAAATGTTATTTGATTGGTGATCAATGTTATGATTTGTGTGATTATGAGATATATAAGTTATATGGAAAGTATATGTGAAATAAGATATGCGTTATATGAATATGTGATATGAATAAAGCTATAAGAAATGATTTATGTGAATACATGCATTTGTGATGCGTGTTATATGATATTAGATATATGTTTACACATACATATGGTATGTGACCGAAGAGAATGAACATGTGATTATAAGATCAATGATTACATGTATATTTGGTACGTGACTGAAAATAAAAGATATATGTTCATAAGAGAAAGGATATGAATAAGTAAATTGAATTGTTATGAATGTTAATGCCCATGTTATGTGATAAGAGAGCTAGTGGTATAGTTGGCATGCCAAGGGTCGAGGGTTTAACTATGTTCTTCGGGACATATGGACTGTTTACCTATGTTCTTCGGGACATATGGACTGTTTACCTAGGTTCTTCGGGATCTATGGACTGGTCCTTCGGGACGAATACTGAACTAAGGTTCGGTGCCCCATGAGGGAATTGATACGAGCTGTGGTGACAACATTAGTGTACAACCTCAATGTACTCACATACCTTAAGTTCTCAAATGTATACATGGGCTAATGCAAGGGCTTTAAAGATAATAAATAACTTGTTATGATACTATATATATGCTTTGTTGTGAAATGACATGGATACTCGATGGTGAGTATAAAAAGGTTCAATATATGCTTACATGATAGAAAGAAATTAGTAATAATGATATGAGTATTGATAAGTATATTAATGATATATGTATAAGTATGCATTATGTTATATAAAATGGTTTGTGGTTTTATTATATGTTTTATATGCCTCACTAAGTCAACGACTTAGCGTATAAGTGATTTACACGTAGGTATGGAGAGGAGTAAAGAGCGATGTGGAGTAAGACATGTCAGTTCTCCTTACTCAATGTCAGATCATAAAAGAGGTGATTAATATGTACTTTAATATATAAAGTTCTAGTTGGCATGTATTCAAAAGAATATATTGTATAAACTGAATAGTTTTGTAAACGTTTTGAATAAGTTGAATGTTATAAAAGTTTTTAAATTACTCAATATTTTATACGAATAAATGTTTGAAAAGTCAATGTGACAATTCGGACTCGTATCCGGGTCGGATACGGGTTGGGGGTGTTACATGTATTCCCGTTCTGTATTATCCTTAGGTGACATGGATGCACCGAGCTTGAAATGAGGAGCAAGAGGTGTACTAACTGGTTTTGACTTCTCATTCATGCCAAAACGTTTTAGCACCTTCCTCAGATATTCTTTCTGAGACAAACAAAGCCTCCCCAATTTTTTATCCCTTGATATCTCCATGCCTAGAATCTTCTTTGCTTAACCAAGATCCTTCATCTCAAACTCCTTGTTCAATTGAGTCTTTAGTTTCGCAATTTCTGTCTGACTCCTGGTAGTTATCAGCATATCATCAACATAAAGAAGAAGATATATATATGATCCGTCTTGTAGCTTGCGTAAATACACACAATGATCATATTTGCTTCTTGTGTACTTCTGCCCTATCATAAACTTGTCAAATCGCTTGTACCACTGCCTTGGAGATTGCTTCAATCCGTATAGCGATTTTTCTAATTTGCACACCATCTCTTCATTTTCAGCAACTTTGAATCCATCTGGCTGAGTCATGTAGATTTCCTCATCCAAGTCTCCATGTAAAAATGCAGTTTTTACATCCATCTAAACTAGTTCCAAATCCAACTGTACTACCAAAGCCAACAAAATTCTGATGGAGGAATATTTTACAACTGGAGAAAATACTTCATTATAATCAACTCCCTCCGTTTGAGCGTAGCCTTTAGCCACCAATCTTGCTTTGTAACGGATGTTATTCTTGTCAGGAAATTCATCTTTCTTTGCATATACCCACTTGCACCCAATTGCCTTCTTTCCCTTCAGAAGACTAGCTAGTTTCCACTTCTGATTCTTTTGAAGGGATTGCATTTCTTCATTCATGGCGATCCTCCACTTTTTATGTTATGAACTTTGTACTGCTTCATTAAAAGTGTCAGGAACGTCATCAATTGCAATTGGTGATGCAAAAGAGACCATATCAGCATAACGAGCAGGTTGTCTAATGATCCTCTTTCCCTTTCTGAGTGCAGTTGATTCATGTTGCTGTGGAGGTTCTTGGGTCTGAACCTCTTCTTCATCTGACTCTTCTTCTACCATAGGAGAGTCAACATCAGTTTCTTTACTGGCTAGGTCAATTCTGCTTCCTTCAAACTCCACCTGTTTGGGAGTTCCATCTGTCTGCTCCAATTTTTCTGAAGTCACCTTTCTCAACATGGTAGATTCATCAAAGGTAACATCCCTGCTAAAGATTATTTTCTTTGTTTCTGGACACCAAAGACGATAGCCTTTCACACCATAGGTGATCCCCATAAAGATCACATTCTTTGCTCTTGGATCCAGCTTTGACTCCTTAACATGGTAGTATGCAGTGGAACCAAACACATGTAAGGAATCATAATCTGTAGCAGGTACTCCAAACCATTTCTCTAATGGTGTTTTACCACCAATAGCAGTCGATGGTAAGCAGTTGACAAGGTGACAAGCATAGACCAACGCCTCCGCCCAAAATTCTTTGCCTAACCCAACATTATACAACATACACCGAACCTTCTCCACTAATGTTCGGTTTATACGCTCTGCCACCCCATTCTGTTGTGGTGTACTTCTGACAGTGAAATGCCTGACAATACATTCTTCTTCATAGACTTTCAGAAATGGATCATTTTTGTACTCTCCACCATTGTTTGTATGGAGACGTTTGATTTTTCTATCTGTTTGAGTATCCACCATCTTTTTCCATTTAAGGAAAAATCCTATCACCTCATCCTTTGTCTTCATTGTATACACCCAAACTCTCCGGGAAAAATCATCAACAAAGGTGACATAATAGTGTGTTCCTCCCAATGAAGTTGTCCTGGAAGACCCCCATACATCTGAATGAACATAATCCAAAATACCTTTAATATCATGGATTGTTGTTCTAAATTTCACCCTCGTCTTCTTCCCTTTGACGCAATGCTCACAAAAAGCTAATTTGCAAGCCCGAGCACTCTTCAATAATCCTTGATCTATCAGCAATTTCAAGGATTTTTCACCAACATGCCCCAAGCGCATATGCCATAACCTGGTTGCTTCTGACTCATGTTCATCAGTAGAAGCTGCCACTGCTGCTGTCCCAACAATTGTACTACCCAGAAAGTAATACACATTGTTTCTTTTCTGAATTCCCTTCATTATCACCAGTGCACCAGAGATAATCCTCATAACCATCTTTTGCCATCACTTCTAAACCTTTTGACTCTAAGGTTCCCACAGAGATGAGATTTCTCATTAAATCTGGTAGATAATGGACACCTGTTAAGGTTCTGATTGATCCATCCTGATTCCTCAAGCGAATTGAACCAATCCCAAGTGTGTCAAGAGGGGAATTATTTACTGTGCAGATAATTTCACCTTTTAGCTCTTTAAAATCAAAGAATCGTTCTTTATTGGGGGTCATATGGTGGCTACAAGCTGAATCTAACAACCATGAACTGGAACAGCTGGTTGATGGCGTAGCAGCGAATGCGAAATCTGAATCTGCATCATCATACTCGACCACATTTGATTCTGAGACAGCCTTTCCCCTTTCAGGTTTGCCTTTGTTCTTTAGCCTGGGACATTATTTCTTCCAGTGCCCTTTTTTCTCGACAAAAGGCACATTCATCTTTGCTCAATCTGGACTTTGACTTCGATCTCCCTCTCATTCCTTTATTCTGACTCTTCGAACAGCCTCTAACAACAAGAGCTTCTGCTTCGACACTTGTGTTTTCTTGTTTGTCTTTCTTTCTCAATTCATAACTATACAAGGAAGCAGTTACTTCACTGAGAGACACATCAACTTTCCCATAAAGTAGAGTAGTTTCAAGATACTCAAACTCATCAGGAAATGATCCCATCAACATCAGAGCCAGATCTTCATCTTCAAAAGTCACGTCTATATTCATCAGATCAGTCACCAGCTGATTAAAACTAGTAATGTGATCATTCATAGTGGTACATGGTACATAGTTGAAGCGGAACAATCTCTTTTTCATGTAGAGCTTGTTCTGACCGCTTTTCTTCAAAAATTCTCCTCCAGTGCCTTCCACAATTTACTTGCAAAAATTTCCTTAGAAAATGCATACTTATGCTCTCTAGAAAGACACAATCGAATAGTACCACATGCCAATCTATTGATCCTCTTCCATTATTTCTCCTCAACATAATATGGTTTCTCTCCTTCAATAGCAATGTCTAACATTTGTCGCAGCTGCTGACGACGATGTGGATGTTTTTGTTGCGTTTGCCATTTCTGCTACAAATTCTATTTAATAGTTGTCAATGTGGAATGCTAATTATCCCAAGAAATTTTTTCTGATGTGGAAGATCAGCCTAAGCCGCAACCACAGAGCATACTAAAATAAACCAAGAGCGCTGATACCAATTGTTGTGGAATTCGGGTTAATTTCCACCAATAATAACAAATTAACCTTGAAAACTATTATCTAGGTGACTAGTGTGAAAACGATTGTACTAAAAATCACCCCAAGGTAGATTCTCAGGAAAGAAGAGGGGTCACAATGGTCCCTCTTAAAACCCACTTTCCTTAGACAGAACTACCAAGACAAGTAATTTTAATAAGACAATAATTAACAACAACTATACACGACAATAGCTATTAAATAGACATAAAGAGAACACCAAGATTTAACGATGTTAGGCCAAAATTATGCCTACCTCCTCGAACACTACTAAAATAATATTTCACTAATAGAGGAAATATTACAAAGAGAGAAAGAGTACAAATAGCCTTTAATAATGAAGAATGTTTATATTTGTGGGATGATAAACTAAGGAGGAGGAGGGGCTCTATTTATAACAAAAGAATTTTCCCTCCTCCTTATACAAAACCAATGTGGGATATTTGCCAAAAACCAACACATTGTACATACGGTGGCTAGCTAGCTACCTAGTAACAAGTACAATAATTCCACCGTAGCTTTATTTGGCCATCACCGGTCACCACCACAAACTGTGGTTACCATTATTCCAGCTGGGACTCCGGTTACGGAGGTAAATAATCAAACATCTACAGTCTATTCGAGAAGAAAATCACCGTCAACCACCAAGTCATGGCCGGTAACAAGCTCAGAATCCTGAGAGGCCAGAAACACCACCGCGTCTGCAACGTGCATCGTTTCCAGCACCGCCCCTTTCAAGCTAGTGTACGGCCCGAAGAGCTTCTCCGTCTCCTCCGCCTCTTTTCCGATGTGACGACAGAGTAACGGAGTTCCCACAACAAAGCTTAACCACTACACTAGATTAACAATTGGGTACATTTAATATCTAAACTATCAGTTTTGTCCATTTTAGTACCTAAACTTTTAATTTTTTTCAAAACTATACTTAAAGTTTAGTTTTTGTATCATTTTAGTACCTATGTTCGAAATTTAATATTAAGTTTTGATTTTTTTTCAAAAAATGAACTCTAGGTATTATTTAAAAAAATTAAAAGTTTAGGTACTAAAATTTATCAAAATTGATAGTTTAGATACTAAATGTGTAATTTAACTTTAATTAGTTCATTCTACAATTAAGCATTTACCTTAACATTTAGGTTAAAATAATATTCTTTTTGTAGTCTTAATAGTTAAAAAAAGTGTTATTCTCGCTTAAAGTCTCACATTTAAACAGTGTATGCGAGTTATCAATTATTAAGAAATATTACAAATATATGTTATTTTGTAATCATATCTTACTATTTAAAACTTAAAAATTAAATTAATGCTTAATATATATATATATATATTATTCAAAACTTTAAAATTAAATTAATGCTTAAATATGTATATATATACTATTCAAAACTTTAAAATTAAATTAATGCTTATATATATTTTTTGAAAGTGCCTTTGTAAATATATTATATTTATTAGAACGATATATGAAGTTATACCAAATTTAAATTACACTCCAAATTATTTAATTATTAATATATTTTTATTGTGACCATTTAACTATTTCATTTTTCAGTTTCAGGACGAACCCTGAAACAGGCCGTCTATAACCAAATTATGGCCAGTGATAAACTGAGATTCCTCGCTAGCAAGGAAGACAACAGCATCGGCCACATGCTTCACCTTCAACACTCCATCGTTTTTCAAGCGAAACATCCTTGAAAACATCGATTCTATGTCGTCCGCCCCCATTCCGAGATTTTCACAAAGAGCAGGCGTCGCCACCGGTCCCGGTGAAACGCAGTTAACGCGTATCCCGTTCGGGGCCAACTGAGTACTGGCGCACCTCATCAACGCAATCACCGAGCTCTTCGACATTACGTAATCTGTATTCCGGTCACTCGCGAGTCCAGCAGCTATACTAGCCGTGCATATGATGCTTCCTCTGCTACTGGCCTTCACCATGGCCTGCCCTGCATACTTGATGCTGGCAGCAACCCCACCTACATTGATAGCGAAGAGCTTCTCGTAGGACGGTAAGTCAAATTCGAGTATCGTCTGCATCGATCGGCTCAGAATTCCCGCGTTGCAGAACATGATATCTAGGCGACCGTGGAGTCGGATCGTGGACTGAACGAGGGATTCGACGTCTTGCTCCTTTGTTACATCGCAATGGACATAGGTACATGCACAACGGTCCCCGATCGATGCGGCGAGTTCCTCGCCCTTCTCGTCTTGGATGTCCGCGATCACAATGGCCCCTGCACCGTGATCGGCGAAGAGATGCACGGTGGCAGCGCCGATGCCGCTTGCACCGCCGGTGATAATGGCTACTTTGCCTTGGAGCTTCTTGTTGTAGGCTTTGGGGTCTGCCATTTTATGTGTTTATGAAGCGTGAAAATGGTGAGTATATAAAGCATCCAATCACTTAGGGCTCAAGTTTATCTTCTGCTGCAATTTGCAAGCTGAAAGTGACCGTAAATGCTTCTTTATTTTCATGAATCTGACTTTTTATTCTTTATAATATATATCACATATTTCTACTTTGTCCGTATATACATACATCATCTGAAAGTAAATTTAATGCTTATTTATTTTCATTGTTTTGACTTTAAATTATAGGTAAATTACGCGTTTAATAATTAAATTATTAGTTTTGATTCGTTTTAGTAGTTAAATTTTCAACTTTTCTCAAAATCATATCTAATGTTAAATTTTTGTTTCATTTTAGTACCATCCATTAAAAACCTAACGGACGGGCGACCAATCCGAACGGTGGACCACAGGAGAATGACGATTCGACCAATTCAGTCCAATTTCAACCCCATCATATGATTGATGACGGAGATCGAAAGATGAAGAAGCTGAAGAGTCATTCGTCGATTTGGGGAGATTGAGACATTTTTCGGTGAAACAAAGGGCAAGATCACGTTTAGGGGGTCGAAAATGTACGGGCTGAAAAGTTTGGGCTTCATCAACCGACGACTATAAACGCAGTGGTCGACGAGCCTGTCCGTTAAGTTTTTAACGGCGGAGTACTAAAATAAAACAAAAATTAAACATGATATTAACAAAAACTAAAAATTCATATATTAAAAGAGACTAAAATGAATGGTTTAAGTACTAAACATAATGTACCCTTAAATTATTTATCTTTTCGTCAACCAAGTTGTCTTTGTCTCACAATTTGTACTTTAGTGGTAAATTACAAATTTGGTAACTAAAATTTTATTCTCTCTTATATTTCACTCACTTCACTTTAAATCTTTTCAATTTCTTCAATAAATTTAATACATTAGATTTTTTTGTCACTCATACGTTAAATAGTTAACGACGTTAAAATGAGTTGTTATTTAAACGCAAAATGACATCATTTTAGGGAAATTTTTATTTTTTTCTAAAATGACATCGTTTTAATGTCTTTAATTATTTACCGGCAGAGTGACCGAAATAGGAGAGAGATTAAAGTTCAGTGACAAAAAAACTTAATGTATTAAGTTCAGTGAGGAAATTGAAAACTTTTATAGTTCAATGAGAAAAATAGGAGAGAGACTAAAGTTCAGTGATGAAATGTGCAATTTACCCTTGTACTTTATGTATGAATCTTTGACTAGACAAATGAAGACACCAAGTACATGGTGCACAGTACGGTTTGAATCAGTGTTATGATTTCTTTAAGGGCAAATTAATTCAAATGGCTTCAAACTCTAGGCCTTTTTATCAATTTTCCTATTGATGTTTTAATCGTTTCGATTTAGTTCTAAACTTTGTTCTTTTGGCTTTGATGTAAGCACATGTCGTTAAATTGTTAATAACACGATGATTTGATCGTATTCCTTATCATGAAATTTTTGTTTGTGTTCTGACTCTTCCTGGATTTCTACGATCACGATCATACGGGCACCGTGGATGACAAAACCACGGACGGTAGCTTCTCCGATGCCGCTTGCTCCTCCGGTGATTATGGCTACTTTGCCTCCGACCTTGTTGGACATTGTAGAGTTAGATACTAGGAAGTGGACAACGATGATAAGCACAGACCGATGAAATGATTTCTAGCAAAGCTGTCGTGCATTATGAACCAAATAAACCAAATCACATGTCGGGAAGAACCAAACCTTATCATATTCCACTACAGCAAAACAGAGTTTTAGCGGCGTTTTTTTAGTCTTATAGCGGCGTTTTTAAGCGCCGCTAAAAGTATTTGCGGCGATAGGAAAAACGCCGCAAGAAGCGCCAGCAATACCAACGCCGCTAAAGTTAGCGGCGTTTGAGAATAAAAAATGCCGCAATAGGTCAATATCTATTACGGCGTTTTTGGAACAAACGCCGCAAAAAGTTATGATATATAGCGGCGTTTCTAGAAAAAACGCCGCAAAAGGTCAGATCTATAGCGGCGTTTTTTGATACAAATGCCGCAAAAGAGCAGACCTATACTAGCGTTTTTAGAACAAACGCCGCAAAAGGTCAGACCTATAGCGGCGTTTTTGGACACAAACGCTGCAAAAGGTCAGACCTATAACGGCGTTTTTGAACACAAACGCCGCAAAAAGTCAGACCTATAGCGGCGTTTTTGGATATAAACGCCGCTAATTACCTTTCTTTAGCTAATATTAATTGATTTTACATATTTCATTTCTGCTATACATCACCTAAATTTATATCTAGCTTTATCTAATTAACAACAACCATACATTTTAATTAAGACAAAAAACATAAAGAAAAATACTTAACAACAAAATAAATTAAAGTTTTTTTTATGGAGAGAGAACCTTAAAAGACATTAAAGTACAAATGAGTTACAATTGAACCTCAAAGTGTAGATATACATGGATTTATTGTTCGATACATCCTCAATTTCACTAGCGTCATCATCATAACCTCCAGATATGCCTTCTAAAGCTACTTTGTTTCCCACTTCATTGGAATTTGTCATATTCATCGTCTTGACATCTTATTTGAAAGTATCATTTGACAGTGAATGATCTCTCCTTAATAGATTAAAAACAAATGGGAAACGCTGTGCCAGTCTATTGAAGAAGCCGCTTTTTGTTGAAGTTTGTTCTTCAAGATTACTGCAATTACAATAATTTAGATGAGACTAAGAAGAAAAGGAAACAACCAGTAGAACTTGCATTCATAACCTACATGTGAGTGATTGAGAACTGAAAAAATATGTTGCAACAAACAACAAAAATAGGAAGTCAGGAACCATGAAAACTAAAATATATTCTACATAAGAATGTAAAAAATGTCATCATAAAGAAAAAATTTAATAATGTATTGGTTGCCATCTTACTTTTAGAAGTTAGAATTCTTACCCCAAGATAACAACTGTTATGACTAGAAGGTTGGGCTCCAGCTTAGGATCATGAAATACAGATATAATAATGTCCTTTGTGTACTCTGTAGTTTGACGGAATGTACGCAAAAAGGCTTGCAAATCGTCATCGCTGATAACATTAGAACTTGCAACAACACATATAACTATGCCATCGAGTTCCTACGTCCAAAAATGAAATGGTCAAAACTTTAATGTGACACATGCAACAAATAAAAGGAGTAGGTTGCCCCGTACAAAGAAAATCGGAAAAACATTTATGTTTGAAGTTTGAACCAAGAACAAGCATTAGAATAAGCCAATTTAATCGAGAAATCACCAAAACAACCCTAAGAGCAGAAGAAAAACACGATTCTTTCGACTGAACAATGTATATTCGATATAAATTTTAAACATACACAGATAAGGATCCTTTGACATGATCAATCACACAAAAAAATCCTAAAAGGGATTACTGAAATAAAAAAAAAATTGAAAAAGATAGAACGAAAAGGCATAAATGAAAGAGGGGAATGAAAAGAATGGAGATATCTGGGTTGAATGTAAGGGGAATATGGATCGAACAATGGAGGTCGAAGGATCGAAGGATGAGAGTGGATGCGAAGAGATAAAAGGGAGGGGAGATATATTTCGATGCCCAGACTAGGGGTGTTCGCGGTCGGTTTGGATCGGTTTTTGGTTAAAAATTCATCCAATCCGAAAGTATAAATGTTTGCGGTTTGGATCGGTTTGGATGTTTCTAAAAAAAATCCGATCCGATCCGATCCAATTAAGTGCGGTTTGATTCGGTTTGGATTTGTGCGGTTTTTGGATTCTAATTTTTCAAAATAATTCAAAGCAACAACACTGCCTAAGGGGGTCAAACAGTTTCAACATTTCACATCCTAAACTAAGATCGATCGAATAAACAAGTGACATGCATAGTAATTTCAGCAAACATCAATTAGCAAGCACCATTAACTTGTGTTCTTAAGGGAATGAATGACTATCTCTTCCATGTTGCAAGGGTTGATTAAATGTAATTACTTGACTGTACCAAGTCAACAGAACAGAACTGAAAAATAAAAAAATGGGTTGATTAAATGTACTTCTATGTACTAATGGTATAAGTATAAATGTCAACCAATCAGAAATAGTGTGATGATAATATATGTAAGGCAAATGCTAACTAATGAAATAGAACACACTGATACATGTGCAATCAAGTAGGAACCAGTAGCAATCAGAATTTCTAAGCAAATGCAGTGATTAGTAGGAACCAGTAGCAAAATCCTCAACACCTTTGCGAATCTTAAACCACCAGGCCACGGTGTAAGAACGAATTATAAACAGGTAAGTTACAATCCAAAAACTCTCCTTTAATGCATAACTTTAAAGGGTAAAACCAACACAGTAGCAAACCTAACTACATAAGACAGATCGGAAACAGTCCAATCAACTAAAATCCGAACATAAAGATTGCAAAGGCTGATTCATCAGGTCAACTATACCTACACCTTTGAGCACATTAAACCACCCAACCGCGATGTAAGAAGAACAGATTATAAATCGGCAAGTTAAAAACCGAAAACTATCCTTTAATGCATAACTTTAAACAAAGTTTATGGAGCTTGTGAGTGAGCGAAAATTTGAGGATGGAGAAGCTCGAGGAGCTCAGTAAGAACATAGATTCCATACACTGATCATAAATAAAAGCCTTTAGCTTTGTTTAACTGTTTAGGGTGACTTCGAATATCTATATATGGGTGTCAATGTTTTTCGGGTTTGGTGTATTGTATGTTAATCTTTGTTTGTTTTGTTAGACATTCGATGAAGAATGTTAGCTGATTTAGAAAGGGAAATATCCTATAAACAGATTTGTAACTAAATGCCTCCGGATCTATTGTACCTTTTGTTTAGTTCATTCAAGTTTCCTGTAATCTGAAGTTTGTTTCGAAGCAAAAGGCTTGGGGAAACCCAATATCCTGAATCAACGGATTTGTAACTAAATGCCACCCTGAATCAACGTTCTCAACAGTATCCCAATATCCAAACTACTGTAAAAAATTAATCAAAGAACACAAACTGATGGGGAAATCCAATCTGCTCATGCAATCATACTTAAAAGGTACGCTCACAAACTGATGGGGAAAAAGATTGCAGGAGCATGAAGAAAAACATATTTTATAAATTTAGAGCAAAATCCCATGAGTGAATGAAATACTAACATGGATATGGAAATTTCCTGCTGACATTCGTTCAATTATGAAGATGATAGTGCAGGTTTTTGCATAAAAACGATTAAAAATGGTTTTCATTTGTTTTTTCATGCTTATCTCAAAACAAATAAACAAATAAAACTCCAAAAATCAGAGCAAGCTTTAGGGTAAGAAGCAAAGAAATAGTATCTTGCAAGATTTTCCTTCGAGATAAGAACAGTAAGCAGGTAGGGGTGTCGTTGGAGAAAGGGGTTGTGAGTTGTGACTTGTGAGTGAGGTTGGGGTGTGCTCGAGGAGGATGAGAAGACGCGGAGTAAATTGGGAAATGGGGCTAGGTTTTAGTTTTTGCCCAGGAACGTGAAACGGTGTCGTTGGAGATAGTTAATTATCGGTTTGGTTCGGTTTGGATCGGTTCCAGATTTTCAAACCGAAACCAAACCGAACCGATCGGTTTGTTTAAAAAAAACCAAACACACTAAATCAGTTTCGATTTTTTTCGGTTATCGGTTTTTTGGATCGGTTTTCGGTTATTTTTTTGGATTGGATTGGATTTGAACACCCCTAGCCCAGACTGAATCTATGAAATTAGGGTTTTGTTTCGATATGTTAAAGTAGTGTTCAGTAGCAACGTTTTTTACGTAAACGCCACTAGATTATATGACAATTGCGGCGTTTGGTATTAAAACGCCACAAAAGTACGTGTCTATAGCGGCGTTTGGTATTAAAACGCCACAAAAGTACGTGTCTATAGCGGCGTTTGTATAAAAATGCCACTAAAGTACGAGTCTATAGCGGCGTTTGTATAAAAACGCCACTACATTACGATTCTTTAGCGGCGTTTTTATACAAACACCACTAAAGTATAGTATTTTGTGGCGTTTGTTCAAAAACGCCGCTATATGTAAACAATTACCGGCGTTTACAGTAAAAACGCCGCTACATCCGTCGCTAAAAACCATTTTTGATGTAGTGTTCGTAATTTTATTTGGATCTAACGTGTTTCGATTGTTGAATTTTATTTTAATTTAAAATAAATGTAAGACACTATTTATTCAAAAATAAATTTCAATTTATTAATATTAACGTTTATACCCCTAACATTAATAATGTTCGAACTCGAGTCCTAAAAGAATAACAACAATTCTTTTACCACGAAGACCGGTTGGTTTGTATAACGAGAATACTGGAGATGTGAGCTTTTAATGTCAAGAGATCGAGAGTTATCTTTAAACAAATATTACTTTTTATTTACCCTATATTGATAAAAATAAGAATTTTATTTTATAAATTTGGGATAAACTATTTATTTAGTACCTAAATTATCAATTTTGATTCGTTTTAATACTTGAATTTTTAATGTTTTTCAAAATTATACCTAATGCTTAGTTTTCATTTCATTTTAGTACATCACCATTAAAAACTTAACACGTTTAGTACCTAAAATATTAATTTTGGTATGTTTTAGCACTTAACTTTCAATTTTTTCAAAATTTAACGTTAAATTTTGAACAGGCACTAAAATGAAAAAAATTAAAATTTTTAACTGCGGATACTAAAATGAAACTAAACTAAACTTTAGGTATGGTTTTAAAAAAATGAAGTTTAGACACTAAAACAGACTAAAATTGATGTTTAGGTACTAAACACATAATTTACCCAAAAATTAAAATCTGAATTAAGTCAATCCAAATTATTTAATTATTAATATATTTTTATTGTGACCATTTAAGTATTACATATTTTCAATTTCAGGCCGAACCCTGAAACAAACCGTCTACAACCAGATTATGGCCAGTGATGAACTGAGATTCCTCACTAGCAAGAAAAACAACAACATCGTTTTTCAAACAAACGAACCTCGAAAACAACGATTCGACGTCCTCCGCCCCTATTCCTAAAGCATTACAAAGAGCAGGCGTCGCCACTGGTCCTGGGGAAACGCAGTTAACGCGTATCCCGTGCGGGGCCAACTGAGTACTGGCGCACCTCATCAACGCGATCACCGAGCTCTTCGACATTACATAATCCGTGTTCCGGTCACTCGCAATTCTTTATAATATATCTAACAAACTTCTACATTGTCTATATATATATATATATGTGTGTGTATTTATGTATATAATATATACATACACATCGGCTTTAAATTATTCTTGTAATATATCTTTATTTTTCACAGTTTGTACTTATGCTTGGATTGATTCTTTCACTAGACAAATAAAGATAGCATGTACAGGGTCAACTCTTTTAGTAGTTGGTGTAGATCAATCGTCGTACGTCATTGATCATCGTTATCTTAAGATTAGTATTAAAATGTTTTTGTTCATCCAAAGTTCATAGGTAAAATCGATATTAAACCGGGATGAATGAGCCGATGAATCCAGTTATACTATGTAGTAAAACTAATACAGAAACACCGTTCAAGTTGATAATGAAGCTCCAGGACACAATGCACATCGCTTGAATTTGCTAGATAATGTGATATACAGGCCCCCATAGAGTGAGACAAAATCGCGAGAAAACCGAGAAAAGTTCGAGCAACGGCCATGTTGCTGGATGCTTCGTCTATGTCCGTTTTAACAGTACTCCGAGTGAGAGTCATAGAAGTCGCTAGGGCATGGCGACATGACCTCCTGCTCGAGCAACTGAACTACTTGGTTCATTGTTGGACGTTCGTCTGGACTTGCGTTGGTACACCTTGCTGCTACTTCAAGAATTGCTTCTAAAGTTTCCATATCGGCGACCATTTGATATACAGTTCCAAATCCCCCGACCCCACAACATCAAGGGACTCTAGCTTTTCTATAATCTCGCATGATGGATCGGCAGATCCCCATGAAAAGTGATAAGTTTCGCACCTACAAAAAAAAGCGCTAGTCGTTCAGATTCAGGGCAGACTGCAGAGGCTGAGAACGATATGGCATTCTCGAGAAAAGCCGAAGTTTAGCTTACTCGTATCTTGGTGGACTTGTTTCTTGACTTCTGTATATTTCTTAGCATCCCTTTCCTTCTTTGATAGTAGACATATCCAGAGGAATGCAAGGAGAACAACAAACATGACGGCCAATGTTGACATTGCACCAATCAGCACACCTTTGATATAACAAGATGATCGCTTCGTTTGGACTGCGGAAATAAAAGACGATAATCCCCATATTATTACACAATGAAAGCTTTTAAGACATATAGAAATTGAAGCTTAAGTACTTAACAACAAGCTTGCCTTCTGTTTCATCACTTTCAGCATGAGGAAGGACTGCCGGGAATCCCAGTGAGGTCCGACACGGCTTGTGAACTTGTTGGCCGCATAGATCCAAATTACCAAGAAACCTAAACATAAAGGAGGAACGATTCAGAATCGGAAAAAGCTAATATTTACGAGGTAGCAGATTTATGCTTACACAGTTTCATGCATCTTTTGAATCCCATGCATAGGTGTTAGTAATACATGAATAGAAAGCATAGATATAATAAAAGTTGTTCATAGTATGACAAGGGTACTCACGACTAGTTCCCGAAAGTGTTGAGTACTCCGATACCCGGGATTTCACCGGAGAAAAAGTTGGTGGACAAATTTCTGCATCAAAGAGGAACCATCAAAAGCTTAAGAAACCACTTTTCTTTCAGTTAAACAAGTCAAATTACATTTGGCAACCTATAACTCGATGTGAACTTACAGGTAACGCAGTCTTGTAAGACGGCCTATAGACGAAGGTATAGCGCCCTTTAGCAAATTGCTCGATAAATCCCTACAAATAACAAAAGCATCAACAAAACGAACCCTTCAACGGCCTAACTCGACCCGTTGCATTCCTAAGTATTTTGATCCTCAATATTTCATTTTTTATTTTAAAAAACTCTTATTTTAGAGTGTTAACAAAGGGTTTACATTTATGGATGGGTTTTTAAATGAAAGGTTATGTTAAAATACTTTTAAAAAGAATAAGGGTCAAAATGAATATTTTCGGTAAACATTAGGCCTAATTTTTTATTATATATTTTTTAATTAATAAAAGTTATAGTCCCATTAAATTTATTAAAGGTTGTTTTTTATCTTTGAAATATATTTTGACTATTGTCCAAGTCAATAATATCTTTTGGACAAAGAGACAAAAATCTCCTTACGAGGAATTAAAAATTAATATTTTTTTGAAACTAAACGGAACTGCAGAAACGGATGCCGTTTTATAATGGAGCAAACATAACTTTTTTAAGCTCAAGTCCATCTATTTATTACTTTCTCCCAGTTCGGTACTTAAATCCTTTTATATTCTAATTTGGTACATACATTTTTACTCCATTGACTAATTTGGTACATGTCGTTAAGTCTCAGACATGTGACACGTAAAGACAGCGTTATTTGACATAGCAATGCCACCATAATATAATTGGCTGAAAATTACGAGTTGAATTTTTAACGTTAAATCGAATCGAATTTTATTCATCTTAATGTTGATAATCTTAACTAGTCAAGGGAATAATGATTTAATACAAGAACTAAAAAGCATATATCATCTCACCAGAACATCGTCATAAGAACAACGTAAAAGTGGAGGAAAAGTTATTTGAATTTAGACCCATAAAAACACGCAATAACTAATACTTCGAAAAGTTTCACCACATTGACCTAACCAGCAACCACATCAGAAGCCACTCATAAATAGGAATCGACACGGGACCAGAATTTGATGGGTTTCTACCTGATCTTATCAAGTCAGATTTTCTTTAATTGAGTTTGAGTCAGGTCGGATTTTTAAGAGATTATGTTCGGGGTGGTTCAAGTTCGAGTTTAGGATGAAAAAATTTGATCCAACCCAACCCGAAAATATGTAATTTAATTTACTCCCTTTGGTGGCATGAACTCGCTCGTATATGATTAAAGACTCTGATTTTTGGCATATGAGCATTCCTCAAAATGTTAGTTGGTGTTTTAAGAGAGTTTTGAAAATGAGATTTGAGGTTTCACGTATACTTGCTGGTGCAGTAAATGGTCTCAGCACGAGGAGGATTTGGGAGGAGCTGCGAATTCAGGGCCCCAAGGTATCTTGGCATAATTTGGTTTGGTTTCCTGGGCGTATTCCAGAGCAAAGTACCATCTTGTGGATGATCATCCTTGACATGCTACCTACTCGGACAAGACTCCTGCGAATGGGTCTGAATATCGATACTGACAAGTGTTTACTTTGTGATGTTGAATCTGAGACTCGAGGTCACCTATTTTTTTGATGCAGTTTTGCGAAAGAACTGTGGGGGAATGTTTTCTCTTTGTGTGGTATTATGCGCAATGTTAGTACTTGGGATAGGGAGTTAGAATGGGCTACTAAACTCCTCAAGGGTAAATCCCTTATTGTGCGAATCCTGAAGCTCGCCCTTGCTGGTCACGTCTATGCCTTATGGTGTGAGAGGAATAGCATATTATTTGGGGATCGTGCCAGGTTGGTAGGTGATGTGCTCAATGATATCCGGGATACTATTCAGATCCGCCTCAACAATTGGTCCATTTGTAAGTCTAATTCGAGGAATATTGCCCTCTGTGAAAAGTGGGGTATATGAACTAATGTTCTTCTGTTTTGTTCCCCTTGTTGGTTTCATTATTGTTATTTTGTTGATTATGTAGTGTACTGTTCTTTGTAGCAGGATTTCCATGCATTCTTAGGTAATGAAAATGGAATTATCCAAAAAAAATATGTAATTTACCTTGTATATTTAGAGATAACGGTAATAAGAACCCTCTATATTTTTTAATTAAAATCCTATTTTTAATTGAAGAAAAGTAATATTTTTTATAAATATATATATTTCAGATTGAATGGAGTCATGTTGTATTCGGATTTTATCACAAAAGAACGAATCAAATTCGAGTCGAATGAAGGATATATGATTTTAAAATTGGGTTTGAGTTAAGTAGAAAGTATATAAATTTTAAATCGAATCGACCGAAACCCGACCTATTCTCGTCGCTACTCACAAATCATGTAAACTTTACGGGTTTGGGAGTTCATTTATAATTCAAGCAAAACATCCTTTAAATATCAGGATAAACTATTCATTATGTCACCCATCTATTTTCATATTTTTATTTTGATCGCCTAATTATATTTTTCATCAAAATCATACTTAATATTATGTTTCATTTCTATTTTGATCACCAGCCATCACGTTTAATCGTTGATTTAACCAAAATACTTATCTAACATGATATAATAATAGTTTTACTTCTCAAAACTTACACAAATAACTCGATAAATCTTCGATACTTAAACCACCTCGTAAACTTTAAACCGCGGCACGCTCCCGACCCGAACGCTAGGCAGTGGACGCCAACTCGACTTTTTAGTTGGAAACAAGCTTTTGTTACTAAAACACTTGCAATCAAGACGTTATAAAAGGAAACAACAATGACTAATCCAGAAGAAGAAGAAGAAGAAATAGATGAACAAACAAGGAAACAAAAAAAACAAAGATTTGAAACATTTTTATAATGTCATTTGTCAAAGACAACCCTACACTATATGCTGCACAAAATAGTAAAACGAAACAATCACCAAACATAGACATGAAAAATACATACGTGTATATATATATATATATATATACCGACATGCCCTTCGCATTCTACGGACATCTAACCTACCTCTCTCGGACTCGGATGCGAGTGTCGAGTATCCAACAAAGATATGCTAAATTTGGAGAATCATACTCTCACATCCATTCCTGAATATGTATCGAGTATGATAACTCTAGGAAAGAACGAATAATACACTTTAACTGATCAACGCACACTTCATGCAGCAGCAAAAAGAAAACAACCAAAGCCGGCGATGTGAACATGTTACGAAAGAATTACTGTCTTCCACCGAAAAGCTCACCGTTAAACTTGAACCTACATGGCATTCCGTGAAGCAACTGGTGTCGTACGTTTCAGTTATAGATCGTTTATAGACATCAAATGGTGAGAGAGAAACATCGAGCAGGCACATGCATAACAAAGTCAATTGATCCCTCTGTTACCTCAGACAGCGATGGCTTGACCAGTAACTGCATCGTGGAGCTGCAAGGAACCGTCTTTCATCAAGTTAAGACTCAAACTCTTGAACCTCTCTCTTGAATACTGCCTTGATGCTTTTCTCCAATCGGTACCAGCTTTCATCATGGCAACGAATTCATCATAACAGATTCGCCCGTCCTGAATAATCGAAAGTTGACAAAGAGAAAAATGGTGTAACTATTAAAATATATGGTAAAAGTGCAAAGTTATGGATTCATTAATAAAAAGTATCTAACGAATTATGAGTTCAATACGCCTATTTAGCATAAAGGCGGATATTCCTTGCTCGTTATCGGACAATCACTTATTCACAAACTTTGTGTGGGGCTAATAGTTTTCATTTCCATCACATGGGAAAACCCTTTTCACTCCGCTAAGCCCTATCTTTCTCTAGGGATATTTTAGTGACAGGTTCTATAGGAACCAGACGATCCTATTTTCTTTTCATTGCAGAATTTCTGAACAATATCATGCCCCAAAGTAAATACGAAGAGTATGTAGCCTATAATAGTTCTGTTTCAATTAAGCATCATGAAATCGAAAGTGATTTACAGAGGAGATATGGAAGTCATACTTTGTCGGTGTCAACTTCACGCATGATGTCTTTCAGTGCATCAACATCAGTTTCACCAGATTCATCAGCTAATGCGTCCCGTAGCTCATCTAGTTCAATATATCCACTGCCATCTTTGTCGAAGAACATAAATGCTCTGCGGAAATGCTCATCGTTTTCCATCTTCTGCAAGTGAATTGTCACTGCTACAAATTCCCCGTAGTCCAATACACCATTTCCATCAACATCAGCCTGATACAATCATACAAATAGATCAATACAAAGGAAACACAAGTTCACATTCGAATTTTTGGGAGCCGAATGAGATTATCAGGGGGGAAATAGTGATTATGATTATTTCGCTTAGGTTTTGATCTTTCAGATAATTAAGCAGACAAAAGAAAGGGACCATACCACTTCCATTAACATCTTCATCTCTGGTTCAGCTAATTGAGAACCGACCTTCCGAAGCCCGGCCTTCAGCTCCTCGTATGAAACTTTCCCGTCATTATCCTTATCCATCAATGTGAACATGTCTTTGATTACTTCAACCTCTTCTACAGATAAGTGCTCTGCGATTACCTGCAGCATTTACAAAAACTGAATCACCTGCAGGAACTTGCAAATTGCACGATAATACAATGATTTTGGATCTTTAACCAGCAATTTCACATAATCTGCCTAAAAATGCTTACCCTTAAAGCCTTCTTTTTAAATCTATTCATCACGGAAAACTGCTTGAGCCTGGCTCTCACAATATCTCCCAACGGAACATTCGGAGCTTTCTTAGTATTTTGCAACCAGGGATGTTCTGTGCCCAAAAGAAGGGTCAAGGACAAGATTGAACAGTAAAAATCAGCACGGCTATTAAAAGAAGTCGTTAAATTCTCTATGCAATGAGGCATCTAATGGACTTCATTTCAAAAGTTATATTTCCTTCCTCGACAACAGCAAACGGAAGTTTTACCGACTAACTCATTGAATACGGATCGTAGTGCCCCAATATGCTCACTTCAAAATAAATTTCCTTAATCAATTCAAAATAAGATTGACTAAAATTTTAACTAGATAAATGCATAAATATGTCAACATTTGGCCCAGCAAGCATTTGACCGCACAAAGTTGCAAATAATGTTGAGTCCTTGTCAGATTCCAAATGCTATAAACCCAATCGATCCACGGGAATAAAGTTAGCACAAATTCATTATGGAAGGGATCCGTACTTTCAAGATCACCCTGACCTCACTCTTTACGACAATAATTCAGTGTTTAGGCAGATGGGTCCTCAAATGCTTTTTAACTAAATATGCCAATTGCTTACTAACAGAAAATTCAATACGATAAGAACTGTCGGAGAACCTACCGAGCACCTGTTGAGCAGTCAATCGTTTCTTAGGATCCGGTTCTAACATCTGCCTTACAAGACTCTTAGCACTATCCGAAACTTGTGGCCAAGGTTCCCTCTTAAAACCAATGACCCCTCTCAAAATCGCAAGAGCAACACCCTGTTCAGTCTCTGAAAATAAGCAACACAGAGGTAAGCAATCAGAATACATACATGCTACACACATACATACATTAATACATACATACATACATTAATACATACATACATACATACACACGCATGCATACATACATACATATATATATTTTTTATACATACATAGATTTAAATGTAAAGGATGTAAAAGCACAAAGTAAGAGAAAGGAATACCTGCCCAAAAGGGAGGAACCCCACATAACAAAATGTAAAGGATCACACCAGCACTCCATACATCAACCTCTGGTCCATAATTTCGTTTCAGAACTTCAGGGGCCATATAATATGGACTCCCCACGATCTCGGAAAAACTTCTCCCCTGCTAAAATAAATCCAAATTCCCAAATATCAATCCAGCAATCAAGCTGAAATCAATGAATAAATCTCACTAAAACAGTAATCAAACTCCAAAAGAAGAAAATCAAGATTCAGCTGTTGAACAAATATCTAACGAGCAAAATCAGAAATCCAGTCAAATCAAATTACCCGACGACCGACAGAGAACTCAGGTCTATTATGAAAGGTACCCAAAAATCGAAAAAGCATCGCAAACAAGAAAAACCCAGGAATTTAAAGAAGAATTATCAAACAAGACCCTGAAGATGAATTCAAAATTCTTATTCCACCATCCAGTTGGGGAAGCTATAGAAGTTTTTTTAAAGAGAAAGAGTCTAATCCAACATTTTATTAGCTAAAGTTCCAAACCATCAAAATCCCAGATAAAACCTCAAAAAAAGAACTAAATAAATCCATCCACGTACCAGGCTTAAAAAACACAGACAACCCAAAATCGATCACCTTTAGTGGCGAGTGTTCTTTCTTATTAGCGAACAAAAAATTCTCAGGCTTCAAATCTCTATGCATAACGCCACTCTCGTGGCACATCCTTACCACCTCAGCTATCGTCTTAGCCACGTTCGCCGCCGCGCGTTCCGTGTAGTGCCCTCTCGCCACTATCCTGTCGAACAATTCCCCGCCTTCACAAAGCTCCATAACCAAATGAACGTTTTCATTGTCCTCGTACGTCGCTTTCAGCTTCACGATATTCGGATGGTCCGGCAACGTCGACATTATGGCGACCTCGCGACGGACGTCTTCGATGTCTACTGCTGTCCGGAGTTTCTTCTTGGAGATTGATTTGCACGCGAGGGCTTCCCGCGTTTCCCTGTCCGTGCAGAGGTAAGTGATCCCGAACTCGCCCCGCCCCAGCTCGCGGCCGAGGACGTACTTGTCGAAAATTCGAGTTCGGTGACTCAGTGGGATAACGTCTTTTAGTACTCGGATCGGAGCCGGCGATGCGACTCTGTCGGAGAACGGGTTCGGCTTCCTTTCCCGGGCTTTTTTCTTTCCCTTATGGTTCTGGTCAGACCGATTCGGTTTACTTTCCGGACTCTCGTCCGGTCTTACGCATGCGTTACAGTTCCCCATAATCAGAAAGAATTCAAAGAACAAGTGAAACTAAGTCGCCGCCGTTGCGGGGTTGGTGGGCGGAGAACGGCGGAGGGAGCCGATGAAGAAAGAAAGAAAGAAAAGAAAATAAGAAAACGCGGGGTGACTGGTCAGTCGAGAAAATCTGGGGGGTCTGAAAATTTCTTCGCAGTATGATTATGGTTTGACTTATCATTTTATTAATATAATATTTGAATAAAAATGATTTTTTTATGATTAAATTAAATATTTTTTATAATCCGCTAACTTGTATTTTACTCCTGAATTTATTATTTTTTATTTCCTCCTTGATTTATTATTCGTATTAGTCTTGTAACTTAAGATATTTTTTAATTTAGTTATTAATTTTTAATGATTTTCAATAATAATGTAATATTACTTACGGTGATATGTCAGTATTAACGACAAATGACAAAAACATAATTAAAATGATAATTTAGTGACTAAATACATAGTCTACCTTATTTCTATTAATTTTATAATAGTTTATATGTCACATTGTATCATAGATCGAGTCAGATCAAAACAAGTAAATTTTAATTTTCTACCTCAAAATTAAATTAGATCTCACATTAGATTGAATAATTGACGATAGAATGTTATACTCCTACTGAATTCGGAAATACCAAAGATTTGGTCTAATCCAACTCATAATCATCTCTAATTATGTTTGACATAATCGTGTTAAATAATTTATAGTGTGGATTTTAATACAAATGTTTATAAGATAAATTACATATTTAGTCATCCAATTATTTTTTTTAAAATAATAATTTAATATTACGTTTTAGTTACTCACTGTTAAAAAATAAATAAAATTATTGATGTGACAACTTTTATTTTTATCAATGATGATGTATCACTACTTTATAGTGTCATGTATGTGTCACCATTAATTTTTTAACGACGAGTGACTAAAACTGAACTAAAATGTAATATTAGTTATGATTAAAAAATAATAATAATGTGATCAAAACATAATCAAAAGATAATTTAGTGACTAAATACATAGTTTATCCTTATTTATATTATTTTTATCATAGTTTATATGTTATGATGTTTTATTATTGTAAAATAGTAGGGAAAACAATCTAATGATTTTTTGGACCCACGAAGAGAAAATACTTATTGCATGACAGCCGTTCCTTTCTATTGATTCAAGTAGGCCGTAAATGAGATCAGTTAGATCGTAAGTTACTTGAGATTGATTCGATTAAAGTTTGATCAACACTCAAATTCTTAACGAGTTAAAATGAGCTACTTAATACTCGACCCGAAAAGCTCACGAGCTATTTGAAAAAAAAAATTATATTATAATTTTAGATTTTTTAAAATTAAATTATTAAAAATATATTAAAATATATTATTGATAATTATAATTTTTTAAAAATATATTTTTAAATGTAATATAAGATTTTTATAAGTTAAAATTCGATTTTTAGTTTGAGCTTGAATTGAGCTCAAAATCGAGCTTAAATCGAACTCCTGAATTTTTTTTTAATCGAGTTTTAATTTTATATTTCGAGTTCGAGCTGAACTTGATAATTTTTATCTCGTGAATTGTCAAGTCGAGCCGAGTCTAATTTTAAACTTTTCGAATTCGAGTCGAGCTCGACTCGGCTCGTTTACGGCTCTAGACTTCCAAGATAGTCGTCCATTATTTTTATGGCCAAAAACAATATATTTTTAATAATGATTTAGGTTTAATGATGCATATAGTCCTCAAAACTCTAAAAATATTAATTAAATTATAGTGTTTCAACGAATTATAACTTATTACATGATGTCGATGATTAAATGAAGTGTTTTTTCACTCTAAATATCCCGAATTTGGACAACTGTGTATACATGATATGTGCATCATCAACGACTAAGAAACGTTCTAAACATATATTATCTTGTAATCATCTCAGACTATTGAAAAAACATATTATAATTCATAAGCTTGAAAATTATAGTTATATAAAGTGAACTGGACTGAATTTATAATTAATTTTAATTATTTTATAATATTTATAGTTATATAATGAAAAATTTTGCTTTTTAGGTTCATATTATAAATCAATATAAGAAATTTATGATTTAATTTGGGTATGACTTAACAAGAGTTTTTATAAGAAATTTTTTGAGAAGATGTCTGAATGAATTATCAGAAATGGTTTTGGGTACGAACGACCCAAATTATCAATTTTTATGATGATGAATAAGAAATGATTTTGGTTGAAAATATTTATATATTTTAAATGAATATAATATGGTTTGAAAAGTCCATTGAGATGGAGTGATTATGATTATGACATGGTACATTTGTGTACATTATGTGTACCACAGTTGGTCAAATGATATGAATGCACTTGGAGTGCACATTTTGATTACGATGATAGCACTGAAGTGCTAATTGCGCACATTCGTCTAACTTACGTGTCTTGCATTCTCTTACATATACATTAAGGTTAAAAATATGAAATATAAAAATTCTGAAAAATATTTAAATGAAAATGAAATCTGAAAACGAAAGTTCTTAAATATATTTAAATGTAAAAGTTTATGGAAAGTGTCTGAGGAGCATGAATCTGAAATGTTGATTATGATTGATGTTGATTATTATGATTCTCATAAAATTATGAGATTATGGTTTTCAGGTACGAGCAAAAGTGGCTTGAATAAGTCGGTTTGAAATTTCAATGATTTCGTTGAATTTAATTTTTTTACTGTTTTGAATTATTATCATGATTTTTTATTTTAGCTCACTTTAAGTAGGTTATTGCCTAACTAAGTTTTGTTTAAAGTAAGATAGATTTCACTCGTAGACTCAGATAAAAGAAAGAACGTGAAGTGATGAGCCCTCTAATGCATCTTCACATAAATCAATAAAATATATAATATTCTAAAAGGTTTTAATTTTTTATTAATCTAAAATAAATATAAGATAATATCTGCTCAAAAATAATTTTCAATCATTTAACATTAAACGCTCAAATTCTGATATTACGTTAAGGAATAATAACAATTCCCAATAAAGATCTATTGGTTTTAGAATTAATATATATATATATGTATGTATATTTTTAGTAAAATAATTTTACTTTTAATATTAATTACTTGATATCCAAATGTGACCTTAAAATTACAAGACGTGATAAATACACTATTTTGAAATTATTTTATTATATCCAACCTTATATTTAATACACATAATATTAATATTTAGAAGTTTGATGATTTATTAATTATCATTTGATTTATCATAATAAGATATTAGATTTCTAAATAAAACTAAAATTTTAAAATGTGAAAATTTAAAACAAAAAAAAAATCATACAATTTTAATTAATCAATAAATAAACAAAGATCACTAATTAATAATTTATATTCTATTTTTGGATAAACTAATATTAGAGAAAAAAAGTCAAGAGTTGGGCTTAAAATACCTAACTTTAACTGCCATTTAAAACCTTTGGATGCATAGCTAAATATATAACTCACACACAGTACAAGGACAATAATAGATTTTGACTTAAACATGTGAAACAACTACTATAGATGAGAAGTGAAATTTTATGATTTAAAAGTACAAGGACTAAGAATGATCATACTAGAATACAAAAACTAAACTCACAACTTATGTATGCCTAAGATATAAAGGGTGAATTACGAGTTTAGTAACTAAACTATTAGTTTTGGTCCGTTTTAATACATAAACTTTTAATTTTTTCAGAACAATGCATAACGTTTATTTTTTGTTCCATTTTCGTATCATGCCGTTAAAAACTTAACGGGCGAGCTCGTCGGTCGATGCATCTACCGTCTTCGACGGTCACATCCGTCAACTGATGAAGCCCACACCTTTTCGGACCCTTTAACGTGATTTTGACCTCCATTTCACTAGAAAAATACCTCAATCTCTATAAATCGACGATGAACTCTTCAGCTTCTTCACCCTCCGATCTTCATCGTCAACTGACCGGTGGGTCTGAAACTAGACAATGTTGGTCGACTCGTCATTCTCTCATGGTCCACTTTTCGGATTGGTCCGTCCACCAGAGCTATGCCCAATCAGCCCATCCGTTAAGATTTTTAATAAAAGATACTAAAATAAAACAAAAGTAAACGTTAGTTATGATTTTATTTTTTTGAAAATTAAGGTACTATAAACTAAATACATAATTACCCAAAAAAAAAGTGTGGGTTTAGGGATTTGCTTAAAATTAACAAAGAGACGGCAGGCCATGGCCATTTGAGGGTGGGAAAAAGTAGGTGGAGACTTGGTCAAAATGATGATTGAAGTCTTTGAAAGCAAATATCTCAACTTTGTTAGCTATCCTAATCAACCAGCATTCTTAATTAATACCACTTCTACCAAATAAGAAGCAGAAGGTCAAGATTCAATTTTGAATGCTCATTATCAATTAGTTAGCTATCCTAATCAACCAGCATTCTCAACTTTGTAAGATGGATGTTCATTATCAATTAGTTAGGAAAATTTTAAACATGTACTAAATCACCTCATACTATAAAATATTAATCCTTATACTTTTGAACGTTTTAAATTAATTCACAAATTGTGACCCTCATCCTATATTGGTCCTCGAACTTTGAATGCTCTTTTTTATCCCCCAAACTTTTGAATGATTTAGGGGAATATTGTCGAAACACTCGAAAGTTTTGAGAATCAATTTAGACGTAAGGTTATAGTTTGGAGATAAATTTAGAATGTTTAAAAGTATGAGATCGATTTAGAACGTGAGTCATAATTTGAGGATAAAATTTAATATCCAAAAGTTTAGAGATTAATTTAGAATGAAAGTTGAAATTTAGGGGCGTAGTGCAATTAATTCTAAACTTAAATATATAATTTTTTATTAACCTAATGTGATTACAAAGTAATATCTGTTATAAATACTCTTAACCATTTGACAATGAACGTTTGATCACCTTGCTGAGGTTGTTGGTGCTCGAACTCGTGACCTTTAAGAACAACAATGATTCATTTAATCACTGAGATAAATTAGTTCGTGTAAAATTAAATATAGAATTAAATCATCCACTTTTAAATAAAGTTCATTCCCATTTTCTTTATGAATAATTTGTTGTTGGCCAACTCAACTAAAAGTTCTGCTCATAAATTAAGTTCCAAACCCAAAAGATATATCCAGTTTATCACGACTTATTTCAAGAGTCGGAAAATGTACAAGGAAGAATCAACGGTGAGAAATCAACCACGTTTGCTTCTTCGCCGCTACACAAGTGTATGACTCCGTGGGGTTCAAAAGAGTGGGTGCGTGAACACTCTCGTTCGCACGGCGAACGCGTGGAATCCACCACCCCGCCTTACTCGTTGTATTTGACAATTCGTAAAGGCTATGAATGGCGTATGGCCATCTAAATTGAACGAATGAAATAAAGCTCAATGCATGCATGCATGCATTTTTTTTCAACTCCGGTTGGAATATATGGTTTTCTCTTGTATCTCCGGTTCCGAGATTTCGTTATAATTAATTTATATCGACTTGCATCATATATTTAACGCTATTTAATAAAAATATTTTACATATATAAAAATTCAAACTTAAATCTACTTAATTAAAATAAATTGTTAACAATTTGAATCGACCTGATAATGATGAGGAGTAGGCCCACAAAGCAACGAATATATTCTTCTACGTTTATATTTTGGTACTAAGTTTAGCCTCACAAAGCAATGATGAGGAGTCCTTTATAATCTGTCATGGATAATTAGTAGACCCATGAAATAAAAGAGACAAATAGCCCTAGACGAGGATGACCTCCATCATTATGCTGGAAAAAATAAAGAATAATAAAAAAAATTACCCTTTTCACTCCCTTTGCTTGCCCTACCCCATACCCCATGCCATGGAATAATATGAGTGACATCCCAACCTTTATTTTGAGCTTTCACATTTTTTCAATTTAAAACCCTTACTTTATACCTGGATTTAGTGTTCTTAATGGGCAAATCATTGATGGGTTTTAGAGTTCGAATAGAGTCGGATTTGTGTGTGTTTTTTTATTAATATGAAGTAAGTATAAGATAATGTTTGTTCACATATAACTCTCAACATTTAGACATTGAACGCTCACACCCCTAAAATCTATGGTGCTTGAACTCGAATCCGGAATAACAATAATTTATTTACCACGACGACCACTTGGTTCGTGCCGGATTTGTGTTATCTATATAATTAGGTAATATATAAAAAAGGAGAAAAATATTAAAATTTGTTTTTTAAATTTAATAATGGAATTAAAATTGAATGACGAAAGAATTAAATTGTAATTAAAAATATTTTTAAGTATTTTAAAATATTGTAAATATTTGTATTACTAAAAGAATAACAGGGAAATTGAAAATTGCTTGGCCCAATTAGCCATGGGAGTGGGGTGGGGAGCCCTACTTCATATTAAATCTAGATGGCTTAAGAAGGCCCAATAAGCTCTATTTACATTAAAAATAAACGTTATATTAATTAAATATTAATTTTCATAAAAATATTTAAATATACCTTTTTATATTTTTCTTTCGACAAATGAATGAAGGTCTATATATTTTCATAAATATTTAAATACAACTTTTAAATTTGTGTTAACATGCGTTTAAGATATATAATATTTATGTTTTTTTTTTATATCATTGGTAATAAAATCATATAATAATAAAATTATTTGACAATAAATATTTAAACATCTTGACAGAACACGTATAATACAAAGGTTAGGTATTAAAGAAATCATATGTGGTTTGGTTCGTGTGGATCGAATGATAGTTTAAGTATTAAAGTAGACTTAATTATAAATAAGTGTTTAAACTGTACTATTTTTCTTAAATAGGCGTTCAATTTTATTTTTTAATTATTCAGGTGTCTAACGTTACAAATGTTACAATTTTAGGTGCTCAAACGTAACGACCACCATTAATAAATTTTATTAAGTGACACTTATCACATTATGATAATTTCAAAACTTAAAAAGCAAAACAAAATTATATTTAGAAAAAATATATTCTAGAATTACAAAAAAGCCCCAAATCTCTAACCCTAACCTCTATTATCGACCACGATTTCCATCGCTGATGATGTTCTTGCCATCTTCCTAGTCAGTCGTCGTCTCCCTTATCGTTGTGCGTGTTGTTGGATCGCATGGGTGTCGCGATGTTTATGGTCATATTTGGCTTGTTGTAGGGTGGAGGTTCTGGTGGAGGTCCAATCATCGTCAAACGACGACAATTGGCGTGAGTTTAAAGATTGAAATTGAAGTTTTCAAAGTTTTGAGGTTTTATTAAAGTTTTTTTTTTATTTTGGTTTTTTAAATATATAATTCTATTTTTTTAATTTAAATAAAATTTTAAAATTATTAGAACATGACATATGTCATTTAATAATGGAATTTAACGTCCATTATGGCCTGAGAACTGGATGATTCAAAAATTATTTGGGCACCTATTTTGAAAAAGCAATATTATTTGGGCACTTATTTTATAATTAAGCCTATTAAAGTATGTAAAGATTTGGTACCAAAATTCAAAATCTTAAATAGTTCGGACTACATGGACAATTAAGCCTTCGGGTTAAGGCTGCGACGAACATCTACCGTCACCGAGACTCCAATTCGCTTGATAAAAAAGAAAAGAGCGTTGACACAAAGAGAAAGGAAGAAGAGAGCCGCCTCCATTGCTCTCTTTGAAACAAACCCAGAATTTTCAACTCCGTTCTTAGGTATTTTGTTTCTCTTCTCATAAGCTTTGATCTTTTCGTTGTTCTTTTTGCATTATATCGATCTCATTCTTTACTGGGTTTCAGCTCTTTTGCTTCTGTATTGCGCCAGTTTTTTAAAAACCTTTATGATTTCTCGACTAATGGGTACTCTTTTTCTTTCTTTGTTCGATGATTAAGCACATAGGCTCTGTTGGTTCATTATATTTTGGGTTTTAAGTGAGTGTTTTAAACGGTGGCGAAGAAGAAAAGCATGATGGTTTTGGTTGTCAGATGCATTGGGGATTTAGAAGATTAGTCAAAAGAAAAAGAAATCACTAGAAATAAGAATGGCGTTGTTAGAGGGATTTAGTGCTGTGAAAGAGAGCACTTGGTGTTAATTTAAGCTATTTGTAGCACTTGGTTGATTTATTTTCTGATGAATGATTTTGTTGGTATTTAGAGTGTACCTTTCCTTTGTTAATGCTAAGGTGCATTGAGAATTGCCTGCTAAAAGAGGTGAAAGGCTAGCTCAAGAAATTCTTACTTTCCGTTGATTAGAGCGTTCGTTTTGATTTTCTACTGTTTTTGGAGATCGATGGATGGAAAAGAATGGATTATTTATTTTGACAGGGAAAGAAAAGGAGTCACTTTTTGCATGGTCTAACTGCAATTGTCATTCTTTTCAGCTATTTATGTCTCTCTGTCTCATAATAAGCTTGTGAATGTCACCTCTGGCTCTGGGATCGGTTCTTTATTCTTCTACGGTTGTGGAGTGTAGATAAGGTATCCAAAATTGTTGATATTGGTGGTAAAATGTTGTAGGCATATGGATTGCTCCCTTTTGTATTTGATAAAGAGGGTTAGAGCTGAAAATTTCCTTTGAAACATACAATAGAGAACCTCTTAGAAGCAACAAGCTCTTTGTTTATTCTGTGCTATAGTTTGGAGTCGTTGATTTATTGTGATTCCCATTCATATGAATTTCTTGGTGCAGAAGTGCTATATGATGTTTAAATGCAATTAAATCTCATGTTCTATGAAGTTATCAAACGTAATCTCATTTTCTATGAAGTTATCAAACGTCATTGCTGGATTTAGAATCCTCCGTATGATATTCATCTGTCTCAAAATATAATTAGCATGCATTTAGTGGCATGTAACAATATTCCTGTTGTAGCAAAGATGTGGATTATCCTCTTTTCCTTTGGTTTGGTTTAGTGCCTTGTCTTTGTATGATCGATGCTTTTATCATGGTTGATATATGGGGGTTAAACTTTTCTTGAAAAATCTTATGGCCTGTGCAGATCATGTTACGAGCAAAGCATATCGGTAACCTGTCCATTGGTGCAAGGTCATTTCTATTTAGTGGCTTACGAGGTAATGCTGTAGATGGAAATTCGTGCACCTGCCCTGAGGATGAGACTTGTGTTTCAAGAAGGCAGCAGAACATAAGAAAGGAAGCTTTGTCCAAATCCTCAGCTACGGGAGCTCTGAAGTTGGGCACTGCACCCCAAGCTGTTGATTATTATGAAACTGAGAGAGCACCACAGCCTGTTTCTCATCCTATTCCTTTGAGTAGATCTAACATTGTAAATTCTACTCGCAGCACCAATGGTATTCAACACGATGAACATGCATCACCTACCATTTCTGACCAGTTTGTTAAAGCTGGCATTGAAGCTGTGTCTTTCTTGTCCGATCTGATGAATTACAAACTTCCTTTGTCTGATGGTTCTATATTAAGCTCACCTAGACACTGCGTGGTTGAATCGACGAGGACTCTTCCAATTATAAAATCTCCAGCTTTCAGGCCTGTCAAAAAAGAGAACTTTGCCAAAGTCAATCCAAAACCATCACGTGAAATAGCAACAGGGGAAAAATCAACAGTCAGCTACCTTGGTACAAAAGATAGAGGCAAAAAATCCAATTTTGTTACAGGTTTCAAGCAAGTTTCAAATGCTGAAATTGTGGATTCATCGGAAACTCAAAGTAGTTCTGCAAATTCTTATGATAGGAGGAAGGCTACACCGCAGGGAGTGAAAGTTCAATCTCATCGTTTCATGTCAAATTTTAATTCCAATGTTATACCTTCAAGTGCAAAGGTTTCAGATTCTGGCATGGATGGTTTCAGGAGATCCTTTAGAGACATGAAAATGGCAACAGGAGTCTCTATGACCAGATCTTTAGGAGGCACTGGGCATGTGGCGGAAACTGTATCGCAGATATTGCAACAGTTGAAGTGGGGCCCTGCTGCCGAGCAGGCTCTTGAAAATCTCAACTTTTCAATGGATGCATATCAAGCTAACCAAGTTCTAAAGAAAATACCGGATCCTTCAGTTGCTCTTGGCCTTTTCAATTGGCTGAAAAACAAGGAGGGATTCAAGCATGACGGTCATACATACACCACCATGGTGGGCATCCTTGGTCGTGCAAGGCAGTTTGGGTCGATAAATAGATTGCTTGACCAGATGGTGAAGGATGATTGTCAGCCGAATGTGGTGACATACAATCGTCTTATTCATAGTTATGGACGTGCAAACTACTTGAATGAAGCTATTAACGTGTTCAATAAAATGCAGGAAATAGGTTGTGAACCTGATCGTGTGACATATTGTACTCTTATTGATATCCATGCCAAAGCTGGGTTTCTTGATGTTGCCATGGACTTGTACCGCAAAATGCAAGCAGTTGGCCTTTCTCCTGATACATTCACTTATAGTGTGATAATCAACTGTCTTGGAAAGGCCGGGCACTTGCCTGCTGCCGACCGGTTATTTCGTGGGATGGTTGATCAAGGTTGTGTTCCTAATCTAGTCTCCTACAACATCATGATCGCTTTGCATGCAAAGGCAAGGAACTATGACAGTGCTTTAAAGCTTTACCGTGATATGCAGAATGCTGGATTTGAACCTGACAAGGTCACATACAGCATAGTAATGGAGGTGCTCGGACACTGTGGATATCTGGATGAAGCAGAAGCAATTTTTGGTGTAATGAAAAGGAAAAACTGGGTGCCTGATGAACCTGTTTATGGCCTGCTGGTTGACTTATGGGGTAAGGCCGGTAATATCGAGAAGGCTTGGCAATGGTATCAAGCCATGCTACAAGCAGGGCTGCTCCCAAATGTTCCTACTTACAATTCTTTGCTCAGTGCTTTCCTTAGAGTACACAAGTTGTCAGATGCTTATAACTTGCTGCAAAACATGGTGGATTTTGGTTTAAATCCTTCTTTGCAAACTTATACCTTGCTCCTGAGTTATTGTACAGAGGTTGGGTCTCCGTATGATATGGGGATTTGTTGCCAGCTCTTGGCTGTCACCGGTCATCCTGCACATATGTTTCTGCTAAGTATGCCTTCAGCGGGACCTGATGGTCGAAATGTACATGATCATGCCAACAAGTTCTTGGATATGATGCACAGTGAGGATAGAGAGAGCAAGAGGGGGCTGGTGGATGCCATTGTGGATTTTCTTCACAAATCAGGGCTCAAGGAGGAGGCCGGTCTGTTTGGGAGGTAGCCGCAGAGAAGAATGTGTATCCCGATGCTGTTAGAGAGAAAAGCGCATGTTATTGGCTGATCAACCTACATGTGATGTCTGATGGTACTGCCGTAACAGCATTGTCTAGGACACTCGCCTGGTTTCGCCAGCAAATGCTGGTTTCCGGAATCAGTCCTAGCAGGATCGACATAGTGACAGGATGGGGCAGGCGGAGCAGGGTTACCGGATCATCGCTCGTGCGACAAGCTGTTCAGGATCTTCTTAACATTTTTAGCTTCCCGTTTTTCACCGAGAATGGCAATTCCGGGTGTTTTGTCGGGTGCGGAGAGCCTCTTAACAGATGGTTACTTCAATCATACGCGGAGCGGATGCATTTGCTGTAGTTCGTGGTCAACCGTAGCATACATGGAGCTAGCCTCTTCATTCTGCTACAGTTCAGATACGCTTTTTGATCGAGAATTCAAACCTAATATTGGATACGAATGCTACGGATTGTCGATTGAGCAGCAGGATATATTTAATGTTGATGGCTAAAACTTTTGGCAGAGAAGTTTATGTACATGATCTAACTGAACAGGGCATTTGCAAACAGCTTCTTCTCCATTTACATCTATGATGATTTTAACCTTTTCTATTTACTCTGGTTTGGACGCTGTGCTGGTTTGCTGGTTGTAGGCCGTCGATTCAGCAGAAATACGAGTGCCGCCGATGGTCGTGTGGGGTTATCTGAGAACTGATTTCTACAATATCCGATTCAAATTAATCGACTAATAAATTAAATATAAAAAAATAAATCTAACCTAACAAATAAATACATGCATAACATATAAAAGACCAAATCAATCATATAGAACTTTACTTAAATTTCCCACTTGTGCTAACAGATTATTTTTAATATTTTATATGTTCAATACACGAAACAAAAGCATGCATAATATACAGTACGAAGATCAAAACATTATATTTTTTAAAAATTTTATTTTCTTTTTAGAGAAAAACTCATGCACTTAACAAAATTAATGTGGTCCATATATATTTTTTTCTCTTAATGTTACCTTTTAACTCAGTAAACAAATTTAATGTGGTCTAACGATCAACGTTTTTCGTTATTGACCGTTACAGTATTGACGTGCCAGTTAACATTATTAATGTGATGATTTACGGTGTTGATGTGATAGTTCGTTTGTCATGTTTGAATTATCAATTTCGTCAATATACCATGTCATCCAAGTTGTAAAATAGAACTCGTCAACTCAAATAACTAAATATTTTTTTACTCGACTCAGCTCGATCGAACGCTCACCCTACATGGCATGATATGTGACATCATTCTATTGGAGGATTAAATTTATTTTAATTTATTAAAAGTATGATTAAATTGAGAGAATATGTAAATAATAAGGACCAAATGTGTAATTATATCAAAATATAATTGATGTTAACGACAGTTAACTCGGGTGACCATATCTTAATTAAATAAAAACGAAATTGATAATATCTTATGTTTTTTTAAATCAGTGACCAAAAGTGAATAAAACATAAACACAAGTGATTTTTCATGTAGTTAACCCTTAAATTTAAGATGACATTTTCTCATTAAGAAACAAACTTATACCAACCACTTTGTCTAAATGATTATATACCTGCGATATGGTTTTTATTTATTATTTGTAATATAAATTATAAATTTGTAATTTGTAATTAGTTTTTTAAAACCATGAAAATAGTTCTACTTAGATCCATTATTTGTGTGTATTTTTAACAATAAATTAAAGGGAGAATAAGTAAATCATATTAAGCATAAAATACAATAAGTTAAATGAATTTTAAACTAAATATAATATTTATAATAATAATCCTCAACCATTTGAAATTAAACATTCACGCCCAACAATTTATTTACCATTGAGAATGCTCGTTCATGCCGATTTGATATACAACCTGTTTAAATGTATACAATTAAAACTTATTTATATAAATGGAAAAAAATAAAAGAAATTGAAATGCTCTTTTAATTTTTTATTCTTTTATTTTATTTAATCATTAATTTTTACTTAGTATTTTATTTATTTTTAAAGTATAGTTATTTACATACCTACCCTTGGTTGTTGGTAGGTACGAAAACCTTCACCTTTCTCTACAATTTTATTTTCTATTGTTTCCCCACATTTTCCTTCTAAATAACGTTTAGTGTTTTGATTTTAAAATTAAAAAATGATAATTAAAATTTTCAATATGGTATATATACAATATATAATACTTTTAATATAATTATTATATAAAATTAGTAATTATGATATAAATATAAAATTATCAAATCAATTAAACCATTTGATACCTAAAATGCATGAACTAAACGACTTTAAAGATGAACAATGTTATTATTTCTTGAGGTCTCGACTTCGAGCATCAGAATGTTAAGAATGTGAGCGTTCAACTTCAATGTTAAATGGTCGAGAGTACTGTCTTATACCAGATTAATAAAAAAATTGATACCTAAAAATATTGTAGACACCCGTTTTTGACCGGCTTAAAAATATTATAAATATAATTATATTGTTATTATTGTTATTATTATTATTAATATTTATTTTTACATTTGCAGACCCAATTTACAAACTCAATTACAAGACCCGAATCCAGAATCGACCTGCTAGCCACCAGATGCATGTGTGCTTCATTGCTGCTCTTATCCATGCGTATGAGCTACCGCCAATCATGCCATATCATCTCACGTGGACCTGTAATCATCCACTGAACGTTCAAGCAGCCACCAAGTCAATTCCAACTAATCCCAACTAAACCCATCAAAACATCACAAACGCAGAGAAAATCAATGCAAACAAAGGATTCGGTGGAGAGAAAAGAAATAAAAGAGGGAAAAACGAGTAGAAAGGAAGATGGAGAGAAAAGCATTGTAAACAGGGGTTCTGCTACTGTAACTAAAAGAAAAAAAGTGTAAAAGAAAAGGGCTTTCTTCCCTTTCTGAATGAAAACAAAGATCATTGGATAGTAGTTCATTTTTCAATTCTTTCTCAATAAAAACATTACAGATCAAAAAGGGAGGGATCCAACAATAACATCAAAGTCAAGCAATATACAAGCAGTTAGAGTCATTATCGGGGTAAGTATCTGAATATTCCAATAACCCTTACACCTTTAAGTTTCGTATTGATCATTCTTAGAATTAAAAATCATTCGAATAAAAAAAAAAACATATCAAATAAGTGGTAGTCTTCGACTGAAATGAAAAAAAAAATTTAAGTCAGAATCATTCAAACCCAAAATACCGAGTAAAAGGGAAGGAGTAGATTTCATTACCTGGTTTTGTTGGTCGTTCGGTCGAGGAGATGGTTTGAGGCGTTTAAGGTCATTTAGACCTTTGGTTGGTATTTCCGACCAAGGGTTTGCAACGAAGATGGCCACCAGATACGGCGGTTAGAGACTCTTGAAGCCTAGGCCGTGGTATGCGAACGGTGAGGCAATGGCCTGAGAGCTTTGGTTGAGCTCTCGGCCGAAGAAGATAACAGGGAGAGAGATGTGTAGAGGTTGCGGCTGATAGCTGGTAAAAATGATACCAGGCTCTAATTTTAGTCCAAGTAAAGTTATAAATATAAAATGACAGTGTTGCAATAGTCGTAATTTGTAAGCCCGTTTTTTTGTGTAAGGAGGGGTAAATTTCTTTGGCTAATCCTTGAGCTTCGAAGCATTCAACTAGGGTCTTTAAGTTTATT